>NC_030810.1:116963722-117578629 GCF_001704415.2 Capra hircus
TATGAGGGGGAAAATCCCAATCTCTCATTTTCTTGTTGTTTTTGTGGTTTAGTTACTAAGTCACGTCTGACTCTTCGTGACCCCATGGACTGCAGCCTGCCAGGCTCCTCTGTGCATGGGATTTTCCAGGCAGGAATACTGGAGCGGGGTGCCATTTCCAACTCCAGGGGATCCTCCAGACTGGCAGACCTCCACTGGCAGGTGCATTCTTTACCACTGGGCCACCTCGGGAGCCCATTTCATTTTCTTACTTCAATCCTATTCCCTACACTGGGCAAAAGATGAAATGATCAGCTTTTCTAGACCCAAATCCTAAGGGTTGTGACTGACACTACTAAAAAGAAATCTCTAGGATGTCAGTTAAGGGTCTCCCCTCCCACAAGAACATTTGGGACTCTGCTTTTTCCAGAGATTTCACAAACCTGTATTATAAATTTGAGTAGCCAATTGATAGAGGCAGTGGCTAAGAATCACACAGCACACACTGTAGGCAGTTAAAATAAAGAGCAATTTTTCTTTCTTTTGTATCAATATGGGAGTGGGAAATCAAGAGGCCTAAAGGAGAGCCTGATGGTGGCTGTGGCCCCTTCCTGCTGGGACAAGTGGCAGAGCAGGAAGGTGTAATTGATCACACCTAAATTCTCCAGTCTCTTGAAATTCAGCTTTATTCATCTGGGGATATAATATTTGGTTTGCACAAACATTTATATTTCTCTCCTCGCAAACATTAAACCCAGCAAAACAAAAACAAAACAAAAAACCTCTTCCTCATTTGCTTTGTGATCTTTGGACTTCCCAAGGTCTGGCACAGTGCTTGGCACACATTAAACACTAGATAAAAGCAGAATTTTTAATTTCCCTTTCCCAGCTCTGGTTCGTGTCCGGAAATACTTTAACACTACGGGATGGCAACAAAGTAGGCATTCACGCTCATTACAACCATCTGTGCATGCTCCTCCATTTTGGCAGAAGTATTTCTTTTCACCCTGTCCTAGAACTCTTCTAAGTGCACCGCTGAAGACATTACTGAGGTCCTACCTTTAAAATTAATAATTAACACAAAGACACTACCTTACCCACCGGGGCTCTGTGGACTCTTGTTCAGGCTGTTGTGAAATTAATCCTGACCCCACCGCGCAAGTCACGAGCTGCTCCCCTTTTCTACGACTCCTTCCTGCCTCGGTCCAGAAGCTCTCGTGTTTGCGCAGCATCCTTAGCTGCCTACACAGATAACTTTATACTCTACACCATCACTTACCCGTGCTCAACAAACGTCTGTTCAGAGCACTACAGGAAGCTTCAGGAAGTTAGAACAGGTTTCACCCCTGGGCGGGGGAGCGTCAGTCCGCGCCACAGCCTCGCCCCTACCCTGGCCCCCGCAGCTTCCCTCCGACCCCGTTACCGGTTGCTGGCTCGAAAGCCTTCTCGGTGCCGGAGGCATCCACTGGCTCCACGCGGGCCCCGCCACGGTAATTGAGCGGCTGCGACACAACGAAGGTGCCAGTGCTCATGGCGGCGATCGGAGCAGAAGCAGGAGTGAGGGTGCGGGAAAGCGTACACAGTGCAGCCAGGCCAGCTCGGAGAAACATGGGGGGCAGGAGCGGCGGAGAGGGCCAAGCCAGAGGGGCGGGGCCGCGGGAGGACGGGCCCGCGGAGAGGGGGGGCGGGAGGGGCCCGCGGAGAGGGGGGAGGGGCCCGGCGGGGAGAGCGGGGCAAGACGCGGGCTGGGGGAGGGGCGGGGCCGAGGGAGGGGCGGGGCAAGACGCGGCTGAGGGGAGGGGCGGGGGCGGGGCCGAGGCAAGACGCGGGCTGAGGGAGGGGCGCGCCCGGACTAGAGTTGAGGGCCCTGGGGCAGGAGGAGAAGGGGACGACAGAGGATGAGATGGCTGGGTGGCATCACGGACTCGATGGACGCGAGTCTGAGTGAACTCCGGGAGTTGGTGATGGACAGGGAGGCCTGGCGTGCTGCGATTCATGGGGTCGCAGAGTCGGACACGACTGAGCGACTGAACTGAACTGAACTGAGACAAGGGTCGGCCTTCCGGGGCGGAGTTTGCAAGACTTTTCCGTGCAGTCAGTTGGCTAGTCAGTGGTCCAGGTCCGCCCCTCGCTTAGCCTAGAGGCTGGGTGGCACACCAGAGTCTTACACGTAAACGTACGCACGCCCACGCACTCGTCTTCTCCCCCTCACGGTCTCGTTTTTCTCTTTCTTCCAGAAAGTGAAAATGAAGTCTCTCAGTCGTGTCCGACTCTTTGCGAGCCCATGGACTCAGTCCATGGAATTTCCCCAGGCAAGAGTACTGGAGTGGGTTGCCATTTCCTTCTCCAGGGGACCTTCCCAACCCAGGGATCGAACCCAGGCCTCCCGTATTGCGGCAGATGCTTTACTGCGGCAGACGCTTTACCATCTGAGCCACCAGAGAAGCTCAGTATTTAAAACAAGAGTTTTCAGGTACATCACTACATGTAATCAGCCTAGGGTCTGTCTTCTGATCATTCCATCTAACGAAAGGGGAGGATTAGATCCAGTGATTAGGACTCCTCGTTTCCACTGCACTAGACACCGTTGAACCCCTGATGGACGAACTAAGATCAAAAGATCACACATACCACGCCAGGGCGTGTGTGTGTGTGTGTGTGTGTGTGTGTGTGTGTAATGAAAGAAAGTGAAAGTGTTAGTTGCTCAGTCTTGTCTGACTCTTTGAGACCCCAAGGACTGTAGTCCGCCCGGCTCCTGTGTCCATGGAATTTTCCAGGCTAGAATACTGGAGTGGGTAGCCATTCCCTCCTCCAAGGGATCTTCCCAACCCAGGGATGGAACCTAGCTCTCCTAAATTGCAGGCAGATTGTTTAGCGTCTGAGCAACCAGGGAAGTATATATTTATTTATCTATTTATCAATATCTCCTAGCTGAGCATAACTTTCTTAGATTATCTGGTACACATCTCCCAAACCTCAATCTTCATACAGATAATGAGGTTTGCATTTCTTTCTTCTTCTAGATCAGTGTTTAAAACAAGTTTTAAGTTCAAATAGGTAACACAGAGTTTGAGAAGAAAGTTGTATTTTTTTTACTTTGGCAGGAAAGCACAACAGAGAAAGCTATTCCATATGATAAACAACAGTTAAATTAAGCACACCATAACTAGTCACAAAGTGACTTTGTGAATTAATTTTACTTCTGAATTAATTCTCTTTACCTCTGAATTAATTAGGTATCATGCTTGGTTGGGCTTCCCTGGTGGCACTGGTAAACAATCTGCCTGCAGTGCAGGAGACGGGAGTTCGATCCCTGGATCAGGAAGATCCCCTGGAGGAGGGCATGGCAACCCACTCCAGTATTCTTGCCTGGAGAATCCCATGGACAGATTCTCCTATGACAAGGAGCAGACTACAGTCCATGGGGTTGCACAGAGTCAGACACGACTGAAGCGACTAAGCAGCAGCAGCAGCAGCAGCGTGCTTGGTTGTATGATCGAAGGCAAAAATAGCAGTTGCTTATATAAGAAAGACATTTGTCTAAAGAGTGCAGCAGTAATACAGTGGCCCTAAAGTGTTAGAAAGAGGCCCCCTTGGTTCTTCTGCTCTGACACTCTCACATGTTAATTTCTCCATTTCTTTCAAAGACCCCTCTCCCTTATCTTCTCGTAGAGGCGCTTCAGACATATGGAGACATAGCTACCATCTTGTATGTCATAAAAAGCATCTAGACAATTCTGATCCAGGCGACTCATGTAGTCCTCGGACCACACTCAAAACAACTAAGTTTGTTTCCAAATTATGACTCTTGGAACACTGATTTTGTAAGATGTTCCTTATTTAAAAAAAAGATTCTATTTAATATATCCTTCTCCTGGAAATTAACAATAATTATTAGCACATTTAGAGCTCAAGTAAGTGCTGCAGTAAAGAAATCTGTTCAAGTGAGGGAGATTAGAAGTACAAACTTCCAGGTACAAAATAAAAGAGTCACAGAGGTATAATGTACAACACAGGGAATACAATCAATAATATTGCAATAACTTTGTATGGTAACATATGGTAACCAGTCTTAAAGTGGTGATCATTTTATAATGTAGAGAAATATAGAATCACTCTGTTGTATACCTGAAGCTAATGTAATATTTTAAGTTGATTATACTTCAATATAAAATAATAATAGAAGAAAGAAATTTGTTCAATGTTATAACCTATGATTTCCCTATCTTATTTGAATGCGGCACTGTTTTTTCAAGTGACAATTGATAAACACTTTGGAAAATGTTTTGAAGTCAAGCTGGGAGATGAGACTTAAAGTTTAGCTAGTAAGGAGTCTTCGAGTGCAGTGTGTGCTAACTTGCTTCTGTTGTGTCCGATTCTTTGCAATCCCATGGACTACAGCTCAACAGGCTCCTCTGTCCATAGCGATTCTCCAGGCAAGAATACTGGAGTGGGTTGCCATTCCCTCTTCCAGGGGATCTTCCCTACTCAGAGATCAAACCCACGTCTCTTGTGGCTCCTGCATTGTAGGCAGATTATATACTTGTGAGAAGCCCCACATTTTTCTAAATTTCATGAAAATTATAAATTTTGCAATCCACGAAGTTCAATCAAGCTCAAACAGAAGAAATACTAACAAAAGTACATCAACACACGTCCTAACCAAAATTCTAGGTAACTGTGATAAGTACAAGTTCTAAAATAGGTGTTATGGAGTCCTTCTTCGAGGATTATTCAGCTTTTGCAGCCTTATTTCACAATCAGGGAGCCCAGGGTTTGTTTTAACAAAACTTTTTTAGGCCAGGCTTTCCACAGTTTCTTCAGGATTCTCTCACTTCACAATTTTCAGTTCAGCCACTCAGTCACGTGTGACACTTTGCAATCCCATGGACTGTAGCACACCAGGCTTCCCTGTCCATCACCAATTCCCAGAGCTTGCTCAAAATCATGTCCATCGAGTCAGTGATGCTATCCGACCATGTCATCCTCTGTCATCCCCTTCTCCTCCTGCCTTCAATCTTTCCCAGCATCAGGATCTTTTTCAATGAGTCTGTTTTTTGCATCAGGTGGCCAAAGTATTGGACCTTCAGTTCAGCATCAGTCCTTCCAAAGAATATTCAGGACTGATTTCCTTTAGGACTGACTGGTTTGATCTCCTTGCAGTCCAAGGGACTCTCAAGAGTCTTCTCCAGCACCACAGTCCAAAAGCATCAGTTCTTCAGCACTCAGCTTTCTTTATAGTCCAACTCTCACATGCATACTTGACTACTGGAAAAACTATAGGTTTGACTAGACAGATCTTTGTCAGCAAAATAATGTCTCTGCTTTTTAATATGCTGTCTAGGTTAGTAACAGCTTTTCTTCCAAGGAGCAAGCATCTTTTAATTTCATGGCTGCAGTCACCATCTGCAGTGATTTTGGAGCCCCCCAAAATATAGTCTTTCACTGTTTCCATTGTTGCCCCATCTATTTGTCATGAAGTGATGAGACTGGATGCCATGATCTTAGCTTTTGGAATATTGAGTCTTAAGCCAGCTCTTTCACTTTCATCAATAGGCTCTTTAGTTCCTCTTTGCTTTCTGCCATAAGGGTGGTGTCATCTGCATATCTGAGGTTATTGATATTTCTCCCAGCCATCTTGATTTCAGCTTGTGCTTCATCCAGCCCAGCATTTCGCATGATGTACTCTGCATATAAGTTAAATAAGCAGGGTGACAATATGCGGGCTTGACTTCCTCCTTTCCCAATTGGAACCAGTCCATTGTTCCATGTCCAGTTCTAACTATTGTTCTTGACCTGCTACAGAATTCTCAGTAAGGCAGGTAAGGTCTGGTATTCTCATCTCTTGAAGAATTTTCCAGTTTGTTGTGATCCACACAGTCAAAGACTTTAGCATAGTCAATGAAGCAGAAGTAGATGTTTTTCTGGAATTCTCTTACTTTTTCTATGATCCAGTGGATGTTGGTGTTAGGACCAAACTGAAGCCAGGACAGGCTCTAAGGGGCAGGCTAGGCCTGAGGTTTAGTCTCTAGGAAAGCTGAGGCACTGGGAACTCCCGCAGGCAGTGTAGCTCGACCAATCAGAAAAAAATCCCCATTGCACCCCGCCCGCTCCAGACCTGAGCCAATCCAGATAGGGATGCGAGGTTAAAAGTCCCCCGTGCGCGTACGGTTTAACCAATCAGCTATGCTGTTACAGGAACAAAGAACCGTCTGTATAAAAGTAGATGTGATTCAGAGCTCGGGGCTCTTGTCGGATTCCACTGTGCTGGATGAGACCTGGGCCCTAACTCGAGCTAGCAATAAACCCCTTTATGCTTTTGCATTGCTGTGGACGTCTTATTCTCTCGGTTTTGGGGACTCGGACTCTGGGCATAACAGTTAGCAATTTGATCTCTGGTTCCTCTGCCTTTTCTAAATCCAGCTTGAATGTCTGGAAGTTCTTGGTTCAGGTACTGTTGAAGCCTAGCTTGGATGATTTTCAGCATTACTTTGCTAGCATGTGAGATGAGTGCAATTGTGCAGTAGTCTGAACATTCTTTGGCACTGCCTTTCTTTGGGACTGGAATGAAAACTGACCTTTTCCAGTCCTGTGGCCACTGCTGAGTTTTCCAAATTTGCTCGCATATTGAATGCAGCACTTTCACGGCATCATCTTTTAGGATTTGAAATAGCTCAACTGGAATTCCATCACCTCCACTAACTTTGTTCATTGTGATGCTTCCTAAGGCCCACTTGGCTTCACTCTTCAGGATGTCTGGCTCTAGGTGAGTGATCACACCACTGTAGTTAACTGGGTCATGAAGATGTTTTTTATATAGTTCTTGTGTGTATTCTTGCCACCTCCTCTTAATATCTTCTGCTTCTATTAGGTCTATACCATTTCTGTCCTTTATTGTGCCCATCTTTGCAGGAAAATTCCATTTGTATCTGTAATTTTCTTGAAGAGATCTTAGTCTTTCCCATTCTATTGTTTTCCTCTATTTCTTTGCACTGATCACTCAGGAAGGCTTTCTTATCTCTCCTTGCTATTCTTTGGAACTCTGCATTCATATGGGTATCTTTTCTTTTCTCCTTTGCCTTTTGCCTCTCTTCTTTTCTCAGCTATTTTTGAGGCCTCCTCAGACAACCATTTTGCCTTTTTGCATTTCTTTTTCTTGGAGATCGTTTTGAACACGGCCTTCTATAAAATGTCATGAACCTCAGTCCATAGTTCTTCAGGCACTCTATCAGATCTAATCCCTTGAATCTATTTCTCACTTCCACTATATAATCATAAGGGATTTGATTTAGTTCACGCCTGAATGGTCTAGTGGTTTTCCCTACTTTCTTCAATATAAGTCTAAATTTTCAATAAGGAGTTCATGATCTGAGTCATGATCATGTCACAGTCAGCTCCCGGTCTTGTTTTTGCTGATTGTATAGAGTTTCTCCATCTTCAGCTGCCAAGAATATAATCAATCTGATTTCGGTATTGACCATCTGGTGATGCCCATGTGTAGAGTCATCTCTTAACCCAGGTCTCTCGCATTGCAGGCAGACGCTTTAACCTCTGAGCCACCGGGGAAGCATTGTGTTGTTGTTACAAAGCATTTGATCTATCTGCTTTTATTCAGTTCCATGTGCCAGGGGCCAGACTCAGAGTTCTTAGATAGAGTCCTTAATTCATTTCAGCAGGTTGCTTCCTTGCCCCGAAGCTTCTTTTTCTCAAGTTAATGTTAGTTGCCTTGAAACCATCTGAAAGAATTGCAAATTGAAATGAGCTTTTTGTCTGACTAGCTGTCTTAATGAGAGGCTTCTAAGCAGCAAGTCTTGTCTCTTGCTATTTATGCTTCTGAAGCAGTTGGCTTATTAATGTCTACAAGGTCCAAAATTTCTAGGTTCTTTATTCCCTTATTCTGCCTGCAAACCAGTAGATTCTGGTGTGAGCACATTTCTATTTTGTAATGCCTAGATAAAAACAGCAAGCAGCATTACAAATAATAAATGCTGGAGAGGGTGTTGAGAAAAAGGAATTTTCCTATGCTGTTGATGGGAATGTAAATTAATGCAGGCAATATGGAGAATAGCATGGAGTTTCCTTTAAAAACTGAAAAAAAGAGCTACCACGTGATTCAGCAATCCTATTTCTGGACATATATATGGAGAAAATCATCATTTCAAAAGGTACATGTGCCCCAATGTTCACTGCAGCACTATTCACAATAGCCAAGAAACAGAAGAAAGCTAAATGATAATATATGAGTCCAGAGATGGATGGATAAAAAGATGCAGTATGTTTATAGGATGGAATACTATTCAACCATAAAAAGAATGATGAATTAATGCCATTTGTAGCAACATGGATGGATATAGAGATTATTATATAATTATGATATAGCTATGTGCAGAATCTAAAAAAAAAAAAAAAGAGGGAATTCCCTGTGATCTAGTGGTTGCTGCTGCCGCTGCTGCTGCTAAGTCGCTTCAGTCGTGTCCAACGCTGTGCGACCCCATAGACGGCAGCCCACCAGGCTCCGCCGTCCTTGGGATTCTCCAGGCAAGAACACTGGAGTGGGTTGCCATTTCCTTCTCCAAAGCATGAAAGTGAAAAGTGAAAGTGAAGTCGCTCAGTCGTGTTCAACTCTTCTCGACCCCATGGACTGCAGCCTACCAGGCTCCTCCACCCATGGGATTCTCCAGGCAAGAGTACTGGAGTGGGGTGCCATTGATCTAGTGGTTCAGTTCAGTTCAGTCACTCAGTCGTGTCCAACTCTTTGCGACCCCATGAATCGCAGCATGCCAGGCCTCCCTGTCCATCACCAACTCCCAGAGTTCACTCAGACTCCCGTCCATTGAGTCCGTGACGCCATCCAGCCATCTCATCCTCTGTTGTCCCCTTCTCCTCCTGCCCCCAATCCCTCCCAGCATCAGAGTCTTTTCCAGTGAGTCAACTCTTCACATGAGGTGGCCAAAGTACTGGAGTTTCAGCTTCAGCATCATTCCTTCCAAAGAAATCCCAGGGCTGATCTCCTTCAGAATGGACTGGTTGGATCTCCTTGCAGTCTAAGGGACTCTCAAGAGTCTTCTCCAACACCACAGTTTAAAAGCATCAGTTCTTCAGCGCTCAGCCTTCTTCACAGTCCAACTCTCACATCCATACATGACCACAGGAAAAACCGTAGCCTTGACTAGACGGACCTTAGTCAGCAAAGTAATGTCTCTGCTTTTGAATATGCTGTCTAGGTTGGTCATAACTTTTCTTCCAAGGAGCAAGCGTCTTTTAATTTCATGGCTGCAGTCACCATCTGGAGCCCCAAAAAATAAAGTCTGACACTGTTTCCACTGTTTCCCCATCCATTTCCCATGAAGTGATGGGATCGGATGCCATGATCTTCGTTTTCTGAATGTTGAGCTTTAAGCCAACTTTTTCACTCTCCTCTTTCACTTTCATCAAGAGGCTTTTTAGTTCCTCTTCACTTTCTGCCATAAGGGTGGTGTCATCTGCATATCTGAGGTTATTGATATTTCTCCCGGCAATCTTGATTCCAGCTTGTGCTTCTTCCAGCCCAGCGTTTCTCATGATGTACTCTGCATATAAGTTAAATAAGCAGGATGACAATATACAGCCTTGATGTACTCCTTTTCCTATTTGGAACCAGTCTGTTGTTCCATGTCCAGTTCTAACTGTTGCTTCCTTACCTGCATACAGATTTCTCAAGAGGCAGGTCAGGTGGTGTGGTATTCCCATCTCTTTCAGAATTTTCCACAGTTGATTGTGATCCACACAGTCAAAGGCTTTGGCATAGTCAATAAAGCAGACATAGATGTTTTTCTGGAACTCTCTTGCTTTTTCCATGATCCAGCAGATGTTGGCAATTTGATCTCTGGTTCCTCTGGCTTTTCTAAAACCAGCTTGAACATCAGGAAGTTCACGGTTCACGTATTGCTGAAGCCTGGCTTGGAGAATTTTGAGCATTTCTTTACTAGTGTGTGAGATGAGTTCAACTGTGCAGTAGTTTGAGCATTCTTTGGCATTGCCTTTCTTTGGGACTGGAATGAAAACTGACCTTTTCCAGTCCTGTGACCACTGCTGAGTTTTCCAAATTTGCTGGCATACTGAGTGCAGCACTTTGACAGCATCATCTTTCAGGATTTGAAATAGCTCCACTGGAATTCCATCACCTCCAGTAGCTTTGTTCATAGTGATGCTTTCTAAAGCCCACTTGACTTCACTTTCCAAGCTGTCTGGCTCTAGATGAGTGATCACACCATCGTGATTATCTGGGTCGTGAAGATCTTTTTTGTACAGTTCTTCTGTGTATTCTTGCCACCTCTTCTTAATATCTTCTGCTTCTGTTAGGTCCATACCATTTCTGTCCTTTTCGAGCCCATCTTTGCATGAAATACTCCCTTGGTATCTCTAATTTTCTTGACGAGATCTCTAGTCTTTCCCATTCTGTTCTGTTCTTTTCCTCTGTTTCTTTGCATTGATCGCTGAAGAAGGCTTTCTTCTCTCTTCTTGCTATTCTTTGGAACTCTGCATTCAGATGCCTATATCTTTCCTAGTGGTTAGGATTCTGCAATTCTTCCACTGCAGGGGGCCTGATTGACTCCTTAGTTGGGGAACTAAGATGCCACAAGCTGTACACTATAGCCGGAAAAGAAAAGATACAAAGGAACTTATATACAAAACAGAAGTAGACCCACAGACATAAAAAACTTGTGGTTACCAAAGAGAAAAGGGGGGCGGGGAGATATAAATTAGGAGCTTGAATTAACATTTAACACCCTACTATACAGAAAATAGATAACCAAAAGGACCTACTGTATAGCATAAGGAACTGTAGTCAATATTTTGTAATAACTGTAAGTGAAAATAATCTGAAATGTATATATATATATAACCTAATCATTGTGTTGTACACCCGAAACTAACACAACATTGTAAATCAATTATACTCCAATTTTTAAAGCATTTAAAACCTTTGGGCGACTCATACATTCTGGATCATGCTGGCAGGCGAGTGTATGCTCCTTGGTTTTCGTCTTGTCACAACAAAGATTTGGAGTGATGGGCACTAAAGCCTCCTCGGCGTGTCACAGCTCTCGGGTCTCGGATAGACCGTGTGATGTCTCTCAGGTCTCAAATGGACCGTGTTATAGCTCTTCCACAAATCAGTGTTGCAGCTCAGTGTTACAGTTCCAACCACCTTCCCTCACACTGCTGGCACAGTAAGGATTGTGTCTGCCTTTCAAGTTATCACAGCGTCAGTTCTATCAAAAGCTTTGCCATGGCAGAAGAGGAGCCACCATATTTTCAGCCAGTGATACCAGTTTCTAACTTCCTGCTATGCATCTACTAAACCAATGCCCGTATTCTGTTTTTCTATTTTATGTGTCACACCAGCGCAACTCGTAGCATTTTAGTTCCCTGACCAGGGATCAAACCCCGGCCCTTGGCAGTGAAACCAAGGAGTGCTAACCACTGGACTGCCAGGGAGTTCCCTAGGTGTTTATCACCCCACTGCAAGGTACTGATTTCTCTATTGTGTGTTAGCCGCTCAGTCATGTCCAGCTCTTTGCAACCCGATGGACTGTAGCCTGACAGGTTCTTTTTCCATGGGATTTTCCAGGCAAGAATACTACAGTGGGTTGTCATTCCCTTCTCCAGGGGATCTTCCCAACCCTGGGATCCAACCTGGATCTCCCGCATTGCAGGCAGATTCTTTACCATCTGACCCAAGGTTGGGGAAGCGTATGCTAAATTAGTTTATGAAACAAATCCAAAATGTAATAGCTTGAACACAATAGAAATTTATTTACAACTTACCTAATGGTCCAGGGGTATTTGGGTTAGAATGTTTAAGATCTGTGAGGCTAGAGGCGTGGAGGGGGGCACTTGGCTCCCTACAGTTACAGAAGGACCCAGGATGCCATTTGCAACACATGGTTTCCAAGGATGCCCTGTGTCACCTGGCCAGTCATCCAGAAAAGACAGAGCAAGGAGGTGTAATGGGTCAGGCATGGAAGTCAGTCATATTACTTGTCTTCTCACTTCAGTGGAGAGAATTTAGCTGCATGGGCACACCAAACTGCAACTCATCATTGAGTTGCCTTAGGAGAACAAAATATGGATTTGTGAAGACAAGTATCCATCCCCATCACAGATATT
This sequence comes from Capra hircus, assembly GCF_001704415.2. Classification (NCBI taxonomy): domain Eukaryota; kingdom Metazoa; phylum Chordata; class Mammalia; order Artiodactyla; family Bovidae; genus Capra; species Capra hircus. Next base: position 116,975,855 of record NC_030810.1, read on the forward strand.
CTATTAGTCAGGATTCTTCCTAGAAACTGTCAGGCGAGTATAATCTCCTTGGTTCTGTCTCATCTCAACAAAACTTTGAAGTGACGGACATTAAAGCCCTTGCCACGTTACAGTTTTTGGACAGAGCGTGATATAGCTCTTAGACAGATCCGTGTCAGAGCTCCGTGTTACAGCTCAGTTTTATTTAGAAAATAGCAGGAAAATACATCCTCAAGGCGTGAGGGCATGCCGACCCAAAAGATGCGAAGAGGAGAGAGAGCCCTGGCCCTTTGGCTCCTCTTTTTATGTGTTTTCTCCTCCCCCGGGCCTCCCCATGTAAACTGGGTCAGCCAGGAGTGCTGTTTGTTCTACCTGAGGTCCTCACTCCGGTCCTCGGACCTTCCTTTGTTCTATTTTTGTGGGCTTTTCCCTTCCCTGTCTTTTAGCCACCGCCCCTCTGGACTCCTGTTTCCTATTCTAACTACCTAACAAAAGAGAAGGCAATGGCACCCCACTCCAGTGCTCTTGCCTGGAAAATCCCATGGATGGAGGAGCCTGGAAGGCTGCAGTCCATGGGGTTGCTGAGGGTCGGACATGAGTGAGAGACTTCACTTTCACTTTTTGCTTTCCTGCATTGGAGAAGGAAATGGCAACCCACTCCAGTGTTCTTGCCTGGAGAATCCCAGGGACAGGGGAGCCTGGTGGGCTGCCGTCTATGGGGTCGCACAGAGTCGGACACGACTGATGCGACTTAGCAGCAGCAGGAGCAACAATAAAACAGAATCAAGGTTATACATATACAGATAAGGTGAGACAGAGAGGGATTTTAAGGAACTGACTTAGGTCAGAGGATGAAGGGGCTGGCAAGATTGAAGTCCTTAGGCAGGCTGGCAGGTAAGAGTTGATGTGGCATAAACTATAATGGAAAAGAATAAGAAAAACGATGTGTATATGTATGAATAACTGAATCACTCTCCTGTACAGCAGAAATTACCATAACATTGTAAATCAACTATTCTTAAAAAAAAAAAAAAAAGATTGAGGTGGTGGTCTTGAAACCAAATTCCACAGGGCAGTAAGCTGGAACTTACTTGAAACTCAGGCAGGGTTTCTATGTTGTTGTCTGAAGGAAGATTTCCTCTTCTTTGGGAAACCTGATTCTTTGTCTTCAGCTGTTTGGATGAGGCATCACATTATGGAGGATGATCTGCTTTACTCAAAGTCTACTAACTGTAAATGTTTATCACATCTAAAAAGTACCTGCACAGCAACATCTAGGTGTGCCTTGTCCAGACAAGTGGGCACCATAGCCTAGCCAAGCTGACACATAAAATAAACCATCACAGATATCCAAGTGCCAACAGTGGTTATTTTGGAATAGGCAGCGAAGGTGAAGGACAACATAGGGGAGGGAGGCATAGACTTTTGCTGTTTTTATATCTTTATAAATATTAGATGTTTCACTATGTGAATGTATTACTTTCTTTTTTGAAAAATTATTTTTTAAGGAGTGACATCAGATGTTACACTAATAAGTCTGAAAACAAGACAAGCTTCTTGAAAAATAGAGGACATGGCAATGGGAAGCTAAGAGCGTATCATCCCATCCCTTGGTTCTCAGGAGTGTCAGGGAAACCGTAGCCTCTGCTCAAGAGAGCTGTGAATCACCATGTACTACCAAATGCATGCATGTAATCATATTTATATTTCCCTCATGAGAAAGTCTTCCCTGGTGGCTCAGACGGTAAAGCGTCTGCCTACAATGTGGGAGACCTGGGTTCGATCCTGGGTTGGGAAGATCCCCTGGAGAAGGAAATGGCAACCCGCTCCAGTATTCTTGCCTGGAAAATCCCATGGTCGGAGGAGCCTGGTAGGCTACGGTCCACAGGGCCTCAAAGAGTCAGACATGACTGAGCGACTTTCACTTTCATTAGAAAGTCAGGTTTCTAGTTACCGTGGCTGGGGTATTCTGTGATAAAATTGAGGCTGCAGCAATGTCTAAGCCATGAGAAAGGCATCAGAGGATTCGATGGACAGGAAAGGGGAAGCAGAAGGAAGAAGGGCTTGGCTGGAAAGAGATGGGCAGTAAGAGACGAAACAATGGTCGGGCGGCCCGTAGGTAAGGGGAAACTTCATGGGTCCACTTGCTCTCGTTCTCTCCTATTTTACCAAGTCAAGTCAAGTGACCAAGTCAAGGAAGAAACAAGTCTTTTGGGGGTATTGTTATTGTTTTTTCTTGGAAGCACATTGAGAGGTTTGAGGAGTGGTGGAGAGTCTAGGAGGGGGAAAAAGGTCATACTTGCCATGCGTTTATGAGATCTATGCCTTCATGCTCAACTACAGGGAGCCTCCCACTGGCCCTATTTGAGCAGCCATTCCAGAATCTTCTCAGTGTGTGGTCCCTTCTGCTGTAGAGGGGCCAGGAGGCTCCAGGGGCACAGCAACTCATTCTTCTGCAGAGCCTGCAGAACCCATTCTTACCACCAGGTGGCACACACACATAAGCCTGTGGAAAGAATCAAGTTAGACAAGTAGAAAAAGCAAAGGCGCACAGCAAAGAAGGAATCCAGGAATGAGGTCCACAGATTCCGATATCTATTGCACTTTTCAAATCTTGACTGCCAAGTGGCATTTTCCAGAGTCCCCAGGATTGAGGCTGGATTCTTGGTCAAGATGGAAAGAAATATCTTTGTACCCGTGGTTATGCTCAGTCACTCAGTTGTGTCTGACTCTGTGACCCTATGGACTGTAGTACGCCAGGCTCCTCTGTCCATGGGATTTATTAGGTAAGACTACTGGTGTGGACTGCTATTTCCTTCTCCAGAGGGTCTTCCCGACCCAGGCATCGAACCCTCATCTCCCGCATTGTAGACAGATTCTTTACCCTTGAGCCTCCTGGGAAGACGTCCCTGCATCAGGTGGCAGCAAATAGCAAGACACAGAATAAAAGAAGTTGATGACCCATTTAGGGCCACGTTTCCCCCTCAGGCAGCCCAATTCTACCTTGAATGGCCTCCCTGAATCATTATCCATATTCTTAACTATTTGTATCCCACACAAAGCCATTTCTCCCTTTTCCCGGGCTTAAAGATCCTGGATTTTGTTCCAGTGTCTAACTCCTTGCCACATAACTAGGGCAAATCATGAGTAGACTAAGCCAGCCAGGACTGTCTTATTCCCTTTGGCACTGATGGGCTTGGGGGTGAGAATGTGACCCAGATCCAGCCAATGAACACTACAGAAGCCAGGAATCTAATGAGAAAAAATTTCCCAGCTCTTAAAAAATCCCCAGTATGAAAGTTGGACAGCTTAATGTAAATCAATAAAGTTAGAACACACCCTCACACCATGCACAAAAATAAACTCAAAATAGATTAAAGACTTAAGCATAAGACATAACACTGCAAAACTCCTAGAAGAGAGCATACACAAAACATTCTCTGACATAAACTATACTAATATTTTCTTAAGTCAGTCTCTCAAGGCAATAGAAATAAAAACAATAAGATAAAATAAACAAATGGAACCTAATCAAACTTACAAGCTTTTTTACAGCCAAAGAAACTATTAAAAAAAAAAAACAACCAGAAAGACAACCCACAGAATGGGAGAAACTATTTGCAATGATGCAACTGACAAGGGCTTAATCTCCAGAATATACAAACAGCTCATACAACTCAACCACGAAAAAAAAAAACAACTCAATCAAAAGAGCAGATCTTAACAGAAACAACAAACAACTCAATCAAAAGTGCAGAAGATCTTAATACACATTTCTCAAAAGAAGACATACAGATGGCCGAACAGGCACATGGGATGAGTTCAATGTCGCTAATTATTAAAGAAATGCAAATCAAAACTACAAAGAGGTATCACCTCCAGTCCGAACGGCCATCATGAAAAAGTCTACCAATAACAAATGCAGGAGAGGGTATGGAGAAAAAAGGAACCCCCCTACACTCTTCGTAGGAATGTAAGTTGGTGCAGCCACTATGAAAACCAGTGTGGAAGTTCCTCAGAGAACTAAAAATAGAAGTACTGTAGGACCAGCAATCCTACTCCTGGACATAGACCTGGACAAAACTATAATTCAAAAAGATACATGCACCCTTGTGTTCATAGAAGCACTATTCACAATAGCCAAGACATGAGAACAATGTAAATATCCACGGACAGATAAACAGATAAATAAATAAGGTGTGGTACATATATGCAATGGAATCTTACTAAGCCATGAAAAGAATGAAATAACGCCATTTGTGGCAACGTGAGCGCAACTAGAGATGCTCACACTAAGTGAAACAAGTCAGAGAGAGAGAGACAAACACCATATGATATCACTTATGAAAGTGAGACTGTTGCTCGCTCAGGCACGTCTGACTCTTTGCAACCCCATGGACTATTATAGCCTGTCAGGCTTCTCTGCCTATGGAATTCTCCAGGCAAAGATATGGAGTGGGTAGCCAATCCCTTCTCCAGGGGACCTTCCAGGCTCCCAGGAATCTCTTGCATTGCAGAATTCTTTACTGTTGCCCAAGGCACCAAGGAAGCCCGATCTAAAACATGACACACGTGAACACATCTCCAAAACAGAAAGAGACTCGCAGACACAGAGAACAGACCTGTGGGTGCCAAGGAGAGCAGGGGGATGAGGAGGGGTGAACCTCGAGTCTGGGCGTTGGTAGATGCAGACTAATAGTCCTACTGTATAGCATGGGACACTATACCCAAACCACTGGGATAAACCAAAATGGAAAAGAATACACAGAATGCATATGTGTGTATAACTGAGTCACTTTTCTGTACAGCAGAAACTAGCACAACATTGTAAATCAACTACATGTCAATTAAAAAAAAAAGGAGAGAGAAAAGCCCTGATGCAGTAAGAGCCTTCATTCTTTTTCCCAACAGTATGGAAAATAAGTTTGTCTAAGCAAGGAAGAGGTTTATCAGAATGCCAAAGAAAGGGGCAAAGGGGAAGAAAGGGAAAGAGGAGAAAGAGTATCCTTTTGTTCTTAGGGGGTGGGAGCTGGGGAGCAGTGAAAATAGGGATGCTCCTGAAAATGGATAAGCGGCTGTGAAGCTCCCGTGCCACTTCAGAGCTGAGCCCGAGCCAGGGCTGTGCCCTCTTCCTGTCCCCTCCGCTTCTATTTCCCAGATCTCCTCATGTGGGCAGATGGGAGCCTCAGCACTGATGTAGAAGAAGCCGAGCAGGGCTGGCCCTCTCGGGCCACTCCACTATTCTAGTTGCTTCTGAGGTGCACGGTGCAGAGTGTCCCAGCCGTGTGGCTCCAGGCAATCCACGGACCCAGGTGCCACACTTGAGCTCAGCTGGTGCTTGAGTTACTTCTTCAACCTTTAAACAAATCCACGTTCCTCTCATCTAAAAATAACAGTCCCCTGCCATCCTAGCCGTGTCTCTGTCTAGCTGCAGACCTGTATGTCTCTTTCCTTCAGAACCAGGCTGATAGGAAAATAGTACACCTGCTGTCTCTACTCCAAGATCTCACACTCACTCCCTAATCCACGGTCCTCCCCCTGCCACTCTGTTGAAGCCTCTTTGAATAATGCTGTCTTTTTAAATTGGAGGATAATTGCTTATTAATGTTGTATTTGGTTTCTGGACAAGGTGTTAATAATCTCTATCCTGCAAAATTCAATGGATATTTCTCTGACGTTTTCATATTGACAGTTGTTGTGTGTGGCATTTGACTCTATTAACTACTTACTTATTTGTTCAGTAAGTGTTCATGAAGCCTCAACCATACAGCAGTCATTGTTCTAGGTTCTGAAGATACGTTAGTGATAAAATAGTTCCAAATGCCTGTGTTCATGAAGCATATATTCTAGTGGGAAGAGACGGGCAATGAAATAAACCAATAAGAAACTTACATGGTACATCAGAATGTGTTAAGAGAAACTGCTATGGTGCATCAGAAGGTGTATGGAGAAGAGTGAAGCATAAAATACAGTAGAGTGCTCGAATGATTTGAATGTAGAGGGTTTTAAGTAACGGGGCCAGAGAAGGGCTTACCGAGATGATCCTCGAGCCAAGAAATAAAAAAAAAAGAAAAAGAAAAAGTGATAAAGAAGTCCATGCAGAAACTGGGGGGAAGACTTTTTCAGACAGAGGGGAAAGCAAGTGCAAAGGCGCTGAGGTAGAGTGTGCTCTGTGTACACAGAACAGTCTGGAAGGCCCTCTGTCAGGATGGGAATGAACAAGAGAGAACAGTAAGGGAAGCTGTCAGAGAGTAAGGACAGGTGGTGGGGCTGGGGCGAGGGAAGAGGGGAGGACACATTTGTAGAGTCCAGTAGGATCTTTGCAGAGACTTTGGACTTTACCCTGAGTTGGGAATTGTTATGGGGTGAATTGTGTCCCCTGGAAAAGAGATATATTGGGGTCCTAACCCTGTCACCTCAGACTATGACCTTATTTAAAGATAGGGTCTCTACAGAGATATCCAGTTATTAATAAAATGATGTCATTAGGGTGGGCCCTGGTCAGGAAGATCCCCTGGAGAAGGGAATGGCAACCCACTCCAATATTCTTGCCAGAATTCCATGGACAGAGGAGCCTGGCAGACTATAGTCCATGGAGTCGAAGAGTTGGACACGACTGAGTGACTAACACTTTCACTTTAATCCTATATGACTATATCTTTTTTAAAAAAAGGAGAAATTTGGACACAAAGACAAGATAGGCACATAGACAGGAGGCCTTGTGAAACATGAGCTGTGTTACCACAAGCCCAGGAACTACCAGGAGTTAGGAGAAAGTCCTAGAACATGTGCTTCCCTTGTGTCTTCAGGGGGAGCATGGCCCTGCCGGACTTCTTGGCTCCAGAACTGGGACACAACAAATTTCTGTTGTTAAGCCACTAAGTTTGCAGTACTTCATTATGGCAACCCTAAAAAGACTAATACAGGGCGCCAGTGGAGGGCTAGAAACAGAGGACCTGCTGACTTCGTGAAGGGATCACACATTGTTGCTGTATTAGAACCAGAAGAGGGAATCAAACAGACCCATTGCGATGCTAATGAAACAGCCTGGGTGAGGCAATGGTAGACCACTGTTCCAACCTAGGCAGAAGTGATGAGAAAATGCCAACAGAATATGCTGGTTGATTGGGTGTGAGGAGAGAGAGAACCTACAATGTCTTCTTGTTAAAAACTTATTCATCTTCAGCTCAGATAGCCTCCTGGGTTTCCTCCTTATTATTCTGTATAGGGCATCTTTGCCTCTGTCTCTTCTGTAAATGATAATGTTCCCCTGTATTTGTTCTTCTTTCTCAATCAGCAGATTCTCCTTGTAGTTCACAGCCAAACTTGACTTCACTCAAATGCTTAGCTCCGTCTTTGATTTCCCTTCTATGCACCAGAAACACACATCGAGACCCTATTAGGCATTTGCAGCTAGCCTAGCTAGCCACAAACTTCTTCCATTCTTTTTGTCTAAAGTTGGACTCACTTTTTCTCCAAAGCATGTGGCTCTTCCTCCTGTATTCCCTTCAGTGTAGCTGGAAAGTTCAAAGATGGCTTAAGCTTTAGGCACAGTTAGATACAGTGGCCCAAATAACATTGCCAAAGCCGTTGTTTTTTTTTTTTCTTTCTCTCTCTCTTTGCTCTATTTCCATAAGTTTATTGGATCCAGTCTCTCGTTTTCTATATTTATGAGGAAAGATGGTTCAAGCCATTGATCCAAAAGAATAAGAGGCTGTCTCTTTCCTAGCATCACATGGTCAGCACCAGAGTAGTTACTGCTTGGTTTTGTTTGTCCATATGCCCAGCCTGGAGCCTATGCCCTGGGGCAAGGAGGACAGAGCATTCTAATTGGTTAATCCTGGTTACGCACCCACCTTCTAGGAAGAAGGAACAAAGTGACTGACATATCACCTGGAGTCGGGAAGGTATGCTTCCCCAAAGAAAACTGTGAGAAGGAAGAAGGAATGTTGGGCATGAGCAACAGCAGAGATGGACCACGGTCGCATTGCCCTACTTTATCACAGTGATTATGTAGAATACTTATATTTTGTAATGGAGAGGAAAATGGCGACCCACTCCAGTATTTCTGCCTGGAGAATCTCATGGACAGAAGAGCCCAGTGGGCTACTGTCCAAAGGGTTCCAAGAGTCGGACATGACCGAAGCTACTGAGCATGCTTCAGTGTGTGCATACTTTGTAAACAGGTGTTCTTCTGACACCTAGTGACCCCACCGGAATGGAACTCCATGAAAGTATAACCATGCATGTTTTGATAACCACAGTGTCCTGGCCCACAATAAGTATTTAACACACACGAGAGGGATGGATGTCTTCCTAATTTGTCCACAGGCTTTCTCTTCTTAATCTCTCTTCACCCTGTACCAGAGTGAGCTTAAAATGGAAATCAGATCATGAAAATTCTCTTCTTGTAATCGATGGCTTGTGAAGGCTTCAGTCGCCCCAAACTGCTTACTCTTTCTTGCTTCCTTCCTTACTTGTACACTATCTTTCCAGGCTCCAGTGGTCTTCCTTCCAATTGTTTACCAGCCGGCTCTATTAATGACTTCAGAATCTGGTTCTTGTCGCCTCTTTCAGAACCCCGTCTTTGGCTGTGTTAGGCGTCCTCTATGTCCTGTAACACATTATGTCCGTTCTGCTTGCCGTGCTTGGTTGAGTCAATCAAACGCTACCCCACCGATACTGTAAGCTCTTTGAAGGCAGGGCTTTTGCTTTACTACTTTTTGCTAACCTGTTCCCTCAAACAGAATCAATGGTCTCCTCTCCATGTAGCTGCCTCTATTGCAATATACACCACAGTCCTCAGTGTTATTCATCCTTGCTTCTAGAGGATACTATGTATTATTAATCCCTGCGCCTCCCTGGTGCTGTTGAGTTGCTCTGATGTGACTGACAAAAATCACACTGGGGAGGTGACATTCACATTGTTAGAACCTTTAAGGACTGAGTATTACCAGAGTTACACAGATGATGACCTTTATCTGTAGTCATGCACTTTTTGAGAGCAGAGCTAAGAGTATTTTATTTTGAAGGCTGCTGGGTGTTTTTTTAAACACATTGCTGGGTGTTTTATTGTGTATCAATAAATCCTATCTACTGAGATAAGCAAGAAATTGGTTTATTATTTTTTTATTAGAAGACAAGATTTTTAATTATCCTATGGATATGGGGTACAACCAAGATTAGAAGGAAATGAAATTTGTTCATCCACAAGTCTAGTGCTTTTTATCAGCAAGATTTCACTAAATACAGTTACAACTTTTAGGCAAATGAACTTCAGAAACCTAGAGTTATATTACAAGTTGATGATTACAGGGGAAGAATAACAAATTGTCAAATGACTGTTTAGTATCTATAGAAATAAAACAAATGACCGTTTTACTTAATGCTTTTTATTAATGTTCCCTTATAATTTACAAAGTATATATCTATTCCTCATTTCATCTCTATAAGTTTTGTGGGCAGCAGCCCACTGAAGGAATTATCCTCGTTTGTTAGATAAGGTAGCTGACATGGTAGTCACAAATTGTCAGTTGTTCGAACATAAAATCCTTCTCACCTCAACTTTGTAGCCACTATGGTCCCAGTCTTGCAAAAAGATGGTGCTGTTTGTGTGCTTGGTGGATGGGTGAATGAATGTATATATCTTGACGTTAATTTCAGGTTCCCCTGCATATTTGAGGAAAGAACTCATACTGTGGCCAAAGTCTTTCTAGGAACTTGATTGTTCTTCATTTTAAAGACCCAATTACTGATTAACATAATATAGTCAGAAAGTCTTAGATGAGCCCAACAATATCCAATTTGAGCAGTGTTCTTCTCTATTGCCCCAAATTTGGCTTCAGTCAAATTCCCTAATTCAAGTTCTAAAAAGATCTGTCTTTTTCTGTTTGTTTGTTTGGGGTTTTCTTGTTTTTTTTTTTTCCATCTTCAAACTTCCTGGTACCACCTACTAGTAGGTGGTAAAAATTAACAGATTGAGACCCAAATTTTTTGTACATACAGTATCTTTATAGATTAGAAAAACTGATGTGGACATGGAGAACAAACAAAATTTTAGAGGGATTTCTTCAGCAAGCTTTTTAAATGGCATTTTTATATTTTAAATATCACCCCTGAGTCAAGGGATATAAATGGAAATAGGGAAGCCAGTGGAATTTCCATTTTCCTGCCCAAGCTAACTTTACTGTTTATATCTGAGTATTCTTGGAGCAGTGTTACCAAAAAAGAGCAGAACCACATTTAAAGAATGTAACCAATGTTTTTGAAAAATGCAACAGTATGAAATCATCAAAGAGCATATAGGAGGTAAACACTGTTTCATGAAACTTCAGTGTATGGGTTGCATAATGGTATTCCTCACCACGGATTGTGGTCAAACTAAATTTCAAAATCACTGCTCTAAAGTTATCATCTTATTTTGCTTAAAAATATGAAATTTCCTCTAGAATGGAACAGTCTGTCACCAGCTCAAGCAGGTTTCAGGCTTTTTCAACCTTCTTGGTATGCTCTCTATTTATGATCGACGACTTTTTTCAGCAAATGGTTGCAGCATTAATTACAAACCTAAAAATCACATGTATAAAATAGGCCCTTGATTATGTTCACAAGCAGCCATATGGGCCATGGATCCAAATATAATTTTCTGAATTTAAATATGTGTTTAGCTTCCCATCTGCAGAAAGCAACTATTCAAAATATCATCTCTGTGATAAGCCATAATGGAAGAGAATATGAAAGAGTGTATATATTTGTATAACTGAATCGCTTTGCTATGCATCAGAAAATAACACCTTGTAAATCAACTACTTCAGTAAAATAAGTTTAAAAAATTTAAAAACAATTTCGAACTTAAAAAAAAACAAAAACTGTATCTTAGACTTACATTTATCCTCTTCCATATTCATCTGTGACAGCTGGGCAATTTTCTAATTGATTTAATAATTTAAAAATTTCTTCTAAGATTCACAAAGTCTTGTCAATATGCACCATTCAGATGGTGAAATAGGAATATGGGAAAGGTTTTTAAAAATAGAGGGAAAAGAGATAGTGATAGTCACTTAAATAATACTCCCTGGAAAGCCCAGCTTGCTTTACATGAAGACATGTTGCATACAGGGTACAAGTCCAGCAGGATTCCAGCTCAGCAGTCTCATACTGTAGATCCAGTGGAGTCAGCCTACTGGGTGCTCTGTAGGCTGAGAGTATGAAAGAGTATCCATACTCTGAACGAGTGTGGATCCTGAAGCCTAAGGTTCTTCCTGGCTCTGCCACTTATTGTGATCTTGGAAACACCATAACATCTCATAACCTGATTTGTCACAAATAAAATCTGGATAATAAAAAGATATCCTGTCTACCTTACAGGATTGCTGTGTTTGAAGATCAAATGTTTTCAATATGCCAGGCATAAAGTCAGTTGCTTTATATAATTCATCAGAAACACTGTGAGGGAAAAATCCATGTGGCTGATGTGACTAGAACCAGTAATCTGTGGGTTAACCTCAAAGTTACAGAATCATACAAAAAAAATTCTTATATACTTCAGAAACTTTTATTTTAACTTTATTTTAACACATATATACCTCTTTACTTTTGATACAGAGCCAAGGCCTCTTCCCTGACTATGAGTCTATTGCTTGGAGTCTCATTTTTTTTTTTTTTTTGCATATACCAAACCCATATGTATCACCTCTTGTTTGATTCATCATGATTGGCTCATTTATTTCAAAGAAACCTCTTCTTTGTTTTCCATGAATATTTTATAGCAATAAAACAACAAAATCAAACATTTGCAACTCAAAGCTTTCAAATATTGAAAGAACTGAAACAAAATTTGGCTTTTAAAATTTATTTATTTTTCTATTTTGTTTTTTTGGCCATGCTATGTGGCAAGCAGGATCTCAGTTCCTCAACCAGGAAATGAACCCAAACCCCATGAAGTCAAAGTGCAGAGTCTTACTGCTATACTACTAGGGAAGTCCCTAAACAGAATTTGTGATAATGACAATTCCATGTTTTGGGGTTAGGCGTACTTACAATGTTTATAAGACCAACATGTGTTGCCTCTGGGGACTTCCCTGGTGGCCCAGTGGCGAAGACTCCATGCTCCCAGTGCAGGGGGCCCAGGTTCCATCTCTGGTCGGGGAACTAGATAGCATATGCCACAGCTGAGACCCAGTGCAGCCAGATAAATAAAATAAATTAAAAATGCATCACCTCATTTCCAGTTTTGGTGTGTTTAAAGTGAGGTATAGACTAAATAAAACACTAAGAATTAATATGAGTGCTGAATCTTTCTAAACTTTTATTACTTCTTTTTTAGTTCCTGCAATTTTACCCATATGTAAGTCAAAGCAATTATTTTTAGCAATTTGCTTTTATTGATTCATTTCAAACCATTCAAATTAGTTTTCATGGACACAATTCTCCTTTTTGCTTCATATTTCATTAATTTACATAATACTCAGTCAACATATATAAAATTAACAAGTAAAACGAGTAATGTTTTACAATTCCCTGACAAGAGCCAAAGTGCATAAGCACAGCTGATAGCATCCAGTGTGCTGTGGGCACCAGCCAGCAGGCTTTTCAGAGGGAACTAAGAGAATCTAGCTGAAGATTCAGAGAAGTAATGGTGGACATGAGAGTTTTAGTCAGAGTACTCATCTCATTTTTCAGATGAGGCCATTGAAGGTTAAGAGATTTGCCTTTTTTTTTTTTCTTAAAAATTTTTTTTCTTTAACTGAAGGTTAATGGGTATACCTATGATGGATTCCAGTTGATGTTTGACAGAAAACAACAAATTTCTGTAAAGTAATTAACCTTCATGAGATTTGCCCATTTTTTATCAGTGACTTGTATATGAAATGTTCAAACAGATACAGGGAAAAGAAACCTAATATGACCACATAGAGACCAGAGAAAACCTTTAGGAGGAGATGCTTAAGCTGAGTTGAGAAGAAAACATGAGAAAATCAAGCCAATAAAAGGAAGAACAATGCAGGCAGAGAAAACAAAGGTAGTAAAGTTTTAAAAGAATGTGAAAAATGTAGAATTTAAAAAATAAATCTGCTTGACTAGAGCCTAGGATATAGGCAAGAAAGGAATAGGAGAGGGGTTAACCCAGGGGTGAGAGAGGCTGGAGATCCAGGATAGGATGATTTCCTATGCTAAATAGCTTGAGTTTACTTAGAGGCTACTGGGAGCCAGTGGACAATTCTCCTTGGAGGAGCAAAATAACTAGGTTTATATTTTAGAAAGGTTTATATTCACCTTTACAGGGTGAATGCTGAGCAGAGCCAGGAGAGACCTGAATAATGGAGACTAGCTGGGAGGCTATTTCAGAGAAATTGAGGGGACAGTGCTGAGGACGTGAAAAAATGAAACCACTAGTCACTCAGTCACATCTAGCTCTCTTCCCCCCTGCATGGACTATAGCTCACCAGGCTCGATCCATGCAATTCTCCAGGCAAGAATACTGGAGTTGGTAGCCATACCCTTCTCCAGGGGATCTTCCCGACCCAGGGATTGAAGCAAGGTCTCCCACATTGCAGGCAAATTCTTTATCGTTTGAGCCACCAGGGAAGAAATGAATGAGAAACTGAAAAAAGAAACTATTTCTATAACTTGAAATCTCAGCAACTTGCAACAGTGGGATGTATTTTAAAGAATCCCCTTACCACAAAAGAACTTCAATTATTTTTCAGTAATTATATTTTTGATTGATAGTAACATTGGTATTGATACTCTGAGACTTTTGGGAGGATACTGTGGAATTATGCTAATGACTAATTATATGGTATTCCATCATTTTTAGTAGTGAAAACTGGTATTCTTAGCATGAGAATTAAAAGACATAGGTCAAAGAAATTAAGGGAAAACTCTGTGGCTCTGAATTTAAGTGAGACATAGAATATTGGCATAAACTCATGATGTATTTTATCTTAAAACACCAAAAATATTACCTATCTTAGTCCACAAAAAGGCCTAGAAACCTAGTAACCCAGTCTCTAGGAGAAGCTTTAACACTCTGATTGCATTCTCTAAATACCATTCCCCCTTAAAAAGAAACAGGCCTCCCTGAAGAAAGCATTGTCTTCCAGTCAGGCAGGGAATGTGAGGTGATACTGAAACAGCCTATCCCTTAGTGAGGATGCCACCAATGAAAACTAGGGTCATGTCAAACAGCCCCAGAAGCCAATTTAAAAAGCCTCTCACTAGCCAAAAACAGGACGATTTGAACATCCATAAGAAAAATAACTTCAGTGAATTGAAGTGAAGCAAGTATGTCTAAACCTGTGAACTGCACACACACACACACACACCTTGTTCACCCCTGGAAGATCCTAGTAAACAGCTCTTTATTTTGAAAACTAGATAATCACGCACTTATTCTTTTTCCTAAAAAATTTAACCCCACACAAAGAGTAGATGAAGGGACATTTCTATCTATAGAGGTATTTTACCTAATAAATGAAGGGATACCAGAATATTATAATTTTTCAACCCCTAATTATTAGTAATTAGTGATTAGCAAAGCTGTTAACATCACAAAAAGAGACTATCAACAGTGTGTAAAACAGGCATGCAAGCAACAAAATTCTAACTGAGAGAAGTTTACAGGGGAAACTATGCAGTTTCTTCCACAAATAAATTGCAAGACAGGACTGAGATATGCTCCAGGAAATAGCAAAGAATGAATGAGCAAGTGACTGAATCTGAAAACTAGGGTATGTTCCACAGGTAACTAACTTAATTTCTAAGAGATACCACAGGTAACTCTTAGGAGAAGTATTCAAAAACACATAGGTGGGTTTCAATTTATATTAATCATTTTAATTAAATGTAGTGAAAATATTGTGATCTACACAGTCAAAGGCTTTGGCATAGTCAATAAAGCAGAAATAGATTATGTCGATCACAATAAACTGTGGAAAATTCTGAAGGAGATGGCAATACCAGACCACCTGACCTGCCTCTTGAGAAACCTATATGCAGGTCAGGAAGCAACAGTTAGAACTGGACATGGAACAACAGGCTGGTTCCAAATAGGAAAAGCAGTACGTCAAGGCTGTATATTGTTCCCTTGCTTATTTAACTTCTATGCAGAGTACATCATGACAAACGCTGGGCTGGAAGAAGCACAAGCTGCAATCAAAATTGCCGGGAGAAATATCAATAACCTGAGATATGCAGATGACACCACCCTTATGGCAGAAAGTGAAGAAGAACTAAAGAGCCTCTTGATGAAAGTGAGAGAGGAGAGTGAAAAAGTTGGCTTAAAGCTCAACATTCAGAAAACCAAGATCACAGCATCTGGTCCCATCACTTCAAGGCTAATAGATGGGGAAACAGTGGAAACAGTGGCTGACTTTATTTTTCTGGGCTCCAAAATCACTGCAAGATGGTGATTGCAGCCATGAAATTAAAAGACACTTACTCCTTAGAAGGAAAGTTATGACCAACCTAGATAGCATATTAAAAAGCAGAGACATTACTTTGTCAACAAAGGTCCATCTAGTCAAGGGTATAGATTTTCCAGCGGTCAAGTGTGGACCTGAGAGTTGGACTATAAAGAAAGCTGGGTGCCAAAGAATTGATGCTTTTGAACTGTGGTGTTGGAGAAAACTCTTGAGAGTCCCTTGGACTGCAAGGAGGTCCATCCTAAAGATCAGTCCTGGGTGTTCACTGCAAGGACTGATGTTGAAGCTGAAACTCCAATACTTTGGCCACCTGATGTGAAGAGCTGACTCATTTGAAAAGACCCTGATGCTGGGAAAGATTGAGGGCAGGAGGAGAAGCGGGCAACAGAGCATGAGATGGTTGGATGGCATCACCGACTCAATGGACATGGGTTTGGATGGACTCCGGGAGTTGGTGATGGACAGGGAGGCCTGACGTGCTGCAGTTCACGGGGTTGCAAAGAGTCGGACATGACCGAGCGACTGAACTGAACTGAAGATATATCCTATTATTTTAATGATTCTTTCCCATATATTATTGCATAAGTATTTCCCAACACTATTAAAATTCTCTAAGCATATTTCTTTTAAAATTGCAAAGCAGGAAATGAAAGAGAGATGGTGTGGAAGTAAAATGTGAGTGGACTTTAAACCAGCCAACATCAGTGTCACCTTGGAATTTGTTAGAAGTGCAAATTCTCAAACTCTGTTCAGAAACTCTGCAGTGGGGCTCAGGGGACTGTGCTTTAACAAGACTTCCAGGTGATTCTAACGTATTCTTGTCAGAACCACTACAATAGAAGAGATTTACAACACTTACCAACCAACTACAATATGGCAATCTAATATTTGCTCCAGATTAAAAAAAAGAACTGTAAAAAAATTTAACATTTATCCTATCAAGGAATTGCTAAATTTTTAAAGTGTGAAAATGGTACTGAGATATAGAGATATAAATGTAGATATATTTATTTTAAAGCCTTGAAATATCTGAATAAAAAATATAATGTCTAGGATTTGTTTTAGAATAACGTAAGAAAAACAGAAGCAAGCAAGGGTAGACCTAAGATTGGCCACGAATGTCATCTCCATTAACTTGGTGATGGTCTGGATTTAGAGTCATCCAAATGACTAGCCTTAAAAATTTTAGGGGGCAAGTAATTAAAAAAAAAAAAAAAAAACAACCTAATGGCGAGGCTCCAGTAGCCCTTAAAATCTCCTTGAATTTACATTCCTGTGATGTAACAGCTTTATTTCCTGTGTATACATCCTTGCTATTGCTTCCTTTTAGGCGGGTGAGTAGATGTTATCTTTCTTCCTTCCTTCTCCCTTTTTACTTCTCCATCTTATTTATCCTCTTCCACTGAAATTTACTTTATAAAAACCTCAACATCCATTAGAAATCAGACTAGAAAGCATCAGCTTCAAAATCTAAGAGGGTGAGTGGTAAGATGAACTATATTATTTTCATTATACCAGTTGATGGCAGAATTTTGAGTGTGGTTTCTTATCATTTTATGTTTTATTTTAGATATTCTATCATTGTCATCATTGTTAATATGATCATCATTTCCTTCATTGTCACCTTTTAAATTTTTAGTTTGCCTGGAACAGTTAGTGATATGGAGAAAAGACCATTAGAAGTCATCACCATCCATTATCAGGCAGCTTTTTTGATAAGCGTTAGTCGCTCAGTTGTATCCAACTCCTCTGCAACCCCATGGACCATAACCCGACAGGGGAATTCTCCAGGCAAGAATACTAGAGGGGGTTGCCATCTCCTTCACCAGGGGATCTTCCAAACCCAGAGATCAAAGCTGCGTCTCCTGTATTGGTAGGCGCATTCTTTGACTGTCTGAGCCACCAGGGAAGCCCCCTTTTCTGATAACGGCAGCCTTGAAACAAAGATTTCTGCTGCATTTCATCTGCATCTAATGAGTTCCTGCGGTGCTCTCTCCCACCATGTGATGTGATGGCTTAGCGGAAACAAGAATAAAAAAAGACAAGGTGCCAACTTTGGAGCTCGTTATCTTCTGAGGAGATAAGGTAAAGTGATGGGAAGAGACTCACCACATACTATATGGGGAAGTTATAATGCAACACAGCATTTGAGAGCTTGGGCTAGATGGCTTTTAACTACTTGGGTTCAAATCCTAACTCCGCCACTCACTAGCTCTGTGATGCTAATCAAGTTATTTAACCCCTCTTGCCTCAGTTTCTTCATCTGTTAAATGAGTGTGAGAACAGTATAACTTTATGGTGTTGTCTTGAGATAATCCCTAAACTAGATAATCCATGAAACATTTAACTTTATCCATAGATTTTATCAATTTCTGTATTGACCATTGTTGCTTATATCCCACACCTTTCCCCTGGTATTCTTTCTTGTCTCTGAAAATACATCCTTTAATAGTTCAGCTATCTTGGATACCACAGCTGTCAAAATAATGTCCACAGTTTTGCCCCCAAACTTATGGTTTAGGTGTACATAAAATTCTAGGTTGATAATTATTTTGTCTAGCTTTGAAGATATTATCCCACGGTCTTCTGGATTTTATGCAATTGAAAAGTCTGATGTTGGTTTACCAGCTGTGACTTTCTCACTGGTAGAAAACATGCATCTAAGGACACTACTGATAAATGTAAATATTTAAGTAACTACAGCTACCACCGGAGAAGGCAATGGCACCCCACTCCAGTACTCCTGCCTGGAAAATCCCATGGATGGAGGAGCCTGGAAGGCTGCAGTCCATGGGGTCGCTGAGGGTTGGACACGACTGAGCGACTTCACTTTCACTTTTCACTTTCATGCATTGGAGAAGGAAATGGCAACCCACTCCAGTGTTCTTGCCTGGAGAATCCCAGGGACGGGGGAGCCTGGTAGGCTGCTGTCTGTGGGGTCACACAGAGTCGGACACGACTGAAGTGACTTAGCAGCAGCAGCAGAGCTACCACTCCACACAGGATTTCCAATTCCACAGATTAGGGAGGAAGATCATGGTATAAGCATTCTCTCATCCTTTATAAAGAAGCACAGCAGGAACTGAAGGCCATTGTGACTACAAGGAAGCGCTGCAAATTAGCCACATGCAACTATAAACTTGCCTCCAGGGGGAGAACTAAGAGTGGGATCAACTTGAATCTTCTCAAGAACCTAACAGATTGTACTGGGGTATGAAGGAAACTGCTGAGGAGTTCCATTGTTATACTCCCATGAGTTACTACTTTCCTCTCCTTTCATGCTTTCCAATTCCTATAACAGGGCAACTTTATATTTGAGCATATGAAGCAAGAGTGATAAAATATTACTCTCAAACACTGCCTCATGGTGAGGGGAAGGGGAGAAAAAGAACAAAAACAAAAACAGCATTGCCCCTTTCTGGCCAATGTTTACCCTTATGTTCAGATTACTAAAAATATGTATCTAGAAATATGGCAAATCAAAACAGATGTCTCCTTGTAGATGAAATAAGTAAAATTCTAGCCTCTTTTATTAGATCTCAGGTCATGTATTTGGCTTAAAAAAACAAAACAAAACACAATATATAGTTTCAATTAAGAGTCATATAAACTAAATTTTTCTTCCAGATCTCAAAATGCCCATGGAGAGCCAACTTCCACGATACATGGCACACGGCACATACTTGAAAGCTGACCCCACAGAAATATTAATGTAAGCAAAATACGAATTTGTTTCTCATTACATAAACATCACCTGGGCTTATTTAATCAACACACTTGTTTAAAAAAAAATTAATCTGTAACCAAAAGCACTATCACGTTTGTTAGGTACCATTCTTATTCAAATTATACCCCCCAAAAGCCTAAAAATAACTCAAATCTAGAAATTAGCCCAAGTGCTAAGGCTGCCTATGGCTCTTGCTGTAAAATAGTTGCTGGGTCTGATTTGAATATCTGAAAAGAATGACAGAAATATAGGGTTCTTCTTGATTTCAAGAAAACTTCCCAGAAGGAGGTGGAGGGCCAAGAAATCCACCTGCCTGCTTGGTGGCAGCTCGTGAAGGGGCAAGGCCAAGAATCTTCTGGATGTTCTGTGAAGGAAACAATAAAAACTGGGTTTTAATATGAGATATAGAGAAAAGTATTTAAAATACATCTCATAAAGAGAAGGCTTACAAATAAAAAGTACTGATATCACCTAAAATAGAATGATTACTACTGTGTTATTTTTCTGCCCTTTCTGAGTCTTATAGCTGAATTCAGTCATTATTGCAACACCTGAAGCTAAAACTGAAATAGTCAGTATCAACTTTTTCAAATAAGTGAAAGAATTAAGAATCTTGCAAAGAGATCTGAGTCCAGAATCCACCTGTATTTTTAGCACAGCCCCTCATCTTTTTCAGTTGTCCCACTTTTTTTTTAGGAACTCAATTTTATGAAACTAGAACTCATAAAAAAATATTTTTATACTCAGATGTCATCAGTTAATATAACATTAAATTAAATCACATAAATACAACAATGAGTAAAACTAATACAAACTGGGAATAAACACATTTGGCTCTTGAAGGACAGGACTCAACTAGTGGGAGCAGAGAGGTGCAGGCGGTCTAAAGAGCAATCAGGAGTGGATGGTGTGATGTGGGGAGGAATTGGTTTGCTTTAAAGGTAGAGGAAAGAGGTACATGAATTTGGAGGGATAAGTAAAGGTCAGTTAAGATTTTGTACAGCATTTGTAAGAGGGAAAAACCTTAAAGATATCTAATTATGCTTGTTAATTCCTTCATTTAATATTTGAGAAATCAATTAAAACCTGGAAGAGTAGAAAAGTGAAAGTGAAGTCGCTCAGTTGTGTCTGACTCTTTGCGACCCTACAGACTGTAGCCCACCAGGCTCCTCAGTCCATGGGATTTTCCAGGCAAGAATACTGGAGTGGGTTGCCATTTCCTGTCCAAAATTATTGATAAAGTCCCACTAGCCTCAAAGCATGGCCAGAAAGAAATAAACAATAAAAACAAATCTAAAAACAAGAAGAAAAAGAACCATTAGTAGTTCAGCTAAGTTTTCCTCAGTAAAGTTGGAGAATATTTGTATTACTTTCATAAGAAAAGTAGCTCCTTCATGCCCCCTTTAAAAGTCCACTGCACAAAGCAGTAAGAGCCCAAATAACAGAATGCCACTCCTGTTTAATCAGTAAGCATCCCCTGACCACCTACAATGTATCCAGCAAAGCAAGGCGTGATGGGAAATTAAAGATAAAATCTAAAATAATAAGACATTACAGAATTAGCTACTGATAAACACATCTGTCTAGCTAACAAATACAATAATATAATCTAGACCAAATGTACAAAGCATCCTTGCTCAGTTATTCTGTAGAAGGGTCAATTAAGTGAGTCCTTATCATTTTAGAGATAAAGACCAGTGTAAAAACCTCTGATGCCCTTTAAATCACAGGTTTACTGTGATTTAAAGAAGACAAGTAAAAGGAAAGTAGGAAATATTCCAAAGCACAGACTGAAAGGGTAGACTGTTGACAATCTCATTATGAATTAAAAACATATAAACGACCACTGGACACAAGCCACTGTTCCAGATGGAAAACAGCCCTAACAGCAATGACCACAACAACAGAAATGTTTAAACAAGGCACTTTAGTAGCCAAGACTGAAGTTCATGTATATCCAGGCAGGTTTATGCTTTGTTCTCCTTGTGGATCTCATCTCAGACTCCCTCTGTAAATACCAAATCAAGTTTATCAGTGGTACATTACTCACGTATTTGTATTTTAATACCAACGCTCTGCATTTACTATATGCAATTTTATCTTTTAGTGAAATTCTAGAAATGAGTTTGAATTCCTGCCTCTGACAACTGAACCCACAATATTTCACTTTTAATGTTTACTTACTTATTTATTTTTGACTGTGCTGGGTCTTTGTTGCTATATGAGCTTTTCTCTAGCTGCAGTGACTAGGGCTACTCTCTGGGCTTCCCTGGCAGCTCAGAAGGTAAAGCATCTGCCTGCGATGCAGGAGACCTGGGTTTGATCCCTGGGTCAGGAAGACGCCCTGGAGGAGGAAATGGCCACCCACTCCAGTACTCTTGCCTGGAGAATCCCATAGACGGAGGAGCCTGGTGGGCTACAGTCCACGGGGTCACAAAGAGCTGGACACGACCGAGTGGCTAACACTCACTTTCAGGGCTGCCCTCTAGCTGTGGTGCACAGGCTTCTCCCTGCGCTTGCAGTGGCCTCTCCCATGTGGAGCACAGGCCGCAGGGCACGTGCCCGTCAGTAGTCCCGGCTCTTGGCCACTAGAGAACAGGCCCAGTGGCTATGGGTGCATGGGCTTAGTCGCCCCCCCAGCATGTGGGCTCTTCCCAGGATCACAGATCGAACCCGTGTCTCCTGCATTGGCACGCAAATTCTTTACCACTGAGCCACCAGGGAAGCCCCTCCCTACCTTAAAAAGGAAAAAGGTTTATTTATCTCATGGACTAGTTTTTCTTAGATAAAATGCTCCCTGCTTCTCTGTCTAGCAGGTCTTTTCCTCTAAAACACATGTAGAAACTAACTGGTGGTCTTAGATGCAACAGACCCTGGTAAAATGCTCCAGGCCACGGTTCTCTCCACAGTAGTGATAACATTCTACGCTGCTATAAACTCTAAGTTTGCAAATAGTTTTAAGGACTAGACATCAGTCCTTAGTTATCCTTGGTTTTGAGATGAGACAGCTGGGGCAGATGGAGGTTATAACTCAGGCACAGTTCTCCTCTATTAAACCACAACTCTCTAAAGGATATTTATCTTAGAAGTGAAAAACCTTATAGCAGGCCTGACCTGTTAAAAAAACTTACAATTATGAAGACTATATAAGAGCACACCATAGAAAGAAAAAATACATTACACTGTTAAGTGAATAAGTGCATATAAATAAAAACCCATAGAATGTACAACATCAAGAGTGAACACTAATATAAATTATGGACTTTTGAATGATGATGTGTTAATGTAGGTTTACTGACTGTAAAGAAATGTACCATTCTTTTGTAAGGTGTTGACAGTAGAGGAGGCTATGTGCAACTGGGGGACAAGAAGTCAGATAGGAAATCTCTGTATAGTCCATTCAGTTTTGCTGTGAACCTAAAACTGCTCTAAAAAAGAGTCTATAAAAATGCACATAAAGACTTAAGAGTATATGGAAAAATAATAATTGTATTAAAATAGTTGTAAATCACTTTCTCATTCCTTGTCTTCAACTTTTTACAATATTGCTGAACAGGATAATTTAAAATGAGAAATATTTCCATAGGTGCTGTCTCAAAGTGCTAGGCATTGTTCTAAGCACTTCACATGTAGATTCTCATTTAATCCTCACAACAACTCAGTGACACATATTATCCTTATATGCAGATAAAACAAGGAGATCCAACTGTCGGGTTGTAATTCAATAAATGCTCACTGACCTTCACACTGTATGGCAGGTTCATCTATATATATTTTCTCCTTTATATCTTTCAAGAACTTCATTCATTAAACTTGACCTGACTGCTTTCCTACAGTCTCTCAATTCCCCTCCAATTTTTCAAGCCTTCTTATAAGAAACAGTTTAGAAATATGCATTTTGCTAAAAGATAAGAGTTTCAATATATTAAGAAGATGATAGAGAAGAATGCTTAACAGAAATACAAAATATAAGATGTGGACATGCTTTGGAAGTTATTTTTTGGAAAAATTATTTTGAATTTCTGTCCAGTCCTGTGTAATCGGGTAACAACTGAAGAGTGTGTGTCAGAAGGGAAAAACAAAGGAAAAACATTTTCCCGTAATCATGCCTTCTTTTGGCAGGAAACTCAGAAAAATACCACTACAGGATTTGCGTTCCTTCCTCTCTGCAAAGGATAAGGACTGGTGATCAAGAAAAGGAAGTTGTTGGTTGCTAACTGGATATTTTGGGAAGACACAGGTCACTGGCAATAAACACATTCTGCTAAATTTTATTTCTTAGTCATTTAGCTAAAATAACTCAAGCCATAGCCGCCCTCACTTTGCTCTTTGTTAGTTTCTCTGGCATCCGGCAACCAACCTTCTGTCCCAATTGATTACAATTTCTCATCAAGTTCCCATAACATAATCTTTACTTTATGCATAATGCTGCCTGTAAATCCAAACACCCTGAATGGCCCCATTCAACAGTCCCAGGATTTTCACACTGTATCAGAATAGGCTGTTCAGGAGGATGACAAAAAGATTAAATATTTAATGACAGTACAACACTTATGTAGCTGAAAGAGTACTGGGTAACAGTCAGAAGACTTGATTTCCAATACTGGCAAATTATGCAAAACAAACCCAACAAATATGCAATATCTTTTTATTGTACCAAATCTCAATTTTCCTTATGTTTAAAAGAAGGGGGCTCACTAGATCAATGATTTTTAGACTCTGTAGTCACAGAACCCTTTCTTAAAACAAAATCTCATGTAAAAAGTCAACAAAGAAAATTGATAAAATAGTGTTGGGAACCTGGAGCCCCTTGTTGGGCCCTTCATATTTTCCCACCAAGCACCTTGAAAGGAGCCACAGTCCTGTGTGGCTGTGGCACTCTAACATTCTTGAACACAGTTATGTTGTAATAAATTATATTGCTGACTTCAACGCATATCTTGCAAGGTGAAAATCAAAATTCTAAAAGGATAAGCACATCTAATCTGCACGAGAGTAACATCATTTCCTTCGTAAAGTTGAATGAATATTTTTCTCTCCTTAGGTTGTCCAAAGGCCTCTTTTGTAAATAGGACCTCTTTTGGGAAGATTAGGGGATCAAGTGACAATTTCAATCAGTCAAGGAGAATGTTCTGAATTTTAGTTTTGTGTAAGAAGATAGATGTTCTATCCTTTTAAAATCTCATAACAGATAGTAGAACCCAGGTGGCACTATGTGGGGTATCTAAAACTCAGTATGAAATTGTAGTCTTACTAGTTTGACGCACCAAAGAACAGAGTTTAGGGCAACCACGAATGTGAAAGTGTTAGTCACTCAGTCGTGTGTCCAACTCTTTGCCCACCAGGCTCCTCCATCCATGAAATTCTCCAGACAAGGATACTGGAGAGGGTTGCCATTTCCTTCTAAACCATAGCAACTGAAAAATATTCCTGGAAAATAGAGTTAATAGGGCCCTGTAAAATTCTGCATCTAAACTCTGCCCAGGTGGCGCTAGTGGTAAAGATCCTGCCTGCCAATGCAGGAGATACAAAAGATGCAGGTTTGATCTGTGGGTCAGGAAGATCCCCTGGAGAAGAAACTTACTCCAGTATTCCTGCCTGGAAAGCCCCATGGGCAGAGGAGCCTGGTGTGCTAGTCCATGGGGTTGCAACGAGTCAGACACCACTGAAGCAACTTAGCATGCAAACTCTGCCCAATTCTCTGGTTAACTCTTAAACCATTCATAGGAGAGACTGCCTTCAACCAAATATGACTGAAATAACTTAAGATTTCCTAGATGTCTACCACAAAGAAGACAGACCTTGGAGTTTGAATGTCAACTTAACTGTCCACTTAAACAAACAAACAGACAAAAACACCCCTCTGTGTTAAGAATAACAGAATCTAGACTATAGCTTATCACTTACAATGCACATGATACGATCCAAAATTGAGACATACCAGGGGATGGGAAAACATGACCCAGACAAAAGAAAACAGGCAAAAGATAGAGTTCAACCTTGACATGATCCAAATGTTGAAATTAGTAAGCAAGATTTTAAAGAAGCTAATTAACCATGACAAGGGACATAAAAGAAAATATATTCATTCACAATAAATGAACAAATGGTAAACTTCAGCAAGGAAGGAAAAAGACTAAAAAATAACCAAATGGAAATTCAGGAGCTAAAAAATACTATATCAAAATTTCAAAATCATTGGATGAGCTTAGGTTTAACTCAGATTAGAGATAAAAGAGGAGTCTTGAAACTCCTTTTTTAGATTAGAGATATGAGAGAGGAGTCTGTGAACTTGAAAACAGATTACAAGAAATTATCCTATCTAAACAACAGACAGAAAAAGACTAAATAATTGAAGAGACTCAGTTTTCTATTGGACAAAACTAAAAAGACTATAAGTAAATGGAATTAAGAGAGAAAGAATGGGGCTGAAAAAAATATGTGAAGAAATAATTGTTGAAGTCCTCCCAAATTAAAAAAAAAAAAGCTATAAGCTATAGAGGGATAATTTTTTTTTTAAATACCCTTGGGGGGTGGGGGCGGGGTTCCCTGCTGGTCTAGTAGTTAGGATTGCCCAGGTTCAATCCCTTGTTGGGGAACTAAGATCTGTTAAGCTGCCCAGTACAGCAAAAAAACAAAAAGTTACATTACAGTACCCTTAGGTACATAACAGTCAAATTGCTGAAAACCAAGCTTAAAGAAAAATATCTGAAAGCAGCCAGAGAAAAATTATTATCTACAGGGATACAAAGACATGAAGGTCTTCTCATCAGAAATAACTGAAGCTGTTTCACCAGTGGCCACGGGGGCCACACTGTCCTGATTTCAGAAGCCAGAAGCTTCCCTCTGGGCGAGGGCCCCCGGGACCCCCAGCCAGGCCCTGCCCAGGCGATGCTGCCCGTGGGTGCTTGTCACAGCCCTGGCCTGGTTGCCGCCACAAGTGACAGTCCACTGCTCCCGACTGCTCGCCCTGGGGGGATGGCCCGCCCACCAGGAGCCAGGCCCTCCTGTCTGTGCCCTCCTCATCCCCAAATGCCTTCTTTCCTGTGATCAGCTACAGGTTTCAGAATATAAGATCCAACTGTATATAACTGTAATAAATACGGTTAAAAGAAAACAAAACTGAAGCTGAAAGGATTAAAACAAACAAAAGCAGTCAATCCAGAATTCTGTATCCTATGAAAATATCCTTCAAAAGTAAAGATAAACAAATATTTGGGGATAAATGAAGAGTAAGAGAATCTGTCACTAGCAGACTTACACTACAAAAGACACACGCAGGGAGTTCCCTGATGGTGCAGTGGTTAGGATTTGGCACTTTCGCTGCTTGGGCCTGGGTTCAATCCCTGGTCAGGAAACTTAGAGCCCATAAGTCACATAACAGGGCCAATAAATCAATAAATAAACAAAGGAAAAAGAAACACATAGAAAGAAGGAAAGAAACACAGGGAAAAATCACTTAACACTGTGCTGTGAAGTACAGACATTAAGCAGTGACATTCACCAACAATTCTGGACTCAGTGATCTCTACGTTCACTACATACTTTCAAGCCTTCATGTTTTACTCAAACTATGCCAAGAATATTCTGATAAAATTGGAAAACCCCTACTTACCCTTCAAGACACATTTTAAATGCCCCTCCTGTACAAAATCTCAGTTTCACAGAACTAATTCCTATAGTCATTTC
The DNA here is from genome assembly GCF_001704415.2 of Capra hircus. NCBI lineage: Eukaryota > Metazoa > Chordata > Mammalia > Artiodactyla > Bovidae > Capra > Capra hircus. The sequence goes on from NC_030810.1 coordinate 117,002,675, forward strand.
ACTTCCATAGCATATTATTCCTCCTCCCAAACCATTTTATATATGTACACATACACAAAAGTTCCCTGGTGGCTCAGACGGTAAACAGTGTCTGTTTACAATGCGGGAGACCCAGGTTCGATCCCTGGGTTGGGAAGATCCCCTGGAGAAGGAAATCGCAATCCACTCCAGGACTATTGCCTGGAAAATCCCATGGACAAGAGGAGCCTGGTAGACTACAGTCCATGGGGTCGCAAAGAGTCGGACACACTGAGCGACTTCACTTCACACAAAAGTTATCAATCACATTCTGCTATTATTTATGGATCTGTCTTCCCGCATAGACTGTGAGTTTCACAAGGGTAGAGATAATCACTCCTTGCTCTTACATGTCAGCATCAAAGAATTCCTGGCATAGTGAAGGACTTGAGTCATTCTTCAGCAAGGACAGGAATATTCTAAATGAAGCCTTAAACTCACTGAAACAATTCAAAGGGTTCAGATTAAGATGATGCCTGAATAATCTGTTCTCACTTGGTACTTACCTCTCACTTTTCAAACCAAATGCATTCTCTAACTGATTTAAAGTTAAACACTACAAATGAAAATACTTTGCTTAAAAACAAGCTATACTGGAATCAATGAATTAGGCTCTAACCCTTAAATAAAGTGGCACAAACTAACGACGAGATGCAGGAGGTGGCAGGCATCTAGTTGGCCCTTCTACCATTTCGATGACTTTGAGATGAACTGACATGACATAATTAGAACCCGTCCTTACAGACATGCAAGCCATATCAAAATTCTTTGCCCTACGGAAGCCAAAAGTGTGATGAAAAATTAAACTTACTTATTTTTATCCCTGTCCTAAGCACATATACCTGTTGAAGGAGACAATGACAAATTCTCACTGACATTTCTTCAGATCATAGCCATATATGCATATGGTTATATATTAAGATGTGGGTGACAAAGGAAAAAAAATATAAGAAACTCTTTCTTGTGCTTTTCTTCATAAACACTAATTCTTTTTGCTTTCCAAGTAAAGAGAATTCTGTCATGGCTTTAACTATCATATACATTTGCTGGGATCTTCACTAAGATTTAGAACACTTTCTATAGAGGAGATCATTTACTCAATCCATTACTGACTCATAATAAGAAAATTAAAAAAAAAAAAGCAAGTATTTTAATTTTAGGAATTAAGAAAATTTCCTTTTATTCTTAAAATTCGTCACTACACTGGACTAACTTAACACCTCTGATAAAGCTGGCAGACCTACCATTTCCGCTGCTACAAATTCACACAAAGGAAATAAAGATGTGAAGGTCAAAGCAGCTAATCACTAATCACCACACATTAAGGAAGTAAACAAAAGGAGAAAGATAAAACAAGGAAAGGTAATTAGATTTATTTTCAGTTAATATGACAGATCACCACCACGTTTTAATCTATGAAAAGAACCAGTCCTATCTTGGGCTGGGAAACAAACACTAATTTTAAAAACATCCCAAGGGCAGGGGCAGGCGCTAACTTGTTTAAAAAAAAAAAACCTACCACTTTAAGAATAACAGCTAACTTTCCATATCATTGGCATCTGATTATCATAATGTGGTGAGGTTGCACACTAAACCCTAAACCCGATTTCATCTTTGTGAAAATTTAGACTCAGAGCAGTTATATGACTCCCAAGGACATTAGGCTAGTAAGTGGCAATAAGAATCAAACCTTGGTGTTTTACCTCCAAATACTGTATTTCCTTGGGCTTAAAGAATCCACCTGCAATGCAGGAGACCTGGGTTTGATACCTGGGTTGGGAAGACCCCGTGGAGAAGGGAAAGGCTACCCACTCCAGGCCAGAATACGTCCCGATCCAGGAATCAAACCTGGGAAACAGGGAAAAATTACTGAAGCAGATAGATATCCTTATTCAATTTAATATTTATTACACCTCTATCATAATAAGGGGGCATGTTACGATAAGTAAGTGTTAGTAGCTCAGTCATGTCCGACTCTGTGACCCCCATGGACTATAGCCCACCAGCTTCTCTGTCCATGGAATTCTCCAGGCTAGAATACTGAAGTATTTTGCTATTTAGTCTCCAGGGGACCTTCCTGACCCAGGAACTGAACCCAGGTCTTCTGCATTGCAGGCAGCTTCTTTACAATCTGAGCCAATGTTGTAATGGGAAGCCCTGATGTTATGATAATCATGGGACAATGCTATGTAAGTTAGCAGTTGTTTTTGTTTGTTTTTTGCAGTTCTTAAGGTGATGCTCTTTTATAACCAGTTAGTACACTCCTATGCTCGGGGTACTGTCATGAAGGGACTAGAGCTAGTCGATTCAATCACACTATCACTCTCAGTAATGAAAGTGGATTCTGGTTAACACTGTAATGTGTGTGTGTGTGTGTGTGAAGTCGCTCAGTCGTGTCCGACTCTTTGAGACCCCATGGATGGTAGCCTACCAGGCTCCAGGTCCATGGGATTTTCCAGGCAAGAATACTGGAGTGGGCTGCCATTTCCTTCTCCAGGGGATCTTCCCAACCAAGGGATGGAACCTGGGTCTCCTGCATTGCAAACAGATGCTTTACTGTCTAAGCTACTAGGGAAGTAAACTGACATACGTAAATGCCATGATCTTTCATAAGATTATGGTCTCAAACTGGTGGTAAACTGATACTTCAGATTAACAGTGCTGGGTAAAAATGGTGACTAGTTATGGAAAACACTGTGCTGATGCCTCAAAAAAATTAAACACAGAATTGCAGTATGGTGGCAATTCTACCTGTGGAGTATAAAGGAAAAAGAAGTGAAAACAAGAACTCGGACATTGATACACCTGTGTTCACAGCAGCATTTCTCACAACAGCCAAAAGGCAGAAGTAGTCCTTTGGCAGATGAATAGATTAAAAACAAACGGTATATACATACAATGGAAAGTTTGTTCACTCTTAAAAAGGAAATTCTCACATATGCTACAACATGGATGAACCCTGAAAACATTCCAGTTACAAAAGGACTTCAGTATGATTCTACATTTATGAGGGCAGATTCACAAACACCAACAGTCAAAATCACAGAGACAGAAATTAGAATGGTGGTTGCCAGGGACTGAGGGGAGAGGATAATGGAGATTTAGTGTTTAATGGGCACAGATTTCCTGTTTGGGAAGATGAAAAATTCTAGAAATGGATAATGGTGATGGTTGTACAACAACACGCAATGTACTTAATGTCAAAGAAATGAACAATTAAAACGGTTAAAACAGTGTATTTTCTGTGATATTTATTTTACCACAATAAGTGAAAAAGATTAAAAGTACTGGGAAATCAGAAAGCAGTTTCTGGGCATAAGAGAGCACTGCACTTTCCTTGGGAAAACTGCTACCAGGGGCAGTCACACTGACAAATTTAAACCTGAGACTCTGCAAGTGTGACATGTATGTTCTGACCCCCTCCTTCATACTCTTTTACTCTAGGATCTCAGATAACATTGTTTAACCCATCCTATGGCACCCAAATCCAAAAGACCTGATGATCTACACAAGGTGTGAAGAGAGGAGGAGCATCCTTAGTCAAACACAGATGTTCAAATTTCAAAGAGAAAATACTAATTAATAATTTAACAGAGATTCACTCCATTCAAATAAAAATCAAATTCAAGAATTATCATTCACCTCACTGCATCTTACGACCCTCTAGCTTCTTGGTCTTTGAAAAAAATGGGGAGGCAAACTTTGATCTCAAATGAATCCATGTTTTCATGTTTTTTCTCATAAAAATCACACAAAAGTTGGCAAAGAACAAAAGAGAAAAGAAAGAATAAATAAGGTATGCCAGTATTAACTCCAAATGGATTGAGCCATGACTATATAAGAAACTAACAAACAGTAGAAGAAAACAACGGTGAATTTCTATATAACTTTAACAAAAGACTAATAAGAAAAAAAAAAAAACTCCAGCAGACAAAATTTTGCATGGCAAAAACCATACTAAGTAAAACTGAAACACAAACAACAGTTTACAAAAATTATTAGTAACTTAGAGCACACAGGGCTAAACTCCCTAAGAGCCAAAAATTAAGAAAACGACCAACAATCCAATAGTGAAACAGGCAAAAAGCATACAGTGTCTCACCTACCAAAGAAAGAAAAAAATACATGAGTAGCTCTTAGACAAACAGAGACGCTCAATCCAAATGCAAATTAAAACTACAATGAGAGAGCAATTCTTACCTAATACACTAAAAACGCCAAAGTTCAACAATTTCTACTGGAGGTTGGGGGCAATTATGAATTTTCATACATAGAGATAGGGAGTAAAAAGTGGTATAACCTCAATTTGCCAAGTTTGTAAGTTTATATTTGGGTATAGTATCTACTGTTTTGTTTCACACATGCCTTTTAGGTGCATACTATGTACTCGATATAGATTCTTTAAGGTATATACAGGAAATTAAGAAATCACTACCTTAAAAGAATTGGGGAGGAAAGGATAACATACATGAAAATTACAAGTAGACAAAAACAAATTAAAAAATCCTGTAGTGTAAGGCAGAGTATGACCAATCACTAAAGAAATTTGAATCATTCTATGTTAGTTTCCTCATCACTTAATCAATTTCACAACCTCAATGCAAAAATAATTCATTATGTTTTCTCAAAATTACTTTATGCTACAGTATATATCTGAAATCAAGTGGCCTATTTCTTTGCCTAAGAATGGTCTCATCGAGGGAATTGTATTCTATACTCTGAAAATCTCATATTTTATGATGCTTGTTTCACAGGCATCTACAGAGTCAAATCTTATATAACCTGAGATCCTAAAAACAAACAGAACAACAGAAGAAACTATGGAAAGAGCAAGTGAATGTGGATTTTAATTAAAAGAAAGAGGCAAATATTCCACATAAAAACTTCAAATGCTGAACTATTTCAGACTGGAAATAAGTTCATAATCCTCCTGTTAGTATACATACTAAGAAGTGGGGAAAGGAATACAGAAACTTTTGGCAGCTAATAAAATAAAAATGATAAAAGTAGGTCATTTTAGGGATTTTTCAAAGATTTTTAATATCTCAGAATACCTGTACTATAGCTCCATATACTTTTCTCTTATTAATATCAGCGCAGAGAACTGCACAAACCGAAATTAAAAGTATGAACATACATCCTCCTTGGCTGAAAAGAAATACTAAGTTTTTTTTTGGCTGCCCATTCTCTCCTCCCACCCTTTTTGGGGTATTCAGTAAGCAAGTACTTCATTAAGCTCTACCAGTCTAGTATCTGTAGATATTCTTACTTTAACTTTATAGCACATACTACACACTCTTGGTTCCCAGAGTAGCATGGCTGGCTGCTCTATCGCCTGTTTTTATTCCACTGGAATACAGCAACACTCATTCATTTACTTATTTTCTAGGGCTGTTTTCATAACACAATGGAAGAGTTTGCAAAAGTCTGCCTAAACCCTGTTGCCTGTTTTTTGCAAATAAAGTTTTGTTGGAACATAGCCCCACTTATTTCTTTACATCTTGTCTAGCACTGTATTCATACAGAGTTGAGTTGCTGTGATAAAAATTGTATGGTCTGAAAAGTAAATACAAAAATATTCATCACCCAGACCCATACAAAGTAGTGAGTAAATAGAAATTTTGCTGATTACCATGGTAAATGACCTCATGAAATTAACTGCTATACATATACCTCACCAGAATTTCTGAAATAACTGAAAGGAGTTTAAAGACTAGCTTGAGCGGAACTTTCTCAACAATCATTTTTAACATTTATTTCACTTAAGAAAATGCTACAGTTTTCAGATGGTAATTTCTAGGTAATGAAGTCCAGGTAGTAGTACAAACACAAAAAGGCAAAATGGTTTTCTGAGAAGGCCTTACAAATAACTGGGAAAAGAAGAGCAGTGAAAGGCAAAGGAGAAAAGGAAAGACATACCCATATGAATGCTAAGTTCCAAAGAATAGCAAGGAGAGATAAGAAAGCCTTCCTAAGTGAATAATGTGAAGTAATAGAGGAAAATATAAGAATGGGAAAAACTAGAGATCTCTTCAAGAAAATTAGAGATACCAAGGGAACATTTCATGCAAAGATGGGCACAATAAAGAAAAAAAATGGTATGGACCTAACAGAAGCAGAAGATATTAAGAAAAGGTGGCAAGAACACACAGAGCTATACAAAGAAAGATCTTCATGACCCAGATAACCACGATGGTATGGTCACTGACATAGAGTCAGACTTCCTGGAGTGCAAAGTCAAGTGTTTCTTAGGAAGGAAGCATCACTATGAATAAAGCTAGTGGAGGTGATGGAATTCCAGTTGAGCTATTTTAAAGCTTCAAAGATGATGCTATTAAAGTGCTGCATTCAATATGCCAGCAAATTTGGAAAACTCACCAGTAGCCACAGGACTGGAAAAGGTCAGTTTTCATTCCAATCCCAAAGAAAGGCAATGCCAAAGAACGTTCAAACTACTGCATAACTGCACTCATTTCACATGTTAGCAAAGTAATGCTCAAAATTCTACAAGCTAGGCTTCAACAGTACATGAACTGAAAACTTACATATGTTCAAGCTGGATTTAGAAAAGGCAGAGGAAGCAGAGATCAAATTGCCAACATCTGTTGGATCATAGAGAAAGCAAGAGAATTCCAGAAAAACATCTACGTCTGCTTCACTGCCTATGCTAAACCTTTGACTGTGTGGATCGCAACAAACTGGAAAATTCTTAAAGACATAGGAATACCAGAACACCTTACTTGCCGCCTGAGAAACATGTACGCAGTCAAGAAGCAACAGTTATAACTAGACATGGAGCAACAGACTGGTTCAAAATTGGGAAAGGAGTATGTCAAGGCTGTATACTGTCACCCTGCTTGTTAAACTTATATGCAGAAAGTGAGTGAGTGAAGTCGCTCAGTTGTGTCCGACTCTTTGCGACCCCATGGACTGTAGCCTACCAAGCTCCTCTGTCCATGGGATTTTCCAGGCAATAGTACTGGAGTGGATTGCCATTTCCTTCTCCAGGGGATCTTCCCGACCCGGGGATCGAACCCGAGTCTCCCGCATTGTAGACAGACGCTTAATCGTCTGCGCCACCAGGGAAGTCGAACATATGCAGAGAACATCATGCAAAATGCCAGGCTAGACGAAGCACAAGCTGGAATTAAGATTGCCAGGAGAAATATCAATGTCCTCGATACGCAGATGACACCACCCTCATAACAGAAAGCAAAGAGGAATGAAAGAGCCTCTTGATGAGGGTGAAAGAGGAGACTGAAAAAGTTGGCTTAAAACTCAACATTCATAAAAAATAAAAAAATTAAAAAAAAAAAAAAAAACTCAACATTCAAAAAACTAAGACCATGGCATCCAGTCCCATTACCTCATGGCAAAATAGATGGGGAAACAATGGAAACAGTGACAGACTTTATTTTCTTGGGCTCCAAAGTTACTGCGGCTGATGACTGCAGCCTGAAATTAAAAGACGCTGCACCTTGTAAGAAAAGCTATGACAAACCTAAGTGAAGTGAAAGTTGCTCAGTCCTGTTCGACTCTTTGTTTGTGACCAACATGGACTGTATAGTCCCATAGATTCTCCAGGCCAGAATACTGGAGTGGGTAGCCATTTCTTTCTCTTAGGGATCTTCCCAACCCAGGGATTGAACTCAGGTCTCCTTCACTGCAGGCAGATTCTTAACCAACTGAGCCACAAAGAAGCCCGAGCATATTGGAGTGGGTATCCTATCCCTTTTCCAATGGATCTTTCTGACCCAGGAATTGAACCAGGGTCTCCCACATTGTAGGTGCATTCTTTACCAGCTGAGGTACCAGGGAACTCTAGACAGCATGTTAAAAAGTGGAGACATTACATTACTGACAAAGGTCTGTATAGTCAAAGCTATGATTTTTCCAGTAGTCATATATGGATGTGAGAGTTGGACCATAAAGAAGGCTGAAAGCTGAAGAATTGATGCTTTTGAACTGTGATGCTGGAGAAGACTCCTGAGAGTCCCTTGGACTGCAAGGAGATCAAGCCAGTCAATCCTAAAGGAAATCAGTCTTGAATATTCATTGGAGGGACTGATGCTCAAGTTCCCATACGTTGGCCACCTGATGCGAAGAGTCAAGTCATTAGAAAAGACCCGGATGTTGGGAAAGGTTGAAGGCAGGAGGAGAAAGGGATGACTGAGGATGGTTGGATGGCATCACCGACTCGATAGATATGAATTTGGGCAAGCTCTGGGAAATGGTGAAGGACAGGAAAGCCTGACGTGCTGCAGTCCATGGGGTTGCAGAGTCAGACACGACTGAGTGACTGAACAACAACAACAACAATAACAACCGTAGTTTCCTGGTGGCCGAGAGGTTAGGATTCTGTGTTTCACTGATGTGGCCTGAGTTTAATCCCTGGCCAGGGAACTGAGATCCCAGAAACCTCGAGTGAGGGTCAAAAAAAGAAAAAGAAAAAAAAGAACCTGGCCTTCCTTGGTGGCTTAGTGGTAAAGAATTCGCCTGCCAATGCAGGACACACAGGTTGGATCCCTGGTCTGGGAAGATCCCATAGGTGGCAGAGCAAAACTCAGCCCGAGTGCTACAACTATTGGGCCTGTGCTCCAGAGCCCAGGAACTGCAACCATTGAACCCATGTGCCGCAGCTACTGAAGCCTGCATGCCCTCAAGCATGTGCTCTGCAAAAAGAGAGGCCACTGCAGTAAGTAGCCGTCACAATGCAATGAAGAGCAGGCCCTGCTCACTGCGATTAGAGAAAGGCCCACATGGCAACAAAAACCCAGCACAGCCAAAAATATACAAATAAAATTATTTAAAAGTGCAACAACAAAAAACCACCAAAGAACTATTGTGAGTAATCAAAAACACAGTAGTAACATCTTTGTAATTAAGACAGAATTGCAACACATGTAATTAAAATAGCATTGCTCCTTGTTGCTTAGGGCAGAATGTATACATCACTGTATTTTATTAATATTTTCAGTTCAGTTCAGTTCAGTCGCTCAGTCGTGTCCAACTCTTTGCAACCCCATGAACCGCAGCACGCCAGGCCTCCCTGTCCATCACCAACTTCCGGAGTCCACCCAACCCATGTCTATTGAGTCAGTGATGCCATCCAACCATCTCATGCTCTATCGTCTCCTTCTCCTCCTGCCCTCAATCTTTCCCAGCATCAGGGTCTTTTCAAATGAGTCAGCTCTTTGCATCAGGTGGCCAAAGTACTGGAGTTTCAGCTTCAACATCAGTCCTTCCAATGAACACCCAGGACTGATCTCCTTTAGGATGGACTGGTTGGGTCTCCTTGCAGTCCAAGGAACTCTCGAGTCTTCTCCAACACCACAGTTCAAAAGCATCAATTCTTCAGCACTCAGCTTTCTTTATAGTCCAACTCTCACATCCATACATGACCACTGGAAAAACCATAGCCTTGACTGCTGCTGCTGCTGCTGCTAAGTCGCTTCAATTGTGTCTGACTCTGTGCGACCCCATAGACGGCAGCCCACCAGGCTCCGCCATCCCTGGGATTCACCAGGCAAGAACACTGGAGTGGGTGGCCATTTCCTTCTCCAATGCATGCAAATGAAAAGTGAAAGTGAAGTCACTCAGTCTTGTCTGACCCTTTGCAGACCCCATGGACTGCAGCCTACGAGGCTCCTCCGTCCATGGGATTTTCCAGGCAAGAGTACTGGAGTGGGGTGCCGTTGCCTCCTCCATAGCCTTGACTAGACAAACGTTTGTTGACAAAACAATGTCTTTGCTTCTTAATATGCTGTCTAGGTTGGTCATAACTTTCCTTCCACGGAGTAAGCGTTCTTTAATTTCATGGCTGCAATCACCATCTGCAGTGATTTTGGAGCCCCCCCCAAAATAAAGTCAGCCACTGTTTCCACTGTTTCCCCATCTATTAGCCATGAAGTGATGACACCAGATGGCATGATCTCAGTTTTCTGAATGTTAAGCCAACTGTTTCCCTCTCCTCTTTCACTTTCATCAAAAGGCACTTTAGTTCTTCTTTGCTTTCTGCCATAAGGGTGGTGTTATCTGCATATCTGAGGCTATTGGTATTTTTCCCAGCAATCTTGATTCCAGCTTGTGCTTCTTCCAGTCCAGCGTTTCTCATGATGTACTTAACATATAAGTTAAATAAGCAAGGTGACAATATCTAGCCTTGACGTACTCCTTTTCCTATCTGGAACCAGTCTGTTATTCCATGTTCAGATCTAACTATTGCCTCCTGACCTGCATACAGGTTTCTCAAGAGGCAGGTCAGGTGGTCTGCTATTCCCATCTCTTTCAGAATTTTCCACAGTTTATTGTGATCTACACAGTCAAAGGCTTTGGCATAGTGAATAAAGCAGAAATAGATATTTTTCTGGAACTCTCTTGCTTTTTTCAGGATCCAGTGGATGTTGGCAATTTGATCACTGGTTCCTCTGCCTTTTCTAAAACCAGCTTGAACATCTGGAAGTTCACGGTTCATGTATTGCTGAAGCCTGGCTTGGAGAATTTTGAGCATTACTTTGCTAGCGTGTTAGTTGAGTGCAGTTGTGCGGTAATTTGAGCATTCTTTGGCATTGCCTTTCTTTGGGATTGGAATGAAAACTGACCTTTTCCAGTCCTATGACTGCTGCTGAGTTTTCCAAATTTGCTGGCATACTGAGTGTAGCACTTTCACAGCATCATCTTTCAGGATTTGAAATAGCTCAACTGGAATGCCATCACCTCCACTAGCTTTGTTTGTAGTGATGCTTCCTAAGGCCCACTTGACTTCACTTTAATATTTTGTCTCTAGTTTTAATATCTCATTTTTAATCAAATTTAAGAGCAATAGACCTCTATTAAACCAACAAAGAGAATCATATTGTCACTGTCTTGGGTTTTACCTTGGATAAGCCAAAATGCTAAAGCATTTCAAAAGATGTAGTACACACCTCAATTATACAAGATGCTGGGAAAGTCTGTGGGCAGGAGGAGAAGGGAGCAACACAGGATGAGGTGGTTGGATGGCATTACCAACTCAATGGACATGAGTTTGAGCAAACTCTGGGCAATAGTGAAGGTCAGAGGAGCCTGCTGTGCCTGCAGTCCATGGGGTCACAAAGAGTCAGAGACGACAGAGTGACTGAACACCACCACAAGAATACAACTTCCTGCTGGACACACTCACTTAACTGCCCCACAGACAACTAAAACAGCATGTCTTCCAACCAACCTACTTCTCTGTTCTCTTTTTTCATCCTCCATTTGGTCACCAAAGCCATAATGTTGAAGTCACCTTAGTTTCTCCTTTCTCACATTAAATCAATCATTAAATTCTGCAAGCTTACCTCTATATATTTCTCAACATTGTCCCCTCCTCAATCATTTCAGCACTGTAATAATTTAGAACAAAGTTATTTTTTACTGCTGTTGCTGCTAAGTCGCTTCAGTCGTGTCCGACTCTGTGCGACCCCATGGACGGCAGCCCACCAGGCTCCCTCATCCCTGGAATTCTCCAGGCAAGAACACCTGGGTGGGTTGCCATTTCCTTCTCCAATGCATGAAAGTGAAGTTGCTCAGTCGGGTCCAACTCTTAGCGACCTCATGGGCAGCAGACTACCAGGCTCCTCCGTCCATGGGATTTTCCAGGCAAGAGTAGCGGAGTGGGGACTACTCGATTAGTTTTCTGTTATTTCTGCATGTCGTCATGTCCCCCTCACATCTATCCTTCAGAAGCAGTAAGTATAAGAAAATGATTTCAGGAAGCCTGAAAACTTGGTTGCATTTAACATGCAAAAGAAGAAGTTGGGAAGCATCCAAATAGAAGAAAGAATATTCACAAAAAGCAAGTCTGGGCGAGTGGAGAATGAAAACTGCCAGATACGTCAGAATGGTTGGAGCGCTGGATGAGGAGAGAGATGAGGTAGGGAGAGCATTAAGTGCTAAAGTCATGAAGACCTTTGTGAACTTCTAATTATAATTCCGTTTCCTATTGACTCACACATGGCAGACCAATCCAAAAACCTGCTGCCACAGACGATATTCAGAGGAAGAAGAAAAACAACTCTGAATCATTTATGCAACAAACACTGAAATGATCATGTTCATACCTCCCCACCATATCATGTGCCAACCTCCTCCCTATAATGCCTACTGAATGGCAGCATGTTCAAACACTGAATAATTCCCTGAAATGTGAAGAGTTCTAGAGCAAGAGACTTTAACCTCTCTTATTTTTTAAAGTCCCATCTCAAAAGCCACTTCATTATTTCAACCTTGCTGCCCGAATCGTCTGCCACTAACTGGACGCTAAGTCTCTCTTCCAGGCTCTCACAATCCTATCTGACTTCGTTCTCACTATTTTTCACTATGAATATCTGATCATCATGTTGCCTGAATGTAAACTCTACAATTCAGACTTTACCTCAACTGTGACTAACTTAAAGTCATCAAATTATTACGTTTACTTGTGTTCCTGTAGTGCCAAATGGAGAAGGCAGTGGCACCCCACTCCAGTACTCTTGCCTGGAAAATCCCATGGATGGAGGAGCCCGGAAGGCTGCAGTCCATGGGGTCGCTGAGGGTCAGACACGACTGAGCGACTTCACTTTCACTTTTCACTTTCATGCATTGGAGAAGGAAATGGCAACCCACTCCAGTGTTCTTGCCTGGAGAATCCCAGGGACAGGGGAGCCGGTGGGCGGCCGTCTATGGTTGCACAGAGTCAGACACGACTGAAGCGACTTAGCAGCAGCAGCAGCAGCAGTGCCAAAAGGCACTGGTGAATAATAAAGAAGCAATGATAGTGGGAATGGAAAATCCACTCTTTTCTTTTCGACCTTTAGATAGCCGCAATGAAGAAGAAACTTGAGAGCGCTCTTCAAAATGAGATGAAAACCACGTGTGACTTGATGACCACTCTCTATCCCTAAGGATCAGTAATCTAAACTATATACATTTAAAACAGTTTCAGAGGATACTCTGGAATTCTGAAACAAGCAACTGAAAGATCTCAGTAGCAACAGGTGGACACTTCCAGTATTACACAAATAGACATTAACTTAGGGTGCGAGAGCAAGAAAGGAGGTACATATGAAATAGATGATGTGGGCACTCACCTGTCGAATTGACATGGTACAGAGAATATACAGGAAGATGAAGGAACAGTCTGTGGTGTCATCCCCAAGCAGATTTCGGTGAGACAGTCCTTGGATATAGGACAGGGGGGTGAAAGGGAGCTTTGCCACCACTCTGCCATCAAATCTAAACAGGAAAGAGCACAGAACTGTTATTTTCAGAAGGCTGACAAACTTAGTTCAGGAGAGAATCTGGGACAGAAACAGAACTTTAAGTCTCTTGATCTCTAAAACACCAAGAAATGGTGATATTCTAAAAATGTATTTGTGGTATAAGGATATAAGGAGATTTTTTTTTCCCATTAATCTTTTTCTAAACTATAGATTCTTAGTTTTTTCAATATCAGGATATTTAACATGCTGAGAAAGTATTGAGGACTCTAAAAAGGTTTTATTTAGAGATTTCATCTATTATCAATATTACTATTTAATAAATTAAAACTGAGAAATTCAAAAATATTTGTCAAATCATTTAAAAAACAGCAATACTCAGTATATGTTAACACAAGTATGTTTATGAAAAATAACATTATTTTCCATACAAAAGAAGAATTCACTGAGAAGAAAGGCTTCTTCCTTCCTCCCCCTCAATCTCACAGCTGCTTCATTACTTGGGCTGTTACAATATTACACACCCTATGAAGCCTTTGGAAAATTCCACCATACATTCATGAGAGAATGAAAGTGAAGAAAGCAAGAGAAAAAAATCTAAGTTTGAGACTGCCAGCATTCCCCAAACCATACTTTTGAGAAGGACTGTTCTAAACCATGACATCAATAAGATTTTAAGAATCCTCTTTTCCAAGAGTCAAAGATTCCCAGTATACACCTTAAACATGAAATTCATGGAATATACACAGTGGTGAATGAAAAATAGTATACATAATATTCTGAGATAACTTTTAACATACTTCTAATATTTGAAATTAATTCCTTTAATTTTTTCTAAAACAGAAAAAAAAATATTTTGAAAAGAGGAAAAGCTTATAAAAAAGCTAGAAGAAGTATATATCAGTGTTTATTTTGAGGTGCTGGGGATATGAGCTTCTTTTATTCTTTTCAATAAGTTGTATAATCAGACAAAGAGAATTATAAAATTAATGTGATTAAGGATAGTGATACTTCACAATATTAGAAAAGTATATGACTGCATCAGTTAAATTATCCAAATAAAGTCCTTACTTCCAGTTAAAATGTCCAGAACATTTGCTTTTAAAAACTATGTATTTATTTTATTCCTCTTTGGTTGTGCTAGGTCTTCATTGCTGCATGTGAACTTTCTCCAGCTTTGGTGAGCAGAGGCTAGTCTCTGTTGTGACACATGGGCTTCCCATTGCAGTGACTGCCCTTGCTGCGGAGCACAGAGCTAGACGCAGACTTCAGTAGCTGCAGCACCGGGCTCAGCAGTTGTGAAGCATGGGCTCTAGAATGCAGGTTCAGTAGCTGTGGTACATGGGTTTAGCTGCTCTGTGGTATGTGGAATCTTCCCAGACCAGGGATGCAACCTGTGTCCCCTGCACTGACAGGCAGGTTCTTATACACCATACCACCAGGGAAGTCCAAGAACATTCCCTTTAAAAAAAAAAACACTTGGTATTTAGAATGTTTCCATAGAGGGAGAGGGAAAAGAGAGGTAGCATTACTACCTTTTCCTTTGGAGAAAAAAAGTTCCTAAATATCCATCCATATAAACTTGTGAGTTTTGAGGTGCCAGGGATATGAGCTTTATAAATATATATTTTTATAAATATATAAATATTATAAAATATAAATATTTTGAGCTTCTTACATAGTTGAACTCCATAGAAAATACAACAGAATGAAATAGACATATTCTATAAATACATATGATTATCCAGTTACTACTTTGAACTATCTTCCTAGTATATATTTACACAGGGAAAGGGCTCAATCCTGAAGTGCTGTTACTTGGATATGACAAAAAAAATTGAAAGATCCATAAGAAGTAATCATTCTTGTCTACTAACCTCATAAAAGCAAAATAAAAGAAATAACTTTTCCAGGAGGAGATATTCCCATTTACTCATAAGAAGTATGATATATAGTTGTTGCAATATTTCCTGGTTATATATATGCTGTTTATAGTATGCTGGTTCTACATATGACACTCTATTTTTCTATAGAGTTAACTGTGAGAAGCAGGGTTGAAATAAATATAGACAAAAATGTTTATCCTTCTTATTGCTAACATATGCACCCCCAAATTCACCTTCTATAGTCATTTTATTTCTTGTTATTTTTAATTTGAAATTGTAACCAAAACAAAAACTTTTTACAACTAATAAATGAATTCAGTAAAATTTCAAGACAGAAATCAACCTACAAAAATCAGTTGTACGTCTGTGTGAAGTGAAAGCTGCTCAGTCGTGTCCAACTCTTTGCGACCCCATGGACTATACAGTCCATGGAAGTCTCCAGGCCAGAACACTGGAGTGCGTAGCCTTTCCCTTCTCCAGGGGCTCTTCCCAACCCAGGGAGCAAACCCAGGTCTTCCGCATTGCAGGCGGATTCTTTACCAGCTGAGTCACAAGGGAAGCCCAAGGATACTGGAGTGGGTAGCCTATCCCTTCTACAGGGGATCTTACTGATCCAAGAATCAAACTGGGGTCTCCTGCATTGTAGGTGGATTCTTTACCAACTGAGCTATCAGGGAAGCCCTACACAGATACACGCACACAAAATCCCATTACATTAAAAAAAAAAAATCCCATTACAACAGCATCATTAATGTAAGTAACTTATTTAATCAAAGTTAATCAAGGAAGTGAAAGATATTTACGCTAAAAACTGTAAGACATTGATAAACTGAAGATGACACAAATATATGGAAAGATACCCATGTTCATAGATTGGAAGAATTAATATTGTTAAAATGTCCATACTGGGACTTCCTTGGTAGTCCAGTGGTTAAGACTATGCCTTGCAATGCGAGGGCTGTGGGTTTGACCCCTGGTTGGGGAACTAAGAGCCCACGTGTTACAGGGGAACTAAGCCCGTGTGCTACAACTACTTAGCCTGAGTACCTCAACAAAGATCCAACCAGCAGAATAAATAAATAAATAAATATTAAAAAGAAAAAACGTGTCCATACTATCCAAAGTCATCCCTAGATCCAATATAATCTCTTATCAAAATTCTACTTTTTACAAAAATAGAAAAATTAATACTAAAACCCATATGGAATCACAAAAAAGATCTTGAACAGGCTTGAGAAAGCTGGAGGCATCAAACTTTCCGATTTCAAACGTGCAGTCATCAAACAAATATGACACTGGCATAAAGACAGACATGCGGCCCAATGGAACAGAATGAAGAGCTCAGAAATAAACCCTGTCAACTAGTATTTGACAAGGGAGCAAAGAATTCTCAAGGGGAGAAGAATAGTCTCTTCAGTAGATGATGCTGGGTAAACTAGATATTCACACCTAAGAGAATGACACCAGACCCCTATCAAAAACCACCCACAAAAATTAACTCAAAATGGATTAAGAATTTAAACATGAGATCTGAAACCATGAAACTTCTAGAAGGAAACATTGGGAAAAAGCTCCTTGACACAGCTCTTGGCAAAGATTTTTGGGTATGAGACCAAAAGCACAAATGTGACCACATCAAACAAAAAAGCTTCTGCTCAGCAAATGAAACAACAAAATGAAAATGCAAACTATGGAATAAGAGAAAATATTTGTAAACCATATATCTGTTAAAAAGTTAATATCCAAAATATAGAAGGATCCGTACAATAGCAAAACTCTTCCAAATAATCCAATTAAAATGGATTCAGGCATTTTTCTGAAAAAGACATACAAATGGCTAAGAAGTACATGAAAAGATGGTCAATACTACTAACCATCAGGGAAATGCAAACTAAAGCCATGTGATTTCATCTCTCACTTGTTAGAATGACTATTACCAAAAGGACAAGAGATAACAAATGCTGGGCACTATTTGTGCGAATATAAATTGGTACAGCCACTATGAAAACAACATAAATGTTCCTCAAAAAATTAAAAACAGAACTATTATATGATTCAGAAATCCCATTTCTAGCTATTTAACCAAAGAAATTGAAAATAAACTACTGTCTCAAAGAGATCTGTACTCCCATGTCACTGCAGTAGTGTTCACAATAACCAAGGTATGGAAACCACCTAAGTGCCACCAACAGACGAACAGATAAAGGAAATGTGAATATATATATACACACACACATCTATACATGTATATATATACTGTGTACAAGTCTGACAGAGAAAGACAAATACTGTATGGCATCACTTACACGTGGAATCTAAAAAAAGCTTGACTCTTAGAGAACTAGATTGGTGGTTGCCAGAGGATAGGACGTGAGAGAAACAGGGAGATGTTGGTCAAAGGGTACAAACTTCCAGTTTTAAGATTGGGCATCTAATGTACAGAATAGTAATTATATTTAATACTACTGTATTACATACTTGAAATTTGCTAAGAGAGTAAATCTTAATTAGTCTTACCACCACAACAACAAACTGATATTTATGTGAAGGATTTGTTAACTAACCTTACTGTGGTACTCGTTTCGCAATACATGCACCAATATATGTACCAAACTATCACTCTATACATCTTAAATGTACACAGTATTCTATATTACATGTCAACTATATATCTCAATAAAGCTGGAAAAAGGCTTTTAAAAAAGAGAGAAGGGACTTCCCTGGCAGTCCAGTGGTTAGGATTCCACACTTCCACTGCAGGGGGCATGGGTTCCTGGCTGGGGAACTAAGATCCCATATGCTGAGTGGCACAGCTAAATAAATAAATAAAAGTAAAAAAATTTTAAAGAAAGAAGAGGAAATCTTTTATGTTCTATAAGTAAATTATTCATTTACGTGAACCTGAAAATTCAGTATGAGACTTTAGACCAGCCACAAAAATGAATTTAAAAAAAAACCCTTCAAATTAAGTTTTTCAGGAGATTGGAAGCTTGCTACAGGAATAGCTAAGTGAATTGGTGTCTAGCCTAATAATGAAAAGAGTTGGGGAGAGAAAGAAAAAGTACAGAGAGAGACATGGCTTATAAAAGGTTGATTATCTCTCCAAGTGTACTTACTCTCTGCAATTCTAAAGGGAAGGACCACTACTTACGAACAGAACAAGGTTTATTTTGGCCCAATAAAAAGAACCATTTTCAAACCCTACATACTACTGATAAACTATATTATGTCAGAAACCATCAAGCCCCTCACTATTGAAAATAATTGAAAAGAGGATGGAAAATTATCTGCTAGGGGTATTATTGGAGGGATTTCTGTACTGACACAGAAGTAATGTGTCAAACGACTTTAAAGATCACTTCTAAGATTATAATGTTTCAACTGTATGGAAATAATCCAGAAGAGAACTTAAAACAGAAATAAATAATTGATAATAATTAAATATAGTGCCTCCTATTGCTTCTCTGGCAAATCTAGGAGCTCAAGTCCTTCCTATATAGTCTAAGCTGAGGCTTTTTCTTATCAACACATTTTAAGATGAAAATGGGTATTACAGATAATGTATTATATTCTACAATAAACAGATGATCAAGGTGAAACTAAGAGAAATTATGCTAAAGAACAGTGATTGTTCAGTACAATCAAAATATGTACTAGACCTTTAAGACTTCTTTTGATGTGGACCATTTTTAAAGTTTTTACTGAATTTGTTACAATATTGTTTATGTTTTGGTTTTTTTTGGCTGCAAGGCATGTGGACTCTTAGTTTCCCAACCAGGGTCAAACTCACATTCCCTGCACTGAAAAACAGTCTTATACTGGGGAAGTCCCAAAATATGCATTCGACTTTTAATTTCACATGAGGGCTTATAAAAATAGTTACAGCCTTTAACTTCTAGGTGCTCACAATCCTAGACATGAGAAATATATATATATATATATTTTTTAATGTACAGGACACAAATAACAGGAAGAAGAAAAAACATGAATACAGTCCAGTAATCATGCTCTTTGTAATCTATCCAAAGGAGCAGAAAATATGTTCACACACACACAAAAAAACCTACACACAGATGTTTCTGGAAGGATTATTCATAACTGCCAACTGATAAGTTACAATGGTACTTCATTATTACCCAAACTTCATAGTTTACTTTAGGGTTCACTCTTGTTTCTCTTTTTTTTTAGTACTTATTTACTTATTTGGCTGTTCTGGGTCTTCACTGTGGCACGCAGAATCTTTAGCGGTGGCATGCAGGATCTAGTTCCCTGACCAGCGACTGAACCAGGCCTGCTGCCCTGGCAGCATGGAGTCTTAGTCACTGAATGACCAGGCAAGAACCATTCTTGGGTTTTAATAAATGTACAGCAAAATGTATCACCATTAAGTATCACACAGAATAGTTTTACACTAAAAAAAAAATTTTCTGTGCTCTGCTTATTCCCTCCCTCATAGCTGATTCCTGGCAACCACTGATCTTTGTAATACTATCTCCATAGTTTTGTCTTTCATATAGTATATAGCCTTTTCAGATTGATTTCTTTCACTTAATAGTATGCATTTAAGGTTCCTTCATGTCCTCACATGGCCAATAGCCTATTTCTTTTTAGCAATGAATAATATTCTACTGTATGGATATTCCCACAGTTTATCCATTTATCAACTGATTGCTTCCAAGTTATGACACTTATCAATAAAGCTGTGTGAAAGTTTTTGGGTGGAAAGTCTTCAACTCATCTGGGTTCACTTTCACTTTTCATTCTACATTATTCTATACTGTGTGAATTTTTTAGAAGTATTTGTGTCTCACTAGTGTAAGAAAATTCTTGTTTTAGAACTTTGGAATCAAAATTCTTTGGTTCTGATGTACATTCCTGGTTAAGATCTACTGCATAAGCTTCAGAAGCTATGTGATATATCATAAACTAGTCATTTCTAATCATCAGGGAAAATATATTATTTACTCCCTACTTAGTATTGACAACAGCTAAGAGCTTGGTAAAGTTGGAAACTAAACATCAAAATAAATTACAGATGAAACAAAATTTATTTAAATATTTAAAAAAACTATATAATCGGGTATAAGAAGGCTACTAATTATACAACAGAGAAGTAACATAAAAATTAATATTGCCCATGTATCTCCAAAAGGAGAGTTTAATATGTAAAGAATTCTCGTAAAAAGAAAATAAGGGGAAGAACATGAACTAGAAATTCAGAAATAGTAAAAGCATAATAAGTAAATGAAAAGATGCTAAACATCACCAGAAATTGCAAATTAAAAAAATATATTTTTTTCAACTATTAGATTTACAAATATTAAACAGATACATAACTTCTAGTGATGACAAATATATACAGAAAGAACTATTCACAAGCCCTGAGAACAGTAACCTAAAAACATAAATTAATAAAAACTTTCCTAGGGCAATTTCCTGGTGGTCCAGTGGTCAGGGCTCTATGCTTTCACTGCCGTGGGTCCAGGTTCAATTTCTGGTTGGGGAACTGAGATTCCCTAACACCACAAAGCACAGCCAAACAAAAAGCAACATTGTAGAGAACAATTTCTATGAAAACTTTACCCAAGCAATATTTGTAGGATATACATGGGGAAAAAATAAGTATACGTATACTGGTGTATATACTACCTATGAAAATTCTGTGTGAAGATTTATAGAAGATTATATACGTAAGGTACAAATGAATACTTACAGACGATAAAAATGATTATGCAAAGTTCACATGTACTGTATTTTAAAGATTACCATAGGGGACTTCCCTGGTGGTCTAGTGGTTAAGAATCTGCATTGCAAGGCAGGGGATGAGTGTTCAGATATTTGGTTGAGAGCTACAGAGCAACTAAGCCCACACCCCACAACTACTGAGCCCAGGTGCTCTGGAGCCTGCACACTACAACTAGAGAGTCTGTGCACCACAGTGAGAGAGTCCGCATGACGCAGTGAGGATCCAGCGTACCACAGCTGACACCTGACATGGCCAAAGAGAACAAATAAACATTTTTAAAAATAAATAAAAATTAAAAATTACCACAGGTAACTACAGCAGACTACAAAACAGCCATTTTGGGTTATAAAAATTAAAACATATAAATATCTAAATGTTTGTACATATACAGAAAAAGTACAAGCCTTGAAAGGACATTTCAGGAAGGCAGAGTGATTTTTACTTTATATTATACAATTATATACTATTGGAATTTTTCCAGTAAGAATCTATTCAATAATTAGAGAAAAAATGCACTGAGAGATTCCACTTTAGAGGAAAAATATGACATTGGGAAAAAAATACATTGGAGGGACTTCCCTGATGGTCCAATGGTTAAGAATCCACCTTGCAGGGATCAATCCAAGAAGATACAACAATTATAAATATTTATGCATATAATATAGGAGCACCTCAATACAAAAAGCAAATGCTAACAACCATAAAAACGGAAACTGAGAGTAAAACAATAATAGTTGGGGATTTTAACATCCCACTTACACCAAAGGACAGATCATCTACACAGAAAATTAATAACACAAGCCTTAAAGCACACATTATACCAGACGGCCCTAATTGGTATCTTTAGGACATTTCATCCCCCAAACAGCAGAATCCACCTTTTTCTCAACTGAACAAAGAATATTCTCCAGGACAGATCACAGCTTGGGTCACAAATCAAGCCTTGGTAAATTTAAGAAAACTGAAATCCTATCAAGCATCTTTTCTGACCACAAGGCTATGAGACTAAGTATCAATTACAGGGAAAAAACCTGTAAAAAAAAACACAAACACAAGGAGGCTAAACAACACTCTTCTCAATAACCAAGAGGTCACTGAAGACACTAAAAGATAATTTATAAAATACCTAGGAACAAAGGACAATGAAAATATGACAACCCAAAACCTAGTGAAAGTTGCTCAGTTGTGTCTGACTCTTTGTGATCCCATGGACAATACAGTCCACGGAATCATCCAGGCTAGAATACTGGAGTCGGTGGCCTTTCTCTTCTCCTGGATACTTCCATGAACCAGGGGTCGAACCCAGATCTCCCACATTGCAGGCAGATTTTTTACCAGTTGAGCCACAAGGGAAGCCCAACAATACTGGAGTGGGTGGCCTACCCCTTCTCCAGTGGATCTTCCCAACCCAGGAATCAAACCAGGGTCTCCTGCATTACAGGCGGATTCTTTACCAACCTAGAGGGTGCAACAAAAGCAGTTCTAAGAGGGAAGTTTATAGTAATACAAACCTACCTCAAGAAATGAGAAAAACATCAAATCAACAACCTGATGTTACACCTAAAGTAACTAGAGGAAGAAGGACAAAAAACCCCAAAGACAGTAGAAGGAAAGAAATCATAAATATCAGAGCAGAAATTAATGGGAAAAAAATGAAGAAAACAATGGCAAAGATCAATAAAACTAAAAAAACTTTAAGAAAATAAACAAAATGGACAAGCCACTAGCCAGATTCATCAAGAAGAAAAGGGAGAAGACTTAAGTCAATAAAATTAGAAATGAAAAAGAAGATGTTACAATAGACAATGCAAAAATACAAAGGATCAGAAGAGGCTACTAAGAGCAACTATATGCCAGTAAAACGGACAACCTGGAAGAAATGGACAAGTTCTTAGAAAAGTACAACCTTCCAAAACTGAACTCAGAAGAAACAGAAATCATAAATAGACCAATTACAAGCACTGAAATTGAAACTGTGATAAAAAAAATCTTCCAACAAACAAAAGCCCAGAGCCAGATGGCTTCACAGGTGAATTCTACCAAACATTTAGAGAAGAGCTAACATCTCTCTTGCTCAAACTCTTCCAGAAAACTGCAGAGGAAGGAAAACTCCCAAATTCGTTCTATGAGGCCACCATCACCTTGATACTAAAACAAGACAAAGATACCACCAAAAGAGAAAACAGCAGGCCAATATGAACATAGATGCAAAAATCTTCAACAAAATTCTAGCAAACAGAATCCAACAACAGATTAAATCATACACCAGGATCAAGTGGAGTTTACCCCAGGTATTCAAGGTTTACCCGAATATATGCAAATCAATCAGTTTGATACACCATATTAACAAACTGAAAGATAAAAACCATATGATCATCTCAACAGATGCAGAGAAAGCTTTCAACAAAATTCAACACCCATTTATGATTAAAAAAAAAAAGCAAATCTCTTTAGATTAGGCCTAGAAGAACTCTATCTCAAAATAATAAAGGCCATATATGACAACCACACAGCAAACATTATTCCCAATGGTGAAAATCTAAAAGCATTTCTTCTAAGATCAGGAAAAAGACAAGGGTGCCCTCTCTCATCACTATTTGTCAACATAGTTTTGGAAATCCTAACCATGGCAATCAGAGAAGAAAAATAAATAAAAGGAATATAGATAACAAAAGAAGTAAAAGAGCATCAGTTCAGTTCAGTTCAGTCACTCAGTTGTGTCCGACTCTTTGCAACCCCATGAACCGCAGCACGCCAGGCCTCCCTGTCCATCACCAACTCCTGGAGTCCACCCAAACCCATGTCCATGGAGTCGGTGATGCCATCCAACCATCTCATCCTCTGTCGTCCCCTTCTCCTCCTGCCTTCAATCTTCCCCAGCATCAGGGTCTTTTCCAATGAGTCAGCTCTTCCCATCAGGTGGCCAAACTATTGGAGCTTCAGCTTCAGCTTCGTCTTTCTAACGAATGTTCAGGCATGATTTACTTTAAGATTGAGTGGTTTGATCTCCTTGATGTCTAAGCGAGTCTCAACAGTCTTCTTCAGCACAACAGTTCGAAAACATCAATTCTTCCACATTCAGCCTTCTATACAGTCCAACTCTCACATCCGTATGTGACTACTGGAAAAGCCATAGCTTTGACTCTATGGACCTTTGTTGGCAAAGTGATGTCCCTGCCTTATAATACACTGTCTAGGTTTACCATAGCTTTACTTCCAAGGAGAAAACAATTTTTAATTTCATGGCTGTAGTCACCAGCCACAGTGATTTTGGAGCCCAAGAAAATAAAGTCTCTCACTGTTTCCACTTTCCCCCATCTATTTGCCATGAAGTGATAGGAGCGGATGCTGTGATCTTAGTTTTATGAATGCTGAGTTTTAACCTTGCTTTTTCACTCTCTTCTTTCATCTTCATCAAGGGGCTCTTTGGTTACTCTTTGCTTTTTGCCATTTGGGTAGTATCATCTGCATATCTCAGGTTGTTGCTATTTCTCCCAGCAATCTTGATTCCAGCTTGTGAGTTATCCCGCTGGCATTTCACATGATGTACTGTGCATATAAGTTAAATAAATAGGGTGACAATATACAGCCTTGACATACTCCTTTCCCAATTTGGAACCAGTCCGTTGCTCCACGTTCAGTTCTAATTGTTGCTTCTTGTCCTGCACGTAGGTTTCTCAGGAAGCAGGTAAGGTGGTCTGGTATTCCTATCTTTTTAAGAATTTTCCACAGTTTGTCATGATCCACGAAGTAAGTCTTTAATGTAGTCAATGAAGCAGAAGTAGATGTTTTTCTGGAATTCTCTTGCTTTTTCTATGATCCAATGGATGTTGGCAATTTGATCTCTGGTTCCTCTGGCTTTTCTAAATTCAGCTTGTACATGTGGAAGTTCTCAGTTTATGTACTGTTGAAGCCTTCAAAATCCTTCAAGCATTCTGAGTATTACTTTGCTAGCAGGTGAAATGAGCACAAATGTGCGGAAGTTGGAACATTCTTGGCCACTGCTCTTCTTTGGGATTGGAATGAAAACTGATCTTTTCCAGTTTCCACTGCTGATGTACGGAAACACAAAAGATCCTGACTAGTCAAGGAAATCTTAAGAATGAAAAATGGAGCTCGAGGAATCAACTTTCCTAACTTGAGACTTTACTACAAAGCTACAGTCATCTAGACAGTATGGTACTGGCACAAAAATGGATATACAGACCAATGGAACAAGACAGAAAGCCCAGAGATAAACCCACGCACCTCTGGGCACCTTATCTTTGACAAAACAGGCAAGAAAATATAATCGATAAAAGACAGCCTCTTCAATAAGGGAAAAATGGACAGCTACAACTAAAAGAATGAAACTAGAACACTTCCTAACACCATACACATAAATAAAGTCAAAATGGATTAAAAACTTATATGTAAGTCCAGAATCTATAAAACTCTTAGAGGAAACTGTAGGCAGTACATTCTTTGACATAAATCACAGGAATATCCCCTCTGACCCATTTCCTAGCATAATGGAAATAAAAACAAAAATAAACAGGTGGGACCTAATGAAACTTAAAAGCTTCTGAACACTAAACAATAAACAAGATTGAAAGACAACCCTCAAAAATAACTGCAAATGAAACAACTGACAAAGATTAATCTCCAGAATATATAAGCAGCTCATACAGCTCAATTTCAAGAAAACCAATAGCTCAATCAAAAAGTAGGCAGAAGACCTAAACAGACATTTCTCAAAAAAAGACATACACATGGCAATAAATACATGAAAGGATGCTCGATATCAGTAACTATTTGAGAAATACAAACCAAAACTACAATGTGGTATCACCTCACACCAGTCAGAATGGCCACCATCAAAAAATCTACAAACAATACATGTTGAAGACGACATGGAAAAAAGGGAACCCTCCTGCACTGTTGGTGGGAATGTAAACTGATACAGTCATTATGGAGAACAGTACAAGGTTCCTTAAAAAACCCTGCAATCCCACTACTGGGCATATACCCTGAGAAAACCACAATTCTAAAAGACACATGTACCCTAATGTTCACTGCAGCACTATTTACAATATTATTGCCAGGACACAGAAACAACCTAGATGTCTATTGATATATGAATGTATAAAGAAGATTCGGTACATATATACAATGGAATATTACTCAGCCATAAAAAGAACAAACTTGAGTCAGTTCTAGTAAGGTGGATGAACCTAAGAGTCTGTTACACAGAGTGACAGAAGTCAGAAAGAGAAAAACTAATATCTCACATTAACAGATATACATGGAATCCAGAACATAGTATTGATTAACTTATTTGCCGGAATGGAACGGAGACAGAGATGTAAACAATGGACTTGTGGACACAGTGTGGGAGGAAGAGAGTGAGATGAATGGAGATAAGTAACATCGACATATATACACTATCATGTGTAAAGTGGATAGCTGGTAAGAAGCTGCTATATAACACAGGAAGCCCAGATGATGATTTAGAGGGCTGGGACTGGGGGAGGGGAGAGAGGCTTAAGAGGAAGGCGATATATGTGTAATTATGGCTGATTCTCATTGTTGTATGTTAGAAACCAATACAATATTGTAAAAATTTCAAAACAAAGAAACAAACAAACAAAAAAAGAATCCCCTGTGAAATGCAGGGCACATGGGTTCAATTCCTGGTGGGGAGAACTAAGATCCTATATGCTAAAGGGCAACTAAGTCTGTGCATCCCAACTGCTGAGCCCATGTGTGCCACAACTAGAGAGTCCAAGTGTTGTAACAGAACATCCCACATGACTTAGTGAAGATCCCATATGCTGCAACTAAGACCCAACACAGCCAAATAAATAAATATTAAATAAATATATATATATTTGAAGCAGATGTCCCTTCCATAGAGCAGCCTTTCACACCACAATGTTCACAAATAACATTAAGAAAGGAAATCACATGAATATAATGCTATATTATATAGTAGTGCTATAATGCTATGTTATAGCACTATATGAAGCTATAACAGCACTATAATGGCACTATAGTAGCACTATGATTGTAGCACTATAATAGCACTATGATGCTAATATAGCACTATCATAATGCTATATTATATTATATAGCATTATATTCATGTGATTCCAAAGAATATTCAAGACTGACTTCTCTCAGGCTTGACTGCAAGGGACTCACTCTCATGAGCCTTCTCCAACACCACATTTCAAAAGCATCAATTCTTCTTGCACTCAGCCACCTTTATAGTTCAACTCCCATATCCACACATGACCACTGGAAAAACCATAGCTTTGACTACATAGACCTTCATTGGCAAAGTAACATTTCTGCTTTTTAATATATTGTCTAGGTTTGTCATATCTTTTCTTCCAAAGAGGAA
Organism: Capra hircus; assembly: GCF_001704415.2. Classification (NCBI taxonomy): domain Eukaryota; kingdom Metazoa; phylum Chordata; class Mammalia; order Artiodactyla; family Bovidae; genus Capra; species Capra hircus. The sequence continues at coordinate 117,029,930 of NC_030810.1, forward strand.
GCATCTTTTAATTTCATGCCTGTATTCACTATCTGAAGTAATTCTGGAGCCCAAGAAAATAAAACCTGTCACTGTTTCCATTGTTTCCCCATCTATTTGCCATGAAGTGATGAGACCAGATGCCATGATATTAGCTTTCTGAATGTTGACTTCTAAGCCAGCTTTTTCATTCTTCTCTTCTACTTTCATCAAGAGGCTCTTTAGTTCCTCTCTGCTTTCTGTCATAAGGGTGGTGTCATCTGTATATCTGAAGTTATTGATATTTTTCCCAGCAATCTTGATTCTAGCTTGTGAACCATCCAGCATTTTGCATAATGTACTCTGCATATAAGTTAAACAAACAGGGTGACAATATACAGCCTTGATTTACTCCTTTCCCAATTTTGAACCAGTCCATTGTTCCATGTTCTAACTGTTGCTTCTTGACCTGCATACAGGTTTCTCAGGAGTCAGGTAAGACGGTCTGATATTCCCACCTCTTTAGGAATTTTCCAGTTTGTTGTGATCCCCACAGCTTACTAGTTAACTTACTAGTTAAGCTTGCTCAGTTCTGTTCAGTTCAGTCGCTCAGTTGTGTCCAACTCTTTGCAACCCCATGAACCACAGCATGCCAGGCCTCCCTGTCCATCACCAACTCCCAGAGTCCACCCAAACCCATGTTCAATGAGTCGGTGATGCCATCCAACCATCTCATCCTGTCATCCCTTTCTCCTCCTGCCTTCAATCTTTCCCAGCATCAGGGTCTTTACCAATGAGTCAGCTCTTTGCATCAGGTGGCCAAAGTATTGGAGTTTCAGCTTCAACATCAGTCCTTCCAATGAACATCCAGGACTGATCTCCTTTAGGATGGACTGGTTGGATCTCCTTGCAGTCCAAGGGACTCTCAAGAGTGTTCTCCAACACCACAGTTCAAAAGCATCAATTCTTCTGTGCTCAGCTTTCTTTATAGTCCAACTCTCACATCCACACACGACCACTGGAAAAACTACAGCCTTGACTAGATGGACCTTTGTTGACAAAGTAATGTTTCTGCTTTTTAATATGCTGTCTAGGTTGGTCATAACCTTAAGCTTGCTAGTTAACTATAAAATCTTTCAGTGTTTGATTTGACTGGTAATTCATGGTAAAATATATCCAAGAAATAAGAGAAAGCATAGCAGTGAAAAAAGAATACTGAGATTAGAGTTATAAATTAGAACTTATGAGACTTCTATATAACCTGGGCAAGTTATTTAATCTTCCAAAGGTCCTTTTCAAAATCACTAGTTAAGTGGAAATTTTGTATTGAAATAATTTTGGACATTCCCTTTGGTCTCTCACCTAACCAGTCCCTTTCCACCCCCGTACTATATACTTCACATGCACTTATGTCTGGTAACATCCATTAATGTATTGATTTATTGGTCTTTTCTTTCCATAAAATTTTGATACTATTGAGGGCAAGGAACACATCTTATTTGTTATATTCTGATACCTAGCACAATTCCTGGCACAAAGTAGGTACTTAACAGGTGTGAAGAAAACAGACTAGTGTTGAGGGGATGAGTACAAGGGAAGGGAGAGACAGAAATGAAGCAGGGAGGGGGGAAAGAGAAGAGTAAGAGGACAATCCTAATATGTATGGGATAGCTCAGGTGAGCTTTGAAAGGTAATAAATGATTGCTTGTCATCTTTGGCTATTTTCCCAGCTTCTGTCATAATCAGTCCCATAATCATTCAGGCCTGCTACGCATTAGTTTAGAAAACAGTAGCTTACCTTATCGTTAAACAAGATTATAGTTGTAAAGATTATTTTAAGAATCAAAATATCTCTGAATGACTGACTACGTTCATTCGGAAGCAGTTTGCTAAAAAGGAACTTAAAAACCCAAGGGACATACTAAACTCTTTTTAGAGGCCTCATAATAGCTTAGTCTTCACTTTATACATAAGATAACCTCAAAATTAAGAGGGTGAAAAAGTTACCATATAACTGTATTCTAACAAAATTAAATTTCCCTGAATTTTGACAACTGGATTGAGGATGAGAGAATGTCCATGTTCTTGGGGCATGAAATCCACATCAAACTTCTGAAAGATTCAGAAAAATTTATAAAAATAATATATGAATGAGCACAAATATTTATGATATAGAGAAACAGAAAAAAAAGAAAGCAAACGAGGAAAAATGTTAACAATTGTGAATCTGGTTAATGGATACACTAGTCCTATAACTTTTCTGTAAATATGAAATATCAAAATATTACAAAAAAGTTAATTGTCCACACAGAGCAAGTTAGATAAAGCCATATAAAAGGATACTCACATGGAATTAAACATTCCCATTAAGGCAGTAAAACAAAAGCCAATTGCAAACATGGATTTCATTCGAACCTGTAAGATCAACAAATTGTCACTTCACACTAAAGGAAAACCACTACTAAAGCATATTCCCCCAAATTTTGATATCATATAATTTTCAAAAGATGCTCCTTGGCAAAAAATTGTCTGTTGTCTAACCCACCCTCCACCTCCAAGGCCTCTTCTCCTTGTCACCTTCTGATGAACCATACTGGAGTGCCCACATGACCTAATTCCGGCCAACGAGTGAGGAGTACAAGTACTAACCAGAACTTTTAAAAGGGGCAAAGTTGGCTAGCATCCCTGTAGGCCTTCTGACCATACTTCCTGTCTGGAATGAAGAATGTAATTCCTGACAGTGAAGCAACATCAAACAACCAAATGACCATAAGCTAAGGAAGGCTAACCGGAGTCTTTAGTGACACTGCTGTGCTGCCGCACCAGGCCGGGACTACCAACCTCTACCTCTTGATCAAGCAAAAACTATTACATGTTCAAGTATATAAGGTATTTTGTTTCTTGAGGCTAGCTACTTTCTTAATTACATGTGCCATAAAAGTATCAATAAACAAAAGATCATAAAGGCATGACTAACAGTTTATCAGAAAATTTTATCTCTTCTTTCCGCAGTTTTCAAATTTGGTCTCTTGAACGTGGAGTAACTATGACAACAGAAAAGCTATTTTCAAAAAACTATACTTCTAAATTATAATCTTTCTTAAAAAGAGTTTCAAGGCACTTCTCTGGTGGTCCAGTAGTTAAGAATCCACCTTGCAATGCAGGGGATGCAGGTTCAATCCCTGGGTGGAGAATTAAGATACCGCATGCCAGGGAGCAACGAAGCCTGCACGCGACAACTAGAGAGTCTGTGAACTGCAATGAAAGATCCCATGTGATGCAACCTGACAGCCAAATAAATGAACAAATAAATACATTTTTTTAAAAAGAGTTTTAAGAAACAGAAGATAAAATAATATAGCAAAGGTCTCTCAGTAAGCAAATGATAACTGTTGCACAATTTAAGTGTCTTGTTTGAATATACAGAAATTAGGCAGAAAAATTAGTCAAGCCATATAATTTGCCTACCTATGCCTCAGAAAGACATGCTTGAAAAAACTACTCTTTATAAATAAAGAGTAAATGGCTAATAAAAACACTTTTCCTTACACTTTATGATATGCCTGACCTTCAGAGCAAAAGGCCTCTTAAAGAATAAAGGCCATCTATGATGTTCCAAAGCTTATGATGGGATTACCAGGTCACCAAAAGCCAAAGATTCAGTAATAATGTAAGGAAGAAAAGAAAATAAGTGACTTCATTTGAAAACATAAGGGAGAAGCTAAAAAACAACAACAACAACAACAACAACAAAACAATACAGTGTGTAAATGACAAAATTATGACCTCAAGACACCCTTAAAAAAAGAAGCTATTCATATTACCAACATGAAGCTTCAGCCCTGTAAGCACATTTTCACTTCTATTTGGTCTAAGAACACCCATTACATTATTTATAGCATGCATAACTATAAATTTCTGAAGAGGTAAAGTGCAATGTACTTGATGCAAATCATGGTCTTTTGCTGAAAAACATGTGGTTTATCATGAAGTTATATTTAGGACTCTTACCATTGACAGATCTCTGTTGTTATTCTTCAGTTTCTCCTCTTGCCGCTCTGCAAGGAATTAATGAACTAGTTAATATACACAGCACTGAGCAAGAAGCAGATGTTAAACTGTCACTGACTGGTGACTACAATGTTTCTGTCTCAGTTATCACTTAATAAGATAAGCTGAATACTTGGAATACCATATGCTTTGTACTAACAGAAAATTCAAATGCAGGAGAGCACTAAAATAGTTCAATTTAAATAAATAAAAATCTTTAAAGTTTAATTTTAAAAATTACCTCTGGTATTAAGTGTTTCAACTCTGTACATTAAGATATAATCATTATTATATCAGTGGGAGGTATAATCATAATGACTACACTTAGATTTCAAATATTAATTACCCATCTCAAGTTTCTTTCCCCCTTTTTCGGTTTAAGAGAGCATAGCATCTAAAAATTAAAAGCCAATTAAGATAAAGTTAGGTTCAGCTTGTTTCATCTTACAGTCAAATGAAGCTAAAAATAAGCATACTTTCATATTTAAGTCACTTGGAAAGCTAGGAAATTTGACATATATTTCAAGAAAATTGTTATATACACCAAATCTAAACTGCTAAAGAAGTTTCAGCTACACATTAATGCTCTTATCTACTGTATCCCATGAACACTGTTGTTCAGTTGCTAAGTTGTGTACCATTTGTTGCAACCCCATGAACTGCAGCACACCAGGTTTCCCTGTCCTCTACTGCCTTCTGGAGTTTGCTTAAACTCATGTGGAGTTAGTGATGTCATCCAACCATCTCATCTTTCTGTCGTCCCCTCCTCCTCTTGCTCTCAAGCTTTCCCAACATCAGGGTCTTGTCCAATGAGTCAGTTCTTCGCATCAGGTGGCCAAACTACTGGAGCTTCAGCTTGAGCATCAGTCTTTCTAATGAATGTTAGGGGCTGATATCCCTTAGGATTGACTGGTTTGATCTCCTTGCTGTCCAAAGGATTCTCAAGAGTCTTCTCTTGAGAACCACCAGAATCCAAAAGCATCAAAGCTCTGGCTCTTGGCCTTGTTTATGGTCCAACTCTCATATCCAAGCATGACCATTGGAAAAACCATAGCTTTGACTATATGGACCTCTGTCCACAAAGTGATGTCTCTGCTTTTCAATATACTGTCTAGGTTTTTCATAGCTTTTCTTCCAAGAAGCAAGTGTTTTTTAAATTTCATGGCTGCAGTCACCATCTGCAGTGATTTTGGAGCCCAAGAAAAGAAAATCTGTCACTGTTTCCATTGTTTCCCCATCAATTTGTCATAAAGTGATGGGACTGGATGCCATGATATTAGTTTTCTAAATGCTGAGTTTTAATCCTGCTTTTTCACTCCCCTCTTTTACCTTCCTCAAGCGGTTCTTTAGTTCCTCTTTGTTTCCTGCCATTTGGGTAGTATCATCTGCATATCTGAAGTCATTGATATCTCTCCCAGCAATCTTTGATTCCAGCTTGTGGGTCATCTAGCCCAGCATTTCACATGATGTACTCTGCATGTAAGTTAAATAAGCAGGGTGACAATATACGGTCTTGAGGTGCTCCTTTCCCAATTTTGAACCAGTCTGTTGTTCTATGTCCAGTTCTAACTATTGCTTCTTGTCCTAAATATAGGTTTCTCAAGAGACAGGTATGGTGTTCTGGTATTCCTGTCTCTTGAAGAATTTTCCAGTTTGTTGTGATCCACACAGAAAAAGTCTTTAATGTAGTCAATGAAGCAGAAGTAGATGTTTTTCTGGAATTCTCTTGCTTTTTCTATGGTCCGATGGATGTTGGCAATATGATCACTGGTTCCTCTGCCTTTTCTAAATCCAGCATCTACATCTAGAAGTTCTTGGTTCATGTACTGCTAAAGCCTAGCTTGAAGGATTTTGAGCATTATCTGGCTAGCATGTGAAATGAGAGCAACTGCACGGTAGCTTGAACATTCTTTAGTACTGCCCTTCTTTGGGACTGGAATGAAAACTGACTTTTTCTAGTCCTGTGGCCACTGCTGAGTTTCCCATCAACATATTGGACTTTATTGCTGTGCCTATGAAGAAACTGAGGTCCAGCAAAGGAGAAGTGACTTCTCAGAGCCCACACAGGTATTTTATGGCAAAGCCAGGGCTAGAATCCAAGTTTCCCAACCTCCAATCCAATGATCTCTATATATACCATGCTACTGCTTTCTTTGATCATGTATTTTTATCACCAGGATTAATTCACTCAACAAATACTTATTGATTACCTACTACATGCCAAGCACTTTTCTGGGTACTAGGGATAAATGAATGATCAAAACACACACCAATTCATACCCTCACAAGAATATTATGAAATAAAAATATAAAAAACCCTCTAAAATAAAAAAAAACATACAATTGGAATATATTAAAGTGGTATGAGGGCTGGCAAGTTCAGGCAGGTAAAAGAATGGAAGGAAGAAAAACAGGCCTACAGGAACTGCAGACTGGACTGCAGTTTTCAAACAACACATGGGTGAGATGAATGTATGACTCTTTGTCTTAAACAGTTCCTACCCAGTTTGTTCTCCATGGAGGAAAGGATACAGGCAGGAAAGAGCTGAAGGTGAAGATATATGGAAGAAAATGAACAAAATGGGATGGAGCTAAGGTGTATCTCAAGGGCTAGAGCTCCTTTTCTATTGAACAGCTCTCTTACAATATAATAAGACATTTTAAAACTGGGGGTTTGAGGACTGGGGTAAGAGATAACTAGAAGTTAAACAGGCAAAGAACAAGTAGAAGTGGAAAAGGACTGCCACTGAGACATGAAAAGAAAGGTATAGAAAAGCATCTGTGCTAGAAACCTGCACATCCTTGACTTCCTACTCTATCTTCAATCAAACACCCAGTTCTATTCATTATACCTCATAAATACTTATGAAATCTACCACCTCCCCTCCTCCTTACTATCACTTCCAACATCTCTTACCTATATTACTTTCAAACCTCCTAACAGACCTCACTGTCTCCAAACTCTCTCCTCAAATTCACGTTCCACATAAATGCATATCATATCTACCAAAAGGCAAACTGAACAAGATCATGATACTCGCCAAGAGTGTCCTTCCATGGCTTTTTATCCCTATAAGATCATGTTTATTTCTTTCTCTCTCTTTTTCTTGGGTGTGTCATGCAGCATGTGGGATCTTAAATCCCTGACCAGGGATCAAACCCTTATCCCCTGCAGTGGAAGTGCAGAGTCCAGTGGAACTGGACCACCAGAGAAGTCCCAAGATGATGTTTCAGTATCACTTGCAAGTCCTGTATCTGGCTCCTGTTTCCTTCTGAAGCCACATTTCTGACCACTCCCATAAATTTTTACGTTCTTACATCACCAAAGTTCCTTTATATATGATGATTTTCTCTTGATTCAGCATCTTTGTGCATAAAGTTTCTTTTACCTTGGGTGACCAAGTGTCCCAGCTTTCCTAGACTGTTCCAGTTTTAGCTCTGAAAATCTCACATCCCAAGAAACTCCTTGGGTGAAACAAATTGGAATGACTGGCTACCCTTCTACCTAGACTATTTCATCCTATCCTATCAAATCCTTTCCTGGCTAGCCTATAACTCAACTTTTAAGCCTCAGCTCTTATGTCACCTCCTTTGGAAAATCTTGATTTCTTTAGCAATACTATTCTAAAAGAACTTTCTACAATTATAAAAATATCTTATATCTGTGCTATCAATATAGCTATGTATAGCTACTGAGCAGTGAAATATGACCAGTGTGATTGAGGTCCTAAAATTTCAACTTCATTTAATTTCAATTAATTTAACAGTCAAAGGTAGCTAGAGGGTGCAGAATTGGATAATACAGTCTTAGACACTGGATTAAAACTTCTGATTCAGTAAAACCTAGGAGTAAGACTCTAGTATTGAACAGAGTCAATACTCTGTTCACCTGATGTGAAGAGCCAACTCTTTGGAAAAGACCCTGATGCTGGGAAAGATTGAAGGCAGTAGGAAAAGGGGACGACAGAGGACGAGATGGTTAGATGGTATCACCAACTCAATGGACATGAGTTTGAGCAAGCTCTGGGAGATGGTGAAGGACAGGGAAGCCTGGAGTGCTGCAGTCCATGGAGTTGCAAAGAGTTGGACACAATTGAGCAACTGAACAACAACAAAGACTCAGAACCATTCATTTTAACAAACATCTCAAGCAAAACTGATATGGGTAGCCTAGAGACAATGTATGAGAAATACTATATAGAAAGAACTGTAGGATACAAGTCAAAGTTAGGTGCAGGCAGAAATTAAATCCTGTGAAGCACTGCATACCAGAAGAGAGAAAGGTACTATAAATTTATAGTGAGCACAATGTCTGGCTTATCTCAGGGCTTGCTCTGTCTGCAGGAATTGCTTTAACACAGTTCTTGCCTTCTTGTAACCAGTTAGTTCAGCTTTTCCTGAATTCTTGGTCACATATACCCTTAAGTTCCTCATTACTTGAGATAGCTTACTATAGCCAAAGAGCTAAATAAAATATATCAAAGGTAGTTTATCGTCTATGAGAGGGAAACAAAAAATAACCAAAATATCTGCTCCTGAAATTAAGAATGAAAAATATAGTCTTCAGACACCTCAAATTAATGGCTCTACCTAACACCACAATCTAAGGGCGTCACCTAAGTGATATCAATGACATTTTGATTCTCTGAAACACTGAATTTGCTGACCTTTCCCCTCTTATTAAAAACTCCCTTCTTTCAAAGAAGCAATATCACTCTTTATAGTCCCCTCATCACTGTGTGTGTGTGTGTGTGTGTGTGTGTGTGTATAATGCATACTAACTCGCTTCAGTCATGTTCAACTCTCTGGGACCCGATGGACTGTAACCCACCAGGCTCCTCTGACTGTAGGATTCTCCAGACAAGAATACTGGAGTGGGTAGCCATTCCTTCCTCCAGGGGATCTTCCTGACCCAGGGATCAAACTTGTGTCTCTTACGTCTCCTGTGTTGGCAGTTGGGTTCTTTATCACTATGCCACCTGGGACGCCCAGTATATGTATATATATTTATTTGGCTGTGCTGGGTCTTGGTCGCAGTTTGAGGGATCTTTTAGCTGCAGCAAGTGGCAAGTGGGATCCAGCTCCCTGACCAGTGATTGAGCCCAAGGTCCCTGTATTTTTAGTGCAGAGTCTTAGCCCACTGGACTACCAGGGAAGTCCCTAAACATTTAATTTTTAAAGAAGCCCAAGTAGGGAATCTGAGAAAAGTAAAAATAAGGGTTGCTGCTACTGCTGCTAAGTCGCTTCAGTCGTGTCCGACTCTGTGCGACTCCATAGACGGCAGCCCACCAGGCTCCCCTGTCGCTGGGATTCTCTAGGCAAGAACACTGGTGTGGGTTGCCGTTTCCTTCTCCAATGCATGAAACTGAAAAGTGAAAGTGAAGTCACTCAGTCGTGTCCGACTCTTAGTGACCCCATGGACTGTAGCCTACGAGGCTCCTCCGTCCATGGGATTTCCTGGGTTACATAATAAAATTACATTGATAGATAGGGTCAGTGACAGAAAGGCATTTAATGGTCTCATAAAGCTGCTGGAAATGAATAGCAAATCTGACTCTACGCTTATTAGCAGTTGGTTTAAAGTAGGAAGAAAAACCATCAGTTCAAACAGTGTCAGTACGATGAAAGTAAATCAATTATTTATGAGAATCACTGCTTGTCTTGATATTTTAAACTACTAGAGTTTCTATAATCTCTTGTCAAAAGAATACCATCTAATGTAAGTAATGTAATGTTCTCAATAAACAGTCCATAGTACTACTAAAATACAATTGTATCTGGCTGAGTTTTTCATGACATACCTAAAGTGCAATGTCAAGGCAAAATACGGTTGAAGCAATTTTATAAAGGCCCAAATAATACAAGTTTAGGTTTAAAGATTTCTGATCAGCCAGTTCAGTCACTCAGTTGTGTCCAACTCTTTGCGACCCAATGGACTGCAGCACACCAGGCTTCCCTGTCCATCACCAACTCCCAAAGCCTACTCAAACTCACGTCCATCTTGTTGGTGATGCCATCCAAACATCTCATGCTCTGTTGCCCCCTTCTCCTCCTGGCTTCAATCTTTCCCAGCATCAGGTCTTTTCCAATGAGTGGGTTCTTCACATCAGATGGCCAAAGTATTGGGAGTTTCAGCTTCAGCATCAGTCCCTCCAATGAATATTCAGAACTGATTTCCTTTAGGATTGACTGGTTGGACTTTCTTGCAGTCCAAGGGACTCTTAAGAGCCTTCTCCAACACCAGAGGTCAAAAGCATCAATTCTTTGGTGCTCAGCTTTCTTTATAGTCCAACTCTCACATCTATAAACGACTATTGAAAAAACCATTGCTTTGAATAGATGGAGCTTTGATGGTAAAGTAATGGTTCTGCTTTTTAATATGTTGTCTAGGTTGGTCAGAGCTTTTCTTCCAAGGAGCAAGCGTCTTTTAATTTTATGGCTGCAGTTACCATCTGCAGTGATTTTGGAGCCCCAAAAATAAAGTCTCTATTTCCATTGTTTCCCCATCTATCTGCCATGCAATGATGGGACTGGATGCCATGATCTTAGTTTTATGAATGCTGAGTTTTAAGCCAACTTCTTCACTCTCCTCTTTCACTTTTATCAAGAGGCTCTTTAGTACTTCTTTACTTTCTGCCATAAGGGTGGTGTCATCTGTATATCTGAGGTTATTGGTATTTCTCTGTGCAATCCTGATTCCAGCTTATGCCTCATCCATTCATCCAATCTGGCATTTCGCGTGATTTACTCTGTATATAAGTTAAATAATCAGGGTGACAATATACAGCCTTGACGTACTCCTTTTGCAATGGAACCAGTTGGTTGTTCCATGTCCAGTTCTAACTGTTGCTTCCTAATCTGCATACAGATTTTTCAGGAGGCAGGTCAAGTGGTCTGGTATTCCCATCTCTTGAAGAGTTTTCCCCAGTTTCTTGTTGTCCACACAGTCAAAGGCTTTGGCATAGTCAATAAAGCCAAAGTAGACGTTTTTCTGGAATTCCATTGCTTTTTCAATGATCTGTAGATGTTGGCAATTTGATCCCTGGTTCCTGGGCCTTTTCTAAACCCAGCTTGAACATATGGAAGTTCACAGTTCACGTACTGTTGAAGCCTGGCTTGGAGAATTTTGAGCACTGCTTTATTAAAGTGTGAGATGAGTGCAATTATGTGGTAGTTTGAACATTCTTTGGCATTGCCTTTCTTTGGGACTGGAATGAAAACTGACCTTTTCCAGCCCTGTGGCTACTGCTGAGTTTTCCAAATCTGCTGGCATATTGAGTGCAGCACTTTCACAGCATCATCTTTTAGGATTTGAAATAGCTTAATTGGAATTCCATCACCTCCACTAGCTTTGTAGTGATGACAGCCTGGCTTAATTTAGGACTAAAATTTATAAATTTACAGAATGGATAGGAGGTTTGCCCTTCAAGCAACTGCTATTAAATATTATGTCTTATAACTTTTTATAAGAGTTCGATAAGTAACTTCATAAATATTATTTCTTTTACATTCTGATGACATTTTGGTGAGCAAACAATTCAAGGTTGCCTCCCACGTTAAAGTAATTTGAAATAATTTGAGTGTAGACACTCTGTGCTGTCACTGTAAGGGCAGGGGGTAATGTGCCTTCCATTTTTATATCTTACTTATCCTCTATAACAAAGCTATAAACTGCCTATATTCAATGTCTTCACTTTCTCACATGCATTATTTCCCTATCTATACAATAAGACTTCTGTCCCCTATAATGCCACTGAAACTATTCTCTTTTTAAAAATGTTTATTTGGCTGGGTTAGGTCTTAGTTGTGGTGCGTTGACTTAGTTGTCCCATGGCACGTAGGATCCTAGCTCCCTGATCAGACCAGGGATCCGACCCGCACCTCCTACACTGGAAAGCAGATTCTTAATCATTGGGCCAGCAGGGAAATCCCATGCCACTGAAATTATTCTTGCTAAACCACTAACATCTTTGCTTTGCCTCTTAGATATTTAATAGCTACCCTCTAACCATTCCTGTCCCCTGAAATTCTCCCCTCAACTTCTGTGACACAACTCTTCCCCAGCGGCTCTGGCATTATTTTTTTGAGCTCCACTTCTTCTCCTACTCCTTAAATGATTATGCTTCAGGACTCTCTCCATCCTCAGCCCTTTGCTTTTCTTACTTTCTATGGCCTCACTGTGTGATCTCACTTAGTTTGTGGACCTAATTCCAATTTATAATCATATGACGTTAAACTCTATTTGTAGGTGCTTTCCTGGTGGTCCAGAGGATGAGATGGTTGGATGGTATCACTGACTGAATGGACACGAGTTCAAGCAAACTCCAGGAGATACTGAAGGACAGGAAAGCATGGCATGCTGCAGTCCACAGGGTCACAAAGAGTCAGACACAATTTAGTGACTGAACGATAACAACCTTGGTGATCTAGTGGTTAAGAATCTGCCAGCCAATGTTGGGGACAGGTGTTCGATGTTCAATTCCTGGTCCAGGAAGGCCCCATATGTCACAGAGCATGCACCACAACTACTAAGCCTGCACTCTAGAGCCCCTCGAGCCACAATCACTGGGCCTGCGCACTGCAACCACTGACGTCTGTGTGCCTAGAGCCTGTGCCCTGCAGTAAGAGAAGTCACCTCAATGAGAAGCCTGTGCGCTGCAATGCGGAGTAGCCCGTGTTCGCTGCAACTAGAGTAAGCCCTTGAATAGCAACGAAGACCCAGCACAGACAAAAACTGAATAAACTTTTAAAAATAATAAACAAAGAAACTCTATTTGTAGCCTTTACCTCTCTGCCAGCTCCAAACCATACATCCAATGGTGTACCAAATATTTCCACCCTATTGTCACACAGGCACAACAAATCCAACATGCTCAAAACTGAAATCATCCTCTCTTGTTCCTTATCCCAATCTGCTACTCTTCCAATATTTCTTGTTCTCATCGGAAATCCAGGCTTCTTCCCAGACCCATTCTTCTCTACATACCTCACATCTAAAAGGTCATCAAGTTGTGTCACATCTGCCTGCCTGAATTCTTTGAGTATGTGCCACCTACTCCAGTCCCAGCACCACTGTTCAGGTTCTGGCTATGCTATTTGTATGCCAAGGATATCTGAAAAGTCTCCTAACTTCCCTACCTCCAGAATGATCCCCTCTCTGGTTTATCCTCCAAATACTGCCAGATTTGTCTTCCTTAAAATGTGATTTCAAACCTGTTTAAATTCCTTTCCACATATGTTAACCTCCTTCCCTTAGTTTAATTTATAAGGACCTTTATGGACTAGGCACTACTCATTTCCCTAGGCTCATCTGCTTGTATGTTACACACACCTTTTTTTATTTGTTATAGTATACTATTTATAGTTCCAGGTATATACCTTGCTGTTTGACTGCTCTATGCTTTTGCATATGCCTATCCTGCCAAGAATATACAAGACTTAAAAATGTGGATTCTAAAGTTATGAATGTACAGGTTCAAATCCCTTCTCTACCACTGACTTAATTGCACCATACCACTGATCGACCAAGAGCAACTTACTTAACCTCGATTTTCTCATCACTAAAAATGAAGTAACACTGTTCACCACAATATACCATTTTCAAAAGAGTTAAAAAATATGTAAAGGCTTACTTCAGGGTTTTGCAGATAGTCCAATTGACCAGTATTTATTTATATTTTTACTTAGTTAATACACACTAAAGCTTTGAGATTCAACTTAAAGCATTCTCTCCAAGAAAACCGGATCCCATAGATTGGTTTGAATATCCTTTCTCTTTACTTTTATGATATTCAGAATGTATCTCTAAAAAATATGTATTACACTGCACTGGTTTGTTTTCCCTCTTTAGATCCCTTAAAAGACAGAATTACTTTTCTACTTTGCTGCCTCAACGCCTACCAGAGTGACTGGGCATGCAGAGCAGTGCACTGGTCTACCCATACAGAATAGACGTGCAATAGCGCTTTGCCATGGAACTGAATGATCAGGCCATTAAGAACACATCTAATATCCCTACACTAAGTTGAGAAGCTTTAACCAGAACAGGAAACTGGGCTTCCCTGGTGGCTCAGTGGTAAAGAATCCGTCTCCCAGTGCAGGAGATGCAGGTTCGATCTCCGGGTCGGGAAGATCCGGGAGAAGGAAACGGCAACCCGCTCCGGTATTCTTGCCTGGGAAGTCCCATGGACAGAAACGCCTAGCAGGATACAGTCTATGGGGTTGCAGAATCAGCCTCAACTTAGTGATTAAACAACAACAATAACTAGTAAAGGACACTGGTATAGTCAAGCCTGGTTGAGTAACCTTGCAGGATTTAACAGCAATGATCCAGGTAGAGAGACATAGTTTTTGATCCAAATACACAATTTCACAACAGTTTTTTCCTGATTTTAGAATCAGGAAGCATCATAAAGTACAAATATAAATTATATATAGCCATTTATAAATTGTCTTTTTGGAACAGAATTACATTCTGTAATTAAATTCAAATTACACTGAAAAACCAAAAACAATTATTTTGCAGAGTAGGTAAAATTATTCAGCAGAAAATTTCCTACGTGTTGGTGGGTTTCCATCACCAGTCAATTCTCAGTAAGGAAGTCATGGCAACAATAAACACACGTAACTCAGATTAAACTGGAAATAATCATCTCAGTTACGATAAACAAAACAATTTTACAAACAATGCTAAGACCCTTCAGCCAAGTTCAAAAGCCATGACTGTCAACATCATTCTACTAAATTGAAATTTCAAAGCTAAGAGCAAAAATAAAGGAAGTGCTTGAACTTGTCCTACAATATGGTAGAAGAATCACGTAAGATAATGTACAGATTCCAGCATAGTAACCTGACTGCATGCAGGTTAGTCATGGAACAGATTCATCCTGGTCAAGGAAGGAGGGCATGGCAGCCCACTCCAGGATTCTTGCTTGGAGAATCCCTTGGACAGAGGAGGCTGGCAGGCTGCAGTCCACAGGGTCGCACAGAGTTGGGCATGACTGAAGTGGCTTAGCGCACACGCATGCAAGATAACGTATGCAAGCGCTCTAGTAGACTGCAGATCTATACAAACATGAGTTATCACTACCGAAAACTTTATTAAAAAAATAAAAAGCCCACAAGCCCTAAGAGCCCGTGCTTCACAACAAGAGAAACCAGCACAATGCAAGGCCCACACACTGCAACTAGAGAGGAGCCCCGGGCCCCTGACTGCTGCAACTAGAAAGAAGCCTGTGCAGCAACAAAGAACCAGCACAGCCAAACATTTTTTGAAAAAACAAAAAAATTTTCTTATATTTTCATTATCTAAGAATTTATTTTTCCAAGAAAACCTTAAAATATTGTATATACCAATAACTTATCTTACCGATTTTCTTTTTTTGTTGTCGACCAGCTGACTCTGTTATTGTTTCCTTCTTCTTTTCCACTGTAAACATAGTGACATCATAAAAAATTAATTATGCATTACACTCAAGAAATAAAGACTATATTTTATCACAGCGGAACCACTGAAAGAAGCTTACAAGAAAGTTACACATTGGCTTTGACGGTGGTCATGATTAAGTTAACTGGTGTGCTCCCACACCTGCTGACAGTAAAAGGTAGACATAATATTCCAAGAGTGTAACAGCAACATTGTAAGCATCATTAATCAAATACCCAAAAAAGACTTCATAAAGACAGAGTTATAATCAAAACTGAGATGATTTTCAGGCCATTAGCTGAGATTGCCTTAGGCAGAATCTCAGCACAATTTAAAATTCTGCTTCCCTGGTGGCTCAGAGGTTAAAGCGTCTGCCTGCAATGCAGGAGACCCCGGTTTGATCCTTGGGTCGGGAAGATCCCCTGGAGAAGGAAATGGCAACCCACTCCAGTAGTCTTGCCTGGAGAATCCCATGGATGGAGAAGCCTGGTAGGCTATAGTCCACAGGGTCACCAAGAGTAGGACATGACTGAGCTACTTCACTTTCACTTTCAAGCACAATTTAAAATTCTGCTTCCTCAGGTGATTAATTGTAGTTCCAGTCTCAAATTCACTATAGAAAATGGGCATTCACTCATTCAGTTGTGTGCCAAAGTAATAGGCACCATTCTAGGTAGATAAAAAGATAAACATGATCCTTGCCATCTAAAAAGCAATCTAGTGAGGGCACATAATCAAATAACAATTACAGTATAGAATGCACAGGGTAGGAAGATCAGGAGAGTCAAAACAGCTAAGATGAACATTTCCTGAGACTTTTCAATTAATATAACGATAGAGTAAGAGTGAGTTTTGGAAGAAAAATAATGTAACATATTTATATTTTACGTTTACTATTTTTAATCACCTATGAAGCTTTTCTAGTGGCTCAGATGGTAATCAATTTGCCTGCAATGCAGGAGACCCAGGTTCCATCCCTGGGTCAGGAAGATTCCCTGGAGAAGAACCACCTATGAATGGACTAGCAATATATACAGTAAAACCTTTATTTACATTATTTGCTTCTTATATTATCTTAGTATACTTCCTTTACTAGCACATGGTATAGTATATGTATTATTTCTAAAAGTTGCATTAAAGAGAATTGCAGATAGGAATCTTTCCCTTACTATATTAAGTATGCTGCTTGAATTTTAAAAGCAAAATTGGTGTTATTCCTTTATCAGAGATGTAAAAGTCAATTTAACTCCACAATTACAAATAAAATGGTAAAATTCTGACTAAAATAAAATCTGAGTACATGTGTGGAAATATACACATTGGGTGTCTAAGTGATAGGCACTATTCCAGGTAGATAAAAAGATAAAAGATGACATATATAGGGAGAGAAAGACAGAGATTTAGAATGAACTACTAGTATGAGATCATAAAAGGAAAGAGTCATTTTCTACAAGATGTTACGGAAACAAAAAATATTTCTCCCCACCCCAGAAGGACTATAACACAACTACTTGGCATTTAACCATGGCTGCATAAAAACCGCGGAGAAGGCAGTGGCACCCCACTCCAGTACTCTTGCCTGGAATATCCCATGGACAGAGGAGCCTGGAGGGCTGCAGTCCATGGGCTCGCTAACAGTCAGGCACGACTGAGCGACTTCACTTTCACTTTTCACTTTCCTGCATTGGAGAAGGCAATGGCAACCCACTCCAGTGTTCTTGCCTGGAGAATCCCAGGGGCGGGGGAGCCTGGTGGGCTGCCATCTCTGGGGTCGCACAGAGTCGGACACGACTGAAGCGACTCAGCAGCAGCAGCAGAAAAACCGGGGGAAAAAAAATCAGAAGGCTAGGAAATAGAAACATAAGATGATACTATGAACGTTACTTGATCTTCTAGCACAATGGATTAAGACTGGATAAATCTTTTCCAGGATAATACAACCTTTTTTTTAACTTCTCAAAGTTACAAAGAAACTCTAAGAAATGGAGATATCAGAGTTGACCAAAAAAAAAAAAAAGATGTCTACTGTGAAACATATTTTTGCCTATGATCTGGTATTACTGCATTCTGAATTCGAGTTGTCAGTTTATAAATTACTCTAAAAGCTTTAGCATGTTTCACTCTAAACCAAAGAAATACTTCATACTTTACAATAATTTGTACTTAATAAATGTTCTCAAATAATTTTGTTATAAGAATCCAATTATACATAGTTTTTAATCTTTCTCATTTATTGAAGTGTTCTTTCATTAGTATATATTATAAAAGTAAAACAATGAAAAAAGACTGACATTTAGAGCACACTCATCTAGAGATCACCTGAATCAAACTACTTGGTACCTTTAAGAAAGTATCTTTCAACAAGATGTGCACCACAGTAGCACAGGTTTCTAGATAACATCAGTATTCTCCAAATAATGCCTAAGATCAGATCTGCACAAGATGAGATTTGAATCTGTGATTCAAATCTATTTATATTGTATATTCCTCAAAAGCGCAACAAACTTTTTGAGATTTTAATTATTTTATTATTTTACATTTTGAGTCTGTGCTCAAAATGTAAAATCACTTAATTACAGAAAAAGAGCAGACGAAACAGCAAGGCCTCCCTTCAGTTTGGTTTATTACTGTTGATTTGTTTGTTTGAAATGTGTGAAAATACACTTAGTCATCTTAAATTCATTTTGAGCTACCAAAGTCCAAAGTGGATTAACTGATTCAAAACTGTCTCAACAGATAGAAAATTTCTACTTTTCAACTGTGGCTGCCCACTTATTTATACTTGTAAAGGATTTTTGTTTGGCTAAAGTTGTAAATAGGCTTCCCTGGTGGCTCAGCTGTAAAGACCTGGCCTGCCAATACAGGAGACATGAATTACACCCCTGGGTCAGGAAGATCCCCTGGAGAAGAGATCAGCAACCCAACCAGTATTCTTGGCTGGGAAAATCCCACGGACAGAGGAACCTGGCAGGCCACAGTCAATGGGGTCGCAAAGAGTCGGACATGAATTAGAGACTAAATCACCACCACCAACAACAAAGCTGTGAATAGATTAGATTTTTAAGTTTGAAATATCACATAGTAAGCATTTTAACAGTCCACAAGTTGGTGATCATCCAACGCGAGTTGTCACTGAAAAACATTTTTAAAACATCACAGTAAAACACTCTTTTAAGGAGTCAGTCACCTGCAGTTTTAAAGATAAGCAAAGTTCTTCTGATTGCCCCGCACCTTCCCATTTACTTCGTTTCAAAGAAAAACCACTTCTACCTCTTTCAGCTGACTGTTTTGGTATTTACTCCTATATCTTCCTTTTTTTTGGCAGAGCCATGCAGCAGGTTAGTTCCCCAACCAGGGGCTGAACCTGGGCCATAGCAGTGGGAACTCCCATAAAGTTGTGTGTGTGTGTTTGAACCTCTGTGTCTTGAAATATCATAAAACCCATTGTCATAGTTGTAATTTTGGTTAAATGTGAGTTTAACATTTATAAAATTATGACTGTGAAAATACTGTTCACAGGCGATTTACACAGTAAACTATGATGATTCTTTCCTTCCTGCAAGTTTTCCCCAGATTTATGTCATTTAAAAATTTGTTCAGTTGTCTCCATGGTGCTAAGTCACTTCAGTCATGTCCGACTCTGTGTGACCCCATAGACGGCAGCCCACCAGGTTTCACCATCCCTGAGATTCTCCAGGCAAGAACACTGGAGTGGGTTGCCATTTCCTTCTCCAATGCATGAAAGTGAAAAGTGAAAGTGAAGTCGCTCAGTTGTGCCTGACTCTTAGCGAGCCCATGGACTGCAGCCTACCAGGCTCCTCTGTCCATGGGATGTACTGGAGTGGGGTGCCATTGCCTTCTCCTCGGTTGTTTCCATACTTATCACTAATTCAGGCCCAAATTCTTGGCTAGCTGTCTGCATCTTTCCAGTATAAAATCAGATCACTAAGAATTATAAGTTTTTCTAAAGAAGTTTCTCCTAGCATCTTCTAACAAGCTCAGTATGGTGCAAAGCTGACATTCTTAAGCATGTCAGATCTAAATTTGCCTTCACCATTGTCCAGGGGATTCCCTTTACTGAATCCTGTGTTGGTGCTTCTATTTCCTGGAGTTCATATCTTCTTTTGGTTTGTTCATTTGTTTTGATGTAGTGTATTTTCCAGTAGTTTGCATAGATAAAAAATTTTAAGACCTTGTATATCTGGTAATTTTCTCAAAGGATCCTTTATGTTCAGTTTAAATAGACTGCAGCACGCCAGCCGCCCTGTCCATCAGCTCCTGGAGCTTGCTCAAACTCATGTCCATCGAGTTGCTGATGCCATCCAACCATCTCATCCCCTGTTGTCCCCTTCTCCACCTGCCTTCAATTTTTCCCAGCATCAGGGTCTTTTCCAATGAGTCAGTCCTTTGAATCAGGTGGCCAAAGTATGGAGTTTCAGCTTCAGCATCAGTCCTTCCAATGAATATTCAGGATTGATTTCCTTGAGGACTGACTGGTTTGATCTCCTCGCAGTCCAAGGGACTCTTAAGATTCTTCTCCAACAATCACATTTCAAAACCATCAGTACTTCGATGCTCAGCTTTTTTTATGGTCCAACTCTCACATCCATACATGACTACTGGAATATGTTTTTATTTCTGCCATTTCCATGTGATTTTTTTCTTATAGTTTCCATCTCCTGAAAATCCCCATCTGCTCATGCATGTTGTCTACCTTTTCTACCAGATCCTAGAACATGCCAATCATAGTTACGTACATGTTCTATACCTGGGCTCTACAAACTTTTCTTGCCTTGATCCATACCCAATTTTGAACACAGAATGTCAGAATGGCTTATGTTTGCAATTAAGACATTTGCTCAAAGAGGGAATTTATCTTATTTCTTCCTGTTACGAGTATCTAGGTATCTACGCCCCTTCATTGTATACTGCACTCTTCATGGTAAACTCTATATAGAGCAAGCAATCATAAGTTTCAACTGATCATATAAATGAAAACAATACATGCTCACTGAGTTTTTGTGTTTTTTTTTTTTTTAAATTGAAGTATAGTTGATTTACAATGCTGTGTGAATTTCTGGTATATAGCAAAGTGATTCAGTTCTTTTTCAGATTCTTTTCCATTACAGTTTACTACAAGATATTGAACAGTTTCTTGTGCTATACACTAGGACCTTGTTGTTTATCTATTTTATATATACTTCTAATCCCAAACTCTCCATTTACTCCTCCCCTACCCTTCCCCTTTGGTAACTATAAATTTGTTTTCTATGTTTGTGCATCTCACTGAGTTTTTATAAAGTAGAGGACATAAGACCATAAAAAAATACCAAGAGATTTTCGAATCACTGTCAACCTACCTTATACTTATCTTCAAAGAAAGAACATTAGTCAACCACATTAAAAAATACAACTATGGAAGCTTTGCCTGGCAACTATACTACTTTGAATTTAGGTGTCAGGTGAAGGGGACAATGTTTATAATACAGATAACTACTATAAACAAGGTAATTAATTGTGGACACTAAGGAAGCCCCAAATCTATAGAGTAAATTCATATTTATGTAAGTATTTAAGGTATGAGAATATTGATCTAAACAGATTCAAAGTTAAATGTGTTTTATATTTCATAAGACTACTCCATGATACATACGACATGCAGAAATTTGTCTATGGATGCTACTACATGCTGGCTAACTAGTTTATGATCAGAGCAGAACAATTTCTCACAAAGAATATATGTGGTGTTATGTTACAGAAATAGTTTATTCTTTAATATATTCAACACACTCTTTTATCAAGCATTGAGAGAGCTAATCCTTAGGTAGGTTGATAAGGAGTCTGGGGCCCTGGAGGGAAAAGAGGTCCAGGGTTTTCAAGGAGGAGAAAAGGACAAACATTTTTTTCTACACTGCTTTGTCTTAGTCAATATAACAATGAGGACGTGTTTCTCCTTAACAAGAACCTTCTGATTAACCTTGTTATCTTAAGATGTATATTGTGGGAGTGGGTCTGGTAAGACCTTTCTATTGTAAGCTTTAATCTTGTTAATTTAAGATGTTTGCAGGAGTGGGTCTGGTAAAAGTATATAAGGCCTTGATAAGACTAGTAGTAAGTGGGGGCACTCTCCATCCCCCTTCTGATGTCTATGTTAGAAGTTTTCTTTGTCCCTTTTATACTTTAATAAAACTCCTACACAAAAGCTCTTGAGTGATCAAGCCTGGTCCCTGGTCCCAAAGCTAAATCGTCTTCAGAGATCACAAATCCAACATTGTTCACCATAAGCTATCAGTATCAAATCTATGTCAGGCACTGTGTGTACTAGAGATATAATGGCCTTTGCTCTCATAGAAATTATACTTTAGTTGGGGAGAGGATATTATTCAAACAATGATAACCATACACAGATTAAATTATAATTATGACAAGTTCTCTAAGGAGAAGTAGCTGTATAAATTAGGGATCTTGATAGGGGAGACTAAATAAGGCTTTGAGATCTGAAGAATGAGTAGGAGTTCACTATACAAAATGAGAAAGGAAAATTATCCCAGAGGAAAAAGTAGTGCAAAAGCCCAACTGCATAGTAGGAAAAAGGCAAAATTGGTTCAGACAATGGCTAGAGAAACAGTAGGGAAAAACATGATACAAATGTGGTCAGAGAGGAGACAGGGAGGCATGACCATGCTGGACTTTGTAGGCCACACCTTTGTCCTCAAAGCAATTGGAAAAAATTGAGTGTTTTAAGAAGGAAAAGTAACATAATCAGATTTGTGTTTTGAAAAATTACTCCAGGTGTTTCCATATGGAGGAGATTTGAGCAGCAGCAGGTGGACCAATGAGGAGGCTGTCACAGTAGACTAAACTTGATGGAAGTTTAAACTGGGTGATGGTGGTGGAAATGAAGAGATGTGGAAAGACTGGAAACAATTCAGGAGGACAATAAAGTATCAGGGCTTGACAAGGACTGCACATACAGGGTGACAGAAGAAAGTATCTGAATCAACAAATATTTATTAGACATTGAGCATGTGCCAACCACTGTTCTAGGTGTATAGGATAAATCAGTACACAAAAACGATTTAAAAAAAATAAATAAAAGCATCCTGCTCCAATGAAGTGTCATTCTAGCAGATGACTCAAAACAAAACAGAGCAGGATAAAGGAGATGAGTAGCAGCGGTACAGGAGGTAAGCTGACTGCAGTTTTAAATAGGGTGGCCAAGTTAAGACTCACTGAGGTGAGCTCTAAACAAAGATTTAAAGAAGATATGAAGATATGGGCTTCCCTGGAACCTCAGCTGGTAAAGAATCTGCCTGCAATGCAGAAGACTCCAGTTCAATTCCTGGGTCAGGACGATCCCCTGGAGAGGGGATAGACTACCCACTCCAGTATTCTTGGGTTTCCCTGGTGGCTTAGCTGGTAAAGAATCCACCTGCAGTACGGGAGACGTGGGTTCGATCCCTGGGTTGGGAGGATCCCCTGAAGGAGGGCATGGCAACCCACTCTAGTATTCTTGCCTGGAGAATCCCCACGGACAGAGGAGCCTGGCAGCCTACAGTCCATGGGGTTGCAAAGAGTTGGACATGACTAAGCAACTAAGTACACATGAGGGTTAGGTAAGATTTGATAGGGAAGAACATCCTAGGTAGAGGGCACAGCCATTAGAAAGGTCTGGACATAGGAGTGAGGCTGATGTGTAGTGAGGAACAGCAACAGGTCAGTGAGAGGGAAAGAAGCTCAGAGCTGTAATTGGGACCTCTGTAAAAACTCTGTGGTTTTTTCCCTCTGAGTCAAATGGGACACCATCATAGACTTATGAGTAGAGGAGGGACATGAACCGATATACTACAAAGAAGAATTATTCTGGTTGCTATCTTGGGAATAGACTACAGGGAAACAGGAACATTTGTTTGAGGCTATCATAATAATTTATGCAAAGGATGATGGCAGCTTAGACTCTGGTAGTTAGCAGTGGAAATGATGTAAAGTGGTCAGGCTGTGGATATATCTGAAGGCAGGCCAACAGTACTGGATGTGGCTGTAAGAGAAAAGTTACAGATAACAACAGGAGGATTATGTCCTGAACAACTGGAAGGACAGTATTACCACTGACCAAGATTGTGAAGGTTATATACATAATAGGCTTAGAAGTGAGCAACAAGAGTTCAATTTGGACAGGTCGGGTGTAAGATGATTATTAGACATTCCAGTAGAATTAACAAGTTGATAACTGGATATCTGAATCTTGCATTAAGGATAAATGACTAAGGACATACATTTGGAGGTCCATGGCAAGCAGAGCACATAAATGAGTTTATTAATAGAGTGAGTATACACACTGGTCAGAATGGCTGCTATCAAAAAGTCTACAAACGATAAATGCTGGAGAGGGTGCAGAGAAAAGGGAACCCCCCCAACACTGTTGGTGGGAATGCAAACTAGTACAGCCACTACGGAGAACAGTGTGTGGAGACTCCTTAAAAAACTAGAAACAGAACCGACATCAGTTCAGTTCAGTCACTCAGTCATGTCTGACTCTTTGCAACCCCATGAACCACAGCACGCCAGGCCTCCTTGTCCATCACCAACTCCTGGAGTCCACCCAAACCCATGTCCATTGTGTCGGTGATGGTTTGGATTTGGTTTCTTTGTTTGCTCTGAGACATTAACATGTCATTTAACCTGAGTCTCAATCTCCTTTTTTACAAAGGGAGAAAAATATTTATACAGCAATATTTACACAGATGGTTGCTATGTGGATATTAGAAATGGCATGTTGTAAGAAAGAAGACTTCAAACTCCTATGAACACATACAGAAAACTTTAGGAATACAGAAAGTTAAGATGTGAAAGTTAATCTTTATAAGACAAACGACTGAAAACCAGACCAAGCCTATAAGGAACCATCCATATTATATCTCTAGCAGCTCCCTCAGGGGTATCCTGTGGAATTCCTGTTTTATTTCAAAAACAACTCGACTTGCTCTAAACCCTTTGCTCAAATATTCCTTCAACCATCAGACCCAACAGAAAATTGGGCTTATCCCTATTTAAAAGACACCATTTAACTTTGACACCAATCATAATGACCTGATGTTCTCCAAACACATCTTACTAGATAAAATTTCCACATTTTTTGCACATATGCTATCTTCTTTGCCTGGAATTCCTTCCCCATCTCATCCTCTGTCCAAATTCTAACTACCCTGGAAGGACTCCAAGGCTAGCTGCATCACAAAGGCTTCAATGCCCCTCACAACTGAACGGGATATCTTCTCTAGAACTGTCACAACACATAACAAGTACGGCTCCCGTGAGTTGTTCTGCTGTTTGTAGTACATATTTTGCACAAAAGTCTTATATTTCTAAATAGACTTCAAGTCGGATTCACCTACTCCTATAAAATTTTATAACAGTTGGTGCTCCTAAAATACGTACTATGAACATGCACTTCAGTAAACCCGACTTGTCTCTAAAGGATGTTGGCATACTTACATTTTTTACTCTGTTTTTCCACTTCTGCCTTCAGTCTCTTGTACTTGTCTGTCCTGTAAACCAGGACCCAAGTTATACCTGAAACATTAAATGCAGAATGCTAATAGAGAAATGTTTGGAACCGTAACAAAACCGTTATTAGTGGTTACTGTTAGATAAGAATGGATTTTGACTTTTTGCCTTATACTCACTAGTGCTTAACAACTGATGTTCAACCAAAACAACCATGCCACGATTCGAAGTTGTCGCCACAAACACGCAAATGAAATCTACCCTGGACCGCAGAAACCTGGCAATGGATTCCACACTGGATTCCCTCCCACTCCTGAAGGCGATCCTGGAGTACATGAGACCCATCCCCACTGCCACCAAAGGAAGCACGGCTCCTGACCTCTCCCTTCGGGGCTCGAGGGACCCGGGGCCTAACATCCTTCCCTTCCCTCGAGGTCTGATCACAGGTCAAAAAAACCAACTGCTCTCACCTTCGGCAAGCAGAGCCGTG
This sequence comes from Capra hircus, assembly GCF_001704415.2. NCBI lineage: Eukaryota > Metazoa > Chordata > Mammalia > Artiodactyla > Bovidae > Capra > Capra hircus. The sequence continues at coordinate 117,055,360 of NC_030810.1, forward strand.
CACACGGAGATAAAAACGATGAGCAGCGTGTCTGCGAACATCGTGCTCATTTCGCGACGGTTCACTCTCTGCACTCCCACCCTCCAGGGGGAAGCCCTTGACAGCGAGGGAAAGCGAAGCGAAAACGACTTTCCTAGATTTCAGGACCGCGGTGTAACACACTGACTCTGACAGACAGGAAGCCTCACTTCCGCTTCCTGGGCGCAGCGCCGGAAGTGCCCATTCTGGCGTGCCCTGTTGTCGCGAGAATCCTGAGGAAACCGCGCTGTAAGTTTCTGGGGCGGATGGGCTGGCTTTCAGGCCCAACCTCGCGAGAGTTGGAGCTGGAGTGCCCAGACCAACTTGTAGCGGTGGGACTTGCTCTGGTAACGTCTGCTAGCTGCGGTACTGAGGTGCTCTTTCCTCTCGCCCCGAGTGTGCGTTTTTTGACTCGTCTGCTCGTCTGTGTTTCTGTCTCAGTCCCACATTTAAGGCCGAGTAGATAGTTTAGTTTCGGTTTGCCTAAAGTGAGGAAATTGGCTTCCAGACACACGTACCTAAACTCTGTTTAGGTTCCAGGTCACGGATTTGGGGCTGGAGGCGTGAGCATCAATGAGCCCCGGGCCGCTGGCTTCCAGGCACTCCCATCCTAGCAAAGGAGAGAAACTTGTGCATACGATGTGATTAGAGCTTTTACAGAAGTGTGATCAGAATGCTGCGGTGACCTGGTTCAGCAGGTGGTCGGAGGGAGCTAATGAAATGAAGCAGTGGCTTAGAGGAGGCAGTGTTTTGAAGAAAGGCAAAGACACAGTCCTTGAAAATACCTGGTTGTGTAACAGAGCAGTGAGCGGCATGTCTTAGGAGGTGGTCATACATATACTCATGAAACTCCAATATTTTGGCCACCTGATGCGAAGAGCTGACTCATTTGAAAAGACCCTGATGCTGGGAAACACTGAGGGCAGGAGGAGAAGGGAACGACGGAGAATGAGATGGTTGGCATCACCGACTCAATGGACATGGGTTTGGGTGGACTCCGGGAGTTGGTGATGGATAGGGAGGCTTGGCGTGCTGCAGTTCACGGGGTGGCAAAGAGTCGGACATGACTGAGCGACTGAACTGAAGTGATAAGTACACTCAAATAAACACCATTACGCAGGGTGGGCTTAAGAAAATGGTGGGAGGTACTACGATGAGTAAGGGAGCACGAACTTGGTATGAAAGGAACCATTGATGCATGTAACCAATTTACCTTGGAGAATGAGCACCCAGTTTCCAGTATCTTCCCATTTCTCAAGAAAATCCCCAAATCCTGAGTTATGTGAAATTTTAAATGTTCTAATCTATAAATGCTGGTAACTCGTTAAAGGGCTTCCCTGGTGGCTCAGAAAGTAAAGAATCCACCTGCAATATAGGAAAAATGGTTGAAGAAAGTTGTCTCAGCAGCTTAGTTTCAGCCTTTTCAGCTTTTCGAGACTGATTATGTCTGTGTGAGTGTGTATGAAAATCAGGAAGCTGGCTGAACTATCTCCCCTTAAATTGTACTTTATATTCTTTGTTCTTTTCTCCTAAACACCAATGCACTTTATTTATAATTTCCCTGTAACAACGGAAAGGCCAATGGGAAATTTGGCCTTTGTTTCTTATATATGCATTTCTTGTCTCCTGTTTAGACTTAGTGGCAGACGTCCTGTTTCCTTTTAATGACATTGAGCTTCTACCTGTGTGAGGATCACTGGCAGACACTACAGTGATTGGAAACGGTAATTATCAAGATACTATTCCTGACTTCCTTGGAAGTTACATGTTATAATAAGATGTAAGAGAGGTGTTGATTGAAAAAAAAAAACAACAACAAAAACCACCTTAAAACCTCAAAGTTGGGAGTTAAGGTTTTGTTCAGAAGTCTTTCTGAGGCCTTAAGCCCTGAAGGCAGCCAAGGAGCTCTGAGGGACTGCTCCAAAGGGCTATGGGAGGAGCCAGGAGGAGTTTTTACAACAAAAACCAGGTTGGAAGTCGAGTGATCACTGCTAATTAAAGAAAAACCAGACATCTCAAGTTAATGAATTTAGCCATATATGGGAAGATGCAAGAGCCTGGGCTTATTGCAGTTACTCTTTCGATATACACCTTAACTATCTAGGTCCAGTGTCCTGTTTTTTTTTTTTTTTAACTCCTTCCTGAATCCCCTCAGGGTGCACCACTGCAGTGGCTGACAGCTAGGTGGTCGGCAGCCTGTTTGTCTCTTTCCTGAGCTCCCTCAGGCCTGAATAGTGGCTGATGGCTTGATGGCAGCAGCATCATGTGTTTGCTGATATGGCAAGTGACATTTTACATCCACAGAGATGTTCATAAAATGTTACGAGCACAGATGAGGGCAAGATTGGCTCTTTCTGGAGTAGCTGGAAAAGCTTCATCCCATTTGAACTATTCAACGTGGAGCTTTGTATCACCCATGGTAAATGTTGAGGTACAACAGAGCATGACCTTTGAAGTTAAACTTGGTTTTCTCTCTTGATTTCCTTTCTGTCTTTTTTTCTTTTCTTTTTTTTTTTTGCCATCATGCCACAAGACTTGCTGATCGAACCTGGGGCCTGGCAGTTAAAGCACTGAGTCCTAATCACCGACCCACCAGGGAATTTCCCATACCTGGTTTGCAGTACTTGCTTTTCCTCTTGACAGCAGTCCTTGAACATATTAACATCTTTGAGCCTCAATTTCCTTACCTGTAAAATACCAATAGCATCAACTACATGAAACAATTATGAAGATTAAATTAGAGTATATTATAAAACATCTAAAACTGTGGCACACGCATTTGATCAAATCCAACATGCTATTTTCTGTACTACTAAGAAAGAAAATAACTAAGAAAACCATGATTGTAAGATGCATCTCATCCAAAGGTGTTCAAATGTAATAAAAAGCATTTAAATTATTCCTCAGTTAATATCTACTACAAAACTGTCTACTGTCAGGATAACATTTCCTTCTCTGTGTGTGCTAGTTGCTGAGTCATGTCCAGCTCTTTGCTACCAAATGAACGCATAGGAGCCTGACAGACTCCTCTGTCCGTGGAATTCTCCAGGCAAGAATACGGAAGTAGGTTGCCATTCCCTTCTCCAGGGTATCTTCCTGACCAGGGGGTCGAACTCTTGTCTTTCATATCTACTGCATCGGCAGGTGGATTCTTTACCACCAGTGCCACCTGGTAAGCCCTCTCTAGGGCAATGATGTGACCCTCTTGCTGAAGAAAACTGCTAGAGGCAATTCAATGACATCTTTATTGCATGCTACCAGATTCCTATATCATGTCTTTAAGCACTCGGTTGTACTAATTTTTAGGTTTCAAAGTTTTGTCTCTGAAGACCACTCCAAAAAGTCACTGTCCTGCTCTTAATTTCTATGACTACTACAAGGCTTATGTCCTGGGACTTCCTCTCACTCTTCTCTAGGATAGGAGTCACTTTTTCCTGAACCAACAACTTCTGCCTTAGTTTATACTTTTTTTTTTTTTTTTATGTTGTGGTACAACCTCAAGTAACTTTCTGTGAAAGGTAAGTGGGAGCTAAACTTCAATGTTCTTACATTATTAGTAGTAATAATTATATTTACTACTAGGCTCAGCATTATAAAAGATTATGAGAGAAATTAAATCACTTCTCTTAACTGAGGTATGAAAGAATATGGTCTTGAGGTTTAAATTGTAACCCTACTTCATGCAACCTGTATGATTCTAGGAAGTGAATTTAATTTCTCTGAGCCTCTTTTTTTTTTAATATGTGAAATAGAGGCGAAAATATCTACTTTGCAGAATTACTATAAGGTTTATATAAGGTTAGGGGCAAAGTTCTGGATTCAGGCTACCTGTCTTAAAGCCTTAGCTTCACCACTCAAGTAGATGTGCAGTTTTAGGCAAATTATTTCACTGCACTGGCCCTTGGTTTCCTTAAATGACATAATAATAATAGCACCTAAGTCCAAAGGGTTTTTTTTTAAATTATGTGAGTAAAATATTTAAAATGGTACTTGGCTCATAGAAAGTTCATAGTAAGTGTTAACTATTACTATTATTGGTCTTATTAAACCACCTAGCACATAATCCATAATCCTTAGACTAGCTTTTTCTCATTCTATTCATTTTCCTGGTGACCTTGCTTTCTTCAATAGCTTTAGTTACCATCTATCTGCTGGTAGCTGAAATTTTTTTTCTGATTCTCAGACCTAGTATCTAACTGCCAACTAGGCATTTTCATGTAGATATTCCAAACTGAATCTATGCAGCTCTTTCACGCAAACTCCAGTTTTCTCTTCTTCCCTTATACTTACATATGTACTTACACTTCCCTTATATATATATCCGTTCAGTTCAGTTCAGTTCAGTCGCTCAGTCGTGTCCGACTCTTTGTGACCCCATGAGTCACAGCACGCCAGGCCTCCCTGTCCATCACCAACTCCCGGAGTTCACGCAGACTCATGTCCCATCGAGTCAGTCATGCCATCCAGCCATCTCATCCTCTGTCGTCCCCTTCTCCTCCTGCCCCCAATCCCTCCCAGCATCAGAGTCTTTTCCAATAAGTCAACTCTTCACATGAGGTGGCCAAAGTACTGGAGTTTCAGCTTTAGCATCATTCCCTCCAAAGAAATCCCAGGGCTGATCTCCTTCAGAATGGACTGGTTTATTCTCCTTGCAGTCCAAGGGACTCTCAAGAGTCCTCTCCAACACCACACTTCAAAAGCATCAATTCTTCGGCGCTCAGCTTTCTTCACAGTTCAACTCTCACATCCATACATGACCACTGGAAAAACCATAGCCTTGACTAGACGGACCTTTGTTGGCAAAGTAATATCTCTGCTTTTGAATATGCTATCTAGGTTGGTCATAACTTTTCTTCCAAAGAATAAGCGTCTTTTAATTTCATGGCTGCAGTCACCATCTCCAATGGTTTTGGAGCCCCCCAAAATAAAGTCTGACACTGTTTCCACTGTTTCCCCATCTATTTCCCATGAAGTGATGGGACCAGATGCCATGATCTTTGTTTTCTGAAGGTTGAGCTTTAAGCCAACTTTTTCACTCTCCACTTTCACTTTCATCAAGAGGCTCTTTAGTTCTTCTTCACTTTCTGCCATAAGGGTGGTGTCATCTGCATATCTGAGGTTATTGATATTTCTCCCGGCAATCTTGATTCCAGCTTGTGCTTCTTCCAGTCCAGCGTTTCTCATGATGTACTCTGCATAGAAGTTAAATAAGCAGGGTGACAATGTACAGCCTTGACGTACTCCTTTTCCTATTTGGAACCAGTATATATAAAATTATTAAGTCTTAAAAAGAGCATTCTAATACATGCTACAACAGAGATGAGCCTTGAAGACATTATGCTTAGTGAAATAACCCAGTCACAAAAGGATAAATACTGTGTGATTCCACTACGAGGTACTTAGCGTTGTCAGTCCATAGACCTAGAATGTAGAATGGTGGATGATCAGGACTGGGAAGAGGAGAGAGACAAGAGTTATTGTTTAATAGGCACAGAATTTCAGTTTGGGAAGATGAAAAGTTCTGAAGATGTATGTGGTGGCTGGTTGTTGTACAGCAATATGAATGAATTGGACTCTTGTTGACTAAGAGGGTTACGCCATTCCTTCTAAGGGATTCTTACACATAGTAGTAAACATAATGATCATCTGAATTAAATTTGCCCGTTCCCATCCATTTTACTTTACTGATTCCTAAGATGTCAATGCTCAGTCTTGTCATCTGCTTGACCATTCCAATTTACCTTGATTCATGGACCTAACATTGTAGGTTCCTATGCAGTATTGTTCTTTATAGCACTGGAATTTACTTTCACCACCAGACACATCCACAACTGAGTGCTGTATCCACTTCAGACACATCCACAACTCAGTGTATCTGCTTCATGGTTTTTGGCTTTTGTTTTTTTTTTAGCCACTTCATTCTTTCTGGAGCTATTAGTAATTGCTCCATTGTCATATCTTTTTGCCTTTTCATACTATCAGTGGGGTTCTCATGGCAAGAATATTGGAGTGGGTTGCCATTTCCTCCTCCAGTAGACCATGATTTGTCAGAACTCATCACTATAACCCATTTGTCTTGGGTGGCCCTGCACGGCATGGCTCGTAGCTTCATTGCCTTATGCAAGCCTCTCCAACGTGTCAAAGCTGTTATCCATGAAGGGGAACTGTACCCTTGGACACAGTTAAAAAGGTAGGCTTGATATAGTACATATGGTACCATAAATTTTTAAAGATTTTGTTAATTTGGACCATATCTAGAGGATATGGATCAGCAGAATCTTTTGATCCTTGTGGGAGTGTAAATTGGCACTGCCCCCTTCAAAAATTTATTACCCTGTAGAGATAAACATTTGCATACCCCATGACCTACCATTTTGCTCCTAGGTGTATACCCAAAAGAAACTTGAACAAGTATCAGGATATGTATGAGATTGTTCATATGAGTATTCTCTTTAATATCAAAATCTAAAAACAACCCAAATGCCCGTATACAAATAGAGGATAGATAAATTAGGATATATACTCTAGATTATATAGTACTACAGTTATAGTCCTTAATAATGGGCTTTCCACTTGGCTCAGTAAGTAAAAAATCTGCAATGCAGGAGACCCAGGTTTGATTCCTGGGTCAGAAAGATTCTCTGGAGGAGGGCATGGCAACCCTCTCCAATATTCTTGCCTGAAGAATCCCATGGACAGAGGAGGCTGATGGGCTACAGTCCGTAAAGTTGCAAAGAGTTGGACACGACTGAAGTAATTGAGCATGCACACAAGCATGCCTTAATTAATCCTAGCAATACAACACTGAGTGAAAAGCATGTAAGAATTATATGCAGCGTGAAGTAGACTTCGTAATGTTAATCACTTCTAAGTTCCCCACCCAACACTATTTAGGAATATATATGTATATATACATATATATAGGTGATAATAAAAAGAAAAGCAAGAAAATGATTGTTTTTAGTATATATATATTTTTAAAGTATAGTTGACCTACAGTGTTTCAGATGCACAGCAAGGTTATACATATACACATATATTTTTGAGATTATTTTCCATTATAGGTTATTACAAGATATTGACTAGAGTTCCTTGTGCTATACAGTAAAGCTTTATTGCCTGTTGCATATTATTTTAATTAGAAATCTAGCATTCTATTCATACTAAGTCAAATAAGTGGAATCAAAATGTCATTAATGTTTCAATTAGGCAAAATTCCATAAGTTCTCTAAAATATATATATATTATACATATTATATGTATGTGCTGCATTCCACTGGTTCACAGAGTTAGACACGACTGAGTGACTGAACTGAACTAAAAATATATATACAAAATGGATATATATATATATCTCAAGCTACCATGCTTGATAAAGGCTGGAGAAAAGACATCCAAAAAAAAAAAAAAAAAGGATATGGAGAAGTTGGAAAACAAACTAACTGAAATGGGAGCACTGAATATGAAATAGAAAAAGTGAAATAAACTAGATAAAGTAAAAGATCATCATATAGTACAGTTGTTTTTGATTTTTTTTTTGAGTATTTTTTCATTTTTTTTTTTTTAGTACTGTTGTTTTTAAACATGGATGCTCATTAGAAAGACACCTGGAGCTCTGGGGAAAGTAAAACAATACCTGGGTGTTTGTATTTTTAAAAAAATTCCAAGATAACTAGAATATGCATCAGGATTTTAAAAAGTGATTACAGGTTTTTCTATTAAATAGTAGTTTTGGTGATACAGAGTTCTATTATTTTTCTGTTGACCAGTCATTCTACAATAATATTAAGTGAGTAGTAGTTACATAATCACAATAGTAAAAAATATTTATCAGTTTTCACAATCAGTAGACAAAAAATAAAAGATCATTACATTGTAAGCCATGATGGGAACATGATTAACCTAACAGTATAAAACGTCCAATCCCAAAGAAAGGCAATGCCAAAGAATGTTCAAACTACTGCACAATTGCACTCATCTCACATGCTAGTAAAGTAATGCTCAAAATTCTCCAAACCAGGTTTCAGCAATACATGAACCGTGAACTTCCAGATGTTCAAGTTGGTTTTAGAAAAGGCAGAGGAACCAGAGATCAAATTGCCAACATCCGCTGGATCATGGAAAAAGCAAGACAGTTCCAGAAAAACATCTATGTCTGCTTTATTGACTATGCCAAAGCCTTTGACTGTGTGGATCACAATCAACTGTGGAAAATTCTGAAAGAGATGGGAATACCAGACCGCCTTACCTGCCTCTTGAGAAACCTATGTGCAGGTCAGAAAGCAACAGTTAGAACTGGACATGGAACAACAGACTGGTTCCAAATAGGGAAAGGAGTACATCAAGGCTGTATATTGTCACCCTGCTTATTTAATTTCTGTGCAGAGTACATCATGAGAAATGCTGGGCTGGAAGAAACACAAGCTGGAATCAAGACTGCTGGGAGAACTATCAATCACCTCAGATATGCAGATGACACCACCCTTATGGCAGAAAGTGAAGAGAAACTAAAAAGCCTCTTGATGAAAGTGAAAGTGGGGAAAAAAGTGAAAGTGGAGAGTGAAAAAGTTGGCTTCAAGCTCAACATTCAGAAAACGAAGATCATGGCATCTGGTCCCATCACTTCATGGGAAATAGATGGGGAAACAGTGGAAACAGTGTCAGACTTTATTTTGGGGGGCTCCAAAACCATTGGAGATGGTGACTGCAGCCATGAAATTAAAAGATGCTTATTCCTTGGAAGAAAAGTTATGACCAACCTAGATAGCATATTCAAAAGCAGAGACATTACTTTGCCAACAAAGGTCCGTCTAGTCAAGGCTATGGTTTTTCCAGTGGTCATGTATGGATGTGAGAGTTGAACTGTGAAGAAAGCTGAGCGCCGAAGAATTGATGCTTTTGAAGTGTGGTGTTGGAGAGGACTCTTGAGAGTCCCTTGGACTGCAAGGAGAATAAACCAGTCCATTCTGAAGGAGATCAGCCCTGGGATTTCTTTGGAGGGAATGATGCTAAAGCTGAAACTCCAGTACTTTGGCCACCTCATGTGAAGAGTTGACTTATTGGAAAAGACTCTGATGCTGGGAGGGATTGGGGGCAGGAGGAGAAGGGGACGACAGAGGATGAGATGGCTGGATGGCATGACTGACTCGATGGGACGTGAGTCTGCGTGAACTCCAGGAGTTGGTGATGGACAGGGAGGCCTGGCGTGCTGTGACTCATGGGGTCACAAAGAGTCAGACACGACTGAGCGACTGAACTGAACTGAACTGAACACAGTTTGGGGGTCAAGCAAGTGATGTGGTAAGTGAAATTGCATACATGCACATATAACTGCCGGGGCTTCCCAGGTGGTGCTAGTGGTGAAGAACCTGCCTGCCAGTGTAAGAGACATTAAAAAAGTGGGTTCGATCCCTGAATTAGGATGATCCCCTGGAGGAGAGGATGGCAATCCACTCCTGTATTCTTGCCTAGAAAGTCTCATGGAGAGAGAAGCCTGGTGGGCTACAGTCTGTAGGGTTGCAAAGAATGGAACATGACTGAAGTGACTTAGCATGCACACACATATATCTAATATGCATTCTATATATGCCCAGCCAGTCTCTTTTGGTTGGTGCATTTAATCCATTTACATTTAAGGTAATTATCTATATGTATGATCGTATTCCCATTTTCTTAATTGTTTGGGGTTTATTTTCTGTAGGTCTTTCCCTTCTTTTGTGTTTCCTGCCTAGAGAAGTTCCTTTATCATTTGTTGTAAAGCTGGTTTGGTGGTGCTAAATTCTCTTAACTTTTGCTTGTCTGAAAAGCTTTTGATTTCTCCATCAAATCTGAAGAAGAGTCTTATTGGGTATAGTAGTCTTGGTTGTAGATTCTTCCCTTTAATTGGTTTAAATGTATCATGCCATTCCCTTGTGGCGTATAGAGTTTCTGTTGAGAAATCAGCTGATAGCCTGATGGGAGTTCCCTGGTATTTGTTTGTCACTTTTCCCTTGTTGATTTTAATATTTTATCTTTGTCTTTTTGTCAGTTTGATTACTATGTGTCTTGGTGTGTTCCTCTTTGGGTATTTCCTGCCTGTGACTGTTGACTGTTGACTTCTGCAACTTTTTTGACTATTTCCTTTCCCATGTTAGGGAAATTTTCATCTATTATCTCTTCAAATATTTCCTCAAGTCCTTTGTCTCTCTCTTCACCTTCTGAGACCCCTATAATGTGAATGTTGGTGCACTTAATGTTGTCTCAGAGGTCTCTCAGGGTGTCTTCATTTCTTATTCTTCTTTTCTCTATATTCTGTTCTGCAGCAGTGATTTCCACCATCCTGTCCTCAAGGTCATTTATCCATTCTTCTGCCTCAGTAATTCTATTTATTCCTTCTAGTGTATTATTCATCTCTATTTTCCTGAGATCCTGAATTTAGTTGTTTTTTAGTTGTTGAAGTTGTTTTTTTCATTATTTTTCTAGGGTTTTTCTTGTCCCTTCATCTGGGGCATAACCTTCTGCTCTTCCATCCTCATTAACTTTCTGTCATGTGATTTTTGTGGGACTGTGGTTTTTCTTGCTTCTTCTGTCGGCCCTCTGATGGAGGAGGCTAAGAGGCTTGTGTAAGCTTCTTGATGGGAGGGACTGGTGGTGGGAAAAACTGGATCTTGCTCTGGTGGGCAGGGCCTTGCTCAGTTAAGCTTTAATTCAATTATCTGCTTGGTGAGTGGGGTCATACTCCCTCCTGGTAGTTGTCTGGCCTGAGGCAACCCAGCCCAGGGATCTAAGGTAGGATTAATGGCAACCTCCAAGATGAACCTCCAACTAGGACATTCCCAGACAGGTGCTGCCACTCCCTGCATCCCTGTGGTGGCTCCTGCTGATCCACACCTCCACAGGAGATGGTTCAACGCTAGCAGATTATTTTAGTTCAGTCTCCTGGGGGGTAGCTGCTCGTTTCTTCCGGGTCTTCGTACACACCAAGATTTTGTTTGTGCCCTCCAAGAATGGAGTCTCTGTTTTTCCCAGTCCTGTGGAAGTCCTATAGTCAAATTCTGCTGGCCTTCAAGGTGGGGATTCCCAGTCCCTTTGTTGGATCCCCAGGCTGGGAAGCCTGCTGTGGGGTTCAGAACCTTCACAACTGTGGGAGAACTTCTTTGGTATTATTGTTCTCCAGTTTGTGTCACCCACCTTGTGGGTATGAGATTTGATTTTATTGCACTTGTATCCCTCCTAGCATCTCACTGTGCCTTCTTCTTTGTCTTTTTACTTTTTTTTTGGGCAGGTGGTGGGGGGGTGGTTGGCTTCACTGATAGCTCAGTTGGTAAAGAATCCCCTACAATGCAGGAGACCCTGGTTCAGTTCCTGGGTTGGAAGGAGCCCCTGGAGAAGGGAACGGCTACCCACTCCAGTATTCCGGTATGGAGAATTCCGTGGACTGTATAGTCCATGGGGTCACAAAGAGTTGGACGTGACTGAGCAACTTTCACATCACATCTTTTTTGGTTTGTTCCACAGTCCTTCTGTTGAATGTTCAACAGCTAATTGTGATTTTGGTGCTCTCACAGGAGGAGATAAGTGCTTGTCCTTCTACTCTGCCATTTTGGAGAATGATGATTTAGATAGTGGTACCTTGAATAGGGGGGCTTCCCCGGTGGCTCAGATGGTAAAGCGTCTGCCTGCAATGTGGGAGACCTGGGTTCAATCCCTGGGTCGGGAAGATCCCCTGGATAAGGAAATGGCAACCCACTCCAGTACTCTTGCTTGGAAAATTCCATGGACAGAGGAGCCTGGTAGGCTACAGTCCATGGGGTTGCAAAAAGAGTCAGACACGATAGAGCGACTGGATGATGCAATGGAAGGTCAAAGAGGTGAGTGTAAATGTAAATTCATGTTCTAGTTTTTACTTTGGTAATTTCATGGGTATTTTTTTTTATCAATTAATTTTTGGCTACACTGGATCTTCATTGCTGTGCATGGGCATTCTCATTGCTTTGAGTGGGGGCTACTCACTAGCTACAGTGAGTGGGCTTCTCAGTGTGGTGGCTTCTCTTGTTGTAGAGCACAGGTTCTATGGCACACAGACTTCACTAGTTGTGGTACAGAGGCTTAGTTGCCTCTCAGCAAGTGGAAATTTCCCAGAACCCGGGATTAAACCCATGCCCCTGCATTGGTAGGTGGATTCCTAATCATTGGACCACCAAGAAAGTCCTGTCGTATTATTTTAAGTGAAAGAATTGTTGACTAAAAAAAAGATAATACAACTTGAGAGTTATGAGTTAAGTTTTATTTGGGGCAAAAAGATGACTGCAGCCTGGGACACAGCATCTCAGATATGTTAGGTAGGTAGAATAGGGAAAAGGAGTCCAAAATGGTGGTGGCTAAAAGACAAGGAAGGGAAAAGCCCATGAAAATAGAACAAAAGAAGGTCCGAGGACCAGAGTGAAGGCTTCAGGTAGAACAAACAGCACTCCTGGCCAATTTGCATAGGGCAGGCCCAGGTGGAGGAACAAAAACATATAAAAAGAGGAGCCAAAGCGCTTTCTCCTGCTCTTTCTCTCCCACGTGCGTGCGTGAGCTCTTTCTCTCTCCCTCTGTCTCTCTCCCCCTCCCCCATGCGCTCCTCCACTCTCTTCCCTTCAAGTCTTTGGGTTGGCATGCCCTCACACTTTGAGGATGGGTTCTCCTGCTATCTTCTAAATAAAATAGAGCTGTAACACTGATTTGCCTAAGAGCTATAACATGTTTTGTCCAAGAGACCTGTGACGCGCCGAGCGCTTTAATGTCCGTTGCTCCAAATCTTTGTTGTGACGAGACAAAGAACCAAGGAACATACACTCACGTGACAGATAGCTCTGAGAGACTGTTCCAAAGTGGCAGTGGGGGAAAGTCAATACATAAGGTCTTGGTGAAGGGGGAATTCAATATCATGAAGCCCTCAATTTACAAAAGGTTTTTTGTTAATCATGAGCGTCTGATGTCACCATGAAGGGATTTAGTGCTTCTCTAGATATGAGGAGATGCAAGGATTGAGATCGTCCTAAAAATCGTCCTAAAAACATCCAACTATCTAAAGACCTGTCCCACCAGATTCCCTGGAGCACAGAGTGCCTCACTCCACCCTGAACTTCCTCAGGGGTTGTTGAAGGTCAACAGCTACAGCAGCATGGGGTTCAATCTCAGTAGAGGCAGATGGCAAATGCCTTGTTGTTCAGGCATTGGTGATACTCTTGGTGAAGTGCCAATTTGTAGTTGACAGAATGAATGAAGGCTCCAGCCTTGAATGAACAATTGGTGAGAATGTGTCAGGAGCCAAGAATAATAGTAAATCTAATTCTCTGCATCTGAGCTTAAAAGTATTTTTTCTTTTTACATTTAACTCTGTATCTGCTTGATATTGTTGAAGAAAAGGAGGAGGGAGTAATCTTTTAAATTACTTGCTATCAAGTAAAAATGACACTCTAGAAAAGTTTCACATTTCTTATGTGGCTTCAAGTACCCTCTGATTGACTGCCACCCTTTTGCCTGAGCATTTAAATATCTCAAGTGTAAAAGAGCCGTGATAGTGGAAAGACACCAAAATATCTTGAGTTTGGATGGGAATTTTGCAAAATAATCTCTGTTTCTTTTTAAGAAGATTAGTCTGCCAACTTTAAAAAGGATAGATTTATTTGGAGGAGTGTTGCAGTCAGTAAAACCAACTATGAGGCTATCATCATGATACAGTTTTTCAAGTGAAGATGCCCTGAACTAAATTGCATAGTGATCAGCAAAAACTGACAAGAAAGAGAAGAAAAATCCAAGAGAGTTTTGAAGGATGAAATATTAATTCTTAGAATTAAATAATGAGGTGAACAAGAATTCTAAGGTTGTGAAGAACCTAAGCCACCCCATTTTGTTAAAAAAGACTCCATTTTAGAGTTCTGAGGAAAGAGTCTTTGGAAATCCCCTGACCTCACCCCACCACCTGCAAGCCAGTCAGATCCCAGATCAGGATCTCCTGACTTTACGTTCAGGACTTAGGACCTGCCCGGGAAATTCTAATTAAGCCCGGGAAATGGGAATCAATCAGAACCTGTGGCCAGCCCGGGAAATGAAAACCAATCAGAACCCAACACTTAACCCTTCCACAGAAGATAACCGATCAGACATCTCCCAACCCGGAAACTCCCGTTTTTCGAATTTTTCGTGCAAGAATGCCCTATATAAGCAATGTAACCCAGAGTTCGGGGCTCCTCTCCTTAGCCGCTGCGTCGGTAACGGTGGGAGCCCCAGCTCAAGCTTGGTAATAAAAACTCTCTTGCTTTTGCACTGGATATCGGCTCCCTGGTGGTCATTGGGAGGTTTCTCGACTTGGGCATAACAGTTGTAAGAATTCTGAGGTTTATACCAGAGGCATTTCTAGGTATACTGAGACCTAGGGAAGTGAAAGTCACTCAGTAGTCTCTGACTCTTTGCGACCCCATGGGTTATACAGTCCATAGAACTCTCAAGGCCAGAATACTGGAGTAGGTAGCCTTTCCGTTCTCCAAGGTATCTTCCCAAGTCAGGGATCAAACCCAAGTCTCCCACATTGTGGGCAGAATCTTTACCAGTTGAGCCACAAGGGAAGCTCTCTCTGAGAGAGAGAGCGCTAAAGCTTATACAATTCATGGGGTCTTTTAACAAAGAAAAATATAGAATTCCAGTAGTATTCACTTCTTCAAAAGTGAATACTTACTTCCTTATTTAAAAGGAACCAGTGCAAGTGAGGATCTCAAGAGCTTAAGTTTCTTCCATTAATTTCATGGTAAATGTCTCTGAATGTTTTTATTTTTATTTATTTATTTATATATTTATTTATTTATATATATATATATAGAGAGAGAGTGCTAAAGCTTATACAATTCTTGGGGTCTTTTAACAAAGAAAAATATAGAATTCCAGTAGTATTCACTTCTTCAAAAGTGAATACTTCCTTATTTAAAAGGAACCAGTGCAAATGAGGATCTCAAGAGCTTAAGTTTCTTCCATTAATTTCATGGTAAATGTCTCTGAATGTTTTTATTTTTATTTATTTATTTATATATAGAGAGAGAGTGTGCTAAAGCTCATACAATTCTTGGGGTCTTTTAACAAAGAAAAATATAGAATTACAGTCTCTGAATGTTTTTATTTTTATTTATTTATTTATTTTGGCTGCACTGAGTCCTTGTCGCTGCATGCAGGCTTTCTCTAGTTGAGGTGAGGGGGCATGACTCAGTTTCACTGGGGTATGTGGGCTTCTTATCATAGTGGCTTCTCTTGATCCAGAGCTTGGGCTCTGGGCACATTGCCTCAGTACTTGTGGTGCACTGGCTTACTTGCCCCATGGCATGTGGGATCTTCCCAGACCATGGCTCAAACCTGGGTCCCCTGCATTGGCAACTGGGTTCTTAACCACTGAACCACAGGGGAGCCCAGTCTCAGAATTTTAACCTTTATTTTGACAAGCGTGACATAGAGTGTCTGGGTAGCCTTTTAAGAGAGGAAAATACAAAAAAATCAGTTTTGACAATAATCTTCTATAATCCTAAAAATTAGAAGAGACCTTTGAAAATACTTGAATACCTAAACTAATCCACATTCCTTTTCTGATATGTGAGTCTGGGCCATCTTAATAGAAGACTAAAATATGAGGTGACTTTTCTCTTTACAAATACACATTGTCACACTTACTCAGTATTCCTATAATAGACTGTTGGCCAATAATTCACTCGCACTCACTACTTAGACTCATACCCACCTTAGTGATTCACTTTGCTGCCAAAAAGTCATGGGTTTTATTCATGGAGAGACATAAATACCATAAACAATCCTATTAATGTTCATAGGTTCATTTCTCTGAGTCCAGGTCATTTTTAGGATCTCACTGACCTATGCATTTAGTATAGGGCATATTACTAGATACACAAAAATATTTGTCAAAGAGATGAAATACATATTCTACACACAAAAGCATTCCACCAAAGCACAGGGAAATTTTAACTTTCCATTCTTGTGATATAGGTCATTCATCCTTTCCCAGACAGAGGGAAATTGTTCTATATGGGACAAAGTAAAACTTTTTCATTCATTTCAATATGATTCTCATACATTTTTCTGTCTCAGGGTTCTCTCTTGAGTCTCATGCAAATAATTAATTCCATAATGTTTTCAACATAGAGGCCAGTTGGCTATTTCACATAAAGCTTCCTAAATGAATGTACCGTAGTGATTTTACTTTTATCTAGGTCTGATCTTCAACTTTGAAAGTTCAGAAACTTCATTATATGGATTTGTATGAAGTTGATCAGATTTCCATGAAACTAGGTTGAAAGAAAGTAACTTTATCCCTGGCATTTAGATTAATGTCACATTGTAGGGACTTCCCTGGTGGTCCAGTAAGGAAGACTCCATGCTCCCAACACAGGGGGCCCAGATTCAATCCCTGGTCGGGGAACTATATCCCACATGTTGCAACTAAGAGTTCAAATGCTACAACTAAAAGATCCTGCATGCTGCAACAAGATCGAATATCCAGTGTGCTGCAGCTGAGACCTGTCATAGCCATTCAGTTCAGTTCAGTCACTCAGTCATGTACGACTCTTTGCGACCCCATGAATCGAAGCACGCCAGGCCTCCCTGTCCATCACCATCTCCCGGAGTTCACTCAGACTCACGTCCATCGAGTCAGTGATGCCGTCCAGCCATCTCATCCTCTGTCGTCCCCTTCTCCTCCTGCCCCCAATTAGTAAATAAATAAATATATTTTTTCAAAAATACTACATCGAATGTTCTCAGTAACTTTTCATTAATGACAAAGTAAGAGGCAATAAAATGAAAGTTTGTTAGAATTATTTCCAGATAATTTAGTACAGGTATACCATAAGACTTATAAAAAGCTAGAGAAATAAGTAGGACTTTGAATTGCAGGTGAAACATAGTCCAAATTTTTATTCAGAAGACAGCAGAACCTTTGAAGATTTTAGAGCAAAAAAAAAAAAAGTGATATGATCAAACTGGTGCCTTAGGAAAAAGAATTTGGCAACACAATTCAGAATGGAAGGCAGATTACTTTGAAGGCAGATTACCATATTGACATCTAGACAGACAAAAAAAGAGACAGAACTAGGGTGTCAGTGAAAAGAATGATGACTACTAGAAACCAGGAAGGTTATTCATGGGACTAACTTAGCATGGCTTAGGGAATAGAGAAACGAGAAATGCAAAAATTATTTTGGTGTTTCTAGTGTGGTGGATGGGAAAATATATCCATAAAAATATTGTTTTATAAACTCAGCTTGGTATTGTATGCTCTTTGCAATCTTTTTAATCTCATTTGCTACACCCTTATTCCATTCCCTTTGTAGAATCTTTCTCACATCTTTCATCACATTGTAGCTCATCTCATTTTTATTCAATAAGTTCACCTATTACTTCTCAGAAACTTAAAGGAGTTTGTGGTTGATTTCATCTCTTCTCTGTGTTTCATTTGGGATGTTTTCTAGTGCATTAAATTCACTAATCAGTCTTCTGTAATACCTGATATACTGTCACGTTTAAAACTATGTGTTTCATTTCTACGAGTGTGATTTGTGATCTTTTTTCCTATATCTTCCATGTCTCTGTTTAGCATATTCAGTCTTTCCTAGCTTCTTGCAATTCAGATATAACACTGTTTTATACATTTTTAACTACCTCCCTAGATCCAAGAGTCTCAACTAATGCCAAATAGGATAAATTAAAGAAAAAGGCACATCAAGGCACATTACAGTTGCATTGCTGAAAAGCACTGATAAAAGAGAAAATTGAAAAGCAATAAGAGGAACAAAAATACACGTATTATACACAAAGAAACAAAAATAAAATGACAGCAACTTTCTCATTAGAACCTAAGCAAGTCAGATGATAGAATAGTTTTAATATACTGAAAATAACTGATTCTTCCTATAACAAAAATATTCTTCAAAACTAAGGTAAGATAAAGATATTTTCAGACAAATCTGAGATAAATGGGCACTAACATATTGTACTACAGTAAAAGAAGTATTACTCCAGGCGGAAGGAAAATGATACAAGATTAAAAGCTGGATTTATACAAAGGAATGAAGGTGCCAGAAATAATAAACGCAGTAAATATACTGATTTTCATAAATAAAGCAGTGACAGATTTTCTCTTCTTGGGCTCCAAAATCACTGCAGATGGTGACTGCAGCCATGAAATTAGAAGGTACTTGCTCCACTACAAAAAAGCTAGTGGATGTGATGGAATTCCAGTTGAACTATTTAAAATCCTAAAAGATGGTGCTGTGAAAGTACTGCACTGAATATGCCCAGCAAATTTGAAAAACTCAGCAGTGGCCACAGGACTGGAAAAGGTCAGTTTTCATTCCAGTTCCAAAGAAAAGCAATGTCAAAGAATGCTCAAACTACAGCACAATTGCACTCATCTCACGTGCTAGCAAAGTAGTGCTCCAAATTCTCCAAGCCAGGCTTCAACAGTACGTGAACTGTGAACTTTCAGATGTTCAAGGTAGATTTAGAAGAGGCAGAGGATCAAATTGCCAACATCTGCTGGATCATCAAAAAAGCAAGAGAGTTCCAGAAAAACATCTACTTTTGCTTTATTGACTATGCCGAAGCCTTTGACTGTGTGGATCACAACAAACTGGAAAATTCTTCAAGAGATGGGAATACCAGACCACCTGAACTGCCACCCGAGAAATCTGTATGCAGGTCAGGAAGCAACAGTTAGAACTGGACAAGGAACAACAGACTGGTTCCAAATAGGAAAAGGACTATGTCAAGGCTGTATATTGTCACCCTGCTTATTTAACTTATATGCAGAGTACATCATGAGAAATGCCAGGAATCAAGACTGCTGGGAGAAATTGCAATAATCTCAGGTATGCAGATGACACCACCCTTATGGCATCATAAGTGAAGAGGAACAAAAAGCCTCTTGATGAAAGTGAAAGAGGAGAGTGAAAAAGTTGGCTTAAAGCTCAACATTCAGAAAACTAAGATCATGGCTTCTGGTCCCATCATTTCATGGCAAATAGAGAGGGAAACAATGGAAATAGGGACAGACTTCACTTGGGGGGCTCCAAAATCACTGCAGATGGTGACTGCAGCCATGAAATTAAAAGACACTTGCTCCTTGGAAGAAAAGTTATGACCAGCCCAGACAGAATATTAAAAGGCAGAGACATTACTTTGCCAACAAAGGTCTGTCTAGTCAAAGCTATGGTTTTTCCAGTATATGGATGTGAGAATTGGACTATAAGGAAAGCTGAGTGCTGAAGAATTGATGCTTTTGAGCTGTGGTATTGGAGGAGACTCTTGAGAGTCCCTTGGAGTGCAAGGAGATCCAACCCTCCATCCTAAAGGAAATCAGTTCTGAATATTCAATGAAAGGACTGATACTGAAGGTGGAACTGCAGTACTTTGGCCACCTGATGTGAAGACCTGACTCGTTTGAAAAGACCCTGATGCTGGGAAAGATTGAGGGCCGGAGGAGAAAGGGACGACAGAGCATGAGATGGTTGGATGGCATCAACTACTCAGTGGCCATGAGTTTGAATAAACTCTGGGAGTTGATGATGGACTGAGAAGCCTGGCATGCTGCAGTCCATGGGGTCATAAAGAGTCGGACACAAATGAGCAACTGAACTGAACTGCTTCTTGGAAGGAAAGGTGTAACACACCTAGACAGTGTATTAAAAAGCAGAGATATCACTTTGCTGACAGAGGTCCACATAGTGAAAACTATGGTCTTTCCAGTAGTCATGTATAAATATGAGAGTTGGACCATAAAGAAGGCTGAGCACCAAAGAATTGATGCTTTCAAACTGTAGTGCTGGAGAAGACTCTTGAGAGTCCCTTGGAAGTTAAGGAGAGCAAACCATTCAATCCTAAAGAAAATCAACCCTGAATATTCATTGGAAGGACTGATGCTGAAACTCCAATACTTTGGCCACATTATGCAAAGAGCCAACTCATTGGAAAAGACCTTGGTGCTGAGAAAGACTGAAGGCAAAAGAAGACAGTGACAGAGGATGAGATGGTTGGATAGCATCACTGACTCACTGGACATGAACTTGGGCAAACTCTGGGTGATAGTGTGGGATAGGAAGGCCTGGTGTGCTGTAGTCCATGGGGTCACAAACAGTGGTACATGACTTAGCAACTGAACAACAATAGTAGCCTGAAGTTAATAACTTGTATAAAAGTGAAATGTATGACAAGAACAGCAACAAAGGATGTATTTTAACATTTTATCATATAGTATAATAGTATTGGGGCTTCCCTCATAGTTCAGTTGGTAAAGAATCTGCCTGCAATGCAGGAGACCTGGGTTCAATTCCTGGGTTGGAAAGATCCCCTGGAGAAGGAAATGGCAATCCACTCCAGTATTCTTGCCTGGACAATCCCATGGACAGAGGAGCCTGGTGGGCTACCGTCCATGGGGTCACAAGAGTCAGACACGACTTAGCTACTAAACCACCACCACCACCATAATCGTATTTGAAGATAGAGTATAAGTTAAAGATGCAGTTGTAAACTCCAGATCAACCACTAAAAAACTAATACAAAAATACAGCTAATACGCCAAAATGGGAATTAAATAGAATTTTAAAATTATTCTTAAAAAAGGAAAAGACAAAAAAAGGAGACAATGAACACATCAGAAAAATACAAAATAGTAAAGTGTTAGATTTAAACCTTACCATATGGAAAATTACACTAAATGTAAATGGTCTAAACATCAAAATGGAAAGGCAGAGATTTTCATACTGGCTTGAAAAAGAACCAATGAAATATATTAACACAAATATATATATATGGAAGAATAATATTTTTTTTAATTCATGTTAAAAATATGCAAACATTACTCTTAAGAAGGGTGAACTGTATTAATATGAGACAAAGTGAACTTTAGGACAAGTATATTACCAGGGGTAAAGAAGCCATTTCATAATAACAGAAAGATCATTTCAATATAAAGACATAACAGTCTTTGATGTTTATGCACTTGTCAGAGCTTTAAAATACATGAAATAAAAGCTGACGGTCTAGAAAAGAAAAATAGATAAGTCTACAGGTATAGTTTGCTACAAGTAGATAGAAAATCAATAAGACTATAAAAGACTTGAAAGCATTATTAGCAAAATAGGTTTGAGATCTAAAATGAAAAAACATGAAAACATACAAACCCCAGAAGAAACCGAGATGAATTTCTTTTGAACTAGAGAGGAGAAATCTGTTCTTAACTATTAAGCCAAATCAGAAGAAATGATAGTTAAAAGAGTGATACATTTAAGTACTTAAGAATTAAAAAAAAAAATTGTGCTACAGACATAGCAAAAGACAAATGAAAACTAAAAGAAAATAATTGCCGCTGTACCACAGACAAAGGGTTGATTTAAATAAAAAACAGAAAACGAGAGCCAAACCATGACAGAAAAATGGACAAAAATCAGAATACACAGTTCATAAAAAAAGATAATATCTTTTAAACAAATGAAAGGATAATCACGCTTACTCCCTATAAGAGAAAGTGTAAAACAATATTGAACACCATTTCTCAAATCTCATCCATCAGAAATCTAAGAATTTGACAACACATTTTATTAGCATGGCTGTGAATTATCAAATACTGTCATATATTGCTGATGGCAATGCAAAATTGTACAACAGCATTGAAAGGAATTTGGCATTATGTGATAAAATTATTCAGATCAACTTTTAGGGAACCATTTTGAGTAAACAATGTGAGAAGGAAAGAAAAAAATCACAATTCTTACCTAGAATATCTACTTTCATGATACTGGCCCTCTTACATATTCAGATTGTCATTTCTTCCTGTTCAAGAACTGATAACACAATTTTTTTCTCCCCTAGGCTTTTCTTAGAGCAATTATGTAAAATTCTGGAACCTGTCAACATCCTTCTTTCTACTATGGCATTTTTACAACTAGTCTGGAAAAGGAATACCTGCCCAAGTTTGCTGCTGTGTCCCCAGAGGGTCATTTTTGAAGGATATTTTACTTTTCAAAAGATTTTCATCTTTATTGCGGTATCATTGACAAATGAAATCATAAGATATTTGAAGTATACATTGTAGTGATTTGATATATTATGCACATTTTGAATGATTCCCTCCATCTAGATAGTTAACATATCCATCACCTCACATATTTTTTGTGTGCATGTGTGTGTTGAGAACATTTAAATTCTACTTTCAAAGCAAATTTTGTTTATGCAATACAGCATCAAGTTAAAAAGGCCCAAAATGGAGTCATTTTTTCCCAAGGCAACAATCCAAGACTTTTAAGTATGAACAAAGAGAACAAAGATCGTGGCTCATCACCCCATTTATGAAAGGGTTAAGTTGCAGCTCACCAACGTTGCCCGCCATCTGTGCCCTCTTTGAAGGGGATTTGGAATGGGGTGAGGGAAACAGCATAAAACATTTTCTGCTTTGGGCCTGTAGATAATAAGATCCATATTTAAGGAAGAATTTTAATGACCCTCAATTCTTAAAACTTCCCATACACAGAAAAGCATCAAAATTATTAACTTGAGATATCTGTTCTTTGTAATTAGCAGTCATCTTTTACCTGAAATATGTTTGTCAACATGTATTTATTTCCCAGGCCCCCCAAATCATATATATAATGGCTCCTCCCCTATGTCTTTGGAGTAGTCCCCGCAGAATTACTGAGAGGCTATCTCCTGGGCAATAGTTCTCTGTAAAGTCCCCGAATAAAAGTCAACTCACAACTTTTACATTGAGTGTTTTTCTTTAATTTGAAACAGGCATACCTACCTCATTTTGTTGCACTTTATGTTATTGTGCTTTGATTTTGACAATTGGTTTGTGGAAACCTTGTGTCCCCAGTGGCTCAGATGGTGACGAATCTGCCTGCATACAGAAGACCCAGGTTTGATCCCTGGGTAAGGAAGATTCCCTGGAAAAGGGAATGGCTACCCACTCCATTATTCTTGCCTGAAGAATTCCGTGGACAGAGGAGCCTGGTGGGCTATAGTTCATGGGGTTGCAAAGAGTTGGACATAATTGAATGAATAACACAGATACATTTTTTTTTTTAGACATAATGTTATTGCACGTTTAACAGACTATGTGCTTAGTCACTCAGTCATGTCTGACTCTATGACTCCATAGACTGTAGCCACCAGGCTCCTCTGTTCATAGGGATTCTCCAGGTAAGAATACTGGAGTGGGTTGCCATGCCCTCCTCCAGGGGATCTTCCCAACTCGGATCGAACCCAGGTCTCCCTCATTGCAGGCAGATTCTTTACCATCTGAGCCACTAGGGAAGCCCTTAATAGACTATCAATTCAGTTCAGTTCAGTTGCTCAGTCGTGTCCGACTCTTTGCGACCCCATGAATCGCAGCACGCCAGGCCTCCCTGTCCATCACCAACTCCCGGAGTTCACTCAGACTTACGTCCATTGAGTCAGTGATGCCATCCAGCCATCTCATTCTCTGTCGTCCCCTTCTCCTCCTGCCCCCAATCCCTCCCAGCATCAGAGTCTTTTCCATTGAGTCAACGCTTCGCATGAAGTGGCCAAAGTAGTGGAGTTTCAGCTTTAGCATCATTCCCTCCAAAGAAATCCCAGGGTTGATCTCCTTCAGAATGGACTGGTTGGATCTCCTTGCAGTCCAAGGGACTCTCAAGAGTCTTCTCCAACACCACAGTTCAAAAGCATCAATTCTTCGGCGCTCAGCCTTCTTCACAGTCCAACTTTCACATCCATACATGACCACTGGAAAAACCATAGCCTTGACTAGACGGACCTTAGTCAGCAAAATAATGTCTCTGCTTTTGAATATGCTATCTAGGTTGGTCACAACTTTTCTTCCAAGGAGTAAGCGTCTTTTAATTTCATGGCTGCAGTCACCATCTGCAGTGATTTTGGAGCCCAAAAAGGTAAAGTCTGACACTGTTTCCACTGTTTCCCCATCTATTTCCCATGAAGTAATGGGACCGGATGCCATGATCTTAGGTTTCTGAATGTTGAGCTTTAAGCCAACTTTCTCACTCTCCTCTTTCACTTTCATCAAGAGGCTTTTTAGTTCCTCTTCACTTTCTGCCATAAGGGTGGTGTCATCTGCATATCTGAGGTTATTGATATTTCTCCCAGCAGTCTTGATTCCAGCTTGTGTTTCTTCCAGTCCAGCGTTTCTCATGATGTACTCTGCATATAAGTTAAATAAGCAGGGTGACAATATACAGCCTTGATGCACTCCTTTTCCTATGGTATAGCGTAAACCTAACTTTTATGTACACTGGATAAACAAAAGTTTCATGTGACTCACTTCATTGCAATATTTGCTTTATTGTGGTGGTCTGGAACTGAGCACACAATATCTCTGAGGTATGTCTGTAATTGCAATTTTAGCATTCTACAGAAATGTGACCTTTAAAACAGTTGGTCTGATATCACAAGATAAAGACTTCTGCTGTTTCCTCTCCCACCCACCCAAAAAGGTGGCCTGGATGGAGACAATCTTTTCTGTTCTTTTGCTAATACCTTCTTGCCCCACTCTCCTGCTGCCTATAACCCTCCAAGGCTGCCTGCTGCCTTGTAACCCTCCATTTCATACAACTCCTCAAAGCACTCTTAGTTGCTAGATGGCTTCTTTTTCTTCTTCTTTTCTTGCACTGTATCCTTCAGAATAACCCTGCCCCACTGGGGAGAGATGATGTTCAAGAGGCAGCCAGAGCCAGGTCTGTGCTGGTGTTCAGTCGTATCTGACGCTTTGTGACCCTGTGGACTGTAGCCTGCCAGACTCTGTCCATGGAATTTTCCAGGCAATAATACTGTAATGCGTTGCCATTTCCTTCTCCAGGGCACCTTCCCAATCCAGGGATCAAGCCTGCGTCTCTCGCAACTCCTGCTTGGCAGGCAGATTCTTTACCACTGCACCACCTGGGAAGCCCATTAGTTGCTAGTTGGGGTCCTATCCAATTCATGAATTGCCTTATATTAAATAAAACCAATTAGATTTTAAAATTTACTTGAAGTTTTTTTTAAAACCAGTTACCAGCTATAGTCACCATGTTTTATGTTTGATCCTCAGACTTTATTAATCTTATAGCTAAAAGTTGGTATACTTTTACTAACCTCTCTCTATTTTCTCCACCCTCAGGCCCTGGCAACAACTTTTCTTTACTCAGCTTCTCCGTGTTTGTCTTTTTTTTTTTTTTTTAAAGATTCCACATATAAGTGATACATGAGACATAGAGGGAGCAGATGATGTTGGAAAACAGTCACATCTAACTCTTTGTGACCATGTGGACTGTAGCCTGCCAGGCTCCTCTGTCCATGGGATTTCCCAGGCAAGAATACTGCAGTGGATAGCCATTTCCTTCTCCAGAGGATCTTCCCAACCCAGAGATAAGTGATAACAATACATTATTTGTCTTTTTCTGTCTGATAGATTTCACTTAGCACAATGTCCTCAAAGTCTACCCATATTGTCACGAATAAAATGATTTCCTTCTTTCTCACAACTGAGTAATAGTTCACTGTGTAGTCATGTATGGATGTGAGAGATAGACCAAATAGAAAGCTGAGCGCCAAAGAATTGATGCTTTTGAACTGTGATGTTGGAGAAGACTCTTGAGAGTCCCTTGGACTGCAAGGAGATCAAACCAGTCAGTCCTAAAGGAAATCAGTCCTGAATCTTCATTGGAAGGACTGATGGTGAAGCTTCAATATTTTGGCCACCTGATGTGAAGAACGGACTCATTGGAAAAGACCCTGATGCTGGGAAAGATTGAGGGCAGGAGGAGAAGGTGATGACAGAAGATGAGATGGTTGGGTGGCATCACTGACTTGATGTGCGTGAGTTTGTGCAAGCTCCAGGAGTTGGTGATGGACAGGGAAGCTTGATGTGCGGCAGTGCGTAGATTTGGACAGGACTGAGTGACTGAACTGAACTGTATGTGTGTGTGTATGTATGCCACACCATTTAAAAACTTATTTATTTAGGCTGTGCTGGGTCTTCTTGCTGCCTGAGGGCTTGCTCTAGTTGGCGCGAGTTGGTGCTACTCTGTAAGGTGCTGTGCATGGGCTTCTCCCTGCAGTGGCTTCTCGCTGTGGAGCATGGGCTTTAGGTGCACAGGCTTCTGTAGTTACCGTCCGCAGGCTCTAGAGCTTGGGCTCAATAGTTGTGGCTCACAGACTTAGTTGCTGTGTCTGGGATCTTCCCATACCAAGGATCGAACCCATGTCCCCTGCATTGGCAGGCAGATTCTTACCACTGGACTACCAGTAAAGTCCATGCTACATATTCTTTATCCATTCTTTATTGTTTTATCTATTTATGGACACAGGCTGTTTCCATATTTTGACTATTGTGAATAATGCTGGAATGACATATAAGTCAACAGGCGTATCTTTGATATCCTATTTTGATTTCATTTAGATATATATCCAGAGGTAGAATGGGTAGGTCATATGGTAGTTCTAGTTTTATTGTTTGAGCAACCTCCATATTACTGGCTGCACAAATTTGCAGTCCCACCCACAGTGCACAAATGTTCTCATTTCTCTGCATCCTCACCACCACTTGTTGGTTTGATAACCATTTTACCAAGTGTAAGGTGATATTTCATTGTGGTTTCTATTTGCATTTCCCTGATGATTACTGATACTGAACACCTTTTTATATACTTGCCTTTTTTGTGTCGTTAGAAAATTATCTATTCAGTTCTTCTATATACTTCTTGATTGGATTGTTTGATAGTTTTTTGTTGAATTGTGTGTTCTTTATATATTTTGGATATTAATTTCTTATCAAATGTATGATTTGCAAATATTTTCTCACATTTTATAAGTGGGCTTATACTGCTTATACTGCTTGTTTCCTTTGCAGTACAGAAGTTTTTTGGTTAGATGTAGTCTCACTTGTTTATTTTCGCTTTTGTTATTTCTGATTTTGGTGACAAATCCAAAAAATCATCACCAAGACTGATGTCAAAGTGCTTACTCCCTATGCTTTTTGCTAGGAACTTTATGATTTCTGGTCTTACACTCTAGTCTTTAATCCATTCTGAATTCATTTTGGTGTATAATGTTAGATAGGGGTCCAATTTCATTCTTATCCAATTTGATTCATTCATTTCATTCTTGTCCAGCTTTCCCAACACCATTTATTGAAGCGACTATTTTTCCCCATTGTATATTCTTGGCTCCTTTGTTATAAGTTAATTAACTAAATATGCATGAATTTATTTCTGGGCTCTATTCTGTCCCTTTGAGCTATGTGTCTATTTTTATAACAAAACCATACTGTTTAGATTACTATACTTTTGTAATATAGTTTAAAATCAGAATATGTAATACTTACAGCTTTGTTCTTTCTCAAGTTTGCATTGGCTGTTTGGGGTCTTTTGTGATTACATATGAATTTTAGAATTATTCATTCTATTTCTACAAAAAATGTCATTGGAATTCTGTAGGGATTGCACTGAATTTGAGATTTCTTTAGGTAGTATAAAGAACATTTTAAGAATATTAATTGTCCCAATCTGTAAGCACAGAATAACTTTCCATTTATTTCTTTCATCAATATTTTATAGTTTTTAGTATACAGACTTTTTTTCCTTTGGTTAAATTTATTCCTGGATATTTTATTTCTTTTGATGAAACTAAGTCATGTTGTTTTGTTATTTTCCATTTTGTATAGCTCATTGTCAGTGTTTTTAATACAATTAATGCTTACATATGAGTTTGTATCCTGCAACTTTGGTGAATTCATTTATTAATTCTATCAGTTTTTGTTAGAGTCCTTGAGGGTTTCTATATATAATATTATGTCATCTGCAAGTAAAGACAATTTTACATATTCCTTTCCAATTTGAATGCCTTTTCTTTCTTCTTCTTGCCTAATTGCTCTGGCTGGGACTTCCAGTACTATGTTGAGTTAAAGTAACAAGAGTAGGCATCCTTTGCTTGTTTCCGATCTTAAAGTAAAACTTTTCAGCTTTTTGCCATCAAGTATGATGTTAGCTGGAAGTTTATCTTAATGACCTTTACTTTGTTGAAGTACATTCCTTCCATACCGACTTTGTTTGAAGTTTTTTATCATGAATAGATGTTGAATTTTGTAAATGCTTTTTCTACATGATCATATA
Organism: Capra hircus; assembly: GCF_001704415.2. NCBI lineage: Eukaryota > Metazoa > Chordata > Mammalia > Artiodactyla > Bovidae > Capra > Capra hircus. Next base: position 117,083,529 of record NC_030810.1, read on the forward strand.
ATGTTTATCCTTCATTTTGTTAATGAGATATATCAAATTGATTGATTTGCAGATTATGAGTCATCCTTACATCCCTGGAATAAATCTCATTTCATTATTGTATATGGTCCTGTTAGTATATTGTTAAATTAGATTTGCCAGTATTTTGTTGAGGATTTTTGCATGTATGTTTATCAGGGATATTGATTTGTAATTTTCTTTTCTTGTAGCATCTTTGTCTGATTTTGGTATCAGGGTAATGTTAGCCTCATTAAATGAATTTGGAAGTGTTCCCTCTTTTTCTATTTTTTGGAAAGGTTTGAGAAGGATTGGTATTAATTCTTCTTTAAATGTTTGGTAGAATTCATCAGTAAAGTCATCTGGTCTAATGTAGGAAGTGCAGTGTTGCCTTATTGACTTTCTGTCTGGATTACCTATCCATTGTTGAAAAGGATTATTTTGCTATTATTATGTTGTTATTTCTTTCAGGTCTGATATATTTGCTTTATATATTTAGGTGCTCCTCCTATTTTGGATGCATAAATATTTACAAATATTACATCCTGTTTTTGATTGACCCCTTTATCACTATATAATCACCTTCCTTTTTTCTTCTTATACGTCTTTGCCTTAAAGCCTGTTTTATCTGATTGAAATAGAGCTTTGTGCTTGTGCTCAGTTGCTCAGTCGTGCCTGACTCTGTGACCTCATGGATTGTAGTCTGCTGGGCTCCTCTGTCCATGAGGATTTTTCAGGCAAGAATACTGGAATGGCTTGCCATTTCCTCCTCCAGGGGAAGTATAGCTTACTCCTGCTTTCTTTTGGTTTCCATTTACAAAGAATACATTTTCCCATCTCTTCACTTTTAGTCTGTTTCCTTAGGCTTCAGTGAGTCTCTTATAGGCAGCATATAGTTGGGTCTTAAGTTTTTTTAATCCATTCAGACACTCTATGTCTTTAGGGGGTAGCATGCGGGATCTTAGTTCCCCAACCAGCAATGAAACCTGTGGCCCCTGCAGTGGAAGCATGGAGTCTTAACCACTGGACTGCCAGGGGAGTCCCAAGACATTCTATGTCTTTTCATTAGATAATTATTCTTTTATATTTAAAGTAATTATTGGTTTAGGTATGGACTTACTGTTGGCATTTTGTTAATTGTTTTCTGGCTGTTTGTAATTTCTTTGTTCCTTTCTTCTTCTTTTCTTGCTCTCTTCCTTTTGATTTGGTGATTTTCCATAGTCCTGTGCTTATTGGTACCACAGTTATCTTTTGTATACCTGCTATAGGGTTTGCCTTAGGTTACCTGAAAAATCCCATGGACAGAGGAGCCTGGTGGGCTACAGTCCATGGGGTCGCAAGAGTCGGACAAGACTTAGTGGCTAAACCACCACCACCACCACCACCATGATACATAAAACAGATATTTTACTTTTCTTTTCCATTCAAATCATTTTCTTGTGAAATGCCACTGCCCTTTTGGAATTTCTCTTCTTCAATTATTAACTAGTATACTTCCACAACATTCTTATTTTCATCTGTGGTTTTGCTTATAATCTGAGCAATTCTCCGCTATTACTTTCCAAGACTTCATGAAAGTCCTACATCTTTTGCAAGAAATTCACAATTTCATTTTGCAAACAGTTTGGAGTGAATTTTCAAACAGGCTAATAGGAACAGGAAGATGTTATGTAAGGAAGGATATCTAATGACTAATTTTATAAGTGATTGATTTACTGGTAATATATAGCAAGGCAACTTTTGCTCAATCTCTCAACTGTGGGGACTTTTAATAAAGCCTTGACTAATAAAGAACCCCTGCAGGCATGTAATAGGGTTGTGGTAAGTTTTATATGAGATAATACCCATGAATGCTTAACATTTGTTCCTGGTACAAATAGAGTTAATTACTTCTTTGTGTTGCCAGTGTATAGCATAACATCACATCATATGGTATTACGATTGCTGAATTGTTTATTGTTATATTTCCTAATAGCCTATGACTCCTAGAAGGTAGAAATGATTTCTAATTCATTTTTATACTCCTAATACCCAGTAAGTTCCACAGCTGTTAAATATTTGAATCATGGTGAATGAGTAAGTGAAGGAATGAATAAATGAATGTCTCCTTCAACTTTTTCTTATTACAGTAATCTCAGAGTATCTACTGAGCCTTCCTCAAAAGTAATTTCCCCTAAGCCCTGAAAATGTTTTATTCTGTGCTTTCAATAAAAAAAATTTTTTTATGAGGCAGATACCTCTGTAGTAATATGGAATAGTCTCTAAGATACAGTAGTTTGTAGCATATGTTGTTTTTTTTTAATTGGAGAGAGAATACACACACATATTTTTTGTCTGTGTGTTTGATATCTGCTTAGACAGTCTTAAGGATATGTAAGAAACCATTCAGAGTGACTGTGTTTGGATAGTAACATTAGGAATACACATAAGATTTATTTTTCATTGTATACTTTTTATTGCTTATTTTTTTACTTTGTGAATACGTAAACATATGTGCATGTTGTTTATATATATATATATATATATATATATATATATATGAAACTTGATGAATTTTTTACCATTTCTAAAACCAAAATAAATGGTAAGCAGGAGGACTGGAATGATGTGGGATTATTACTAAATTACTAAATTCATGTTAGAAAAATATTTAATATGAGTTTGTTACATGTATATATAGAAGCATGTAAGGGTTTAAAAAATATTTTTTCTAGGTCTTCATCTGCCTGAAGCTTTACCTATTGAACATTTCAAGTTGGCCTAAGGGTTCAGTTCAGTTCAGTCGCTCAGACGTGTCCGACTCTTTGCGACCCATGAACCGCAGCACACCAGGCCTTCCTGTCCATCACCAACTCCTGGAGTTCACCCAAACTCATGTCCATCAAGTCGGTGATGCTGTCCAGCCATCTCATCCTCTGTCATCCTCTTCTCTTCCTGCCCAACCCCTCCCAGTATCAGGGTCATTTCCAATGAGACAACTCTTCGCATGAGGTGGCCAAAGTACTGGAGTTTCAGCCTCAGAATCAGTCCTTCCAATGAACACCCAGGACTGGTTACAGACATATAAAAATTGGATAGGATTTAATAGTTATTTTTTTATTAAAAAAATATATTTCTACTTATTCATCGTATAATTTGGTTTTTGAAAGAAACTTAGACCTCTGGCCTTTCTTTGGGATTGGAATGAAAACTGACCTGTTTTCCAGTCCTGTGGCCACTGCTGAGTTTTCCCAATTTGCTGGCATATTGAGTGCAGCACTTTCACAGCATCATCTTTCAGGATTTGAAATAGTTCAACTGGAATTCCATCACCTCCACTAGCTTTGTTTGTAGTGATGCTTCCTAAGGCCCACTTGACTTCACATTCCAGGACATCTGGCTCTAGGTGAGTGATCACACCATTATGATTATCTGGGTCGTGAAGATCTTTTCGGTACAGTTATTCTGTGTATTCTTGTCACCTCTTCTTAATATCTTCTGCTTCTGTTAGGTCCATACCATTTCTGTCCTTTATCAAGCCCATCTTTGCATGAAATGTTTCCTTGGTATCTCTAATTTTCTTGAAGAGATCTCTAGTCTTTCCCATTCTGTTATTTTCCTCTATTTCTTTGCATTGATCTCTGAGGAAGGTTTTCTTATCTCTCCTTGCTATTCTTTGGAACTCTGCTTTCAGATGCTTATATCTTTCCTTTTGTCCTCTGCTTTTCGCTTCTCTTCTTTTCACAGCTATTTGTAAGGCCTCCTCAGACAGCCCTTTTGCCTTTTTGCATTTCTTTTCCATGGGGATGGTCTTGATCCCTGTCTCCTGTACAATGTCACGAACCTCTGTCCATAGTTCATCAGGCACTCTATCAGATCTAGTCCCTTAAATCTATTTCTCACTTCCACTGTATAATCATAAGGAATTTGATTTAGATCATACCTGAATGGTCTAGTGGTTTTCCCTACTTTCTTCAATTTAAGTCTGAATTTGTCAATAAGGAGCTCATGATCTGAGCCACAGTCAGCTCCTGGTATTGTTTTTGCTGACTGTATAGAGCTTCTCCATCTTTGGCTGCAAAGAATATAATCAATCTGATTTTGGTGTTGACTGAGAGTGAAAAAGTTGGCTTAAAGCTCAACATTCAGAAAACTAAGATCATGGCATCTGGTCCCATCACTTCATGGCAGATAGATGGGGAAACAGTGGAAACAGTGTCAGACTTTATTTTCTTGGGCTCCAAAATCACTGCAGATGGTGACTGCAGCCATGAAATTAAAAGACACTTGCTCCTTGGAAGAAAAGTTATGACCAGCCTAGGCAGCATGTTAAAAACCAGAGACATTACTTTGCCAACAAAGGTCTGTCTAGTCAAGGCTATGGTTTTTCCAGTGGTCATGTATGGATGTGAGAGTTGGACTGTGAAGAAAGCTGAGCGCCGAAGAATTGATGCGTTTGAACTGTGGTGTTGGAGAAGACTCTCGATAGTCCCTTGGACTGCAAGGAGATCCAACCAGTCCATTCTGAAGGAGATCAGTCCTGGGATTTCATTGGAAGGACTGATGCTGAAGCTGAAACTCCAATACTTTGGCCACCTCATGCGAAGAGTTGACTCATTGGAAAAGACCCTGATGCTGGGAGGGATTGGGGGCAGGAGGAGAAGGGGACGATAGAGGATGAGATGGCTGGATGGCATCACTGAATTGATGGACATGAGTTTGAGTGAACTCCAGCAGTTGGTGATGGACTGGGAGGCCTGGCGTGCTGTGATTTGTGGGGTCTCAAAGAGTCGAACACAACTGAGTGACTGAACTGAACTGGACCTCTGGCCACACAAAGTTTTGTTTATGTTGCTTTTTTTCCATCATGAATTTTACAGTATTCTTGCATATATAACCTAAAAATTTGCTAGAATATTCTAATTAAATGTTGCATATATGATTTCTTCCGAAAGCATAGTATACTTTGTCAGTGCCCTACGCATCCTCAGGTCTGATTGTTGTATTTATACCACCAACTTCTAGCTGCCTGAGGTTTTCTGCCATCTGGAGCCTTACTTTCCTAGTGAGATCACTGGAAGCTAAATTAGTTTAAACTTTAAAAGCAATTTAGCAGGTTGTATCAAAGGCCCTGAAAATGTGCATACCCTTTGATCCAATAAGTGGAAATAATCAGATAGATGGGTCAAGATATGGGCCAACATATGAGTCAAGAAGCATATTTAAGGATGTTTTCACATTCTTACCTAATTTAAAATACAGAGTATCTAAATGTTAAAAAAAGACTGTTAAATAAATTGTAACAGATTTGTGCAGTGGAATACTGTTCAGTACTTCAAATGATACAAATGTTTATTGGTTACATTGAGAGTTTATAATCTGTTCATTGGTATGCTAGTAGTTCATTGGTAAATATGTGTTAAGACAATCTTTGCTTCTCACTTCAATCTCTTAATTGTGGATACTAGACTGATGAGATCTTGGCTAGAAAGGACCACTTTAAAAAAAGTCCTGCATACATATAATGCATAGAAAAACATCTAGAATATTGACAATAACTTGTCATTGGTTGTCTCTGTTCGAGATCTTGAGCTTCCCTGGGGGTGCAGTGGTAAAGAATCCGCCTGCCAGGGCAGGAGACCTCAGAGACACGGATTCAGTCCCTGGGTCAGAAAGATCCCCTGGAGAAGGAAATGGCAACCCATTCCAGTATTCTTACCTGGGAAATCCCATGAGCAGAGGAGCCTGGCGGGCTACCGTCCATGGTATTGCAGAGAGTCAGACACGACTGAGCATAGCACAGCTCACTGTAGGTCTTGCATATAGTGGCAAATATTTATTAGCTTATTAGATAAATAATAAAGAGAGTCAATGATGAGAATGTGTTACAAAGTAAGGGTTTTGATTATTTCAAATTTGTACAGTTGAAGTCCATTTTAAAAAGTAAAGAAAAGAAAGGGGAAAAACCAGCTAGCAGGTTATACACTAAACTGTTAATGTGAGTTATATCTGACTGGGACCTTAAGGGTGATTGTTTTCTTTACACTCACTTGAGTTTCTAATTTGACTATAATTCTATATTACTTTTATAATGGAGAAATAATTATAAAAGTCAAAACTATCACATTTAATATTAAAAATACTCAGCAATAACAACAGTGAAGCTTTACAGTCTTAATACACAAAAGACTTGTCTGTGTTGGCCAGTTATGTTCCTTTGTAACAAGTTTATTACACTGATTTGTGGGGCATCCCATGTAGAATACAGCTGAAACATTTCTGTAAACAATGGATAAATTATATTGGATTTATTTCACCTATGGCGGGCCACTTTTGCACAGTACTTAGAAACTTAGAAAAATTGCAGGGTTGTTTATCAACTAATAAATAAGCTACTATTAAAGCCATTTGGAAAATATTCTCCTGGGTTGTCAGGTGTTATTGATATGGAGGTGTCTGAATGTACTTATTTTTTTAGGGAAAGGAGAATTTCTAATGTTATTACTTAAATTATCTTATCTTAAATAAAGGAGAACTGGGGCCTTCCCTGGTAGCTCAGTGGTTAAGAACCTGCCTGCCAATGCAGGAGACATGGGTTTGATCCCTGATCCAGGAAGATCCCACATGCCACAGAGCAACTAAGTCTGTAATTTAAAAAAAAAAAAAATGAGAGCTGCAGATGTAATTTGTTTAAATGTTCAAAGTTTCAAATAGTGAAGTCAAAGGTTATTTTAAAAAACTGAGGTTGCTTTGGGACGTGGTTAGATGTCTCTGCTAAATATTCCCTAGTGTTTTCCATAGGATCACATTTTCTTGTCATGGCTTATTCAGGTACCTGTACCAGTCTTTAGATTGTAAGCTCAATAAGAACAGAAATAATATCTGTCTTACTGGCAAATTATAGGAACTTAACATTAAAAAAAAAAGAATGTATAAATGAATGGAGTTGTGATTTTTAAAAAACATTTTATTAGAGTATAGTTGATTTACAACATTGGGCGGTTAGTTTCAGGTGTACAGCAGATTGAATCATTTATTCAGTTCAGTCGCTCAGTCATGTCCAACTCTTTGCAACTGCATGGACTGCAGCACGCCAGGCCTCCCTGTCCATCACGATCTCCCGGAGATTGCTCAGACTCATGTACATCGAGTCGGTGAGGCCATCCAAGCATCTCATCTTCTGTTGTCCCCTTCTCCTCCCGCCTCAATCTTTCCCAGCATCAAAGTCCTTTCCAATGAGTCATTCTTCACATCAGGTGGCCAAAGTATTGGAGCTTCAGCTTCAGCATCAGTCCTTCCAGTGAATATTCAGGACTGATTTCCTTTAGGACTGACTGGTTTGATCTCCTTGCAGTCCAAGGGACTTTCAAGAGTCTTCTCCAACACCACAGTTCAAAGGCATCAATTCTTTGGCGCTCAGCTTTCTTTATAGTCCAACTCTCACATCTATATATGACTACTGGAAAAACCATAGCTTTGACTAGACAGACCTTTGCTGGCAAAGTAATATCTCTCTTTTTAATATGCTGTCTAGGTTGGTCATACCTTTTCTTCTAAGGAGTGAGTGTCTTTTAATTTCATGGCTGCAATCACCATCTGCAGTGATTTTGGAGGCCCCCCAAATAAAGACTCTTACTGTTTCCATTGTTTCTCCATTTATTTGCTATGGAGTGATGGGACCGGATGCCGTGATCTTAGTTTTTTGAATATTGAATTTTAAGCTAACTTTTTCACTCTCCTCTTTCACTTTCATAAAGAAGCTTTTTAGTTCTGATGCTGAAGCTGAAGCTCCAATACTTTGGCGCAGAACTGACTTGTTGGAAAAGACCCTGATACTAGGAAAGATTGAAGGCAGGAGGAGAAGGGGACAACAGAGGATGAGATGGTTGGATGGCATCACCAACTCGATGGACATGAGTTTGAGCAAGCTCTGGGAGATCGTGATGGACGGGGAAGCCTGGTGTGCCGCAGTCTATGGGGTTGCAGAGTTGGACACGACTGAGTGACTGAACTGAAAGTGTATATGTCAGTCCTGATCTCTCAGTTTATCTCTTCACTTCCCTCCTCCCCACCATAACCATAAATTTTTTTAGATTCCACAGATAAGCAGTATCAGATGATAGTTGTCTTTATCTGGCTTACTTCACTCTGTATGACACTCTCTAGATCCATCTGCCACCTCTGCAAATGACCCAATTTCGTTCCCCTTTTTATGACTGAGTAATATTCCATTGTATATGTGTATTACATCTTTTGTATCCATTCCACTATTGATGGACATTTAGGTTGCTTCCATGTCCTGGCTATTGGAAATAGTGCTGCAATGAATACTGGGGTGCATATATCTTTTTGAATTATGGTTTTCTCCAGATATATGCCCAGGAGTGCATTATATGACAGCTTATTTTCATTTTTTTAAGGAACCACCATACTGTTCTCCATAGTGGCTGAACCAATTTACATTCCCACAAACAGTGTAAGTCTTTTCCACACACTCTCCGGAATTTATTGTTTATAGATTTTTTTGATGATGGCCATTAGAATTGTGATTTAGAACAAGAAAATAAAGGGTGGGGGTTTTGAAATGCACTCTGGATATGGTTCCTTACACACTGATGCAGAATTATATGTTACATTAAGATTTGAGGTTTTAAGGTGATATATTTACATTTGTAGTTGACACTAGCCAACTGCAGTAAATGAAATGCCAAGATACAAATATACTACTAAAAATTCCTATGAGGTGTAACAATGTAGAGAATAATGGTAGATAAGCTTGCTCAATTGTGTCCGACTCTTTGCGAGCCCATGAACTGTAGCCCACCAGGCTCCTCAGTCCATGGAATTTTCCAGGCAAGAGTACTGGAGTGGGTTGCCATTTCCTTCTCCAGGGGATCTTCCCAACCCAGGGATCAAACCCGGGTCTCCTGCACTGCAGGCAGATGCTTTACCATCTGAGCCACCAGGGAAGCTCAAGCTACATATCGTAATTATATAAATTCAGTGCTGGGAGGGAACTAAAGAGCATCTAAAAGTCAATCCTTTCATTTAATATGTGAATAAATGATGACCAATAAAATTTAAATAACTTACAAGGTGACATAGCTCATTACTGATGATACCAGCCTATGTGCCAGGTCTCCTGATTTGTTTGTCTAGATCTCTTTTCCACCTAAACCAAGGCAAGCAAGCTAGCGGGGTGTCAGAGGCAATCCTTTTGTTCTTTGAACATGCTAGTCCAGACTAGCATGGTTCTTTGGCCACAGAGAGCAACACCAATGTGAGGCCATTAGGCAGGGCATTGTAAAAGAAACAGAAGAGGTCACCTCCAGAATACTGCACATAGTCCTGTGGCCACGCCGGAGGCAAGGTACGCTAAAGCTAGAGAAGAACCGCAGGGGAACATGAAACTAATCTGACAGCTGGAGGATAGGAAATAAACGCTCTGACATGTCAACCTGAGATGCCAGAGGAAAACAGATGTGGGGACTGGACCTGAAACTTCTGAAGTTGCAGCACAGAAGAAAATGAGACCCTTCCACAAAACAGGCCTGGATGCCACTGGCAGATGTGGCAATGAATTGGATGCTCCAAAAGACTGAGCAGTATGATAATTCCTATGGCCTTATTTACAAAGCCCTTTCTCTTGTCATTTGGACTCCCGCCTGATCCCTGGAAACGTCACCAGTGGAGAAGGGACAATGAGTGCCTAGTTGTCTCCCTTGGCAACAGTGATGCTCCAGCTGCCAACAGGCCGACACTGACTTGGAGTTCTTCCTCTGTTGACCTTCATTTCATTCCAAATCCTGGATTATTGTGAATGAGCGACACCTTCTCTCCATCAGTCATAACTGTCAACTACTGATGTTTTTTATCCATTTTCTCTTGTCTGCATAAACTAATTTTATGCCTGTGAATACTTTCCTGTGTAAGTATGCCTTGATTTATAATAGCCATAGTGAAAACTGTTTGTTATGAAACTGTCGAAACATTCAAAAAAGTGTTTTGTGTATCCAAAAATAAATAAATTATCCCAGTTTGTTTCCCATCTTTGGTGTGTTCGATTTCGTCCTTAAAGTTAATCAGATGTCATAGTGTTCAGCTTTCCTTTCCTGAGGGTTTTTTCCTTCTTTAATCTTTCCTTTTACCTTTAACATTTTAAAATATTTATTTTTATTTATTTGGCTGTACTGGGTCTTAGTTGTGGCATGCAGGATCTTCAATTTTCATTTTGGCATGTGGGATCTCGTTCCCCAACCAGGAATCGAACCGGGGCCCCATGCGTTGGGAGTGTGGAGTCTTAGCTGCTGGATCACAAGGAAAGTCCCTGTACTTTTAGTGTTCCTCTTTTACGCATATTTTGTGTATATATATACATTTGGCTGCATCAGGTCTCAGCTGTGGCATGTGGGATCTTGGCTGCATCATGCGGGATCTTTCATTGTGGAGCGTGGGCTCCCACAGTTGTGGTGTCCAGGCTTAGTTGCTCTGCAACATGTGGGATTTTGGTTCTTGGATCAGGGATCAAACCTGCGTTCCCCACATCTCAAGGCAGAGTCTTAACCACTGGACCACCAGAGAACTCCTTTGTACATATTTTTAAAACTGATATTTTCATATTTATTTGTAGAGGTATTGATATGTCTATTTTTCATTAGCAGAAACTGATGAACTCTTCTGCTAGTGAGCAATTATTCTAAAAAAAGCTTTGCAAAAAATGTGAATATTAAAAACTGAATAATAACACTAAACTGATAATAACAATTATCTCTAAGGGAGGGAATTAGAGAATTTCAATATTCTATATAAAAATTTTCTTCATTGTTTGATTTTTATACACTAAATACCTATAACCTAAGCTAGAAAACAATTATAATGAATACTAATAACAACATTAACTATGTGGTATCTAATAGCTGAAGTAAATAAATATCTTTCTCAGTGTAAATAGGTCTCTTAGGGCCTCTTTAAAGCTAGCAAAATACTGTTCTTTATAAGAGATAATTTGCTGTATGGACTCTTGGTTACTAGCACTTTGAGCTCCACAAAATATTGGCTCTGCCTTTTAGTAATAGGCATACCAAGAAAAGGATTCTGCACTTTGGTAAAGCACTGGCTTCAACAAACATACGTAAGTTTGTTTATTGCAGTATTTCTCAGGGTGTTTAATATGCTAATATGCCCTGTCACTCCCGCCTAGAAGTTTAAGTGGGAATAGAGGATAGTACACAGGTTTTTCCAAACTTACTGGTTTCCAATACCTCTTTTCCTCCCAAAACTACTGTTCCAAGGCAAATATTTTGGGAAATACTGCTGCAGGATATTAAAGAAAGAGTTCATTTCATAGAGATAGGTAATGAAGGACACTACCTCTTCTTATTGCAGGATTTATCCATATCTAAATATACACTGCTCTCTGCACGTCGTTTTTGAGCCAAATCTAGAACATTGAAGGTATAGATCTTTCCAATATTAAACTAGCCTTACATTTAAAAAATAAACTTGTTTGTGATAGACTATGTGTTGATATATTTAAAATTGGGCTTCCCAGGTAGCGCTAGTGGCTGCCAATGCAGGAGACATTAAGAGACACAAGGTTCGATCCCCTGGGTCAGGAAGATCCCCTGGAGGAGGGCCTGGCGACCCACTCCAGTATTCTTGCCTGGAGAATCTCATGGACGGAGGAGCCTGGAGGGCTACAGTCCACAGGGTCTCACAGAGTCAGACACAACTGAAGCAACTTAGGAGCATGCATGTTTAAAACTGTGATTTATATTTAGGATTTTTACTTACTATGCTTATAGGAGAGAATATGCTTGTACGAAAACCCTTTAATTTTCCATTCTTGTCCTGTGTTGTCAGGTTTTGGTGTTAAATTTCTTGCTGGTCTCATAAAATGAGTTGTTAAATGTTCCATCTTTTTTTTTCTCTCTGGTAAAGTTTGTGAAATCTTGGTATTAGCTCTCCTTTGAATGTTTGGTAGAATTCCCTGAATAAAGTTTCAGAGCCTGGAATTTTATCTTGCTATGTTTTATTTCACTGGACAGTTTTCAGTTTTGCAAGAGAATCTCATATCAGCAAGAGGAGTCAGACCCTATTCAGTGTAGGGACCATAGTCCTACAATCTCTCCAGTAACAAGTAGTGGACTTAGCTGGACTTAGTCAGGGCTTCCCTGGTGGCTCAGAAAGTAAAGCATCTGCCTGCTATGCAGGATACCTGGGTTTGACCCTTGGGTCGGGAAGATCCCCTGGAGAAGGAAATGGCAACCCTCTCCAGTACTCTTGCCTGGAAAATCCCACGGACAGAGGAGCCTGGTAGGCTACAGTCCATGGGGTCGCAAAGAGTCGGACGTGACTGAGCGACTTCACTTTCACTTTAGTTGGACACAAGGGAAAATGCTTCAAGCATCCCTGCCAGCTTGAAGATAAGGTTCAGGTTCAGAGCAAGTGGTGAAGCAGCCAGAAATTTAACAGGGCGATCCTGGAATTGAAGCAGGCATAGAAGAGCTGAGATAAGCTGCTCACCTCCTTGGCTGACTGGGACACTACACATGTATAAAGGAGATCCAACAGACCTTGGAGGATCCAGCAAAAACTAAAAGATGAGGGAGACTTGAGTACAGGCTGAAGCTTTGAACGCATTCCCTAATCCACACATATCAATCAGCAGAGGGTGACAGCCTAACTGGCTCAAGGTATCTGAGTACAGCCTCTGCCCAAAGCATTGACTGACCGCTAAGCAGTCAGTCACAGAGGAAATCACTAGGGAGCCAGGCTAAGCAAACACAGCAATCTGACAAACGAAACACAGCAGCAGAGGGGCTTTCCCAGCAGCGCAGAGGTTAGGGCTGTGTCTCCCAAAGCGTGACGCGTGGGTTCAGCCCCTGGTCGGGGAGCTAAGATCTCACATGCCACGGAGTTAGGCCCGAAGTGAAAAACCAATCAACTAAGAATAAATGTGACAGCAGAGACTGGAGGCTGTGCATCAGGGAAACAGAGTCTGCAGTTCAAGCATCTCATTAGACAAAATATGAAAAACCCAATAACCATCGAAAATATAAAGTAGAACTCAGAGTAGCTAAAATATTATCTAAAATTTCCAGTTTTTTTAAATCAAAAATTACTAGACATGCAAAAAAACCTAGGAAAGTTATACCCATATACAAGAAAAACAAACAAAAAAACAAAAAGGAGAAGAAACTAGGAACAGACCCAGCTTTTACTTTTAGCAGGGAAACACTCCAAGGCAGCCACTATAAAGATGTTCAAATAACTGCCAAAGCCTTTGACTGTGTGGATCACAATCAACTGTGGAAAATTCTGAAAGAGATGGGAATACCACACCACCTGACCTGCCTCTTGAGAAATCTGTATGCAGGTCAGGAAGCAACACTTAGAACTGGACATGGAACACCAGACTGGTTCCCAATAGGAAAAGGAGTACTTCAAGGCTATATATTGTCACCCTGCTTATTTAACTTCTCTGCAGATTACATCATGAGAAACGCTGGACTGGAAGAAACACAAGCTGGAATCAAGATTGCCGGGAGGAATATCAATCACCTCAGATATGCAGATGACACCACCCTTATGGCAGAAAGCGAAGAGGAGCTAAAAAGCCTCTTGATGAAAGTGAAAGAGGAGAGTGAGAAAGTTGGCTTAAAGCTCTACATTCAGAAAATGAAGATCATGGCATCCGGTCCCATCACTTCATGGGAAATAGATGGGGAAACAGTGGAAACATTGTCAGACTTTATTTTTTTGGGCTCCAAAATCACTGCAGATGGTGACTGCAGCCATGAAATTAAAAGACGCTTACTCCTTGGGAGAAAAGTTATGACCAACTTAGATAGTATATTCAAAAGCAGAGACATTACTTTGCCGACTAAGTTCCGTCTAGTCAAGGCTATGGTTTTTCCTGTGGTCACGTATGGATGTGAGAGTTGGACTGTGAAGAAGGCTGAGCGCTGAAGAACTGATGCTTTTAAACTGTGGTGTTGGAGAAGACTCTTGAGAGTCCCTTGGACTGCAAGGAGATCCAACCAGTCCATTCTGAAGGAGATCAGCCCTGGGATTTCTTTGGAGGGAATGATGCTAAAGCTGAAGCTCCAGTACTTTGGCCACCTCATGTGAAGAGTTGACTCATTGGAAAAGACTCTGATGCTGGGAGGGATTGGGGGCAGGAGGAGAAGAGGACGACAGAGGATGAGATGGCTGGATGGCATGACTGACTCGATGGACGTGAGTCTGAGTGAACTCCGGGAGTTGGTGATGGACAGGGAGGCCTGGCGTGCTGCGATTCATGGAGTCGCAAAGAGTTGGACACGACTGAGCGACTGAACTGAACTTTAGAAATGCTAACAATGAATCAACACAAAGCAAATCTCAGTAGGAAAATAGTATTACAAAGAACCAAATGGAAATCCTAGATTTGAAAAGTATAGTAACTCAAATGAAAAATTGATTACATGGTTTCAACAGCAGATCGGAGATGACAGGAGAAATAATCGGTGAAGTTGAAGACAGACTAATAGAAATTGTCCACACCTAAGGACAGAGAAAAAAGGATTGAAGAAAATTAAAGAGTCTTAGAAACCTTGGAGTCAAGTGTTCCAACTTTAATGGGAGTCCCAAAATGCAGAGGGAGAAAGGAGTAGAAAACATATTTCAAGAAACTGGCCAAAAAACATCCGAAATTTAATGAAAAACCTTAACTTACAAATCCTAAAACTCAATGAAATTTCAACAGGATAAAAGAGAACCACACCTAGACATTTTCTGAAAACCAAAGGCAAAGAGAAAAATCTTGAAAGCAGCAAGAGAAAATGACTCATCATTATAGGGGGACAACAATAGCTAACTTCTCACTAGAAATAATGAAATCCAGAAAGACAGTAGAATGACATATTAAAAGGGCTGGGGAAAAAGTACCATGCTCTTAACCAAGAATTCTATATCCAATAAAACCATTCTTTGAAAAGGAAATTGAAATAAAGATATTATCAGATAAGCAAAAACTGAGAGGAGACTAGCAGACTTATTATACTATACTGTTAGATCTACTACAGACTGTCAGGCTACATAAAAAAGCAAGATCCAAGTATATACAGTTCATAAGACATACACATTAGACTCACAGATACAAATAAGTTAAAAGATGGAAACCGATATACCATGCAATCAGTAATCATAAGAGAGGTGGAGTGGCTTATTAATGTCAGACAGAATTGGCTTTAGGACATAGAATATTCTGAGAGATAAGCAGGGACGTTTCATAATGGATATGACCCCTCATAAATGTATACATAGTTAACAAAAGAGTCCTAAAATACATGCAGCAAAAAGTGACATAACTGAAAGGGAAAATTGATAATTCAACAATTTTAATCAGAGGTTTTAAGACTTTGCTCTCCATATATGGTGACCATGAGAAGCACCTCAAAGAACTCAGCCTGCAAGCAACATAACTGACCGAGAGCCCCAGCTAATGTCCCTACCGCCAGCGAGTTGGGATAGTGCATGTCATTTCAGCCGGCTCAATACCTAATTGTTATAGGCTTAGCGCTCAAAACTGAGCTTGTATTGGTCAGCCAAGGCAGGACTGGTAGCAAGATGTCAGGGTCTTGGGGGTAAAAACCTAAGATCCTAAGATATGGGTGGGGACATCTGGATAGGTGCCTTTGAGGATACTGTCTTTGCAAACCACCATGCCCCTGGGGCCTCTGTGCTGGCAGAGGTGACCCATATTCCTTAAAGAGAGCTAACACTTCCACTGTGCTGGCAGTGGGTGCTCTTCTCTGAAGCTGCCCTCACCCCCACCACCTCCCCTGGCCAGCAGGCTGTGTCAGACCTAAGTAAATTACACACCCAAAATTCTACTTGTGAGTGTGTGTGTGTGTTCCTGGGGAATCTGTTGCTTTTTTTAGTTTTCTCAGTCTCTGACTGAAAATATTTCTGAAACACTAGGTTCTACCACTCAAACCTTTAGGCCTCTCTGCCACAAGGAACAGCTGTAATTTCATTATGAAGCAGAGTTGAATTAATTTTCTCTCCTAATGATCTGAGGAGAGTTTGCTTTGAGATACTGAAGTAACTTTTCAGCAACATACCATTTGAACCCCAAGCAAAAAGTAATCTGCTAAATCTGCAATCTCATTTAGCCTCCAACACAAATTGGCACCTCAGCATCACCTCCAGGACAGTCAGACCTGCCATCCTTGGCCATCAGTCTAAATAAAAGACAAGCCACCAAACTAAATGTAGCTATTCCTCTGAGGTTGATGCCATCAGCTGTACCAACTTCTGCTTCTCCTGTTGACAATTACTAGGGCTGGGACTGGAGAGAGACAAAGAAAACATTTAGAACAAACACATATGGAAGACTCCTTTTTAAGGCCCACCCCACACTAGCTTCCCTGGTGGCTCAAGACAGGAAAGAATCTGCCCGCAATGCAGGAGACCTGGGTTTGATCCTTGGGTCGGGAAGGTCTCCTGGAGGAAGGCATGGCAACCCACTCCAGTATTCTTGCCTGGAGAATCCCCATGGACAGAGGAGCCTGGTGGGCTGCAGTCCATGGGGCTGCAAAGAGTTGGACACGACTGACCAACTAAGCACAGCACAGCTACTCTAGCACTTGCTCCATCCGAGAGTCAGAGCCTCCTTACATTTTGACACCCTTGTGTCACCCTAGTCCCAGCACTGTACATCACCAGCCATAATGTCCATTATGGTGTAATGAACAAAGCATCAGCCCTAGGGTGAAGGGGGAGGGGTAGAAGTAGATTATTTACAGAGAAAGTGACCTTGGAGCTAATTGAGGAGGTGAAGGAAGTCACTGCAGAAAAGTGAGATGGACAAGGTGGTAGTCTGGTGATACGAAAAGAAGCACAGGGTCAGATACAGGTCTGGGATAAGAACTGGGAACAGAATAAAGGTAAATGGCTTAGAACACAGAGTGTGAACAAAACAAGGATGCTGGAAGCTTGCTGGGCAAGACAACTGAACTCCTAACTAACTTCATTTTCATAGAATCACACTAACAAATCATGTTATGAGGTAGGGAGAGAAAATAAATCGCTATAGGACTAAAACCTGTATGTTAACTTTCTCAAAGTCTGGGAAGAATTCTGGGGGCATATGGGATTTCTGAAGTTGGGCCAACTAAAGTTTAAGGGCCCTTGTATGACTATCATCTTTCTGAGGAAGGGGAAGGGCATATGTGGAAAAATCAGTATACTGAATATAAAAAAGTTAATGACTTGCATTTGGGCACTGTTTTATAGGTTACAAAATACCCTATCATTGTCTTTTTTTTCCCCTGTGCCTATGTCATTTTTGTTACCAATTCTGAAAAACCTCTTTCCCCTGCAGGTTGAGACCTATTTTTTGAAACTGCTCTCTACTGAGATACAAGTTACATACCATATAATTCACTAACTTATATGATTAAAAGGTTCTTATGCAAAAGTTGCACAACCACCAGACAATTTCAGAGCATTCTCTTTACTCTGAAAAGAGATCCCAGACCCATTAGCCGCCAGTCTCCCTTTATCTGCAACTTCTCCAACTGCAGGCAAGCACTACATGTGGGGTTCCCTATTTTGGACGTTATCTTTTTCATTTTAGTTTAAAGTGTCCACAGGGATTAGAAGTCCTTACCTTTGGAACTCCTAATTTCTAATGGCGTGACTCTTGCAATAGTTAGAGACTTGTGACAGAAACAGGAGGGAAAGAGAAATGATACCGACTTAACAACCGTTATATGTATACTGATAAAGTCTTCATTATTTTTTACAACCATCCTATGAGCCAGGTACCATTTAACAGGTAAAGAAACTGAGGTGTATAGAAAGCAACTTGCTGAAGGTTATAAAATGAGTAAGTAACAAAGAAAGGATGTAAACTGTGCTTTTCTAACTAGAGCTCACACTGTCTTCTTTCCACTAAGTCAGGAGTGCTCAAACTTTGGCAAGCACTTGAATCGTGTACAGTTCACGAAAGACAAACTGCCTGGCCCATGAAGTTTCAGGTTTAGTACTTCTGGGGTGGGGACCATGGATTTGCCTTCAGAGGCTGCTGATGCTGCTCTAAGACTGCTATGTCCTGCTGCCTAACAGTATCTATCTGAGAATGTGACTGATTAAGATCACAGATAATACGATGGTTGGACGGCATCACTGACTCGGTGGCCATGAGTTTGAGCAAGCTGGGATTTGGTGATGGACAGGGAAGCCTAGCGTGCTGGAGTCCATGGGGTCGCAAAGAGCTGGACACAACTGAGCGACTGAACTGAACTGAAGATTACAGAGCCAGATGTTGAGGTAGCTTTCATATCAGATGGTCATCTTCCCAGATCAGTACTTATGACCTGTCAAAGTAACTGTTGATTAATAGAAGAGAGGAGGTAAATGGAAAGGCATAACGGGGAACTAACATGCTGCAGAAGACATACTGAAGTGTGAGAACGTTTTTTTCTGGTTGGGAAATGTGACAAGCAATTAGAGAATTAGCTATGGTGTGTGAAGCACCTGGGGGTAGCATTTGTCAACTGGAGGCGAGATGTAAGGCTGCTCGTCTAGCTCAGAGCTGTCGCTACTTTAAGGGTAGAAGCGAGGCCGAGGCTGTCAGCAGCAAGTCCTTTCCTTCTTCTTTGGCTACAGCTGTAGTTGCACATTCATGCTGATTTCACTCCCAAATGTTAACTAGGCCAGAACTTGATCAGACTGAATCTCTGTACATATAAGAAGATTCTCACAGATACCAGGAAAATGTATTCCTGTGCATCTGTTCTAGCTCTGGATTTTACTGAAAACATTTGATTTTTTTTTTTTTTTTCTTCTTAGTGGGAGGGGAAGGAGGGCATCTGGGAATCACTTAATCCAGAATCTGCAGTGTAATTGCTGCAGGAGGCTCAAACGTGATTTGAACATCCTAAGCTGTGGGATTTGGTGACCAGGCTCCCAAGAGAGGATGACACAGCACAGGGGATAGCACAGACAGCCTACCGTGCTTTATAGAAAGCAAAGATGCAGAAGTCCTTGTTGAGGTCACCAGTGCTGAGAATACTCTTAATAATTTAAATGGACAGGGGAACTTCCTTCTGCGTAGGTAAGCCTGCCCTAGGGACAAACAGAAAAAAAGAAAATAGCAAAGTGAAAACAGGGAGTGCAGAGAACAGCTGGATTAGGCCTTTATAGATAGCTTTTGTTTTTTTCAGAGCACTTTTATGTATGTTAACTCATGTCAAATATTATTATTATTAAACAGGGTGCAGATAAGTGTAATGAGTTAGCTCAGTTAAGGAGTTAGTTCCACTAGTTAACAGATGCACATACTAGGATTAGAGGTAGACAGTTACTTGGAATGACAGGAAAACAAAACACTGAGAAATAATAGTAACCACATAAATGCAATCTAGGGAAAACTACATTTTCTTCCAAAATGGTGGAAGTGATATTTACTTGTTGGTATTTGAGCTTCCCTGGTAGCTCAGCTGGTAAAGAATCTGCCTGCAATGTGGGAGACCTGGGTTCGATCCCTGGGTTGGGAAGATCCCCTGGAGGAGGGCATGGCAATCCACTCCAGTATTCTTGCCTGGAGAATCCCCATGGACAGAGGAGCCTGGCAGGCCACAGTCCATGGGGTCACAAAGAGTTGGACACAACCAAGCGACTAAGCACAGCACAGCACATTTTCTTACCTCTTTCATATTTGTTCATTCATTCATCCAATATTCAACAAACATGTATTGTGTGAGTGCCTCCTACCCTCAGTTATTCTGTTCTGTGGGCCTTAAGAATGTAGAAATGAGATATGGTGTCTCTTTACTCCCTAAGGCTATGTGTCAGAAACTGTTTTAGGTGCTAGGGATAGAAAACAAACACAAAGCAAGAAATGTGTAAACCAGTTTGTAGTAAGTCACTTTAAGAAAGGGAAACAAAAGGTACAATGTATAGATGTGATAAAGCAAGTATAATACAGTGTTAACAGGAGAATCTAGGTGGTGGCTATATCAGTCTTTACTGTAAAATCTTTCAACTTTAAGTTTGAAAATTTTTATGATTACAATGTTGTAGAAAAAAGTTATTGGAATGATAAAGAAGATGGGAATTTGGGAAAAGTTCATGGAAAATGTGGCATTGTTTTATTATTCTTCTTCCTCTCAATTACCTAATATCCCCTTAGCTATGAGTCCATCAAGTTCCAAATTCCAGTTGGCCTTTCTTGGCTCTGAAAAGCTCTGCCATAATCCTAAAAGATCGTTATCTTTTCACTGAGGGAAGAACTTGTAGGCGAAGCAGCACTTAACCACACACCCCTCAGCAATCTGATAAGCCTTCTTGCTAACCTCTCCCAAATGCCTGCCTCTGGATTCCAAGAAGCTCCTCTCCCCAACTTAGTTTCTTGTCTGAGCTTCTGTGGAGTTTGGTTGGGGATGGTAACCTTAAATATTTAAAAAATGAAAAGAATATCTGTTTTTTTCGAATACTCTTAATTTTCTTTAGTAATTTTTTCAAAGTAATTCTGAATTTAAGATAATTTACTAAGTTTTGAAAGAGAATGCAATAGACTTGAGTTCTTCTTTAGATGGTAGGGCCTGGAGCTCACTGATGCCAGTCCCGCGTTCACGGGAGCAGAGGTTGGAAGTGGCTAGTCTAGTCCTCCCTCTCTTTCCTGTGCTTCAGCAAAGGCTTCTCCAGTTTCAGCCCTTTTGGGGCCTTTTCTCACAGCGCCTTTATATAAAGGCTTGAACCTGTGTCACGCCCTCTGTTAAATACTGTAAATATAAAAGTTCATTTTAATACAATAATCCTAGCATGTAATTGCCATTATTCCCATTTAACAGATGAGAACATTGAGCAAGGGAGGTTGAGTGACTTGCTCCGGGAACTGCAGCGAATACAGAAATCTGGTTCCAGAGGTGGCCCCACTCTTGGTCACCAGCAGCTACTGTCTTTTGTAACCAAGTGCCTAACTGTCCACCTAAACCACTTCACTTAAAGGTATTAATAAATCGACATGCATAGTTTTAACGTTTCCACAGCCTTAACTCCTCAGGAACCTCCGTGTTTGGAATTTCAAACTATGGTTAGAAGGGGCGTTGATGTCGGGAGGGAGAGCGTTCCTCAGAGCCCCCTCAAATTACCTTTCTTTCGGAAAAGGCTACGGAAAGTCGCCTGTTAAGTTAGAGGATGGTGTTTGGAGATTTCCAAGAGAGGAAATATTTAAAGCCAGAGACTGAAATATTATTTTGGCAAACGGGAGGGGAAAAAAAATTCATTTTCAGAACACAAGTTTTTAGTCTGGATAATGAAGAAATGACATTAACTCTTTGTTTCATCTTACTCTTCCAAGCTTGTTCTGACTTTGCTTCTCAAACCTGAGGCATCCATCCCCTCTATTATTTGATCTGCCCTTTTAGCTTTTTATCCCTTTTGAAATAGGTGGGGGCATACCCAATTAAAACACGCAGAAGGCTCCATTCTTCTCCCTTGGTCCTTGGCAGGCCGTCGTCCTTGATAGGGTTAACCGGGTGGGTAGGGAGGAGGGTCGGGCTCACACCTTTCCCAGAGACCTCGGGCGGTGGCGGCCGGGCCCGGGAGGGGCGGAGGCGGGGGCCAGACGCCTCGCCGCCGCCTCGGCGAATAGCAGTGCGCTGCCCGCCCGGATTGGAGCAGCAGCATCACGCTGACCTCTGCCTGGGATGTAAACCGGGACGGCCGCAGCGGGCAGAGGAAGGCTCTGCGCTCCTCAGGGAAAGGCAGCACCGGGCTCCGAGCTGGGAGCGGCGGCAGCCTCGGCCTGGGCAGCGCCCAGTGGCGGCTGCGGGAAGCAGAGGGAGCCCGGCGCGGGCGCGGGCGGGGAGCTTGCGTCGGTTCGCACAGGCAGCGGGAGGAGGGGCCGCGCGAGCCATGGCCGGGGATAGCGAGCAGACCCTGCAGAACCACCAGCAGCCCAACGGCGGCGAGCCCTTCCTGATCGGCGTCAGCGGGGGCACGGCCAGCGGCAAGGTACAGCGGGGCCCCGGGGCCGCGCTCTCTCCCCCTCCCTTCTGTTCCCCTCCCGGGTCCCGGCCCCGCGGCGGCGCATGTGGCCGGCGGCCGCGGGCCGTGTCAGTTGCTGCAGCCACCGCGTGGCCCGCGCGCCTCCGCTCCTGGCAGCGCTCCAGTGCCGAGTCCTCCCTGCGCGGACTACGGGCGCCGCTGCGGGGGACGGGCGGGCGGGGAGCCGGGCCACCAAGGTTCCAGAGGTACCCCGGCTACCGATAGCAGGGCTGGCACGCTCCTCGGGCGGCAGTGACTCGTGGCCGGGGTCCTGTGGGGGAGGGGCAGAGAAAACGGATGCTTATTGTTTTGCAAGTCCGACGTGGGGGAGAGGGCTTTAAGCAGGGTCCTCTACGACCCCCGCGGTACACTCGTTTTCCCCTGTCCTGGCGTTGATGCGCTCGCCCAGCGGCGCAGCCCCGGTGCCAAGGGCGGAGCGAGCCGCGCAGCCCTACCCGGACGGCTGCGAGAAAGCACGAGGCAGCGTCCAGAGGAAAAAGAGGAGCCCCGCTTGGACTGGATGCTGGGGCCGGGGATTGCAGGGGTTTCCGGGGAAAATCCAAATAAGAGCCAAAATAAGCGAGGTGACATCAATGTAATGATCATACCCAGGGCTTTTCTCTCTCTCTCCCTCTCCGGTTTTAAGAGGAAACGCGGTCAGCTTCAATGAGAAAGTTGTACTGGCCCCGGGCTCTTAGATGTCTGGGGCCGTAGGCGTCTTGGATCCGCGGAAAGTGGTCATCCTCTAGGTGTCTGACCCCTTTAGCAGCCTGCTTTATTGTTTGATCAGCAAAGCTAGGGATATGCTTTCCTAGCTTTACCCCCGGCTTTTTCTGCAGGTGGGGAAGGGTGGAGTCCTCACAGATGTTTCTTTCTTTGCTCCCCTTCCTTTAAGGTGGCTACTTGTTTCCCCTACTGGTTAACAATCTCCAAGTTGATTCTGCGCACGGGCTCAAGGGGAGCCTGCGAGACATGGGTGCTGCGCGCTGCGTCTGGCGAGGGGAGATGATGCCTCCTAGGGTTGGGGAGAGCGGAGCAGGAAGGCTGGTTGGCGCCATGAGAGGAGAGCCACGAGGTTTTCGCTCCGGATCTGACTCTGCCGGAGCCCCTCCTCCATTTTGGTTTTACACGTTTCCCTCCAGGTCTGGACTAGTTCGGCGCGTGGGGCCCAGAAGCGGCAGCTGGCGCTGTGGAACTTCTTTATTGATTAGTTAATCTCGTCCGTGGCTCCCAGGGTTAGGAAATCTGCCTGCTTTAGGGCCCAGAAGTTTATGTTGAATTTGCCTCTGGTTGAATGCCTTTTTTAATTTTGAAATTTTTTCCATGTTAAGCTAAAGCCAAACCAGGATGCCAGTTCTTTTAGGAAGTTTAACTGTTACATTAGAACCAGCACCCCACCCCCCACCCCCCACCCCCCACCCCCCACCAGCCACCCCCTGAGCGTATTCGTGTCGCGCGGCTTCTTTTTTGTTGTTGATGGCTGTATTCCCAGCGCTCCTAGCACAATACCTGGCGTGTGTGTGCGTGTCGCTCAGTCGTGTTGTGACTCCATGGACTGTAGCGCTCCTACCACAATACCAGGCGTGTGTGTGTGTGTGTGTGTGCGCGCGCGTGTGCGTGTGTTAGTCGCTCAGTCGTGTCCGACTCTTTGCGACTCCGTGGATTGGAGGCCGCCAGGCTCCTCTGTCCATGGAACTCTCCAGGCAAGAATACTGGAGTGGGTTGGCATTCCCTTCGCCAGGGATTTTTCCAACCCGGGGATCGAACCTGGGTCTCCTGCATTGAAGGCAGATTCTTTACCGTCTGAGCCATCAGGGAAGCCGACGTGGGGTATAGCTGGACTCAAATATTGACCTGAGATCCAGCCCTCCTAGGGGTAGGGAGATAAACTGACATATGAGTGTAGCATTTAGAAACAAAATGACCTTGGTAATCAACTAAATAGTTACTACAGAGGTAGAAATTGAGATCCTGAAAGATGAAATAACTCCCTTCTTATTTTTGTGTTCCTGAATGATCATCTGATCTCAGTTGATATCAGTATACATGTAAGTGTTATTTTGGTAAGGTGTCAGGTAGGAACTAGTAAGAGAGCTCTTAAGCGAGCTCTCTTTTGTCCCTGTTTCTAATCAGGGAAGAAGATACTCCCCAAAAAGGGTCTGTTTTCACACAGTTTTAAGTCTTTGGCTGTGTCAAGTGGTATGTGGGCTTTTAGTTCCCTCAGTAGAGATCAAGCATGCACTCCCTGCATTGGCAGCATGTGGAGTCTTAACCATCGGACTGCCAGGAAAGTCCCTCATGCAGTTTTTAAAGCATGTTGTACCTTTTGGGCAATCACAAGTAGTTTGTCATTGCTTAGAGTTTTATAATTTTTTTGTTACTAAAAAAGTCCCAAGGAGCACTGGACTTTGAAAATTTTGTGTTGTAGTCAGTTTGCGGCAATTATGTCGTGATTCTTAGCATCTTTCTTCCAAGGAGTTTAAATTTTTGTTTTTGCCGGGGGTGGGGGGTTTGTTTTTGTTTAAAGGATGGTCCCTATCAACAGATTGGACCTCGTTTGGGAGTCTCAAGCCTGAACATTTTAGTACAGGAGGCTCTGGAAGCCAGGTTGATACTCTACTTCCTGGGTGGGCTTGTTAAAGGAATTTGGGAGAAGGCAAAGGGTCCAACCTGGATAGCATATTGAAAAGCAGAGACATTACTTTGCCAACAAAGGTCCGTCTAGTCAAGGCTATGGTTTTTCCAGTGGTCATGTATGGATGTGAGAGTTGGACTGTGAAGAAGACTGAGCACCGAAGAATTGATGCTTTTGAACTGTGGTGTTGGAGAAGACTCTTGAGAGTCCCTTGGACTGCAAGGAGATCCAACCAGTCCATTCTGAAGATCAGCCCTGGGTGTTCTTTGGAAGGAATGATGCTAAAGCTGAAACTCTAGTACTTTGGCCAGCTCATGAGAAGAGTTGACTCATTGGAAAAGACTCTGATGCTGGGAGGGATTGGGGGCAGGAGGAGAAGGGGACGACCGAGGATGAGATGGCAGGATGGCATCACCGACTCGATGGATGTGAGTTTGAGTGAACTCCGAGAGATGGTGATGGACAAGTAGGCCTGGTGTGCTGCGATTCATGGGGTCGGACATGACTGAGTGACTGAACTGAACTGAGCTGAAAGGGTCCAAGGGCATCTTTTAGAGCTAGAAGAAACCTCAGAGGTCCTGGAGTCCAGCACTTCATCTCATCACTGATGGATGAGGAAAAGAATGAATTCAGATCATATATTTAGTGGTGGAGCCAGAACTAGATAGGTACTGCTCTGTCCTAGTCATTGTTCTTGTTTAAGAAGACTTGACTAAGGCATGCCTGGAGAACACAAGTTAACAACTTCAACCTGGAAAGGGGCTACTTGGAAATGGCTACAGAATGGTTTCAGAGGTACTTGACCCAAAAGGAAATGGAAATGCACCTTGGCCGCATAGTATAGATCTTCACTGCTCTCTCCCCTGCTTTATAAGAGAAAACAACTGCCTGTTTAGCTCTCTGGAGAGCTCTAATTTGTCTAAGTGTTGTGGCTGCCCTGAGTTGCAAGTATTTTATCTTAGCCTAAATTATTTTGGTTGTGGAAGGCAAAAATAGTGATTGCTGCTCCATATATCACATTTTAAAAGTTTGTTTTACAAATGAAGATGAATTAGAACTCTAGAGTAAGCTTTACTGGGCTGACATGACAAATCACTGCTAAAAACTCACCTAAAATTGTGGTGGGTTGAGAAAGTAATCTGGATGTTTGTTGAAGACCAGATTCTCATATTTCCTCTTAAAGGACAGGTCTAGAGAGCAACAAGTAACCATGGTTGGTGGGGAAAATGACAGTTTAAATTTCTTTACCTGCATATATACCCTTGACTTTAGCTGCCATTCCCTGTTCTCTTCACTTTAGCTGTTTAATGCCCTGTGGCTTCTTCTTTGGCCAGTTAAAATAGTTTCTTTTTCTGCACTTCCTCAGAGAGGTCTTCTTTAGCTTAGCTCTGACTGGGTCACTCTTCTTTTGGGAAACCTTGAATGCGTCTCCATCACCCAGACTACAAGTCAGGTATTTCAGCACATTGCACAGTTCCCTGCCCCCAAGATGTGGCCCCAGACTGTTTATTTTTCTACTCTTGTCCTGCTTCCCCACACCCAAATATACACCACACATCTGTGGAGCTGCTTTCAGTTATACTTTTTTTAAAAAAATTCATTATTTATTTATTGGAGGATAATTGCTTTACAGAACTTTGCTGTTTTTTGTCAAAGCTCAACATGAATCAGCCATAGGTATGCATATATCCTCACCCTTTTGAACCTCCCTTGCTTTCAGTTCTACTTTTGCTCTGGAATGGCCTATAATCCTTTTAAGGCTTCAGTTAGGTTAATACTTCCTCCAGGGAACCTTGTTATCCATATCCTTAATCAGAATTTTTTTTTTCTCTCTAATGCTCTGTAGTTTCACCACATTTTGCCATTGCTGTTTAGTTGCTAAGTTGTGCATGACTCTCTGAGACCCTGTGAACTATAGGCTCCTCTGTCCCTGAAATTCTCCAGGCAAGAATACTGGAGTGGGTTGCCATTCCCTTTTCCAAGGGATCTTCCTGACCCAGGGATCGAAGTCTTGTCTTTTATGCCTACTGCATTGGCAGGCGGCTTCTTTACCACTAGCACCAGTTGGGAACCCCAAGAATACTGGAGTGGGTTGCCATTTCTTTCTCCATAAGATCTTCCAAAGTCAGGGATCTAACCCATATCTCCTGCATTAGCAGGCAGATTCTTTACCATTGAGCCACCAGGGAAGCCCCCAATTGCTGAGGTTATTTGTTGACTGCTTCCCTCACTATAATAAAAGTTCTGTAAGAGCAACTCATTTATTTTTGCTTTAATGCCCGTTGCAGTGTTTTATACAGCATTGTCATTCACCATTTGTTGGACTGAGTTAGGCAAACCATAGTTTATAATTACCTTTTTATTCTTTTCATTCATGACTATTTGAAATAGGCTTTTGAAGCCACAGTTGAAACCATATTTAATTGTCCTATTTGTGTTGCAATGATAGACAATAAAAAGCCCACCCGAACCCTAACTCATTGGTATTGCTTGTTCAGAGTCTAGTATTTATTTAATGTGTGCTAAATGGATATTTGCTGAATGTCACTGTGCAGAATACTGTATCAAGCGCTTGGACTTGAGAGGAACTCAGGAAATAAGAAAATATGAGAGAACGTCTCTGTCAGTATAGTGTAAAACTGCTTAAACAGCTTTTTACCAGCCAGCCAGTTTAGCATTAAAGCATTTGATTGTCTCTTCCCTTTGAAGTGGGGCAGGTATCTTCCCCATTGATGGGTAACAATGGGAGAGGTCATGTAGTCAGTGACAGACGCTGGATAGGAATCCAGGTTTTTCCTTTACTAAACCTACTCCTGTTTTGGACTTTCTTTGCCAGTAGAGACTAGCCCTCAGAGGTATTTATTTTAAGGCAGGTCGGTTGGACAGTGTATGAATAATACAGCCCAAGAGAGGACATCACAGTCCCTTCAGAGGTGGGAGCCGTCAGCTTGGCTTGACCATGAGTCAGCATCTGCTTTTGGAGCGCCCTGGAATGCTCCCTGGACCTGGGTTTTTGGAACCTCAGCAGCCATCCACATCCAACCAGATCACTTAGTCCATACCATCCCTCCATCAGGTGCTTCCAGAACCACGGGACTGAAGTCCTGCTGTGAGAAACGGAGCTGACATTGTCTGCTTCGTACTGCCCCAAGCTGCTACAGGACAGGCCTGGCGTGGTCTGGCCCTGCTGCTGTCCTGCCACTCTTCTCTTTGCTCTTGATTCTGGCCACGCTGCTGTCTTGGTCCATCAGGCCCCCTGCCCCCGACACCCGGGGCTCTTCACATTTGCTGTTTGCTCTGGCTGAAATCCCCCTCTTGTTCATTGCGCTAGTGCGTCTAGCCACGTGCCTATTAGAACGAAGCCCAGACAGCAGCGCATGCTGCTTGCTGTTGCCTGCTCTATTTCCTGTTGGAAAGTCTTTGAAGTGTGTTCCTGATGCACGCTGTCTGGTCACCTAGCTCCAGCTCACCATGCCTATAGCATTTGCTTAGGTCTTCTGCCTGATACTATTTTAAAAAAATTTTTTTAAGTGCCCACCAATAGTGTAGGAGGGTTCCCCTTTCCCCATGCCCTCCCCAGCACTTGTTATTTGCAGACTTTTTTATGATGGCCATTTTGATATACATTTCTCTGATAATTAGCAATGTTAAACATCTTTTCACGTGCCTATTGGCTGTTTCTGTATCTTTGGAGAGACATCTGTTTAGGTTTTCTACCCATTTTTTTTTTTTTGTCTCAAACATTTTTTAATACTTTATCTTTTTCTTCCTCCCATTTTTTGATTGTGTCTTTTCATTGATACTATTTCTTCATCGAGTCTTATTCTCATGAGGTCTTGTGATGGAGACAGGTTGTAGAGATGGTGCTGTTGGATTTGCTTAATATCCCTAAGATTTTTTAGACATGTGTCTCAATTTTTTAAAGTTTGAGAGAATAATCTTTGTGTGTATGTGCTTTCTTGTCCAGCAAACTTTTTATCATTAAACTGATTTATCATTAAAGAATTTGATTATGTTGTTATGAAGTATCAAGTACCTGAATATGTAAATCCTGTCAGTATAATTAATAGAATTCAAAACAAAAATAGGGATTATGGAATGATAAGAAAGATGAGATATACACTTAAAAATGTGGCTTCTTTAAAGCCTTTTGATTCTTACTGAATGTTTGATTTTTAAAAACCTTACTTAAATGTGATGATTCATGATCTTGGTGATATTACTCTTAGTGATGATATAAGGCTGAAGGTTTGCTTTTGTTAATAAGTCTCTCAAATCTTGATTTAATGATTGTATTTGAAAAAGTTATTGCCCAAAATGATCCAGGTACAAGAAACTCATCATTTGTAGTATTTATCTAGTTATGAGAGTCCCATCCCCCAATTATAGCTAGGAAATTTTATTCTTCTTTGTTGTCCATCAGCTGTTTTTGCAAACCAAGGTGCTCCATTTATTTAGTTTTTTTAACTAGTGGATTCAAAACCCACTGAAAGCCCTCATTGGAATTATTTACAGGTGTTTACAGGTTTCTATTTATGAGTTTTATAGTTGCACGCATAGTTTTTGGCAACTAAGTTACAATGGGAACATTTTCAAAGTATTATTTTTAATATTTAATTTGATTTTAATACATGTATTCATTTTCTTTCGACAGCAAATCAAAAACTTCTTTTGAAAGTGAAATATTTTCAAATGCACTGAAAAATTTACATGAAGATAATAAAGAAAAGACAGACTTTCTTTTTTTTTATATATTTATTTTTATTTATTTCTTTGGCTGCACAGGGTCTTAGCTGTGGCATGGGATCTAGTTCCCCAACCAGGGATCAAACCCAGGGCCCCAGCATTGAGAGACAGAGTCTTAGCCAGTGGACTGCCAGGGGAGTCCCAAAAGACAGACTTTCTGAAAGACAAAGTAAGAGGTATAAAGGTCATCAGGTGTTAACAGAGCAGACTCATCAGCATTCAGTAAAGTCTAACAGGAGAGTTGACTCAGAAAGCAAAGCATTTACAGTCACAGCAGTACCATCAGTGCACTGTTTAACCTGAGAACTATGAAGAATCGTATAAAACGGTGGACTTTCAGGCCTCGTGTAAGCAGAACTCTGATTAGGTATGAGGGCATTGCTTCTATTTTGTCTTTCGTCCATGCTGTGTGGCCTGTGGGACCTTAGCTCCCCTGCCAGGGAGTGAACACAGGCCCCCTACAGTGGAAGCCAGAGTCCTCACAGGGACGTCCTGGGGACATTGGTTCTAAAACGCATCATGTATGCTTTGAGAGTTTTGAATGATGATGGAAGAGGATGATAATACTAAAAAAGATCAATTTGCATTGGCACCTGGCTATTAAAAAAGATCTTTTCAGAGCATAGGGTTCCTTTTCTTTTTTTAAGAAAAATTTTTAAAAATTTATTTGGCTGCCTTGGATCTTAGTTGCAGCATACAAGATCTTCCTTGCGGTGCCTGGGGGTACACAGACTGAGGTGTTCAGAGAGAGAGAGAGAGAGTGAAGTCACTCAGTCGTGTTAGACTCTTTGTGACCCTATGGACTGTAGCCCACCAGGCTCCTCCGTCCATGGGACTTTCCAGGCAGGAATACTGGAGTGGGTTGCCATTTCCTTCTCCAGAAGATCTTTCCGGCCCAGGGACTGAAGTTGGGTCTCCCACATTGCAGGCAGACTCTTTACCATCTCAGCCACTAGGAGTTCAGAGGCGAATGAAATCTTAGTTTCCTGACTAGAGATAAAACCTGGATTCCTAGTCACTGCACCACCAGGGAAGTGGTTCTTTTATTAATAAAACGCAGTTATTTTCACATGGATACCCCGTGTGAAACTGCAGGAAAAGTGTCAAGAGTATCTCTGAACCACTCATACTTCCTATAGTAACCTTGAGAGCCCTACATACTAGCCTTGAGTGCCCTGGCGTGTCCAGCAGTGCGTTTTAGTCCCATCCTGTGTGGTCCCACATTCATTTTGGCTGAGCATTCATTTTCACAGTAATGGTGACAGAAGATTCTGCCACTTGGCCTTTTGTATGACTTGTGGCACCTTTGTGTAGAGCTTCAGTAAGGTACGACTTTTTGTCTGGTACGCACATGGAAGCATAAGAATATTTGTATGTGTCCTTGAAGTTGAGCTGTGCTTCTTTTCTTTAATCACTTTAATCAGTCTGTAAGTATGCTGTCTGGTCTGATATCTCCCCTCAGCTGAAGAGCTGTTGCTTCATATTCAGCAAACATCCTCTGTTTGTCTGCCTGTCTTGAAGGAAGTCCAGAGTTCTGCAGGTGTCTCTAGAGTCATCTCTTCCTAGATGGAGGGTGAGCTCTGTCCCTGCCCTGTGCACGTTGGCACAGGGAGCTTGTAGGGTACTGGGATGCTAAGAGTGTTGACCTGTGATTTTGGACTATGGCCTTTAAATGTTTGCATACATTTCTGCTAAGAGAATTTTGGAGAATTCTTTATCCCCATCACATGGTTTTTCATCGCATAAGTAGAGTAGCAAATCATGTAATTTCTGATATATTGTAAATGTTGATGTTTTAAAACAACAATTATCTCATTCTTCTAAAATGAATCTAGTGGGCTCTAAATACTGTTATAAGTTGACCTATTGTCATCCATTTAAAAAATACATGACTAAGCTTTTCATTGAATCAAAAATGTAAATTTTTCATTTTTTTCTCCTTGAAATGATATTTCAGTTCCACTTCCTCCACAAACATGTTAATTTATTTTTATACTTGAAAATCTTTTATTGATCATTCTGTCATCTTTCTGCAACAAAAATATGGAGTGATGGGAATGATTTTTTATTTTCTATCCTCATAAGTCTCTTCAGTGTTAATTTCTTTTGGTTTGTGTCAGTATGGTTATTAACATAAATTAATCAGAACAAGTAGGCATACATTTTGGATAAGTAATTAAACATGAAAGGTAGAAGTATGTTGGAAAGCAACTTGAGACAAATGGAACTGCAACACTGAATTATTTCATGTACTGGGGAATGATCACTACTTCATGCGAGAATAAGGTTTTTCATTTGCGTAGATGTAAATTTGAGAAACCTTGTAGACAGAAGTAGATAGGATCAGAAGAACTTTTGTTATATCAGGTTCACTTACTATTTTTATTTTTAGCTGAAGTATAGTTGCTTTACACTGTTGTGTCAGTTTCTGCTGTACAACAACAGAAATCCCCTGTACGTATACATATATTCCCTTCCTCTTGAGCCGCCTCCTTGCTTTCCCCGCATCGTCCCAGCCTTCTAGGTCCCACGGAACGCAGAGCTGAGCCCCGCACGCTGTGCAGCAGCTCCCTACTCGCTGTGTGTGGGCACATGGTGGTGTATAGATGCCAGGGCTGCTCTCAACTCACCCCACACCCCTGCCCACAGATCCATTCTCCACATCTGTGACTGTATTCCTGCCCTGGCCACTTAGTTTGTAATCTTTTAAATTATCGAAATTATTTAAATTGTCGCAACCTGATGTGTCTTTATGGATCAACCAACTCAACACTTAGCTCCCTTTAATTTTGTTGAGAGCAGAAAACTGGAAACCTCCGGATTGTAAAAGGGTTTGTTGCCCCCTAATTAGGTTATTCAGTTCAGCACTAGTATTTCAAGTCACCCGTCATGGCCACTGATTCAGGAAACTTGGGCTCCAGTCCAGCTTTGCCAGTTACTTCTTAGCTATGTTCGAGGGTCCTGTCAGACCATAGCATTTCACAGTTCTGCAGCTTGCCTTGAGTATCCTTGTTTTCTTACCAGTGATCACCCAGACGAGGTACTTCTCGAATCCTCAACTCCGAACCTGCATAAGCATCTGTAATCTTTTGTTGGGATTCTAAAAGACTGATTGATGTCTCTCACCACTTGCCGGCATCCACCTGAAACTCGATTTTTCCAGGCCAGCAGGTCCTGGGGCCGTGTGTATTTTCCACCTGAACTGGGTTTTTCCAGTCCCTTGCTCAGTTAGCCCTTCTAATGCTAGTTTTCAGCCCTTCACCCTGTTGCTTTGGCTGTTGCTAGGAGATCATTGTTCCTTTGCTGGTGACATCTGTGCTTCCTCTTTTTGGGCATCTCTTCACTAGGATTGGATGGTAGGCGCATTGCTCAGCTCAGCATCATTGTACGTGGTAGATGGCTTAGGTGCCTGCTTAAGAAGGAAGGAAGGAAGGAAGGAAGGAAGGTCGCTCAGTCGTGTCCGACTCTTTGTGACTGCACAGAATTCTCCAGGCCAGAATCCTGGAGTGGGGAGCCTTTCCCTTCTCCAGGGGCTCTTCCCAACCCAGGGGTCGAACCCAGGTCTCCTGCATTGCAGGCGGATTCTTTACCAGCTGAGCCACAAGGGAAGCCTTGTTTAATTTTAAAAAATATATATAATCAACCTTAGTACTTTACTGTCAAGTCTTACTAGCGATGCCTCCTAATTTTGTTTAATGAAATGCTTGTTGATATAAACTAGATCTTAAACTCAAGAAATGCTAGAACGCTAGATCTTTTAAACCACAGTTATTATCTTAGAGGGAGGCAGATGCATCATCTTTTGAGAAAAACTATCTTTGCCTCAGGCACCTTGCATCCATCTGAATGTAGGCCTTTTGTAGCGTGGAGTGGAGTTGCTGACGTGCTGAGCAGAGCCATAGGATGAGAAGACACTGTAGGTAGCTCTTTATGTTCTTCTGAATTTAGGGCGGCCTGTAGGCAACATTCTGAAATAGAGAGATTTGACATGAGAGACACGGCCCGTAGCTGTTTGTGTGATTTTGTGTTATCCTGTTGGGGTTATTAGTGTTCTCTTCATCAACACAGATGATTATATGCATTACTTGAGTTTCTGCTGTGAAACAGCCAGGTTGAGATCTGAGATGTTGCCATTTAAAATGTTTTCTTTTTTTTGACAAAAGAAGTGCAGATACTTTGTAAACTGAAATAGTTATGGTCTTTATTATTCTAGTAAATTTATGATAGGGCTGATACTAAGAAGTAGTTCTGAGCAGGAACAGAACTGGGAACCCAGGGCAGAGACCCCTGGGCCACAGGTTGCCTGCCGGTCTGTGTGGCTCACAAGCTGGCACCTCTACCAACAGGTGCTTTGAAACCAGCCTGGCGTTTGTCAGAGCAGCTGTGACGTGATCACCCTTTGTTACAGTAGAGGTTTTCTGAGGGTCTGTCTCTGTTGTGTGGTGTATTGGTTGTCTGTGGGCACTGTCTCCAGAATTTCTGTGAAAGTTGCATTTGGTGAGGAGACTGCTGTTTCGGGTGGGCTGAATCTCCTGGGGATCTGTTGATTTTTTTTAAGAAACATTTTTTATTGAAGTGTAGTTGATTACAGTGTTGCATCTATTTCTGCTGTACAGCGAAATGATTCAGTGATATATACAGATAATGCATACAGACATATATGGGCTTCCCCGGTGGCTCTGGTAGAGAATCTGTCTGCCAAGCAGGAAACTCGGGCTCAGTCCCTGAGTCAGGAAGATCCCCTGGAGAAGGAAGTGGCAACCCACTCCAGTACTCTTGCCTGGAGAATCCTATGGACAGAGGAGCCTGGCAGGCTACAGCCCATGGGGTCGCAGAGTGTCGGACATGACTTCGTGACGACATACAGACAACAAACACATACATTCTTTTTCATATTCTTTTCCATTATGGTTTATCGCAGAATACTGAATATAGTTCCCTGTGCTATACAGTCAGACCTGTTGTTTATCCATTCTGTTATAATAGTTTGCGTCTACTAATCCCAAACTCCCAGTCCATCCTTACCTTCCCACCTCTGCCACCACAATCCCGTTATCTATATCTGTAAGCCTGTTTCTGCTTTGTTGATAAATTTGCTTATGTTCTATTTTAGATTCCACATAGAAGCGATATCATGTGATGTTTGTCTCTATCTTTCTGGTTTATTTCACTTAATAGGCTAATGTCTGGGTCCGTCCATGTTGCTGCAAGTGGCATTATTCTGCTATGACTGAGTAGTATTCCTCTGTGTGTCTATGTGTGTGTATATACTTATATATATACACACACAGCACATATATCTACTCATCTGTCAGTGGACATTGGGATTGTAAAGCATGCCATTTTGATTAGTCACTGGTTTCATTTTCCTCTGCCTGCTCTGTTGAGAAAGTAAGCGTTTGAAAGCATAGGGATCAGACTCTTGAGTGATACATCGTAGTTGAATAAGAGGCAGTCAGCAAGGTGATGCAAGGGGAGCCCTCCTTGTCTGCCTCTGGATGACGTAAGCCAGAGGCTGTGCTGGATGGACCATTTGGGTTCTGGAGGGACAAGATCAGGAGACATCATTCTTGAAGTGGGGAAGTTTGTGTTTTGGACATCTGAGAAAGGCTAAATCCCCAACCTGCCACAAGGCTCCTTTTGCGGGTCTTGTTGATGTGATAGAATCAAAGCTTTGTGATGTCTCTCCTTCCAGCAAGGATGGAAGTAGAACTCTTGTAGCTCCAGATAGCTCCGTGGCCTTTGGAGTCAGCATGCTTGTGTTAAGACCCCAGGGCTATCACCTGTTTCTTCTGAACCCCTTTCTACGTCTGTGAGAAGGAAATGGTGTCTAGTTTGGAGAGTTGCTAGAATCCCACGAGAAGGCGCAGAAACATGGCAGGAGGTTCGCGGCGGCACCGTCGCCTGCCTGCACTGCGGCTCACGCTCCGCGGCAGCTGTGCCGTCACTGCAGGCTCTTTGGCCGTCGTGCTGCGCCTTCCGACAGCACAGCACCGTGACACATGAGCCTGGTGCCTTCCGGGCTTGGCGGCAATGATAGTGCTGGTGTGTGATTCCACTTGCTCACTGTGACGCTGGTTCCTTGACGCCGCGACCTGTCTTCTTTGCTTATAAGGCCACGACTAGTCAGATATTGGCCTTTCTTTTTCTGTAGTTGTTAAGGTGAACCTTTTACTTTCTTTTCTTTTTTTGGTTTGGCCCAAATTTGCAGGATTTTAGTTCCCCAACCAGGATGGAGCCTGCACGCTCAGCAATGGAAGTGAGGAGTCTTAACCACTGGACTGCCAGGAAATACCTGTGGTGGTCCTTTTTTTGAAGAAGTGAACTTGTTTTATGAAGGGTAGTTAGGGATGGGAGCCGGAGAAGGCAATGGCGCCCCACTCCACTACTCTTGCCTGGAAAATCCCATGGGCGGAGGAGTCTGGTTAGGCTGCAGTCCATGGAGTCGCTAAGAGTCAGACACAACTGAGCGACTTCACTTTCACATTTCACGTTCATGCATTGGAGAAGGAAATGGCAGCCCACTCCAGTGCTCTTGCCTGGAGAATCCCAGGGACGGGGGAGCCTGGTGGGCGGCCGTCTATGGGGTCGCACAGAGTTGGACATGACTGAAGTGACTTAGCAGCAGCAGCAGGGGTGGGAGGGGGAAGCAATTTTTCAACGTTGCTTTCTTTGAAAGCCCTTCTAATTAAAAATAGAATACACAGGGATGTGTGTGAATTACAGGTGTGAGGGCACTGAATTATGACAAATTGACTACACCTGTGTAGGTCCTCATGCTCCTTGTTATCTACCCCTCGTCCCAGCTGTGTTTTGATTGCCTGTTAGAGGCAAGGCAGTATTTGATAGCTGTAGGGTTGGAATCTAGGAACTTGGCCTTGCATAGGAGACACACGTATGTAAATACACCACCGCGGCTTTCAAGAGTGTCTTCCCCCAAGAGAAAAGCTCATGTTTCCATTCACTGGTTCATTCCGTAAACATTCATTAACTTTTGACACAGTGCCAGGTATGCAGTTAAATGCTATGAATACAGCAGTGATTAGATAAAGCCCTTGGCCTCAGTGGGCTTACGTGTCGAGGTCTTACTCACCGGTGCTGACCTAGCACCGAAACACGTGGCAGCTGTTTAGTAAATGTCTTCTCAACCCAACTAAAAATACTCCCTGTACTCTTCTCCGGTGGCATTCACCATCTTGTAGTCAGCTGTTAGACCTCTGATTTTCTTTTCCCATATCTTTAAAACTTTCGGTTTTTCTTGAGATATAGTTGATTTACAATATTATATTAGTTTCAGGTACACAACATAGCAATTCAAGTTTTTTGTAGATGATACTCTCATTTATAGTTACTATAAAATATTGGCTATAATCCCTGTTCTGTACAATATATCCTTGTAGTTTATTTATCTTATACATAGTAGTAGGTACCTTTTAATCCTCTATCCCTGTCTTGCCCCTCCTCCCTTACTGGTAACCACTATTTTGTCCTCCATACCTATGAGTCTATTTGTTTGCTGCTGTTGTTAATATTCACTCACTTATTTTATTTTCCAGATTCTGCACATAAGTGGTAACAGAGGATATATGTCTTTTTCTGTCAGATTAATTTCACTCAGCTTGATACCTCCGTCCATCCAAGACCTGACCTCTAGATTCCAGGATCCTGGAATGTAGGTTATCCATTCTAGCCTCTTGCAGAGAAAGGACTTAGTCTGGTTATTGAAGGTGTGACAAATGCCAAGTAAATAGTACTGTTGGAGGTTCAGAGGAGCTGGAGAGTGTTAATGGCTATGGTAAAGCTTTTCTTGCTAAAGTGGCCAGCAGTCACCTAGTCCCTAAGCCCATTCAAGCTATTGATTGCTTAGCTTACTTTTCTGTAACATTGACAGTGGCCATTTTCTCTGGGAAGTCTTTTGATTTCACCTATCTAGGCTAGCTTGTTTTCTCCTTGTGTCGCTGTTCTTCCTCAGTCACCTCTGAGGGTTTTTTCTGCCTGTGCGTGTGTTATGCCTTAGAACCCCCTCTTGGCTCACTGGTTTTCACCCTCTGCATATTCTGTATCCTCCATTTGTTGGTGATTCCCAAGTGATTTCTTGCCCTGAGCCTGTTCCTGGGTTCCTTTCCCACTTATGCAGTTGTCTCCTGGGCATTGCCCACTGATGGGCCTGAACTAAATTTATTCAGAACTAGACCCTAGTACCTAACCTCATCTGCTTCCAGTCACAGGTGCTGTACTACAAGTATTTTCTCTCCACATAAATGCAAGGGGCAGCAACCGTGTGTCCTGTCTCTCACTGTCCAGCCTCTTCCATCCCCTTACATCCGTCCAGACTCCCAGGGTCCCAGCAGTTCCACTTGCTGAATTTCTCTTGGATTTACCCCCCTCCCCTCCTTCCCTGCAGGCTTCTCTGGTAGCTCGGGTGGTAAAGAATCTGCCTGTAATGCAGGAGACCTGGGTTTGATCCCTGGGTTGGGAAGATCTCATGGAGGAGGGTATGGCAACCCACTTCAGTATTCTTGCCTGGAGAACCCCCATAGACAGAGAAGCTTTGTAGGCTACAGTCCACGGGGTCACAACGAATCAGACACAACTGAGCGACTAAGTACTGCATAGCTCCTCCCCTGCATCTATTGTTTCTTGCTTGGATAACTCTCCAGTGGCAGATGTCCCAGCAGCCAATCTGGGACTTTTTTCAAAACATTCTCCACATTGTTGCTGGAGGGGTCATGTCTCAGTTCAGTTCAGTCGCTCAGTCTTGTCCAACCCTTTGTGACCCCGTGGACTGCAGCACACCAGGCTTCTCTTTCCATCATCAACTCCCGGAGCTTGCTCAAATTTATAGCCATCGAGTTGGTGATGCCATCCAACCATCTCTTCCTCTGTTGTCCCCGTCTCCTCCTGCCCTCAGTCTGTCCCAACATCAGGGTCTCTTCTAAGGAATCAGTTTTTTGCATCAGGTGGCCAAAGTATTAGTCAGGATCAGTCCTTCCAATGAATATTCAGGACTAATTTCCTTTAGGATTGACTTATTTGATCTCCTTGAAGTCCAAGGGACTCTTAAGAGTCTTCTCCAACACCACAGTTCAAAAGCATCAGTTCTTTGGCGCTCAGCTTTCTTCATGGTCCAACTCTCACATCCATATGTGACCACTGGAAAAACCATAGCTTTGACTAAGACGGACCTTTGTGGGCAAAGTAGTGTCTCTGCTTTTTAATATGCTCTCTAGGTTTGTCATAGCTTTTCTTCCAAGGTACAAGTGTCTTTTAATCTCATGGCTGCAGTTACCATCTGCAGTGATTTTGGAGCCCAGAAAAATAAAGTCTGTCCCTATTTCCATTGTTTCCCCATCTGTTTGCCATGAAGTGATGGGACCAGATGCCATGATCTTAATTTTCTGAATGTTTAGTTTTAAGTCAGCGTTTTCACTCTCCTCTCCCACTTTTACCAAGAGGCTCTTTAGTTCTTCTTTGCTTTCTGCCATAAGGGTGCTGTCATCTGCATTTCTGAGGTTGTTGATATTTCTCCTGTCACTCTTCCAGCTTGTGCTTCCTCCAGCCTGGCATTTCGCATGTTGTACTCTGCATATAAGTTAAATAAGGAGGGTGACAATAAACCACCTTAATGTACTCCTTTCCCGATTTTGAATCAGTCCGTTGTTCCATGTCTGGTTCTAATTGTTTCTTGACCTGTATACAGATTTCTCAGGAGGCAGGTCAGGTGGTCTGGTATTCCTATCTCTTGATTTTTCCACAGTTTATTTTGATCCGCACAGTCAATGGCTTTAGCATAGTCAATGAAGCAGAAGTAGATGTTTTTCTGGAACTCTCTTGCCTTTTCTATGATCCAACAGACGTTGACAATTTGATCTCTGGTTCCTCTGCCTTTTCTAAATCCAGCTTGAACTGTTGAAGCCTAGCTTGGAGAATTTTCAGCCTAACTTTGCTAGCTTGTGAGATGAGTGCACTTGTGTGCTGGTTTTAACATTTTTTGACATTGCCTCTCTTTGAGATTGGAATGAAAACTGACCTTTTCCGGTTTCCAGGAAGGGGTCATGCTTGTCACTCCCCCACAATTCTTGGTGTGTGGCTCTTTGCCTTCAGTCTTGCTGACAGGATTGCCTCCCACCTAAGCTATGGCTTAGTCTCTCCAGGCTTACTTTGTGTCTCTCCATAGACCAGGCCTGTCCTTTCCTATCGAGTCATCAGCTTCCAGTTCCCAGATCTCAGAGAGCTCACCTCCATATTTCTGGATGTGCGGCTGCTTCTGTTGTCCCCTCCCTTTTGTCTGATCTCTTCAAAGGGAGGTGTTCTCTGTCTTCTGTGCTCCGAATTGAGGTTCCTATCCTGCGTTCTCCTCCCTCTAGCATGCTATTCGCGGTCCCCCGTCCTGTGGAAAACCTGTAATCAAGTCCCACTGGCCTTCAAAGTCCAGTTCTCTGGGGTTCCCGGTCCCCTTGCCGGATCCCCAGGCTCAGAACCTTCACAATAGGAGAACGTCTTAGGTATTATTGTTCTCCAGTTTGTGGGTCACCTACCTGATGTGTACGGCATTTGATTTTATCGTGCCTGTCCTTGGACGTGGGGTATCTTTTTTTGGTGGGTTCCAGCATCCTCCTGTTGATGGTGGTTCAGCAGCTAGTTGCAGTTTTGGTGCTCGCAGAGAAGATGAGCACGTGTTCTTCCGCTCCATCGTCTTGAGCCACCGGCCACCAGCAGACTGAGCAATGTCTTTCATCTCTATTAACCTATCTGTGCCTAGGAGATCACAGGTACTCAAAATACTTGAGTGAACATAATGAATTTCTTTTTTTCCTCCCCCCTTTTTGGCCATGAGTATAACATTAAGTTATTGTATGGATTTATCTGGATAACTTTTTTTTTTATTCTAACATCAGAATTTGAAGTCTGAAAAGTTTACCTTATGTATATATATATAATTCTTGGTTGATCTTCACGGTACTTGCTCTCTGCAGAGCTGAATGTTAGACTAATGTTGGTAGGTCCTGTACCAGCAGGAGCCATGCTTGTTGACATTGCATCTGGCTAACCCCCTGCTCTGCCTGGCACATGAGTGTTGAGCTGTGTGGAGGGAGAAGAGCACGCATTGGGACGGCAGATTGACTGTGCTCTGAGGTTTTGGAACATAGGACTAGTGTGCAAAACTGATTTCATGGATCTAAGAGCTACTAGTGCATGTCAAAAGTTACTATACTATACGTGACTGTGGAAAAGAAAGTCAGCTTTAAATGAACTCTGTATTTATAGGAAAAACCCATTACTTTTCTCTGTGCTCTTAGGTGGATATTTCAGTTTCAAATTGTTGGGCTCAAGTATTTTAAGGGTGGCACAGTCTTACAATTTGTTAGAAAGAACAAACTTTTGTCTTTGGCCACTTCTTTTTCTCTTAATCAAAAGTAACACATGCTCGTGTAAGACATTGACGTGACATGTTGGAGTGCCTGCAGTCACTCTGTTCTACCTTATTTTATTTTCCTTGTATCACTTAATACTATCTGAAATTATTTGTATGTGTGTTTCTTATCTATTTCTTTTCAAAACACTTTCAAATAATAGGGAATATTTTTCTGAGCACTGACTATGTGCGTTCCAAGTATGTATTAACTCCTTTAATCCTTTTAAGAGCCCTGAAAGGTAAGTTACTGTAATTATCCCTGATTTCCAGGTGAGGAGCTTATATTACAGAGTAGTTAAGTAAGTCTTCAGTGCATAAACAGTATATGGTGGGAATGACATTTAAATCCAAGCAGGGTGTCTGGTGGCTCAGCGGTAAAGAATCCACCTGCCAATGCAGATGTAAGAGATGAGGGTTTGTTCCCTGGGTTGGGAAGATTCCTACTAGAGTTGGAAATGGCAACCCACTCCAGTATTCTTGCCTGGAAGATTCCATAGACAGAGGAGCCTGGTGGGTTACAGTTTATGGGGTTGCAAAGAGTCAGACTTTACTGAGCCCTGTGCACGTGTGCACACATGCACCCTGACTCCAGTATCTCTCTCTCTCTCTCACACACACACAGACACACATACACACACCCATGACTCCAGTGTCTCTCCCTCTCACACATACACACATGCACACACCCCTGACTCCAGTGTCCTAAACCCTACTCTGCTCTGCTGAGTCTCAGTGTAAGCTCTATAGGGCAGGCGGCTTGCTTCTTGCAGCTCCCAGCATGATGCTCTGCACTGGTGCATGGAATGAACATGAAATATACCAAACAAAAAGTAAGAATGAAGTATTTTTTCAGCACCCTTCTACAGTGCAGTTTGGTTGTTTTCCTCAAAAAGCTTTTTCTTTTCAATTATAAGCATACACTTATTCATAGATAAAGTCCTTTTACATAAACATTACCATCTTGGGAAACATTTCTATTCCTCCATGACCACTTGGGGACTCTGTCCCTCGAGATGTGACATTGTCTTAGCTATGCAAGAATAGACAGGACTGATATTATTTTATGTTATCTAAATGTTAGTCTCCTTAAGATGTGGGAGACAGTTTAGCCTCATCAGCAATATCCTGGGGATAGACATGCTCCTCTGGATGGCTGCTGTCACCTGTTTTCTGTTGATTCTTGCTGGGAGTTGTCATTCCTGTAAAGAAAATTCATGGTGCTAAATTCTGAGGGTATACCTACTTGAAAGGGGCTTCCCAGATGGCGCTAGTGGTAAAGAACCCCCTGCCAAGGCAGGAGACATGAGATGCAGGTTTGATCCCTGGGTCAGGAAGATCCCCTGGAGAAGGGCACAGCAACCCACTCTAGTACTCTTGCCTGGAAAATCCCATGGACAGAGGAGCCTGGTGGGCTATAGTCCATGGGGTCAAGAGTCGGGCACGACTGAAACAACTTAGCATGCATACATACTTGGAGCTTTGAGTGTGTTGGTTACTGACTCTGATCTTTTCCCAGTTCCTATAGTTGTGCTGATGAGAAAAAAAGACTGCTTAAAATTTTCTTTGTGGAACTTCCCTAGTGGTCCAGTGGCTAAGACTCCACACTCCCAATGCAGGGGGCCAGTGTTGGATTCCTGCTTAGGGAACTAGATCCCGCATGCCACAACTGAGAGCCTGCCTGCTGCAACAAAGAGTGAAGATCTTGCATGCTGCAACTAAGACCCAGAACAGCCAAATACATTTTTAAAAAATTAAAGTTATTTTTTCTTTGTGTAATAACATGTTATAATAATGTTTGAGAAGTGATTTTCATCTTTCCTTCTGTTCCCCTCCAGTGGGATAGGGACTGTTTCCCTGTGGGATAGGGACTCTTAGGTTAGCATGGGGTCAG
Organism: Capra hircus; assembly: GCF_001704415.2. NCBI lineage: Eukaryota > Metazoa > Chordata > Mammalia > Artiodactyla > Bovidae > Capra > Capra hircus. Next base: position 117,126,237 of record NC_030810.1, read on the forward strand.
CTGCCAGAAGACCATCAATTTCTTAAACCCTGTAGCATCTTTTGTGCATATTTTGCTGGAGGAGCTTTCTATCCCAGAATCAAGTGTGAGGACACAAAAAGCCCTTTTTGATATAGGAATTAACACACTCTCATTCTCTGGCGACAGGGATCCTGGAGGCTGACTTCATTTAGAGATTAGAAGCATATTTCCTAATCTGAGAAAATGAGGTGTGTGTGAGTAAAACTTCAGAGAGGGTCGTTTGGACTTTTCCTCATTAGGGCACAGAGGTTCTCACTGATTGAGGGAACATGTGGACTCAGCCTGTGTACAGGGGGGCACCTGTTCAGATTAACTAACCATTTTGGTGTGATAGCAGTGTCATGCCTGCTTTTCTCCCCATCTGAGCCTTCTGTCATGTACACTGGAAATAGCACACACCCTCATATTTAACTGGCCAGTTTTATTTCCATATGCTGCTGCTTGTGCGCAGGTATCTGATTGAAAATTTAACCTGTATATTACTGTGGTAAAAGTTAAAAAAAATGTGTTTGACATATAAGACAAATAGTCCTGCCTCAGCTCTGCTACTCCCTAGTGGAGTGGTCTTGGGCAAAGTTGCTTGCTGTGCCTCATTTTTCTCATCTGTAAAATGGGCGCCAAAATAGTACCTCTCAAAAGAGGTGAAATAACACATGCAGTAATAATATAGACAAAGCCACTGAAATGTTACCTGGTATATAGTAAACAGCCAATAAATGTTAGCTCTTAGGAAGGTGATGGTGACGATGACAATGAGGATAACTACCCCTGCAGCAAAGGTTATATTCCCAAATAAGTCCTTCCTCCACTCCATCCCATCTCCCCAGAGACAAGCACTTCCAATTCCTTTGATTATTTTGCTGTTTCAAAAAATCACATTTTCACTGATATTTTCAGCTTTTCTCCCCTCTCAATATTAAGCGTGCTTTATTGACTTCCTCTTGTAGATGGTGAGGTTTTAGCTAACACTTAAACTTTCCCTTTGTCTCTTCTGATGTAGTTAAGTGTATCATTTTGGTTAGAGCGACATTTAGAGTTTCGTATTATTGTGATCATATAGACTTTGTTCATACTGAGTTGTGGGATTGTGTTTGAGAGTGTTGAGTGTTACCAGATTTTTCGAGTGCTATGCTGAGGTGTTTGCTATGACCAGTGCGTTCTCTTGGCAAAACTCTATTAGCCTTTGCCCTGCCTCATTCCGCATTCCAAGGCCAAACTTGCCTGTTACTCCAGGTGTTTCTTGACTTCCTACTTTTGCATTCCAGTCCCCTATAATGAAAAGGACATCTTTTTTAGGTGTTAGTTCTAAAAGGTCTTGTAGGTCTTCATAGAACCATTCACTTCAGCTTCTTCAGCGTTACTGGTTGGGGCATAGGCTTGGATTACTGTGATATTGAATGGTTTGCCTTGGAAATGAACAGAGATCATTCTGTTGGTTTTGAGATGGCATCCAAGTATTGCATTTCGGACTCTTTTGTTGACCTTGATGGCTACTCCATTTCTTCTAAGGGATTCCTGCCTGCTGTAGGAGATATAATGGTCATCTGAGTTAAGTTCACCCATTCCAATCCATTTTAGTTCGCTGATCCCTAGAATGTTGATGTTTACTCTTGCCATCTCCTATTTGACCACTTCCAATTTGCCTTGATTCATGGACCTGACATTCCAGGTTCCTATGCCATATTGCTCTTTACAGCATCGGACCTTGCTTCTATCACCAGTCTCATCCACAACTAGGTATTGTTTTTGCTTTGGCTCCATCCCTTCCTTCTTTCTGGAGTTATTTCTCCACTGATCTCCAGTAGCATTTTGGGCACCTACTGACCTGGAGAGTTCCTCTTTCAGTATCCTATCATTTTGCCTTTTAACACTGTTCATGGGGTTCTCAAGGCAAGAATACTGAAGTGGTTTGCCATTCCCTTCTCCAATGGACCACATTGTGTCAGGTCTTCCCACCATGACCCGCCCGTCTTGGGTGGCCCCACAGGCATGGCTTGGTTTCATTTAGTTAGGCAAGGCTGTGGTCCTAGTGTGATTAGATTGACTAGTTTTCTGTGAGTGTGGTCTCAGTGTGTCTGCCCTCTGATGCCCTCTTGCAACACCTACTGTCCTACTTGGGTTTCTCTTACCTTGGATGAGGGGTATCTCTTCACCGCCATCCCTCCTGACCTTCAACATGGAATAGCTCCTCTAGGCCCTCTTGCACCTGTGAAGCCACCGCTCCTTGGACATGGGGTTGCTCCTCCCGGCAGGTGCCCCTGACCAACACCCTCTTCCAACAACACAAGAGAAGACTCTACACATGAACATCACCAGATGGTCAACACGGAAATCAGATTGATTATATTCTTTGCAGCCAAAGATGGAGAAGCTCTATACAGTCAACAAAAACAAGACCAGGAGCTGACTGTGGCTCAGATCATGAACTCCTTATTGCCAAATTCAGACTTAAATTGAAGAAAGTAGGGAAAACCACTAGACCATTCAGGTATGACCTAAATCAAATCCCTTATGATTATACAGTGGAAGTGAGAAATAGATTTAAGGGCCTAGATCTGATAGATGGAGTGCCTGATGAACTATGGAATGAGGTTCGTGACATTGTACAGGAGACAGGGATCAAGACCATCCCCATGGAAAAGAAATGCAGAAAAGCAAAATGGCTGTCTGGAGAGGCCTAACAAATAGCTGTGAAAAGAGGAGAAGCGAAAAGCAAAGGAGAAAAGGAAAGATATAAGCATCTGAATGCAGAGTTCCAAAGAAAGCAAGAAGAGAGAAGAAAGCCTTCCTCAGTGATGAAGGCAAAGAAATAGAGGAAAACAACAGAATGGGAAGGACTAGAGATCTCTTCAAGAAAATTAGAGATACCAAGGGAACATTTCATGCAAAGATGGGCTCGATAAAGGACAGAAATGGTATGGACCTAACAGAAGCAGAAGATATTAAGAAGAAGTGGCAAGAATACACAGAAGAACTGTACAAAAAAGATCTTCATGACCCAGATAATCACGATGGTGTGATCACTCACCTAGAGCCAGACATCCTGGAATGTGAAGTCAAGTGGGCCTTAGAAAGCATCACTATAAACAAAGCTAGTGGAGGTGATGGAATTCCAGTTGAGCTATTTCAAATCCTGACAGATGATACTGTGAAAGTGCTGTACTCAATATGCCAGCAAATTTGGAAGACTCAGCAGTGGCCACAGGACTGGAAAAGGTCAGTTTTCATTCCAATCCCAAAAAAAGGCAATGCCAAAGAATGCTCAAACTACTGCACAATTGCACTCATCTCACACGCTAGTAAAGGAATGCTCAAAATCTCCAAGCCAGGCTTCAGCAATACGTGAACCATGAACATATTCTAGATGTTCCAGCTGGTTTTAGAAAAGCCAGAGGAACCAGAGATCAGATTGCCAACATCCACTGGACGAGAGTTCCAGAAAAACATCTATTTCTGCTCTATTGACTATGCCAAAGCCTTTGACTGTGTGGATCACAATCAACTGTGGAAAATTCTGAAAGAGATGGGAATACCAGTCCACCTGACCTGCCTCTTGAGAAACCTATATGCAGGTTAGGAAGCAACAGTTAGAACTGGACATGGAACAACAGACTGTTTACAAATAGGAAAAGGAGTACGTCAAGGCTGTATTGTTACCCTGTTTATTTAACTTATATGCAGAGTATATCATGAGAAACGCTGGGCTGGAAGAAGCACAAGCTGGAATCAAGATTGCCGGGAGAAATATCAATCACCTCAGATATGCAGATGATACTACCCTTATGGCAGAAAGTGAAGAGGAGCTAAAAAGCCTCTTGATGAAAGTGAAAGAGGAGAGTGAAAAAGTTGGCTTAAAGCTCAACCTTCAGAAAACAAAGATCATGGCATCTGGTCCCATCACGTCATGGGAAATAGATGGGGAAACAGTGGAAACAGTGTCAAACTTCATTTTTTGGGGCTCCAAAATCACTGCAGATGATGATTGCAGCCATGAAATTAAAAGACGCTTACTCCTTGGAAGAAAAGTTGTGACCAACCTAGATAGCATATTCAAAAGCAGAGACATTACTTTGTCGACTAAGGTCCGTCTAGTCAAGACTATGGTCTTTCCTGTGGTCATGTATGGATGGGAGAGTTGGACTGTGAAGAAGGCTGAGCACTGAAGAATTGATGCTTTTGAACTGTGTTGTTGGAGAAGACTCTTGAGAGTCCCTTGGACTGCAAGGAGATCCAACCAGTCCATTCTGAAGGAGATCAGCCCTGGGATTTCTTTGGAAGGAATGATGCTAAAGCTGACGCTCCAGTACTTTGGCCACCTCATGCGAAGAGTTGACTCATTGGAAAAGACTCTGATGCTGGGAGGGATTGGGGGCAGGAGGAGAAGAGGATGACAGAGGATGAGATGGCTGGATGGCATGACTGACTCGATTGACGTGAGTCTGAGTGAATTCCGCGAGTTGTTAATGGGCAAGGAGGCCTGGCGTGCTGTGATTCATGGGGTCGCAAAGATCAGACACGACTGAGTGACTGAACTGAACTGAACTGAACTGAACTGAACTGAACTGATTCTGAGGTGAAAAATAATGAGTAGGTTATTGTCAGTTGATCTTGCTTATTAAGTTAAAGGTTGTCAAATGGTTGCTGGCTGTTAGAATTATTTTGTGAGTTGCTTAATTTTCTCCTCTGCTGTTTAGTTTTACTTCATTTGTTTGTATTACCATACTGGAATCTGAGAAAGAGTTGGTAGAGGTTAAACTTTTAGAAGAAATGTTGGGCTTTAGATAGATTGGGAACTTGGAGCAGACATGGATGTCTGTGGGTCTGTCAGCTCTTGTTACTAGCTACCTTAGCCTTAGGCTTCAGAAAATACAGTGGGCCTGCCTGTATTATACAAGTTGGGACTTGTACAATACAAGTTGGGACTGCCACAATACAAGTTGGGACTGCCTAGGTGGATGTCGAATGAAATGAGCCCAGTGTGGGAAAAGACAGACAAGTAAGATGATTATGAAAAGGAAATACGAATGATAGTGGGGAAAAGCTGAGTCTCAAAAGTGTGCTCAATAGAATGGCTAGGCAGATTCTCATAGAAGGAATGTCCGTGTTGATTTACTTGGTACAGTTTGCCCAGCGTGGGGGCAGGGGCAGAGGATAAGGACAAAGCTGGAGTTGTGGTCTTGTGGATCTCAAGTGTTTACCAGCGAACCAGACAGAGGAGGTCAGGCAGTGTGGTGCCTCTGCTCTGAGAATCCCAGCTGCAGACAAAACATTCTCTTTGTACAGCACCGTGTATAGCACATGGTGAAATTGTGGGTTCTGGATCTAGGAAAGGAGTGGGGGAAAACCGCAACCAAAGCAGAAGTTTTCTCTGGAGTTGCAGTTAATGAAGTAGTTCTAAAGGGATCCTGGCCTCTGAGATGTGGAGGGGAAGTGGCAGGGCCATGGGGGTGGTAAGGTGGAGACAGGAGGAAGCCAGTGGTCTTACTAATTACTGTTTTATATAGAATGGTCAGGTCCAGCGTTGAGAGAGAAACACGAGATTCATTTCTGCTTGTCTCATCTTTAGCTCTAACCTTTTTGTGTTGGAGGTTAGTGACCAGTTTTGTTGGGTGATTGTAGTGAGGGTTTGTAAACACAGGAAAAGCTGGTTTTAGCTGGAAAAGCATGTCTCTTGGAGTGAGTAGCAGCGGGCTACACAGTAGGTGTGGGTTCACAGTAGTTCTTGCCCTTCTGTTCTTGGGGTGATGCCTTCCTCCACATTTTTCATCCAGCCTTTACCAGGTTTTTCTGAATAGTTACTAGTAAATCATAAGGGTCTGTAACTTGGTTGGTCATTTTTTTATATCGTGGTGCTGGTGGTAATTTAGTTGTTAAGTTGCATCTGAGTCCTGGTGATCCCATGGAATATAACCCACCACACTTCTCTGTCCATGGGATTTCCCAGGCAAGAATACTGGAGTGGATTACTGTTTCCTTCCCCAGGGGATCTTCCTGACCTAAGGACTGAATCTCATCTGCATTGCAGGCAGATTTTTTTTTTAACAATTGAGCCACCAGGGAAGCCCTATTCCATATCAAATAGGTATAATAATGAACACTCATTATTCAGAGAGATGAACTGGGTTAACAGGTGAGAGGTGTGACTGCCATGACCCAGAAACAGTATGGAAAGCCAGGAAAAGAATCTGAGATTGCTCCATATCCCCAAACAGACGCTTTCCTTCCTTAGGAATTTAGCCCTTAAAGTCCCTTCCAGGTCATGTAGTACCAAGTTGTTGGGAAGGTAAACCCAAGATTCTGTTCCCTCTGTGATGTGTCTCACTTTTGGAGCTGACTCAGCACACTGTATCTCTGAGATTAGGTCATCCTGCCAGCCCCTGGGGGAAGCATTGTGAGGATGGTTCTCTCTGGTTTATTTTTTTGTCTCCTGGCTTCATAAGCACGCAGATTCTCAGGCTCTTTCCTTTGTCTTACTTTCCTTTTGAATGTTTGTATGGAAGCTTTTGTTTTGTGCCGCTGGTTTTTGTTTTCCTGGATCTGAGTGTGGTTTTTAGGGAGAACTTCAGTGCCCAAACTGGAAACCTGGTACAGTCTGGCTTAAGTGGGACATTCTGAAAAGTCCTCTTAGAGGATGATGAGAATCAAACTCAAGCCAGTACAGCTCTTGTGATTTTGAGTCAGAAATCTCTAAAATATTGAAGCGAAGTCTCCCACTTGAAGACTCTGGTTCCCCAGGCTGTGCCCCTCCCAGGGCCCTGGCGCTAGTTTCTTTTCTCTCAGTTGCCCCTTCCGTTGTGTGAGTTACATGTCATGTGAATATCTGGGTCCCAGTCCTGAGCCTGGGAGCTCCAGGGGCCACCAGAGAACTGACTGGTGGTGTGAGGCCCTGTGGCCGTTGCAGCTGGTGTAGCTGTATGTCCCCTCCCCCAGCCCCCACCCCGCCTCTTAAACTGTACATTGCTAACTCAGCTTCCTTTCTTTTTTTAAGATGTGTTTTTTGAATCTTTATAGATTAAAAAAAAAAGAAATCTGTATTATGCTCTGTTGATGTTCTGATTTTTGTTCAGCTCTTCACCCTGAAGCAAGCTCCCTGCATCCATAGCTCTTACTTCACCATATTTTTTTTCTTTTTTTTTGGCTGTGCCATATCTTTTTGAGTCTATAAATAATACCTTACTTGCTTTATTTTAGCCCCCAAATTCTTTTCTTTATACTTCTGTTTTTCCTACAGATTCTCAGCACTTATTGGAGCCTCCTTTAGAAAGACATAGTTGAAAGGATTTTAACTGGGTTTGAAAAGTAATTAATAGTTTGCTAGGTCTTTATCTCTGGAATGATGTAGGGTCTAGCTAGCTCTCTTCAGAACCTCTTTCCACAAATCGTGGGCCTCAGCGTGCAAAGGTGAGCTCCAGTGAGTCAGGCTTTCTGAGCTCATTCCATAGATGCCTGTTTCTAGTCCCTCTGAATCTCCATTTACTTGGCAGCAAAGATGACCTCATATAAGGCACTTACATACAGCAGCAGGTCATACTTCCTGCATCTTGTTTCAGAACAGCTCACAGTCGAATGCCCTCAATCGGCGCAGGATCCGCTGTGGGGGAAGTAGAACTGTGCTCACATATGGGCTCAGTCACTTCCCAGTCTTTGCATTTTCTGTCCTGACTGGGGCCCAAGTGACCTCTGTCAGCGGAATTGCACACCCCAGGATTTCTGAAGGTGTCTGAACACCTGCAGGGTGGTAGAACATGTGCTGTTTGAGACTTGCTTTGGGTGATGTGCTGGGGTCTGAGACTGGTGTGTGGAGGCAGGAACCCCCCCACCACCCTTGCCCCATAATGTAGAACATGGAATGTGGTGAGGGCCGAGTGGGGCAGCGGGGGTGGGAGAAGGCGTTGTGCAGCCTCCCAGAGCCAGCCTTGTTGGGAGAGGCTTGGAACTCTGCTTCCTGGGAAGATCCACAGAGCAGAGAGGTCAAAATGCTCTGAATCTGCACTCTGCTTAGCCTCTGGTATGCTGTGGTGCAGGTTGACTGAATTCCCAGATGTTTGATCATCTCTATAAAGGGGAGAGGAATGTACTCTGTAGCACCCAGGAGTCAATGAAAATAAAATATGAAATATGAAAATGTTTTTAAATCCTAACGAACTCTCCATGGTAATGCATAGGTGTTTTTAGTGTATGGGGTATTCTATATTATATGTTCTGCGTGCGTGGTAAGTCAATTCAGCTGTGTCTTACTGGTGTGACTCTGGACTGTAGCCTGCCAGGCTCCTGATCCACGGCAAGAAGACTGGAGTGAGTTGACATGCCCTCCCCCAGGGGACCTTCCTGACCCAGGAACCGAACCGGTGTCTCATGTCTCCTGCCTTGGCAGGCGGATTTTTTTTTTTTTTCCTCTCATCAATAGCACCACCTGGGAAGCCCCATTATGTGTTCTAAACAGTGTTTTAAATTGTCTGTAAAATAGGTACCCTGTCCTGCTTACAACAGATGATAAAACTAAGGCTCAGAAGCTTGCTCAGCCAGTAAATGGCATAGCTAGCACTTGAATCTTGCCTTTGAAGCCTGGTTTCTACTAAGCTAATCAGGGTCCATAAGAGGAGTAGGCACCTTATAGCACTAGGCGCCATCTGATACTTTTTTTCAGCCAGCAATGTGTTGTGTCCCTAACACCTGGCATTTTAGGTGTTAGGTGAGTTTTGTTTGTTGTCTTTTTTCAACTTTTTTCCCCTGTGTAACTTGTAATGATCTTTAAAGGCATTGAGTTTATAAAAAACTTTTCTTCTTTTTAACCATTCCACTCTTGATTTAATTGCCTAGGTGGTGATTTAACTGTTAACCTTCCTAACTCTTCAGCTTTGGGCTCACCTAGGGATTTATTTTTTTAATTAAAGGATTATTGCTTTATAGACTTTTGTTTTCTGTCAGATATCAACATGAATCAGCTATAGGTTTACAGAGCAGGAGGCAAGCTATGATACTGAGTGCCGCCTGAGTCATCGGTTTAGGAGCCTATTGAGTCCCTTGTATCTGGCCAGCAAAGATGAGTAAGATGGATAAAACGCAAGTGATGGCAGGCAGTGCAGTTTGGTAAGTGACATGGTGTGGAGCCCACAGTATGTTGGAAACACCCACAGGGAGACGTCAGTGCAGGGCTGGGGAGCTGGAGAAGGCGGTGATGATGGCTGAGCTGAAGGAGGAAAGATGAGTGAGTTTGCCAGATTGGAACGGTGCGGGGACACCTGCAGGGTGGTGTTCCAGACAGGACTGGAGGGCTGGGAGCAGCAGTGGGCGCCCATGCCCGGTACGCGGCAGGAGGGAGAGGCAGGAGCAGCCGGTCAGCGCCAGCGTGGCAGCTCTGAGTGCCCCGTGGAGGCGCTCGAGTGATGTCCCGTTGCAGTGCCCCCCACACGTCCTTTACCTGCTGCTCTGGCTGTTGTCTGACGGTCCTTCTGTCTCCCTTTCCTCTCTCCTTTTGTAATCCCCCTCTCCCAGGCCTTTTCTTGGACTGTCAGTGTCAGTCTCCCTCATTCAAGGGTTACTCCAGGGCTTCTCTGGTGGCTCAGATGGTAAAGAATCCCCCCGCAAGCCAGGAGACCCAGGTTTGATCCGTGAGTAGGGAAGATCCCCTGTTGAAGGGAAAGGCAACCCACTCCAGTACTCTTGCCTGGAGAATTCCATGGACAGAGGAGCCTAGCGGGCTACGGTCCATGGTTTTGCAAAGAATCAGACACGACTGAATGACTAACACACTGGACACCCTCTCAGCAGGCCAGCTCTGTCCCTGTGTGTGTGTGTGGCCCCTAGGGGTTGGGGAGAGCGGTACAGGGGGCAGTTCTGAGGATCTTGGCCTCTAAAATCAGCACTCTGAGAAAGTGAGGAAGGTGAATGGTCGGAGGACTGGAGAAGGTTTGTTTTCCAGACCATCGCAAAAAAATCTTAGGGTAGGCACGCGAGGTGTGTGCATGAGGCTGGTATAGGGGCCACCACCAGCATCATGGAGCTTTCCAGGCAGCATGAAGGGTGCCCCTAAGGATGAAAAGCTGCCCATTCACTTTTATCCTGAGATGGGAGGTTCTGGTCCTCTGTTTTAGGGGAGGGAGTGGAGACTCAGCGAAGTTAAGCAGCCTGCCTGAAGTTGCTCAGCCAGTATGGGGTGGACCCAGGGCTTCGCTCTTGGGTCTGTACACCTCTCCCACACGCCCTGTGCCTGCCGCAGGCGGGTCTGGCAGTGCGGCCCTGGGTGTCGTGCAGAAGGTGGCTGCGGTTCCTCAGTCTGCCCCCTTGGCGGCCTTGCCTATGTTAGCTGGTTTTTGCTGCCAGATGAATGAGCCAGCAGCAGCTGCTCTGATAGGCCTGGGAACTTGTCCCTGGAGGGAACGGCCGCATCCAGGAAGGTTACACCAGGCCTCAAAGCAGAAGTGTCTGGACATATCACAGAATCTGCTGAACTAGCAGTGTCCGTTGCAAATCCTGTTCTACAAGTTTATAGTGATGTTGGTGCTAACTCCCTGCCATTTGGTTTGAAGACTGAGAAAGAGAAGGCAGTTCACTGGGTTGTGATATTTATGATACAGTGATTGGAGGACTGTAATGAAATCTATATAAATTTCTATATACAAACCTCCCCCTACATTTCAGACCCAAATTGCACCTGTTAGCAGAATCAACTGGAGTGAAGGAGAAAGTCCTTTCCAAACTCAAATCTGGGTGGAAGATCCCTCACCCTCTCTTGTGAACACTCTGCCTTCCCTGCCCACCTTGCCTTGCCTTTGACAGTAGCTCTCCCAGCCCCCTCCCCCCAGCCTCCATGTAGGTTGCTGTGTGGGGCCAGGGCTGTCTGGATTCATCACTCCCAGGTTTGGGTCAGCTCACATCACCATCACATCACAGTAGGAAAACCTCGCCAGTACCGCGGGAGCACTGGACTTTGCTCTGAAGCCTTCTGTACCTTAACTCCAGGTTTGCACCACCTGCCTTTCAGGATCCACTTCTGAGTCTTTCTTTCCCCCTACCTTTGTCCCCCTCCTTCCTGAAGTTGTTAAGGCTGTCACACCACCACCACTGAGCGGTCTTTTGCTCTGTTAAAGTCTTCTCAGTGTTATTAAAAGGACTATGACCAGAGGTCTCTAGCTCACCTCCCTACAGTTACACATGATGTTCATGTAAATTCTTAATCTTATCCAAAATCGAATCTTATCCAATATCCCTTGTTAATATCCTTGGGATTGTGATGATAAGCTCTACATGATTTTCCATAAATGCCCCATACTTTACCAGGCAGAGTAAGTGCTTAAAACTCCTTTTGTTTAAAAAAAAAAAAAAAAGAAAGGAACTTGTCAAGTATAGTTTGTGTCTTATCACCAGTAAAATGAATTAGCTCTGGTTTATTGGATGCTTATACATTCCTATAAGATAGGTGTCTCCTACCTGGCCATCTTGTGGATGAAGAAACTGAGGCTAAAGAAAGTGAACGCTTTTGCTCACTTGAATCCACATCCAGATTCAAACTCAGGTCTGTAAGCAAGCCTGTATTGTCCTCACTGTGCTCTTCTGCCTCACATACATCCCAATTTCCTGAAGCTACTTTTAAATTTTAGTAAATTATGTTATCATTTTCATTAAACTGATTGATAATTATTGAATGGCCCTCGAGAGAGAGGAATTCTGATAGAGACCCTCCTCATTTTTTTTATTCTTTAATGGTTGCCCCTTGAAAGCTCTTGCTTATAGAAGAGAAAGCCATAAAGTCCTCTTGTCAGCCTCGGTAGAAACCCTTACCAGATGCTGGGGCATGCGCTGTTCTTGGTCTCTGTATTCATGCGTAGTCTCTCGCTCTGTCTTCTCTTCCTACTGGGTGATCTCTGACGGGTGGAATCCTCAGGCGTTCGTCCTGTCACCTGTCTCTCTAGTGTCTCTTCTCGCTGCTTCACTAATACTCAGGGAAGCTTGCGGTTGCCCGTGCTAAGGCAGCCAGGGCCAGGAGGGCTGTGTCCACATCCGACGGCCCCTGTAGGGCCGAGACTTCCCTCCTGGTCGGTGACTAAGACTGTCCTCTCAGTGCGGGGGGACCGTGTTCGATCCCTGGTCGGGAGACTAGACCCCCTGTGCCCCAACTGAAGATTTCATGTGCCATAGGGAAGAGCGAGGGTTAGCATGCTGCAGCTGTGAGCAGGTGCAGCTGAGTGAACTTGCAGGGCTCGAGTCTGGCCGCATCACCGCTGCTCAGGGAGTGGTGCCTTGTGCTGCCTAGTAGGAGTATGAGGTCCTCCGGAGTAAAAACCCCAGCACCCCCCTCCCCCAAACCTCGAGGTTGGAACATTTCAGAGAAACCCAGGTAAGTACCAACACTTTGGGAAAACTTAATTTTAGGGAAGAAAATCCCCAGCACCCTTTGTTTGCATCAGGAGCAGTTAGTGAATGGAGCTGCTGCAGTCTGAGACTTGTGTCAGCTGGTTTTTTTTTTTTTCTAAACTACCTTAATAGTACACTCAGCTGGCTGGGGCTCCTGGCACCGGCTCTGCCCCCCTCGGACTTGAGAGCCACCAGATGGGGTTGAGTTTCAGGTCATGGGCCGCCTCATTGCCAGGGGCCTTGATAAGACACTCACCGGCTTAAGTGAGAGTACGATAGTGCCACACAGAGGCACTCAGCAATTGTTACTGTCCCTTTGAACTGAGATCTGGAAGGGAAGCTTCTCAGTTCTGTGGGTAAAAAGAAAGAGTAAATAACTATAATCGAGGATTTCCCTGTGTAGAAAAAGCAGAGTTTTATCTAAATCCGGGACCTTGCTAGGCATTTGGCTACTTAGAGATAATTTTACTGTCTGGTTCTCAGCTGCCCTCAGCCAGATCTGGAACTTGGAAAACATGTAATTATGTGTGAGCCTTTGGGCCTTGAGGAAAGAACTGCACGGCCATTGGGACCTCCATCTAGAGGGCGCTCCCTCCTGTACTAGAGATGTGCTTTGCAGATTGACCCTGAGAGGGGTCCTGTACTAGAGATGTGCTTTGCAGATTGACCCTGAGAGGGGTCCTGTACTAGAGATGTGCTTTGCAAATTGACCCTGAGAGGGGTTTATGCACTTGAGGGCTCATCTCTGGGGACACACAGAAAACTAGTAAGGCAGAGAGGTTTGGAGTAGGGACCTCTGGAGACATATGGCCAGACTGAGTATTGGAGAACCAGTCACGTTGGCCCTTCTCTGTGAGCGGCATGAAGAGCAAAGCCCCAGAAGCAGGGGTCTGCGCCCTCAGGCACCAGCAGGCGCTCAGCTGTGCTGGCGTTCTTCACTTGCGTAGAATTACAGCAGTAGTGCTTTTTCTTGTTTGTAGACAGATCATCAGTATGTGGTAAATGACAGTAGAAACTGTGCTGGGAACACAGTCTTCACTCATTCATTTGGAAAAATGTGTTTTGCTTTTGCACAGCCAGTGAACGTTTCGGTGGCAGTGTGTGTTGTGTGTGTGTGTGTGTATCAGTTTGGGGATTGCTTGTAGGGTATTTTGTAAAGAAGGAAACATTCTTTTCAAGCCAGGACCTTTTGTAGGTTAAAGGGAAGTCATTGGAACCAGATGCTAAAAAAGCATGCTTGAAATTAGTTTTGGTCTCGATTGTAGTATGGCTCAGCCTGAATGACTTCCAACAGTGTTTAGAAATTCAGAGTATTAGTAGTAGGATCACAGAGATCATCTTATGCTTCCTAATTGCTGGTTTGCAAACCGGTTTGGTCTGTAATAACATTAAGTTCTGAGTGTCTGTAGAAAGCTTATATGGTGTACATCAGTTGCATTATGTGTTTGTGAAATACAGCAATCACCTTACATTGTACTATAAAAGATTGTGTCTTTTATTTTTTAATAGTTCCTCCTTTATTTTTCCAATGTAAGTGACCCCACATATCAGGGTCCTGGATCTGCCTCCTGTTTTTGTGCATTCTTTGGCTTTTTTCAAGGTCAGATTCAGGGTGCCAAATGAGAATAGGAAACCATAGGATTTTTTCCATCTCTACCTGTCCTAGTGATAATGGATTGTAAACTTTACCAGAGTGTACCACTTTTCCTTTTAGCAATCTTTCCAAAATAAATAGATTTTTAAAAGTAACATTTCAGAAACAAATGTCGTTTTATGTTTATGGGTTCTGCTTGAACTTTATCATTTAGTGTATAAAAATAAGTAAAATTGTATAAGGAATACGAAAAGTGTTTTGTATTTGCTTCACCCACACCTAGCCATTGTTAAAACTATTAAATTTCTTTCTGAATTTAATATATATGTCCATGGAACTTATTTTGGCTTTGGACAAAATTGAGATAAACAGAGCTTTTTAAAACTTAACGTATCCTGAGAATTTTCCCATATTACCAAATTTATTTTCTGCAGACATGATTTGGTACCTGTATTATATTGTATGTGCAGTGTTCCAGGATTTATTTAATAAACCCACCCCCCTCATTGTAGACTAAGTAGGTTGTCATCAACTTTTTTGCAATGATGAACATGAACATTTTTATAAGTTTTGCATTCCACTTTGATTTTTTCCTTAGGGTAAATTCCTTCAGGTTGAATTATAGGTTAAAAGGATGAACGTTTTTCACACTCTTGGCAAACTGGGACAGGGTCCTCAGTGCTTGCTGTTGGCGCCACTGTGAGTAGTTTCTCAGGACAGCTGGGTCCCAGATGCAGTGTGTTGCTGGGACGGCAGTGTATAAGCTTTCCTGGCAGGCATGGTGAGCGCAGCAGTGAGCGCCTCAGAAGAAAGGGCTAGAGAAAACTCTTGTGTCTAGCATTTTTTGCTCTTGCATTTTTCTGGAGATGGGGTGGGGTAAGTTCTCTCTTGAAAACAACCCTAATTTATATATTCCTTATTTTTTCATGTGAAAAGAGAGACCTATATTGTTTTATTTACTTATTATACATACAGGCATCTATTCTTTTTCAAATTATTTCCCCGTTTAGGTGGTTATAGAATATTGGGCAGAGTTTCCTGATTAACAGTAGGTCCTTGCTTGTTATCCACTCTAAATATAGCAGGATTATCATATTAAGTGGAGTAAGTTATATGATATCACTTATATGCAGAATCAAAAAAACAAATGATACAGATGAATTCATAACCCAAGTCCCTGTGAAAGAACTTGGAAAAGCGAGTGGGTGGTTACCTTGGGTAACAGCGGCCATGATAACTAATTATAGAGCATGCATCGCATCAGACTTGACTTCCACAGTGGTGGCAGGACTCAGTGCCAAGACTTTTGCTTTTATATAGGTCTGAGACCAAGCCTGTTGCTTCCCACCTCCTTAGCAGAAAGATCTATCCTTTTCCAGTAATCCAGGCTTTCTTCATAGGACTTGGTGTGTGGCAAGCTGAGGAAGAGTTGCAGAAAACTGTATGTAGCTAGTATGGGGAGCAGGGAGAAGGAAAAGAGGAGGAGGAGGGGGCAAGGGCACTTTCTAGGCTCAATCTTTCAAGTCTTCCTGGAAGAGGACGTTAACTCTGCAAGATTAGAGTAATGCTGTGTTTTAAGGATGTACTGGGAATTAAGTGGGCTTCCCAAGTGGCGCTAGTGGTAAAGAACCCACCTGCCAGTGCAAGAGACATAAGAGACAGGGGTTTGATCCCTGGGTCGGGGAGATCCCCTGGAGGAGGCATGGCCACCCACTCCAGCATTCTTGCCTGGAGAATCCCGTGGTCAGAGGAGCCTGGCGGACTATGGTCCATAGGGTCGCAAAGAGGCAGACACTGAAGCGACTTAGCATGCATGCATGAGCTTGGCTTTAGGTTGATAAATAGCAATGCAAGCTGTTGATTTTTATTTTTTGTTAAATATTTGTTAGTGAGAGAAGTGATGTCTGTAACTGAGAAAAGGGTTATGTGATATGGTGTGTGTGTGTGTGTGTGTGTGTGCGCGTTTCTGCATCAAGGTTTCAGGGGCTACCTTTCAGGACTCTGAACCTGGAAAACATCCTGGTTTTAGACTCTACTCGAGAAATGTGGCTTTGACTCAGTATACTTTTATTGAGGGCTTGGCACTGGGATAGGTGTACAAAGATGAATGAGCTCAGACCCTTGCCCATAATTTATGTAGTTTGGTGATAAGAGATTAGTAATATAAGTAGATAAGTTTTTATTGTGGTAAAATATATGTAACAGAATATTTGCATTTTGAAGTGAACAGTTCTGTGGCATTACATACATTCACCTTGTTGTTCAGCCATTGCCACCGTTCATCTCCAGAGCTTTCTCACCTTCTCCAGCTTAAAACTCTGCCTGTTTCACAGTAACTCCTCATTTCCCCTTACCTCCAGCCCATGGAGACCCTACTACTCTCAGTATGTCATAAGTGAATCATATGGTATTTGTCTTTGTGATTGGTTTGTTTCATTTGGCTTAATTTCTCCAGGAATCAAGGTTCATCCATGTTGTAGCATGTGCCATAATTTCCTCCCTTCTTAAGGGTAAACAGATGCTCCACGGTGTAGTAATAGAGCATCACATTTTGTGTGTCCGTTCATCCATCGATAGATAGTGATTGCTTTCACGTTTCGGCTATTGTGAGTAATGCTGCTTTGAACATGAATGTACAAATACCTGTTCCTTGCGTTCAGTTCTTCTGGGTCTATATTCAGGCCTGGAATGCTGGATCTCATGGCAACTACATGTTCAATCTCTTGAGAAACTACTGTGCCGTCTTGCACAGTGGCCGTGCTGTACAGCCCTTTACTGCACTTTGTAGCAGTGCACAGGGCACGAGTGCCTCCATGGCCTTGTCAGCCCTTGTCATTTTCTTCTGCTAATAGCCTTCCTAACCGGTGTCAAGAGGCATCATTGTGGTATTGGTTTGCATTTCCCTAATGATCAGTCATGTTGGACATCTTTCGGGCACTCATACAGTCTTAGGAGAAGTGTCTGTTCGATTCTTGATCTTTTTTTTTTAATGAATTTTTTTTATTGATATCTCACTCCACCCCCCCCCTCCCCCGTTTTATTTATTTGTTTATTATTTGGCTGAGCTGGATCTTCGGTGCTGGGTGCGAACTGTCTCTAACTGCGGTGATGCGCAGGAATCTCACTAAGGTGGCTGCTGTTGTTACGGCCTTGGACCCTAGAGTGTGTAGGCTTCCGTCGTTGAGGAACTTCAGCATGTGGCTTCTTCCTGGACCAGGTTGAACCCATGTCCCTTGAATTGGCAGGTGGATTCTTAAACCACTGGCCCACTAGGAAAGTTCTTGATCATTTTTTAATCGGTTTTTGTTGTTGTTGTAAGAGTTCTTTGTGTGTTCTGGGTACCAATCAGATATGTGATTTGCAAATATTTTCTATCATTCCTTAGGCTGCTTTTTTCACTCTGTTGATAGTGTCCTTTGATGCTCAAAAGGTTTTACTTTTGATGAAGGCCATCTTATTTTTTTTCTCTTGCTGCTTGTGGTTTTGGTGTCATGTCCAGAAAAATCTTTGCCGAATCCAGTGTCAGTATGCTTTCCTCCTTTGTTTTCTTGAAAGGGTTTGGGATTTGTCGTCTCAAATCTTAGGTTTAGGCCTTGGGTCCATTTAGAGTTAATTTTGGTATATTGTATAAGGTAGGATTACATCTTCATTTTAATACAGTTAGTTGAAAGATAATTTTATCATGGGAAAGAAGATGCTTAGTTGCAACTCACAGGAGTTACTGAGTCATGGTATCTGGCAAGAAGGTTCCGTTGGAATGATCTGGGAGGAAGCGATTCAAGCCTCTCACTGCATTATGGTGAGGGAGCACACTACAGGAGGCTTCCCTGAGGGGACTGCTGTGCAGTTTCCTGGGTATCTGTAAGAGCTATTTCAATTCAGAAAGGGGGAAAGGGAGATTATCATCACTAATTATTAGAGAAATGCAAATCGAAACTACAATGAGGTATCACTTCACGCCAGTCAGAATGACAATAATCAAAAAAATCTACAGACAGTAAATCCTAGAGAGGATGTAGAGAAAAGGGACCGCTCTTGGACTGTTGGTGGGAATGTAAATGGATACAGCCACTATGAAGAACAGTATAGACATTCCTTAAAAACTAGGAATGAAGCTACCGTATGACCCAGCAGTCCCACTACTGGGCATATACTTTGAGAAAACCATAATTGAAAAAACACATGTAAAGCCACTCCAGTGTTCTTGCCTGAAAAATCCCATGGACAGAGCAGACTCATCTAGGGAGCAACCTAGACGTCCATCGGCAGACGGACGGGCAAGAAAGATGTGGGGCTTAATAACTGGTCAGTTCTAGTGAGGTGGATGAACCTAGAGCCTGTTATACAGAGTGATGTAAGTCAGAAAGAAAAATAAATATGTATCAAGACATATATATAGAATCTAGAAAAATAGTATTGATGAACCTATTTGCAGGGATGGAATGGGGACGCAAATTGGTCATAGCTTTTGTAGTAAGGAGCAAGCATCTTTTAATTTCATGGCTGCAGTCACCATCTGCAGTGATTTTGGAGCCCAAAAATATAAAGTCTGTCCCTGTTTCCATTGTTTCCTCATCTATTTGCCATGAAGTGATGGGACCAGATGCCATGATCTTCATTTTCTGAATGTTGAGCTTTAAGCCAGCATTTTCACTCTCCTCTTTCACTTTCATCAAGAGATGCTAGTTCTTCTTTGCTTTCTGCCATAAGGGTGGTGTCATTTGCATATCTGAGGTTATTGACATTTCTCCCAGCAGTCCTGATTCCAGCTTGTGCTTCATCCAGCCTGGCATTTCACATAATGTACTGTACACATAAGTTAAATAAGCAGGGTGACAGTATACAGCCTTGACATACTCCTTTCTTGATTTGGAACCAGTCTGTTGTTTCATGTCCAGTTCTAACTGTTGTTTCTTGACCTGCATAAAAATTGCTCAGGAGTCCACTAAGGTGCTCTGGTATTCTCACCTCTTTCAGAATTTTCCAGTTTGTTGTGATCCACACAGTCAAAGGCTTTGGCATAGTCAATAAAGCAGAAGTAAATGTTTTTCTGGAACTCTCTTGCTTTTTCAATGATCCAGTGGATCTTGGCAATCTGATCTCTGGTTCCTCTGCCTTTTCTAAAACCAGCTGGAACATCTGGAAGTTCACAGTTCACATATTGCTGAAGCCTGGCTTGGAGAATTTTGAGCATTCCTTTGCTAGCGTGTGAGATGAGTGCAATTGTGTGGTACTTTGAGTATTCTTTGGCATTGCCTTTCTTTGGGATTGGAATGAAAACTGACCTTCTCCAGTCCTGTGGCCACTGCTGAGTTTTCCAGATTTGCTGACATATTGAGTGCAGCACTTTCACAGCATCATCTTTTATCTTCTGCCTCTGTTAGGTCCATACCATTTCTTTTCTTTATTGTGCTCATCTTTGCATGAAATGTTCTCTTGGTATCTCTAATTTTCTTGAAGAGATCTCTAGTCTTTCCCATTCTATTGTTTTCCTCTATTTCTTTGCAGTGATCCCTGAGGAAGGCTTTCTTTACTCTCCTCGCTATTCTTTGGAACTCTGCATTCAAATCTTTCCTTTTCTCCTTTGCCTTTCACTTCTCTTCTTTTGTCAGCTATTTGTAAGGCCTTCTCAGACAGCCATTTTTCCTTTTTGCATATATATATAATATATATTATATTATATATAATGTAATATATATATATAATATATATTATATATATATATAATTATGACTGATTTGAATTGTTATGTGGCAGAAACCAAGACAATATTGTAAAGCAATTTTCTCCCAAAATAATACGTGATATTTAATGTGCTTCTTAATCTACTATCTTTAGTTATATATGTGTTCTTTATAGGAGGTTTGTTTGGCCTGAAATTCCCCATTAGTTTGTGGAGGGGTTTTTTTGTGAGGATGTCTGTACTTACATTAGCTGTTTGACCCAGTAGAGAAGAAACAGGATTTCACACTGTTACGGAATACCCTGTGTGAGGTGAGAAAACATACTTTGTGTTTGAAAGAAAAATCACTTTACACATGGCCTTGATCTATGATGGACTCTAAACCTGCTGCAGATTTTTGCCCTAAAAGTTGTGCCACAGCTCAAATCTGATCTCATCGTGTGTGCAGCTGTGGGCCAGAGGGTTGAAAACAGATCCTCTGTCTCTTTCAGGATGAATTCCAGAGGGACACAGCTGCAGGTTTTTCTGTAGCTCTTTGTATGTGCACAGGAAGTTCCTTACAACCCACTTGGTTAGATCTCATTTCCTTTCCGTTGTTGCCCTGGGTGTTCCTGGGTGTCCCGCCTGCAGCCTCAGGGTTCAGAGAGCCGCTGGACTGGTGCCCTCTTGTGGCCCTCCTTTGAGCTGGTTCCATCTTGGGAGTTGAAGAGAAAGAAAGGATACCTGAGAAGAAGAAAATTTGGGAGAGTTTACTCTACATTTCTGCGTGAGAATATCTTCCTGACCACAGGGATAGAAGTGGTGTCATGGGCGTCTCCTGCATTGCAGGCAGATTCTTTACCATTGAGCCACCTGGGAATCCCCGTAGATGCAACTTTTTAGGGTAGAACATGGTAAAAAGTTTTTAGAAAGCTAGTCAATTTAACTGTACAAATAAAAATTTTCTTTAAGGAACATCACATTTTTTAAAGGAAAAAGGCAGTTCACTGGAAAGAATATTTGTGATACAAATGAGAAATGAGTCCATTTTCTTAATGCAAATCAAGAGCTTTTCAATGAGAAAAGACCAGCACCTTAACAGAGAGTGAGGATAAGATATCAACAGACAGGTTTCAGAAAAAGAAAAACAGAAGGCATATGATGCTTTGCCTCATATAAAATAGAAATGTAAATTAAATAGGTAGAGAGGGGGTCGCTACTTTTCCTTTCATGCATTGGAGAAGGAAATGGCAACCCACTCCAATGTTCTTGCCTGGAGAATCCCAGGGACGGAGGAGCCTGGTGGGCTGCCGTCTATGGGGTTGCACAGAGTCGGACACGACTGAAGCGACTTAGCAGCAGCAGAGAGGATTAAGTTAGAATTTCAGATATGAGTAAATAGGTGTATGTACATCATTGATGGTGGGCGCTATCTGGGCTTATGTATGGAAATGTAAAAAATACAGATTCTTTGCCCTAGCAGATCCAGTAGTAGAAATTTATCTGACAGTTGTTGGCTTAAAAAGAGTATTCACAACTTAAAAGTTGAAGAGTTATATTTTATCCTGTGGGAATATTATATTTTATCCCGTGGGAATATTTTGTTTTATCCTGTGGGAATATTTAGGACTTCGAGCCTGGGAAGCAGCATCTCAAGTAACCCTGAGAGAGCTGCGCTGAGGCAGGGAAAGAAGATCCATGTTATATAGAAGTTTTGCAACAACGGAGTTGCAAAAAGTATCAGAAGATGATTTAATCTTATTTATTTTTGTCTGTACTGGGTCTTTGTTGCTGCACTTGGGCTTTCTCTCGTTGTGATGAGTGGGGTCTGCTCTTGGAGTGCACAGGCTTCTCATTGAAGTGGCTCCTCTCGTTGCAGAGCGTAGGTGCTACGTGCGTGGGCTTCAGTAGTTGTGGTTTTCGAGCTCTGGAACACGGGCTCAGTGGTTGTGGCTCAGTGGGCGCAGCACGTGGGCGCCATGGTTGTGGCTCCTGGGCTCTGGAACATGAACATGTTATCAGTGGTTGTCGTTCCTGGGCTCTGGAACACGTGATCAGTGGTTGTCGCTCCTGGGCTCTGGAACACGGGATCAGTGGTTGTGGCTCCTGGGCTCTGGAACACGGGATCAGTGGTTGTGGCTCCTGGGCTCTGGAACACGGGATCAGTGGTTGTGGCTCCTGGGCTCTGGAACACGGGATCAGTGGTTGTGGCTCAGTGGGCGCAGCACGTGGGTGCTGTGGTTGTGGCTCCTGGGCTCTGGAACACGGGATCAGTGGTTGTGGCTCCTGGGCTCTGGAACACGGGATCAGTGGTTGTGGCTCCTGGCCGGGATCAGTGGTTGTGGCTCCTGGGCTCTGGAACATGGGATCAGTGGTTGTGGTGCGTGGGCTTAGCTGGTCTATGGAGTCTTCCTGGACCGGGGATCTAACCTGTGTCCCCTGCCTTGGCCGGCAGATTCTTCTCCACTGCACCACCAGGGCAGTCCCCAGAGATGGTTGTTAGTGAAAGAAAACCAGGAATCCCAAGTTAGCAGAGGTAATGCTTTTCTGTGTATGGGAAGATGCAAGAACCTGGGCTCACTGAAGCCATTCCTCTGATATGTCCCTCAGTTATCCTGTTTTCACGTCTTCAGTTTCCTCAGGACTCACTGTAGGTAGTGGCAGCAGTCTGATGACTGCTGGATGGCAGGTATTTTTTCCTTCCTGAGTTCCCTCGGGTCACAGGCTCACCATCTGTGGCTATAATTGCTGGGGACTGTAACATTCTTTGCTTACTGGTATGGCAGGAAATATCCCGTTTCTCACAGATATATACATATGGCCATACAGAGTGCTTGTTTTAGAAAAAGTTGAGCACAATTAAAATCCTTATCAGTGGAAGACTAGCTGCAATTCCTTCTTACAGTGGAATGTATGTACTTGTAAAGGAAGTGGCCTTACATGCACTGGGAAAATCTTCAAAATATATGAGTAAATGAAGGTACACACAGCATTGCATTATACTGGTTTTTTTTTTTTTTTTGAGGAATTGTACACGCTTATGTTTTTATGTGATGTGACCACCTATCAGAGGATGTATATGAAAACTGAAAACAGTGGCTACAAGGAAGTCAAAGGTGGTTGGATGTGGGGTGGGAAAAAGGCAAATTCACATTCTGCTGTTTCATACCTGTTAGATCTTGTACTATGTACCATAGATATTGCCTCTTAAAAACCTAACTGCCTTGAAAAGGGTAATAGAAATAAGTAAGTACAAAAAAAAAACCCACACACACCAAGATTAAAAACTAAAAGCAAAGAATATATAACCCAGAATTTCGGCTCAGATTTTGTTTTTTATTTTTTAAAACTTTTAATTTTATATTGAAGTATAGCCAGTTAATAATGTTGTGATAGTTTCAGGTACTTAGTGATACATATACATGTATCCATTCTCCTCCAAACTCCCCTCCCATCCAGGCTGCCACATAACATTGAGCTGAGTCCCCTGTGCTATACAGTAGGTCCTTGTTGGTTATCCATTTAACATATTTTTATAAATATATATAAATGAAAGTTTAAGGAGATTTAGAGACAAGAATAATTTTTATTGAGCATGTATGTTCTGTTAGCCACTGATGTGTATACTAACTTGATAACCTCTAGAGCTCACTTATGGAATGGCTGTCAGTCCCACTGTATACCACAAGGATAGTTACCAGTCTTGAGAGGTCGTGTTTTCTGAACATAACTGGTGTGGCACAGTCAGAAATCAAGCCTGATTCAAAATATCCATTTTCTACCTTTTTAAAACTTCATGGTTAATGGGTAGTTTTTGTCCATCTTGGCCTTTTTTTTTTTAAATCTGTCTGCTCAGAAGCCAGAAGCTTCGGGTATTTCTCTCAAGATACAAAATGGTACTTTTTGTATATCTTCAGCCTAGTAATTACTACTCATTTTGAAGACCCTGAAGCACATTGCAAGATCCAAAAGCAAATTCTTAGTTACCAAGGAAACAGTAGGTTTAGCATTTTAGTCAGTATGGCTTCTTTTAAGAAACCTTTGAAAGTTGACTGAGCCTGTTGAGCTCATATGATAATTATTAACCAGGATATTTGATGAGTGGACACTCCTATATGCCACCTAGTAATAGTTTATAGTTAGAACAAACATGAAATACCAGGGAAAACCCCGCAGAAAAGATTGTAGAGTGAAATGATACATGTCCTTACGGCCTATATCCTCTGTGGGCGGAAAAAATTATGTCCAGGAATATACATAAATAGAAGTTAAAAACATGCTCATATTCTGTGATTTTAAAGAAGAGAGAAATTGAACCCAGTCATTGAAAAATGTCAAATGTATTAGTTTCCTAGGGCTGCAGTAACAAATCATCACAAAGTCGGTGGTTTAAAACAATGGGAATTTATCCTCTTGTATTTCTGGAGGCCAGAAGTCCAAAATGTAGATGTTAGAGCCTTGGGTCTTCTGCAGGAGTCTCTGGCACATGCTTCTCTCCTAGCTCTGGCGGAGTTCCTCAGTCTCTAGCTTCTCTCCTCTCTCCAGTCTCTAGCTTCATCTTCATCTGGCACCCCCTCACGCCTCTGTTTCTTTTCGCTCTGTTACAAGGACACTTGTCATTGGGTTTAGGGTTCCTCTGTTCCAAGGATGGCGTCATCTCGGGATCCTCAGTCTCAGTTGCATTTGCAAAGAACTTTATTCCAAATAAGGTCACATTCTGAGATTCCAGGGGTTAGGACATACTCATAGCTTTTGGGGGATCACAGTTCAACCCCTGGCAATAGTTGAATCACAAAAGATGGATGGTCATTGATTTTTATTTTTAAATAAATAAACTTCTTGTGTGAAATAATTGTAGATTCATACGATAGTTTAAAAAAAATGAAACAGATCCCATGTACCCTTTGCTCAGTTTCCCCAGTGGTAGGTGGTATCTTGTAGTATCTTACAGGGCACTGACAGGGATAAAGTGAAAACACGGAATGTTTCATCACCACAGGATCCCTCCTTCATGTTGCTCGTTATTAGCCATCCCTGCCTTCTCCCACCACTGCCCTTCCGCCTCATCCCTCATCCCTGTCAACCAGTAACCTCTTCTCCATTTCCATAATTTTGTCGTTGCGAGAATGTTAATATAAATGGAAGCTTACATTCTGTAGCCTTTTGAGATTGCCTTTTTCCGCCCTAGCAGAATTCTCTGGAGATTGCTTCGGGTAGATGTTCATTCCTTTTCATTATTCAGTGGTGCTGTGTGGTGTGGGTACACCAGTTTGTTTAAGCGTTCACCTACTGGAGAACATCTGGGTGATTTCCCATTTCTGACTGTTAGGACTGAAGCTTCTGTGAACATATGTGTACGTGTCTTTGTGTGAACATGTTTTCATTTCTCTGGGATAAATGCCCAGGAAGGAGTACAATTGCGAGATCATATGGTAGATGCGTGTTTAGTCTTTAAAGAAAGTGTCAAATTGTTTTCCTGGGGAGGTGAGCCACTTACATTTCTTTTTTAAAATTATATTTAATTTTTAAATTAATTAATTTATTATTTTTGGCTGCGCTAGGTCTTCATTGCTCATGCCGGCGTTCGCTAGTTGCGGCAAGTAGGGGCTACTTTCTGGTTGTGGTGTTCAAGCTCCTCACTGTGGTGCCTGCTCTCCTGGAGCACCGGCTCTAGAGCACAGGCTTTAGTAGCTGTGCCCCCAGGCTTAGTTGCCCTTCTGCATGTGGAGTCTTCCTGGATCAGGGATCGAACCCGTGCCCCCTGCATTGGCAGGCGGATTCTTAATCCCTGGACCACCAGGGAAGTCCCCTCACTATAGTCCTTTACAGAGTAACATGGTCTGTAACAATTCTTTTATTTATTTACTTGCATTTGGATTTCAGAGGAGTTTTGGGGCCAAGGAGGTGGCTGATGAATGATGAATCTGTCAAAATCTGGAAAGGACAACTTGAGGAAGTTGAATCTCCTAATAGAAGATTTGATCCCCTTTCTTCAGAGGCTGTGAGGGATAAATGGGAAGTTGGGTTTTCGAGGACAGTGAAAGAGCCTTTCCAAAAAGAAGGGGAAGTGGGTGCCTGGCACACACTTTCGGTTTCCTCCCCCTGCTGTGCTGCAGTTAGACACGGGTGCTGGAGGAAACTTAAAGAGAAAATGAAAAAAACAATCTTTTGAGAGCCAGATAGTCTAACTTCCGGTTTTCCACAATTTGGATAAGGACTGCTGGAAAGGAAGAGTTAACTCAAATATACTTGGTACAACAAAGCACTCTTGTGCTGTTAAGTCCTTGTTAAATGTTTACTCATGTGTGGGCTTCAATTTGCAGAGATCCAGCCGGGGATCCCACTGGCACATTGTGCTTGCCTTTATCCACTCACTTTTCTAAGAACAGAAGGGAGTCGGCTTTCTTTTTGTGCTTCTCTTCAGAAGGACTTCAAGTCTTGGGCCATAATTTTTGCAACAGGCATATTATCCTTGCTTTGTAAGCCAAACTGTACCAAGTGGGTGGGTTTTGGTACACCTTGTCCAAGGGTGTGCTCGTTTTTCCCTCGAACAGGGGGTTCGGTTGTCTGGGTTTTACCCTCTTAGCTTACCTCCTGCCCCTCAAGTAAAAGGGGAAGGAAAGAGATCCAGCTTCACGTGTATCCACAAGGCAGTGGGAGCTGACCCTCCAGCACTCCTCCTCTTGGCTTCTACCTTTTGCAGAGGGCTTCATGAGGAGTAAATTCATCAAAGCCAGCAATCAGCCTAGATGCATTCAAATTTAGGGTGGAGGTAGAGTGGAGGTGGTGTCTTTTGTGTATGTCCTGTGGGGAATACAAAGAAGTGTCCACAGGTTTTATATTCAGGCTCAGAATCAGCACAGGAGGTTGAAGTCAGTCACAGTTTCGTACTGAATGAGTGTAGGCCAGCGGTGAGGCCCGCATCACTGCTTGAGCAGAGGCGCGTCTCTTGCCTGCTGTTTCCCCCGTGTTGGATGGTAGGTTAATACCTGCCACCAGGCTGTGGATTAAAGTGGAGCTTGGCTTCGCATGAGGACCATGGGCAGCAGTCCCTTTCCTGTTTTTTTTCCTGTTGAAAAATAGGGAGATATATAGTTTTCCCTATATGGGAAAAGTGTAGGAAATATTGTATTTCCTAATAGGAAATAGGATATAGGAAATAGAAACATAGTTATTTTACAATTTTGTGTTATTTTCACATGTACAGCAAAGTGTGGGTCAGAAGTGACTTGTCTTACTGTTTTCCTAGTAAAATATTTCTCAGGAAAACTAACTTCTAAGGAAGTCCAGCAAGCCTGTGCTTTGCAGAGCCCAAGGAGAGGAAATTACAGAGCCTTACTGAGAGTGTTTGTTCCCAGCAGCTCCTATATTATACACTGTGGCCGCTGCACCTGTGTGGTAGGGTCACTGTGTCTCTCATGAAGAGAAGAGGTCCGCGTCCCGTTCTGATGCAGCGGCAAGGCAGGCGGTGTGTGTGGTTGTTGAGGTCTGGCGTCCTGAGCCAGCCTGCATGAGTTTGAAGACCAGCTTAGCTGCTCTCTTGGTGTCTGATCTTGAGCCACGTCACTTAATCTACCCCTCTGTGCCTCCATTTCTTCTGCGTAAACGGGCATAAGAAGAACGTGCACCTCATAAAATTGCAGATTAAATAGCGTAGTAAATGTAAAATCCTTAGAACAGCCCCTGGCATTTGTATGTTCACTATTGTTCGTCATCCCTCAGTTGATTCTGAACCAGTTTAGTTTCACGAGTAAGTATTCTTTGAAGGAGTTTCTCTGTCGGGGTTCATGACTCCCAAGAGAACAGAGCCAACTATGTAATTTTACAGACCTAGAAATGAATTATTTTAAATGTCTTTGCTAGGAGTAGAGCTTGGATTCAGAGTTCATTGGAAAATCCTGGGAATATGTCAGTGACTGTTGATCAACCAGAGTTTTTCTCAGGTGGGAAAACACCTGGGATTTTCTAGGCTGGACTACCTTTTTAGTACGAACATGAATCAGGAATTAAAAATGAGAGTTTATATCGTGGGAAGTTTTGTATTTAGCACCATTTATAATCTGGTTTTCCCCCTCCCAGTCATGGCTTCCCCTGTGGAGAGCTTGGGCTGTAGCACAAGCAAGGTGCTGAAAGATGGGGATGATATTACTCTGACACATCTCTGACACAGAGAGAGGCTGGCAGGTGGCAGAAATGTACCCAGTGGTACAGTGGTTGAGGCAAATGTTCCCACCTCATCTTTTACAACAAAGAAATTATTTGGTTGAGGGGATGCTTGTGGCAAATGGCTGCTTGAGCTCCAGCCATCAAGTCTTCTTCTAGCCAACAGGAAGAAGAGAGTCAAAAGGGGACTCTTATCCTTTAAGGAGATTCCGGAAGCTTCTGCCTCACACCTCTACTTGTCTAATTGGTCAGAACTTAGTACAATCACAAGCTATAAGCTGGGAAATGTGGTCATGTGCTCGGCTAAGACTGAGATTTGGTTACACAACTAGTTATCTCTGAGTATGTTATGTACTACAGGATGGAATCAAGACTGATGCTAAGGATGAACAGGGCAAGCTATATATTTGAAACTCCAGATCTGAAGGGAAAAGAAAAAGATACTCTGCTGGATATCAGTTCAGACATTCCCTGTGTTCATTCATCTAACCACATTTGAGTGAGCCCACCAGGTGCCAAAGCCTGCCAAGCCCTGGAATAAAATCTGAGTCACAACAGGTTCCTGTGCTCCAGGAGCTCTTAGTTATTGTTATATAGCAACTTAGTGAGTTTCTGGTTCAGATCTTAGCTGTTTGTGTTTGTGTGTGGTGGTGATAACTGTATGGGAGCTAGCAGAACCAACTTAGCAGTGCATGGGTTCTGGGGTCATCCATGGCCCCACGGTTGGTTGGCCTTACAGATATTCCCCAGGAAGCATTGAGTGGCGCCTCCCTATTGCTTCCGCATAGATGGTTTGACCAGGAATTGAGTCAGCAGGTTTGAGCTTTGTTCTGTCTCAGGGCAGATTACTGGGGCTTTGGTTTTCTCATACTTGTGAATTAGAGCTTCTGAGCTGCATGGAGAGGAACCCCTGCCTTCAAAGGAATGATGTAATGTCTGGGGGCATGCTGGACACCATACAGGTTAGTTGTGTGTTTCTTAGTGATAGTGACAGGGAAAGCTTCTGTCAAGATATATTGAGGTAACTTGCACGCAGTCCCTGAGTGAAGGAGTTAGATAGGGTCTTCTTGCACTCTTGGCTGCTGGATGGCGCCGTCAGGGCAGGCACTGACTGATATCCACAACCCATCCTGAAGGGCTGGGAGGGAGAGATGCCACAGGTGCCTCACCGGTGGCTGGCTGGCTGTCTTAAGCCCCAGGCCGTGTCATTGCTAGATTTTCCTCCACCTGAGCTCTCTTTTGATGAAGCCGCTTACTCTGAGCAGCACAGACAGCTTGATGGCATCCCGCACTCTCCTGTAAGGTGGCCTTGAGAAATGCCTGCGCCGTCTCCTGAGGACATACCAGCCTGAAGCCCTCTGCAGTGCGGACCTGAGTTGCTCTGAGCTGACCAGCTGGGGCTTCTTCCAGGTTGTGTGGTGGGGTGGTTGGTGCTTCCTCAGCTCTGTTTTCCTCACTGGGCAGTACTGGGGTGGGCAAGGGCATCTTAAGGAAGATCTTGGAAGACACACACAGACACACTAGAAATGTCACACTAAGATGGTGTCTAGGCTGTCTGAGCCCTTTCTTCTGAGAATCAGTTGAGGAAATCGCTGTACTGCTTGGAGCAAAATGGGAACCAGTGAGGACATCCGCCCTGTTGGAAACCACTAGCTGGAAGGGTCCATTGGTTCGCTGGTGACTGAGCTCTCCTGGGGCTTCCCGAGTGAGAGGGGTCTCTGGGAAGAGAGACTGCCACACTGGTCAGCACATTTGAGCACTGGCCTAATGATGAAGTCCAGGGTTGGCATGTTCTAGAAACTACAGCACAGGAAGGAATCTGAAAGGCATTGTGAGTGGTTGGTTCTCCATTACCGTAGCTGTTTGTGAGACTTAATCCTATAGACTTTTCTTCAAAGAATTTTCTAGGCCCCCCAACATTACTGGCTGGATTCTTTGAACACAATCCTTAAGACTAAATACTTTGAACATGTGTGTGTGTGCTTTTTAGCTTCTTTTTGATATGCAGATCACTTGACTGCCTTGAATTACGTGAAATTCTGTGGAAGTAGACTTTCATGATACAGTGTGACAAAACAGTGTTATATTTCTAAGTAGTCCCCTCCGTGTTCCCTGGAAGTGGAGTAAATGTATATAGAATATTGGGGGTGATGCCAAAGCTGCTTCAGTTCTAGAATAGTGAAAAGAATTGTGCCTTTGCAGTTAGAAGATCTGCAGTTAGGCTTGAGATTCAGCTCCATGACCCTTGAGCAAGTTGTTTTGCTTAACTGAAATCTCTAAGCTTCAGTTTCCTCATTAAGGTGGAAAAAAAGATAAAACTATATCTTTTGTAATAGAATTAAGTGAGATGATATCTTCAAAATGGCACAGTAGTGAAGAAATTGTAAATTGTCTTCACTGATTCTTCCATTTAATCTTTTTTCTTTTTCTAAAAGTAACCCCATATTGATCTTAATTTTGTATTCAGACAGCAACCCTAAGCTGACTTGTTACTGTGTCCCTGCAAAACTGGCCCTCCCTCCCCCTTAAAATACTTAAAATAGTGTGCTAAAAGTGGCAGGGACAGAATCTGTTCAGGATACATTGCATTATGTGTAACTGAGTTTCCTCCCAGCTCCATGAGTGGTGCCAGTTTGCTGGTGAGGTTTAGCTGGAAGGAGAGTAAGTGGCTCCAGAGTGGGGCTCCTTGGGTGAGAGTCCTGGCTCCCCTGCTGCTGGCCTTGGGCTGTGCCTCTTCATCTCGGTCTGCACTGAGTGGGTATAATAATAATGGCCAGCATACAAAGTTGTGATGGGAAATGGAATGATTTAAAAATATTGAGCCCAGTGTGGGCTTCCCTGGTGGCTCAGTGGTAAAGAATCCAGTGCAGGAGGCGCAAGAGGCTTGGGTTCCATCCCCAGGTTGGGAAGATCCCCTGGAGGAGGAAATGGCAACCCACTCTTGCCTGGGAAAGTCCATGGGGTCACAGAGATTCCAACACAACCAAGCACTCACCACACACTAGCACATGGGAAGAAGCTGCCTCTACAGGCACATTCTTCTTATATCAATTATTATTTTTAATTGTGATGAAACATACATATTAGGTTGGTACAAATGTAATTGCAGTTTTGGAAGTGAATTTTAAATCATTATAACTAGGCTCAAACACATTGTTATGAATGAAAATAGGAACCATTATAATCAACACATATTTGCCAACAAGAAATAAGTTTGTTTATTCCTGTTGCGTGAAAATGGAGAAATGTGCATTAAAATGATGTATAACATAACCACATTTAAGAATGTATTCTAATATCAAACAGCAAAGTTCAGCAATGCAAAACCACATTTACTTTTGCACCAATCTAATAGCATAAAATTTACTGTCTTAAAAATCATATTTAAGCATATAGTTCAGTAGTGTTAAATATATTTGCTTTGAGCCCCAATCTCCAGAACTGTTTCATCATGTAATAAATTATATCCATTATGCAACTCCCCCAAGCCCCTGGCAGTCTCCATTCTACTTTCTATGAATTTGACTACTCTAGATACCTCATGTAAGTGGCATCATATGGTACTTGTGTTTTTGTAACTGTAGTTATTAATAAGTCTTAGCTCACCACCGGAGAAGGCAATGGCACCCCACTCCAGTACTCCTGCCTGGAAAATCCCATGGACTGAGGAGCCTGGAAGGTTGCAGTGCATGGGGTCCCTGAGTGTCAGACATGATTGAGCGACTTCACTTTCTCTTTTCACTTTCATGCATTGGAAAAGGACATGGCAATCCACGCCAGTGTTCCTGCCTGGAGAATCCCGGGGACGGGGGAGCCTGGTAGGCTGCCGTCTCTGGGGTCGCACAGAGTCGGACACGACTGAAGCGACGCAGCAGCAGCAGCAGCAGCTGCTCACCACAGCAGTTGTACTGTCTCCCATCTTTAGCATTTTACAAGCTCATGATTGCTTGCCTTCTTCTCAAGCCCGAGTCATTAATTTTTTCCTGTCTCAAACCCTTTCCTAAGAGAAGAAGACACCTTGCAGCTCCATTTCATCCTTTTGAAGACAGCAGGATTGGAGAAAAGGGAAATTAAAAGTGAAAAAGACATAAAAGGAGGGACTCATTTACTCATTGCAGAAGTCCTCTGTTGAACTTCTTCCTTCTGACTGTGTAAAGATTCAGACCTAAGCACCAGAAGACAGAATAATACAGTGACCCTCTCCCTGATTCAGCAGTTATCTAGATATTTTGGGCCCGGGCTCTAGAGCACAGGCTCAGGAGTTGTGGCGCAGGGACTCAGCTGCACGTGGGATCTTCCTGGACCAGGGGCGGAACCCTGTGCGTTTTGCATTGTCGGGTGTATTCTTTACCACCTTATTCCAAGGAAGGAAGGAAGGAAGGAGCCCCCACGGGAGCCCTGCCTGAAACTGCTGATTGCCTTCTTCTTCTTTTTTTGGAATATAGTTGATTTACAGTGTTGGGTTAGCTTCAGGTGTGCAGCAAAGTGATTCACTTACACTTCTGGTTTCCAGATTCTCTTCCTCTGTAGGTTTTGCAAGATACGGTAGTTTCCTGTGCTACACTGTAAAGTTTATCTACTTCATATACAGTGGTGTGTATATGTTAACCCAAACTCCAAATTTATCTCACTTCCTCCTGCTGACTTTCTTTTAAACACTTTTTATTCGTGAGTTTGCTTTTGGCTGTGCTGGGCCTTGGTTGCCGAGTGGGCTCTTCTCTAGTTGTGGCCAGCGGGGGCTGCTCACTGTGCTGACCAGCCTTCTCATGGCAGTGGCTTCTCCTGTTGCAGGGCGTGGGCTCGAGGCCCGTGGGCTTCAGCAGTTGAGGCATATGAGCTCTAGAGCACAGGCTCAGCAGTTGTAGCGCTCGGGCTTAGTTGCTCTGAGGCATGTGGAGTCTCCCCAGATCAGGGATCAAACCTGTGTCTTCTGCATTGGCAGGTGGATTCTTCACCATTGAGCTACCAGGAAAGCCCCAGTTCTTTGGACTTCTAGAAGGAATTCTATTTACTAGTGAAAACTGCAGGTATAAGCGTTCCCCACTCATAGCCTTATGGTACAAGAAGCAGATGGAAGCTAGGAAAAGGAAGTTATGGATCTATACAAGTATAAAAACTCAAAAGTTTTTAACTGCATAGAACCTTTGGTTCTGTTACTGCTTTTTCATTTTTGAATCTAGTTTAAGTCATATGCAAGCTTTATATCCTCCTATGATTGTTTTTATGGCACATCTGTCGTTCCAAAAATCCTAAGTAGTTTAAGTGTTTTATTTGTGTATTAATATGCAAAAATGTCATAAAAGTAAAATAACTTTCTAATAACTAACAGTGGAGTCAAAATATTCTCCCGCAGATCCTTATAAAATGACAGTGTGTTTCACAACTTACACAACAGGACATACTATGCAAAATAGTAAGGAATAGTGAGTTTTCCTTATGCTTGGACGAATCAAATACATTCTTCATATGAATTGTACGTTTCCTGGTTTTTCCCTGTTAAAATCAGTTGGTAAAATAGTCTCAGTTGTAAGACTTCCAAGGGTGAGCCCAAGAATCCTCTCATTCTTTCACCTTTAAACTATGCTTGTCATCAGGCCAGCCAGTTCCATAAGGGCACTTCCATTACCTCTTCTAGAGGTTCTGTGATATAGACATTCTTACTTTTCAGTTAATCTTTGTAGCAAGTGAGGAAGAAATCAGTTATTTGATAAATACAGTCCTTCACTATCTCATTTTTAAAAAGATCTTTATTGATGTCGACCATTTAAAAATTCTTAAAAAATTTTTGTTTTATTTTTTAAAAAAAATTTGGCTGCACTGAGTCTTTGCTGCCGTGTGTGGGCTTTCTCTGGCTGTGGTGAGCGGGGAGGCTTTGTTGCCGTGTGCACAGCTCAGTAGTTATGGCCCACGGGCTTAGCTGTTCCGCAGCACGGACCAGGGATGGAACCTGGTAAGAGGCAGGCAGACCACTGGACCACCAAGGAAGCCCTAAAATTCTTGATTGAATTTTTTACAGTGTTGCTCCTGTTTTATGGTGTGTTTTTTTTTTCCTGGCCACAAGGCGCATAGAATCTTAGCTCCCTGACCAGGGATCAAACACACACTCCATGCGCTGGAAGGCAAAATCTTAACCACTGGACTGCCAGGGAAGTCCGGGCTATCTCATTCTTTTGAATGCACTTGTTTTTATACTTTTCTAAGAGTGTACGTTCATTGGAGAGGAAAGAAGTCAGATGCGTGTATTACAAGCATGTAGGTTCAAGTTCCCTGGGAGCTGGTGTCCCTACTCCTAATCAGGGTGCCCTACTGTTTCCAGTATTGGTGGCGTTTATGTCTCCAGCTCCATAAGTGGAGGCATACACCTGTGAAAAGGGTGCCTGGTGTACTGTGCGGACCGTGAGGTCTGTGGCTGTAGACCAGAGCAAAAGACTGAGGTAGGATGGAAGCCAAGGCCCTGGCCTCACTGCCAACCTGAGATTCCTTTGATATAAAGGCATGTGTAAGGGCTGAGATGTCTTGTAAATGCTCAGTCATTTCATGACCCAGCAGCCCTTTGGCCCATCAGCACATCATCACTCTGCCCTTTCCCTAATTACTGCTGTCTTTTTTGTGTATCTATACTAGGGTGGAAGTAAAGGATAAAATAGCATCACCTTTTATATGCGGCTTTGGGGAAGGCTTTATGAAATAGAAGTAGAGATTACTGCCCTAGTCCCTACGTCGTCACTGTGGATACTTCAGCATAGTAATTTGTGTTAAGGAATGGGGAAGGAAGCCCCTGAATTCCTTCTCAGCAGACGTATCCTCCCTTCCCCTACTGCATCATCCGCGGTGGTAGCCTTTGCATTCTTCTTTGCAAAGGCCCTTGCTCGGGTCACACAGCAAGGGCCTTTGGTGTGGCTTGGCCTCACCCTGTGGTCTAAGCTGCTCTCTTCTCTCCCTGCAGTCTTCCGTCTGTGCTAAGATCGTGCAGCTTCTGGGGCAGAACGAGGTGGACTATCGCCAGAAGCAGGTGGTCATCCTGAGCCAGGACAGCTTCTACCGTGCCCTCACTTCAGAGCAGAAGGCCAAAGCCCTGAAGGGCCAGTTCAACTTCGATCACCCAGGTGAGCTGGCCCATCGGAAGGGCCTGTGGAGGTGTTGATGGAAGAAGTGGCTTAACCTCTCTGAGTCTGTTTCCTAGCCATTGAATGGAGGGCTGTTAGGTACCTTGCAGGCTTGCTGTAGGCTTATAGGAAAGAAGGGCTTCCACAGAGGCTTCTGCAATGCTTGGCTCCTTAAATACTGATTGAATCTGTGTCTGAACAAGGGTGACTCTTGGAGAAACCCATGACTCAGGGCGGAACAAACACAGGCCAGAACAGCTGGTTCTCCTGCCTCCTCTCGTCTGCACAGCCTGTGGCCCCCCTGTCCTGCTACCACCTGGCACATGGGTGTACACGGCTTGTGTGTTAAACTCACCCAAAGGCAGAAAGGGAGATTGAGGTCCAATGGTTTTTGCCCTGTCAGTCCCAGGTCAGCACACTGCCTCTTAAGCTGGTTTAGGGTTCTTTCAGTTGCAGGAGTCAAAACTGCCGTAGTGCCTGCTGCCCTCACCTAGTTATCTTTCATATGCTGGGTTTAGAGAGAGGCGAGAGATACAGGCCAGGGATGGGACATTAAGGCAAAAGAAAAGAACTCACTTCCGGTTCTCAGAACTCACACATTTTGGTTTGAAATGTAGAGAGTTTGCATCCTGCTTTGGGTTGAAATTAGACTTTCTTGGGGAGAGGGGATGCTTATCTAGGGTGTGATGCATATATGGGCAGAACACAGGCTCAAAGGGGTGCCTGTTCACCATTGCAGGAGAAATCATTTACAGTTAGCAAGCACCTTAACAGTTTGATTTCCTTCAGATGCCTTTGACAATGAACTCATCTTCAAGACACTCAAAGAAATCACGGAAGGGAAAACTGTCCAGATTCCCGTGTACGACTTTGTTTCCCATTCCCGGTAAGTGAGCTGTTCCGGGCTGGGGATTGCTGCCTGCTGCTCCTCAGAAGTGCCAGCCTCCTGTCCCCTCCCGCCGCCTGGTGCCCACAGCAGCCTGTCTGTGGTGGGGCAGTGACGTCAGGGTGTCCGCAGGTACACAGGTCAGGAATTCGTCTGAGTGCTTCCTGGAACAGTCCCATCATGATCATCCCGTTTTGTTACCCTGAAGGATGGATTTGTGAATTTGAGCTCAGGTGAGGGACTGCACATTCATCCTTATCCACATGCCCGAGATGTTGTTCCTAGAATAAAAAGCGAGGGGCCAGGGTGGAGGAAGAACGAGAAGAAGAACAAGGAAGCTGTTACTTCTGCTCTCTGGTTCACTGTGGACTGGGCTGTGTGGAGAGCTCGGAGAGTCCTGAAGTCACCAGGACTAGACCCTCTAGGGAGCTTCTCAGGTCAGATTTGTCCTTCCATTTGTCAGTCTTCATGCTTCTATTTGAAGCTGAAGCTCCAATAGTTTGGCCATATGATCCAAAGAGCTGACTCATTGGAAGACTGATGCTGGGAAAGATTGAGGGCAGGAGGAGACGGAGCGACAGGATGAGATGGTTGGATGGCCTCACCGACTCAATGGACATGGTTTTGAGCACACTCTGGGAGGCAATGAAGGACAGGGAAGCCTGGAGTGCTGCAGTCTGTGGGGCTGCCAAGATTTGGACACGACTGAGCGTCTGAGCAACAGCAGTACTCCTGATCAGTAGAGGAGTGGGTTGACTTCCATCACAGCCTCCTCCCCTCTGAGCGGTGAAAAGGGGCTTCTGGAGGATTTCCCTCCTGCTGGCCTAGAGCTCCTTCAGAGCTGCCCAGGGCTCTCTGCTCACTTCGGGGCCTCCCAGGCACATCTGACACTCCAAAGTGGTGTGTTAGGCCATGTGCAGCTGCTTCATATCCTGGGCTTAGTGATGGCTCAGTAAGTGTTTTTTCAGCTCTGGGCTGTGTTTGAGAGTTTCTCCCTCCCACTTTTCATTTTCTTTCCTAGTTCCTTTATCTTGTTCTCTCTTGAGTTGATATTTTTTTTTTTCTTAAATGGGAAATTAGATCTCATGCAACTGTTACTACCAAGTATTTCTATGATTAAAAACCTGATCTTATTTAATTAATATATTTTTTAATCAAAGAATAATTGTTTTACAGAATTCTGTTGCTTTCTGTCATCAGTGTGAATCAACACGAATCAGCCATAGGTCCCCTCCCTCTTAGACCTCCCTCCCTATCCCACCCCTCTAGGTTGATACAGAGCCCCTGTTTGAGTTCCCTGAGACATACAGCCAATTCCCGCTGGCTATCTGTTTTACATACAGTAACGTAAGTTTCCATGTTACTCTCTCTCTACGTCTCGCCCTGTCCTCCCCTCTCCCCATGTCCATAAGTCTATTCTCTATGTCTGTTTCTCCATTTAAAAGCCCAGTCTTTATCTCCCTGTGTGTTCCTTTAGGACACATCTCAGCTTTTAATGCAGTTTAGCTCACACATTCTGTGCTGCTCTCTGGAACTTTCTCAGAACTTGAGGGTGTGGCAGAGGTTTGGTTGGAGGAGGACATTGTGATGGAAAGTCCAGCTGCTTTGGTTCTCACCTTCATACCTCTCTGGTATCGATGGAAGCACTTCCTATTATGAACCCGGTTCTATTGACATTCAAAGAACAAAATACCCCTCCTGTATCTGCCTCTACAGACTGTACAGGAATAGAGGGATGTTTAGGTAGAAATTGGAACTAACATAAGTAATGAGGGGCTGGGAGAGTGAAGATCTGGGAGGCTGCAGGTGAACAATCAGAGAAGTGAGTTCCCACTGATGGCAGACTAGGCCACTGGAAAAGAAACTGTCTTCATGGCAAGTCTGTGAATCTGCTGCATCTGAGCCCACAGCCTTTTTTTTCCTGGCTGTACCCGGTCTTAGTCACAGTATGTGGAATCTAGTTCCCTGACCAAGGATTCGGGGGGGCATTCAGAGTGTGGAGTCTTAGCCCCTGGGCCCCTCAGGGAAGTCCCCACAGCCTCTATGTGGAGTGTCCACAGTTTCCTTGTCTAGCTGTTACGATCTCCTAAAAATTTTAGATTTTGTTTCACTTTCATCTTCTAAGTTTTCCTTTGGCAAAGTAGCTGGAACCACTTAGGGAAAGAGATTCTGGAAATTGTAGTTTCTACCCACTCCAGCGGTCTTGCCTGGAGAATCCCAGGGATGGAGGAGCCTGGTGGGCTGCCATCTATGGGGTTGTCCAGAGTCGGACACGACTGAAGCAACTTAGCAGCAGCAGCAGCCTTAGCAGAGATTGGTGGTGACGTCAGGTTGACAAGAGACAGTCAAGCCCACCTGGGGTGGGGCACTGCTACAGAATTAACCTGCAGCCTGACAGGTAAGGCACAGACCTGTGGAGGGATGTAAAGGAGGAAGGAGGCTGGAGTAGTCAAAGCAGGCACTCGTATAGGAAGTGATACTTAAGCTGTGCATTGAAAAGCATAAGAAGTTATTGGGAAAGGGATCTCCAAGGTGATGGGTAGGGAGGCATTTCAGGGGCAAGCTTGGTGGGAGATTGCAGTGGGTTGGGTACGGAGGGAAGGGGGTCGGTATGTGGGGAGAGTGGCAGGAGGTGGAGGAGGCTGGGAGGTAGATAGGCCTCAGATCAGGAAGGGCACAGACCTCAGAGCCAGGGCACAAACGTGTTGGCAGTAGGGAGCCAAAGACGGCTATTATGTAGTAGTGGAGAGGTCATTCTCGTGGCAGGGAAAGAGGATGCACAGTGCTGGTTATGAAGCCCTTGGAGTGGCCCAGGTGAGACACCGATAAGGGCCCGATGGAAGGGAGTGGAGTGAGGGGAGCTGGGAGGAGTCTGGGCCTGACCAGCGTAGTCAGGTGCAGGAGGTGAAGATGAGTATCTTCTTGGCATGAGCTCCATCAAGGTCATGTATTAACAAAAAACCCCACAGAGTTGCACATCTAGACGTGTTTTACTTTTTTCTCCTAATTCTGCTCTCATATATTTTATTTTAAAATCCTGTTCTTTAGTGGCCCAGAGTCCAACTCTTCTGTGAGGCTTTGTGACCAGCTAAAACCTCAACAGTCCCCCAGCCACTTGTGAGGGACCCAGCCACTCAGAGTCAACTGATCCCATTCCACCCTTGTGTTTTTTGTGGTGCCTACAAATGAATGTTGGGTGGAAACTGAGAAATCATCTATTCTCTGTAAATACCTTTCTCTGATCTTCCCCTTCTTCACTGTAAGGAATAATTCTCAAGTGAGAAGGTTGTGCTAGGTTATCCCAAATACTCTAATACTCCAGGTTCCCATCTCCAGACTCCTAACAGGACACTGCACCATACGTGCCTTCTAGCACATCTTGGGCTAGCTCAATAAATGTTGCTTTTAGCTCTAAACTGCATCAAAATTTTCTCGCACCTAGACCTTCACGTAGAGTAGGGAAGTGATTGATTCCAGCTTCCGGGGGTACCACCCATGGGGCAGGCAGTTCTGTTCTCCTTCCTGTCCCAGGATTGAAGAGGATGACTGAATTGAAACAGTCAACAGTCTTTTTAGTCTTGATCAGCACTGCCAGACAGTGTCAGTCTGTGTAAGCACAGTCTGTGTGTTTTGCAGATGGAGCCCTAGAAATCCCAGGAAGACATGTTTTGTTTGTTTCCCAGCAGAGCCTTTCTGCCCTCTTCTTGGCCCAGGGCAGCGGCCTAGAGTGACTCATTGTTTCACTCACTTTTTGATCTCTTTTTCTATCCATCTTGCTTCTGAATTCTGCCCAGTGTGGTTCCTTATCCTGAACCACAGTGGGCACTGCTTTCCAGTACCTGACATTATCCCAGAGACTGGTATATCTCAACCCTGGCTGCAGGCATAGCTGGGGAAGCTTTTTAACTGGAATCTTGCCATTCGTGACAACATTGGTGGACCTAGAGGGTATTATCCCAAGTGAAACCAATCAGCCAAAGAAAATACTGTATGGTTTTATGTATTATGTAGACTCTAAAAACAAAACAAATGAACAAACAAGAAAACAGAGACAAGAGTCATAGCTCCGGAGAGCAAACTGGTGGTTGCCGGAAGTGAAGGGAGTAGGGAAAAAGAAACAGGGAGATTAAGAGGTGCGAATTTTCAGCTACAACATAAGCGAATCACGGGTATGAAGTGTACAGCGTGGGGAATTTACTCAATAACAATGTCTCTGTGTGGTGACAGGTGATAACTAGACTTAAAGATTTTGAAATGTGTAGAAATATCAAATCACTGTGTTGTGTGCTAGCCACTGACACAGTATTGTAGCTTGATTATACTGCAGAAAAACAAACTAATAGAAAAAGAGATCAGATTATTGCTACCGCCATAGGGGGTTGGGGAATGGGGAGATAGGGTTTGTGAAGGAGGGAGAATTAGATGAAGATAATCAAAAGGTACATGCTCCAGCTTGTAAAGATACATAAGAACTAGGGATGTTCTTACAGCACAATATAGGTAACACTGCTGTACGTTCTGTGTGAAAGCAGTTAAGAGTACATCCTAAATATTTTTTCTATTTCTTTGATATTTGTTTCATATGAGATGATGGATGCTCACTAACCCCATTAGGGTTATCATTCCATAATGTAAGTCAAATCATTATATGTATACCTTAAACTCATACAGTGCTTTATATCTTAATAAAATCGGGGGAAGCAAATGTAAATTTAAAAAAATAATGTATAAGTATGAAAAAAGAAATTGCTTCTAGAAATGGGAAACACAGTGGCAAAATTTTCAAATTCAGTAGATGTATTAGCAGCAAAGTGGAAAGAAAAACTCAATTCAGACAATAGAGGATTGAGCTGAAGAAATCCTCCATTAATGCATTAATGCCTTAATGGATGAAGAAAGAAAAAGAGGAAAAAAAAAAAGATTAAGAGACGTGGAAGGTAGTTCAGACCTGAAAAATATTTAATCAGAAGGAAAGGAAAGAGAATAAAGGCAATATCTGAAGAGATACTAGCTTAATTTTTTTCCAGAACTAATGAAATCAAATCCATAGATTTCATGCCCTGCAATCCCAAACAGGATAGATAAAAAAACAAAAGTACAAGTGAGTTCTACTTTTTGGAATTGATTCATATTCCACTGTGGCCTGACAGTTAATTTTTGTGCCTGCTGCAGTTGTATTTTAAAGTTTTGTACAAAGTTATATGTATGCTCAAACCACATTTTGTTAATTGTGTTATTCAGACTTTCCATTTCCTTCTTTATCTGTCAGTTTCTAAAATAAAGAAGTTAGAAGTCTCCCTAGTATGAATGTGGATGCAGTTTCTCTTGGTATTTTTATCTGCTCAATATACTGCAAACCTCTGCTGTTAAGTAAATAAAGTTTCATGCCTTAAAAAAAAAAAAAGGAAGAAATACCTGGGGAGCTTTTAAAAAGTACTGATGCCCTAGCTACACCCTAGACTAATGAAATCAGAAGCCCAGGGGAGTAGGGTCCAGGAATAAATATTTTTAAAAGCTCCCCAGATGACTCTCTGTGCATCAAGAGTTACACCATTGCTCTGGAATCTCCTGACTGCTCTAACCTGGCCCTTTCCTGCCGTCTTTTCTGCCCCGTGTGCTGCCACCTTGGTAGCTCTCCAGCAGTGCTCCCTTAGAATTTAGACCCGAGCCCAGGGGACTGAGCCAGTAAAGAATTGAAGCATGTTTATGGGGAGGAAGTTCCTCCTTGGCGGGCAGCTGCG
The DNA here is from genome assembly GCF_001704415.2 of Capra hircus. NCBI lineage: Eukaryota > Metazoa > Chordata > Mammalia > Artiodactyla > Bovidae > Capra > Capra hircus. The sequence continues at coordinate 117,167,764 of NC_030810.1, forward strand.
GCGGACTTCCCTATGTTTGCGCAAATAAAACCTGTCATCTTAAGGAGCTTTTGAAATAAATGTTTGGTTTCCTTCACAAATGTTTGCTGCTCTGCCAGTCAGGGTCAGTGGTAAACCTTCAGTGGTATCCTTACTTTACTTCCAGTGAATTTTGAAATGAGGTGCAATGTGGTTTTAGGACAGAAGCAAAAGATAAAAGAGTGCAGTGAAAGTTGAGGCAGAGCTAGGCCCCATCAGGCCCCTCCACTTGTTTTCACTGCCCCGGCTTTTGAAAAGTCATGTTTACATTAGTATCTCTCTGCCTGGGGCTTCCCAACCCCGTGGGCAGATGGATGACTGAGTAATGTGTGTCTCTGCTTTGCTGATGAGGAAGAGAGCCAAACCAGGCAGGTCTGGGGCTGTTTCCTCCACCCACAGAGACCCTTCCCCTTCCCAGTCTCTTATCTAAAACTTTCTTATCCCTACCTTTCCCTCTGCCCCTTCTGTCTTCCTCCCAGCTGCCTCAGCATAGGGGGACGGGATGGGCTTCTTGGGAGAAAACTGAGTTTCTGTTTTTGAAAGTTCAGAGTGTGAGGCTCCATACATGCCAGGACTCAGAGCGTTCCTAGGGATGCCTCCAGCGGGGTGAGGGGGGAAAGTGCTCACGTCTCCTTTTGTGTGTCTTTATTCTTCATTTAGCAGCAGGCTTTTTTATTCCAAGGAGAGGGATGTAGGCCCACTGTTTCTGCTTTACAGTGAAAGCTCCAAAGAGCTGGTTACAGGAGGCCTTGGCCCAGCCGCACTGGTGCTCATTCTTAGGCCTGCATAGTGGCCCCAGGGCTCTGTGAGGCTATGCTTAAACCCTTCCAGTCCAGGGGATGGGACTCCAGACTCCCCTTCACCTGCTGCTCCCACCTGACCCAGCCCCTCTTCTACCCTCTGGTTTGCAGGAAGGAGGAGACAGTTACTGTCTACCCCGCAGACGTGGTGCTCTTCGAAGGGATCCTGGCCTTCTACTCCCAGGAGGTGCGAGACCTGTTCCAGATGAAGCTTTTTGTGGACACAGATGCGGACACCCGGCTCTCCCGCAGAGGTGCGTTCCAGAAGCTGCCGATAGCGCATCGGTGGCCTCGTGTCCCTGGGGCCCAGTGACGTTTGAGAAGGAATTAGTTTCACTCACTGTTTTGTTAAAGGTTCATGAGGTAACAGACCTGAAATAAGAAGTTTACCTTCTGTTTTTGCTGGGGAGAAGTTTGGCTAAGTGCTTAGCTCCCTATGATTTCCCCATAGGTGTCCCAGTCAAGATGGGGACTCACTGTAGCACATCTTGGGGCAGGAACACCTCTGCTGGCAGCTCTGGGCAGCTGGTCCCATCTCCCCATTCTGCTTGCCCTTTGCTGTCCAGAAAGTTCTGTGAAGCTTTGGTCACTCTGTCCAGACAGTTCAGGAGCGCAGTTGGTTGTTCCCTCTGAACACCTTGAGCCTGTGTGGAAGACACTGAAGTGCCTGTTGGCAGGGAGGCGGAGCCTGTGGACTCACCCTAGGGCACAGAGCAGAGAGCTCTGGAGGCCGCCTCGTTGGAGAAGCGGGGGCCCGTGGACTCAGCCCTGGGGCGCAGAGCCGAGAGCTCCGGAGGCCTTGTCGGGGAAGCAGGGTCTGGACTTGAATGTGGTGGTCTGATGGCCTAGGCAACCCAAGAAGGTGCTCACTGCAAAAATAGACACTGTGGCTGGTTAGGACTGTTTTCTGATCTGGACGACAGGGAGGCCTGTCTGTGGGTGGCATCTTGGGGCATGAACCATTGAGGAGAGATGGGGAACCCAGCAGAGTTGGAGCCGACAGGACACAGCCTAGGCAGTGGGGTGGAAGTGACTGAGGAGAGGGATGAAGGGTGACTAAGGTTCGATTTCCCATCATGTGGAGGAGGAGCGACACAGGATACTCCAGGCTTAGCCCTTAGTCACAGAGCAAGTCAGTGGCAGATTCAGATTTCGTAAGCCCCAACCCAAAGCCTTCCAACCTCAAAGCGTGTGAAGTTTTCCCTTTTCCAGTTCATGAAACAAATTTGTTTCGTGGACAGAAGAGCTTGGGGTCGCAAGGAGTTGGACACAACTGAGCGCCTAACACTCAGAGCTTCTTTCACTCTTCACTGCTTAGATGGCGTGTGACTTGGAGTAGGTTGGGTTTCAGCCTGTTCGCGCCTTGCTTTCCTACTGGTGGGTCATGTGATGACTGGTTAGTGCTCCTAGGATAGTTGTGCTGTGAGAGGCAACGCCTGGTGGTGGCTTGAGTGGATAAATGTCACCGTGGCAGATCAGAAACCTGCTTCATTTGAAATGGTAGCTGATGTTCTGTTTTCCCTAGTGTTCCATCAGGACTTGTCAGAACCTCAGGAGACATGTCCTTAGGAGCTGGTAACACCTGGGCTGATGCCATTAGTCCAGCAGGTGGTACTAATGTCCCAGGGGATGGCGTGATGCCTGAGAGAGAGAAGTAAGTACAAACAATGTGGAAATTGGAACCACGTTTTGTGGTGTGACACGCCTGATTTCGACGGATAATTCTGGGATGGATTAGGTAGGTCTCATCCCAGGATCCTCCCGTGAGATGGAGGAGAGGCTTGAGGTGGCCTTTCCGAGGGTTTCTCAGGGCCAGCTCTGCACCCCTCGCCTTCCCCGGCGCCCCTGCGGCGGCTCGCCTCGGCCAGCTCTCACCCCCCCTTCCCCGGCGCCCCTGCGGCGGCTCGCCTCGGGGCCAGCTCTGCACCCCTCGCCTTCCCCGGCGCCCCTGCGGCGGCTCGCCTCGGGGCCAGCTCTGCACCCCTCGCCTTCCCCGGTGCCCCTGCGGCAGCTCACCATCTTCTTTCAGATCCGCCATCCTGTCGTGTCACCTACTGCCAAGTTACCCTTCTGCTGGTCGAGTGGGACTTCCCAAATGCTGTTTCTACAAACTCACTCTCTGTCACTGTAGGGCAGGAGAACATGCTCTGTGGGCTGGGGCGGGGTGGGGGTAAGGGAGAGGGAAGGAGGGTTAGTCAGGAGCTGTGGAGCAGGACATTCCTGGGGACTTGATTGAGAGCTGTGGTCTTCCTGTCTGTGGGTCACATCCTCCCGGGCACACTCCAGGTTGACCCTCATGTGGAAGGGAGGGAGTCTCATAGCCTTTGGAAAGACTTCCTTCCTTCCCAGGGGGCCCCTTGGCGTCTAGGGGATTGGTCTCCTCCCAGCAAAGCCTGCCGTCCTCTCTGTGTGAGTGTAGCCTAGCTTTGGAGCAGGATCAGAGAGGACCTGCAGTGGGGCCCTGGGACCGCCGGCCTCAGGCCCGCCTGCCACGGCCCTCTCTCCAGCTTACATAGAATTAGGGCTTCGCTGAGCCTTGACATAGGCAGTTGGTTCTTTTACTAGAATAACACATCTGCTCAACTTATCTTTAAAGGGAATTGACAACCGTGGAGGAACTGTGTTTATTCTGGTCCTTCTGCATTTGGTTCTTGGCTCTGGCTGACCAGAAGCAGCAGAGGCTGATTTGGAAGGGCCGAGTGGAAGGCAGGCAGGGAAGAGCAGGCCTGGAGTTTCCTGCCCTTTACCCTGCAGGGCGCTCTGAGATGACCTGCCTGGCCCAGCAAGTGTGCCGGGGTTACAGACGGTTTTGAGTCTCTGGAGTTTCCGGATGGTGCCAAGACCTTGTTCTGATTCAGTGGTTGGCTTGGTTACGCTTCCTGACTCTGAGGAGGAGGACACTTCACTGTAGTGAACTAGCTGGTCCCAAGTTGTCCTGGGCTCAAGGAGGGGTCCTGTCTGTCTAAGGTGGTAATTGGATGGGAGGCTCTTGGGAGCAGAGGTGGGCGGAGCCTTCTGTTTTATGTGTTCGCATGTCTGGACAGCCCTCTTGCCCACTGCCGTCTCCTGTTCCAGCGTGGAAGCTGCGGGACGTCTCCCGTCTGCCTGTTTCCCCCTCGCCGTCCTGTCTTTCTGTCTTTCCATGTGTCTGCCCTCCCCTCCCCCCGGGAGCCCCACCCCTTCCTTCCCAGCTGCTCTCTGGGACTCCACCCCCACCCCCGCTGGGTCCAGCCTGCTTAGCTGAGTTCCCAGCTCGTGTCCTCCTGATGGTCTGCTTTATCAGGGAGCCATCCCTCTCCTGGAGCTTCCTCAGGTCCTGTCAGCGTCGTGATCGTGTCTCTTAGGCTTACTGAAAACACACCACGTGCCAGTCATGGTGCTGAAGAATCTTAGGCACATCTTCAGTCTTCCTAAGTGACAGCTTTGTGAGACAAGGTGCTATTGTGGTCTCTGCTTTACAGTTAAGGAAAATGAGCTTTTTGTCTGAGACCACAAAGGTAGTAGTTAATGGGGTCAGGAATCAAATAGAGAAGGTTTTGCCTCCATCGCTCTAGATGATGGGGCCAGAAGCAGCTTTGGGCTCCAGAGCAGAGGGGGGTATGATTCACCTGCTCCACCCGGTCTCTCCCCGTGGTCCTCACTCCCATGACATGACAAGTGATGCTCTAGGTCCGCAAGGCAGAGGAGAGCTGCAGATGTGGGCTGAGGGCAGCGGCAGAGCACTGTGAAAGGGGAGAGTCCGTGCGTGTGTGTCCTAGAGGGAGGATGGAGATTTCCACGGCGCTGAGGCTGTCAGCAGCTGTGGGGAATGCATGTCTTGCAAAACAAATCAGGCTCTTGCACGGTTTTGAGTCAAAGCTGCTGAAGTGCAGGCATGTGTTTGCTTCCCCGCTCCCCCCCAGCTCTGATGCCCTTTTGGTCTGACTTCCTTTTTCCTTTGGGCTTTATCTGGAGACATGTGAAGAGCTAGAGGCCACACGGGCTGTGTGTTTTGGCGAGCTTAGCCCCTTGGCCCACAGGCCCGCACTCTGGAGGCCCATGGGGCTTGGCCACGTGGCAGCTGTTGGAGCTTCTACTTGGCCGCTGAGTGTCCCTGGCAGAGCAGCGGCAGCAGCTGGAGCAGGGCCCCATGTCCAAATGCCCAAGAAGACCATTTCCTGGCTGGGCTGGGCATGCAGGCAGCTGGGTTTGTGAGGCAAATCCTGACAAGTAGGGACCAACCAACCATTTTATTAGCAGGGCTCATGGGGGGAAGACCCTTGTGAATCGTGGAGCTGGGAGTCAGTGGTGGTAGCAGTGTGTTACCTGGATTTCTGGAATGGGGTCTTCCTGACAGTTTTCCAGCCTTCTGATCTTACAGACTTCACACCAGCCTGGACTGTAACCAGAGAAGCTCTGTTTCCCACCCCTCCCCACGTGCGTGTGTTCCTGTGTGCGTGCATACATGTCCACAGAATTATTTACAGACACGGCTTTCCAGAAATGCACTCACAAGTATTCCCTGTGTTTGTTTACAGTGAGTTTCATCCCATACTGAAACGATTACTTGACAAGTGATTGAGAGGAGCCAAGGGTCCACTGCAAATGATTATAGATAAATTGATACCCTTCTGGGGTTGGAGGGAAAGATTTTAATAGTCATGATTGAAAACATTTGAAGGGAGGGGTTGCTTTTGATATGGGAATCAAACTAACTTGCTGAGTTTGGGAGAAACTCAGGCCCAGGGAGGCTAGTGTACAGTGGCAGAACCAGGATTCTGGACCCTTTTCTGTGCTTTGACAAAAGACTCTGTTAAAAGCACCCCCCACCCTGAGGAGAAAGAAGGTGGAAGATGATAAGTTTGTGTCCCTCTGGGCTACTTCACAGCTCTGGCCATGGTTTCTGACACCATAGTCTTCTCATCTTTTGCTTAGTGGTCTCCTGTGTTTGAGGTGGGCAGGTGTGGCTGACTGCAGCTGGGCCCTCTGCCCTACTTCCACCCGGTGGAGGGGCCCCAGTGTGGCCGGGAACCAGGCAGACAGTGGTGGCACATCCACAGAGGGTTGCCAGCCTGCACACAGGTGAGTGCGTGCAAGGGTAACGGGATGAGGACGAGCAAAGGACGTCTCCTGGCAACCTGCCCCTTTTGCCAGGAAGCCCCACCATTTCTCTGGGCCTAGTCTCCTTCCTGTTATGAGTCTGTCCTACCTTTTTGGGGGGGTTCACAATGAAGTTTTATTTAGGGCAAGTGTTGCTTGAAATGAGAAGATTAATGGCCTTTCCCGGAAACCTTTTGCTTCAGAGAGTGTTTTGTCATAGCTGAGTTTGACTGTAGCAAGACTTGAAAACGCAACTTGTTTTTCCCCAAAGCTGCTGCTGACCGACGGTTGGTCCAGTCTCTCAGGAATCCGGCGTGTGACTCATCCAGAGTCCTCGTGGAGCTTGTATGATCCTGATCAGCCTCGCAAAGGGCGGACATGCACCGTTTTCTTGATTCTTGTTTTTCCTTCTCTTCTAGTATTAAGGGACATCAGCGAAAGAGGGAGGGACCTTGAGCAGATTTTATCTCAGTACATTACATTCGTCAAGCCTGCCTTTGAGGAATTCTGCTTGCCAGTGAGTTGTGTTCTTGTTTTTCATTGAATTTAGTGTTTAAAATGTAATGAAACAAATAAAGGTCTGTGAGTTGAGCTCCCCAGCCAGGATCTCACTCGCCCCTCTGGCTGCTCCTCTGTCGAGTCCTAAGAAAGGCAGTCACTGGTGCTTTGTCTCCTGCCCTGGGGCTCTGCCCCACCACTCTCTTTTGGGGTGGCCCTGCAGGATCCCGCTGTCCGATATTCCTGCAAGCTGTATACTTCTCACTTGGTGAGCTCATGGGGAGGCATTTTATTAAGGATGCATCGTATCCAAGGATAGACTTGACTACTTGGGTCTTCAGAAGATTTGTGGCGGTTGGCATGTTGGTGCATGAGCCCTCAGCTGCAGAGTCTTCCCTTCTGAATCTCTTCTGCTACCCCCTTTGAGCCCTATTTTGAGCTTGTCATTGGTCCCTATGTAAGTTCCCCTGTGGGAGGTGTACCATGGAGGAGCAGGCTTCCTGTACTTCTGCCCAGGCTCGTCAGGCCTCCCCATGAGCTGGGAACTCTCTAGTGAGATGACTTTCCCAGAAGGAAGGGTAGAGACTGGGCAGTGTTCAGCTTTTAGTGAATCAGCCCTCAGCCTAGGAAGCACCCCAGCTTCCTGAGGAAAGTCAGGCGAACGTTTGGGGAAGGCTGTCAGGGTTACAAGAGGTGGAGTGGTGGGGTGTGAAAGAGGAAGGCATGGGAGAGAGCCTAGCTTTGGAAAGAATTTTAGCTCAGGAGACTCATACCTCATCATACGTCTTTTTCAGGTTGGCTAAACCATGTTCTCATTCCTTAAGAATTTAGAGTTCAGTCGTGGGAGTGTGAGAGAGGCTGGGTCTTCGCCTAATCTTGGCTGATGCCTTTAGGGAGACTGGCTCATGTAGGGCTATTGGGAAGTAGTGTAGAGTGGGGATTTCTCTACTTCTCTTAATGTTAATAATTAACTTCTTTCTTCTGTGCTGGAAAAACATGATCCCAAGCTGTCTTTGTTTCTTCAAGTATGTTAGTAGGTTTTGCTTCAAAACCAACTTGACTTTTGTTTCATATCCGGAACCAGGCAGGCTGTGTGAGTCAGCCTGAGTAACCCTGATGCCCTGCTCATTGCCTGGAGAGGCCTGGGTCACAGGATTAGGTTTCTGAGGAGAAGGCAGAGGTGGCTGTAGCGCTCTGAAGTTCTACCCATCCATCTGAGGACCTCTCCGCCCTTTCTAGCTTAATAATAAGAATACAAAGTATTCTTTTTGGACATAGATTACAGTTTACTGCCAACTTTCTGCTGTTTAACTTGTTGTAGTGGAACTCAGAACTTTAAGTAAGTATTTTCTAGGTTGTTCCTACCAGTTCCCCCTGTGCAGCCACTCAGCTCAGGAAAGAGCAGCTCACTCTGTGTGAGCTCGGGCCTGATACGTTGTCTGCCTAGGTCACGCTGGGCCTCTGGCCATTCCGCAGCTGTAGTATGGACACAGCGCAGGGTGAGGACCCATGTCCTAAGGCATTGTTTACACAGCCTCACCAGGACACGGTAGTTTGCAAAATGGTTCACAAAGTCTTAGTAAACTAAAAAACCCAAAAACTGTGTGCTTAATTTTTTCTTTTTTTAAGGCTGTGTGAAAATGGTCATCAGTGGGACTTACTTTTTCTGACTAGACAAACTGTTGAAGTCCAAGGTGAACTGCTTCTTAAGTTTGGGTTTTACGAATTAAGGCTTTTCATAATGGTGAAGAGGCAGTTATGTATTTAGTTTCCAAGACCATGTTCATTGTGCAGGTTGTAAGCTGAAAAAGTGTTGAATGTTAATGAGAACTCAGGAAAAAGCTGATCTATTATAAATTCGATAAAGTGGATAAAATATATTACATCGGAAGTAACAGATTATTGCCCTCTGGGATTAGTAGGCGAAGGCTAGCCCTTTCTCCACATTCCCTTGGAGAAGGGCTTGGGCCATCTTCTCTCTTTAATACACTGTAATCCATCTAATGTGTTATAAATATCTTTCTCCACAGACAAAGAAATACGCTGACGTGATCATTCCTAGAGGTGCAGATAATCTCGGTGAGTCCTCATGGGGCGCCTTGCATAGGGCATGACTCCTCCCTCTGTCAGTTATACTTTGGATAGGACGTGGTAACCAAACAAGGCTCTATGGGTGTGGCGGAGGCCCTGGCTGCTGCTGTGAGCTGGAAGGGGGTTCATACCTACACACCCAGCGTCAAGGACAGGCCACTGTGTTTACGCACGTACATAAGCGGGGTCAGACGTGAACTTGCTCTTGCTTCTCTGGCAGTGATCGGAGGGCGGTGCATACCTTCTGCTGTTGTTCCCAGTGATACCTGGGCACCTTGTATCTAAGGCCATTTCTAGTAAAAGCAGAGTTCCTTCCTAATTTCATTTAGAAAGCTCAAGGTGGCTTTTCCTGGGGTGGAAAGGATTTTTACCATGTGCATTTATTCATGCATTAGCTTTGCCTTGTCTAGAAAGTAGGACTGTCTGGATTTAGGCGTAATGGGGCAGAGCTGAATTGGGAGAAGACCCTGTTTTCCTATTTCTTTATAATTTATTTCAGTTTTCCTCTGTTTAAAAAGTTAATTTTTTGCTGAGCTATTTGGGAGTTAGTCACAGCAATGAAAATTTCACTTCATTCAAGCCACAGTGCACTCGTCACATCCAGGACACTTAATATCGACTCCTTTAACCTTCCTCAGCCTTTATTGTTTTTTGGGACACTACATTTTTGAGGAGTACAGGCCCGTTGTTTTTATAGAACAGCCCTCAGCTTGGGTTTGCCTTTGTGTCCTCATGAGTGGCTTCAGCTCCTACAACGTGGAGAATACACTGGGGGAGCCATGTTCTTGGGGTGTCACCCCAGAAAGCACTTGTTTATCTTGTTTTTGGCTATGTTAACATTGATCATGTGCCTGAAGCATATGATTTGTTTCTAAGGCTAAGGAAGGAGAGTCCAGTCTTACCTTTGGAGGAGAGGGCCTTCTGTGGGGTTCCCTGTCTTTGGGGTGGAGAGCTGGTAGGTTCCCTGGTGGAATGGTGTCAGAAGAAAGGCCAGTCCTCACGTCTACAGAATTTGGGTTGATTGCGTCCATCCAGTTCTTGCCTCTGATCGCATCCTGATAAGAAGCCTCACATTCAGGGCTTACTGTGTCCCGGGTTATCCTACTCTGAGAACTCTGCTGTGGGGTCGTATTAGTCCCCATAGAGGTCTGGGGAGGAAGCAGCAGAGCCAGCTTCCTGGAGCAGTTTTTCATCTCTGGCTCCTGTGTGCCTTCCACCCAAACAGCCCCGCAGACCTGCCCCTCCCCCCACGTACCCCTGACACTCTGCCCTTCTCTGCTCCACAGTGGCCATCAACCTCATTGTGCAGCACATCCAGGACATCCTGAATGGGGGCCTCTCCAAACGACAGACCAATGGCTATCTCAACGGCTACACCCCTTCACGCAAGAGGCAGGCCTCGGAGTCGAGCAGCCGGCCGCACTGACCCCATCTCCAAAGGGCCGGAGGAGGGGGCAGGAGGCACTGCGCATCTATACGTGTGGTTTCCTAAGACATTGCTGTATTTAAGAAAACACCATGGAGATGAAATGCCTTTTTTTTTTTTTTTTTTTTTTTTGGTACTTTGGAGCGACGAAGTGAAACAGGAGCTGACCCTGAGCTTAAATGACAAACTGTGCCAACTACTACTGGTGATGCCTAATTATGAGTCCAACGTGTAACCAGTTATAAATACATATATATATATATATATAAAAGGATCTATTTTTGTGTAAATGTACAAATACTGTACAGCTGTTTGCCGTAAGTATTCTGCAGGAGGGCCTGTCCTTGAGTGTGTTGGGGGCTGGACCTGGGGTTTCACACCTGGTACCCGGCGTGTGCCCCGTGGGGCAGGCTCAGGTGGCTGTGGAAGGGAGGCTCGGGGCTCGTGGCTCTCAGCGTCTGCATGACTCATTGGAAGTGGAGTTTGGAACCTTTGATCGCCTCCCCTGCCAGATGCTACCTTCTTGGAGCTGGAGATTTAGGATAATGTGGATAAGATATCCTATTTTATTTTTTCTTCTCTCTCTCTCTCTCTTTTATTCTGAGTTGAAATTAGGCAAGACCTCAATTAAAAAATCAAACTCAGGGAAGAAGCCCACGGAGGGGAACGAGTCTTCTGTGTTTTCTTCTTGCCCCGACCCCACCTCCGGCTGCTCAGGCAGCTCACTGTTTCCTTCCTTGCTCACCCGCTTCCGAAAACCAGAGCGGCTTCTCTCTCCTTCCCTGGTGGGGATGCGATGGAGTTGCTTCCTGACAGAGTGAGGAAAGAAGGACCATGCCTGTTGTAGCGTCTGAGATGCTGACGTCTTCTGGGGAGGTCACAATGATAGTCCTCGGGCTTTTCCCCAGATTGTGGGGTGCACAGTGGACCCTAGCAGCCTGGGCTTTGGTTGAGGACCTCTCCTGGCAGCCAGCCCCTCCCAGGGCAGCCAGAGAGCTCTGCTGTATAGGGAGCTGTAGCGTTTGTTCCCCACCTTGAGGGATTTGCAGCAAGGTGAAGTCAGCAGGGGCCATGACAGGCAGTCTCACGGCCACGCCGATTTCCTTATTTGCCGTGCAGCCACGTCACCTGGCAGCTGGGCACAGAGGCAGGGAGGAAGAGTAGCGCTTTTAAATTACAAGCTGGAGTCTTAGGCTGAAAGCATTTGGGGTGGAGAATTCTAGCTTTCCCCGAGGCTCCCTCTTGGTGGAAACTTCCTTCTTTGGAAGCAGTACAGATTCCTGAAGATTCTTGGTAGGCAGGGCTAGAGGAAGCAGGGGGCCTAATGAGCTGGAGGAGCTGTGAGTATAGTGTTCTAAAGCCTCATCTTTTAACTGCAGAAGAGCCAGAACCTTTTAATCTCGGCGTGGACCATCTCAGTGCTCGATAGGCTACACCTTTGTGGCTGCCACAGCCTGAAACATTTTGGGAATCCCTTCTCTTTCCATTGCTTTTGTAGCCCGTTGGAGCCATTCTGATAAATCCAACACCATTAACTCTAGTCACATCGAATTGTTCCCGTAGGCTCAGCCTCACCCTCACCCGGTTTGCTTCCCCTTTTCTGGACTCCGTTTGACTAACTCTGTTGGGCTGTGTCTAAAAGTCAAACCTAATCCGCAACAGGGCTTTGCTACCCCGAGACCTTCGGGAGACTGGACTACAGGCCCCGAGAGTAGCAACTGCTGAGTCGGAGCAAGGGAAGGCCCCCAGGGTGCCTGCTCTGAAGGCCAGTGCCCGGTGGGTTGGCTGAGTTCTGAAGTGCGCATTTCCAAACCAGTATTGATTATCTTTCCAGTCATGCCTTGTGTAGCTCTGAGGTGAAGGGTGGATGGCAGGCCTGGGTTAGGATCCTGAGGACCCAAAGGCCTGCTGCTTTGCTCGGGCCTGTGTTCAGGGGAAGCCGCTCCCTGTCTCGGGGAGCCTTGGCCCTTGGGTGGGTAGCACGCTCAACTTTACTTGAAGCTCCCAGGTGCCAAACCATTCAGTGCCTTGGCTGTCTATCCTACTGCCTTGGAAGATGGAGTCTTCTCATCTCTGAGCCTTGACTTACTTAGCTGCTTTTTCATCCACTGGTGGTGTTGGGACCAAGCCTCCAGGGTCTCTGAGTAGCCCTGTCCTTGGTGGGAAACAGTTCTCAGGCTGCCCTGCCTCTTGGTAAAGTCAAAGTGTTAGTTCCTCAGTTGTGTCTGACTCTTTGCCATCCGATGGACTGTAGCCCACCAGGCTCCTCTGTCCATGGAGTTCTCCAGGTGGGGCTACTGGAGTGAGTAGCCATTCCCTCTTGCAGGGGATTTTCCAGACCTAGGGTTTGAACCTGGGTCTTCTGCATTGCAGGCAAACGCTATACTATGTGAGCCACCAGGGAAGCCCCACCCCTTGATATCTTGGCCTCTTGGCTGGGGCCTCACTGGCCGTGCTAATGACTCCTCTGGTTTTGTGACACAGAAAGTCTGGGGCAAGGAGGGGATGGAAAGCTCTGCCCTGTGAGGACCCCAGCATTTAGCCAACTGGGTATCTATCTGAACTTGAGCTTTCTATGCGGCAAATCTAGGAATTGGCATTTAAATAGCCATTGGATCTGTTTTTGCTGGAGCATCAGATAGAATTATTAGGCCAGAAATGGATACTGTTTGCTGTCTGGGGAGGCAATACATAGGAGCAGAGTAGGGCAGTGTTGGTTGCGTATGCATGGGAGTCTCTTGGCTTTAGAGACGCCCGGTGGCGCCTGCTTCTCCCGCTGTACAGGTGTTGTCCAAGGACCATGTGCTTAGGTAACAGGCGCTGTGTTGTGGGAAGTCCTGGTCCCACACGCCTTCATGCTAATGGAACTTCTGCCATCCTGGGACCAACAGGAGCAGAGAGCTGGGAGTGTGTGTAAGGAAGATGCAGTGTTACCTCAGGCATCATTGGTTTTGGAGTGGGTAGCGTGGGCCCTCGAGAGGCGATGGTCTGTGAAGAACAGGCTGTGAAGGGTACCGCAGAAGCCTCCAGTTCACCCTTCAGAGCCTGTGAACCGCAGCAACCCACTGTGGTCTTGGCTGCTGGACGGTCAGGGACTTTGGCTTGCTACCTCTCTGGGCTGGCTTGGACGCTCGTCGTGGTGCCTAGGGTGGGATGCCAGCCTCTTGTGAGGCTGCAGGGTCAGGCTTGTGTGCAGGAGGAGCTGGAGCCCAGCTGGTTGGTGCGCCACCTCCTTTGCCGCTGTTGTGCGGCGTCCCTGACTCAGCAACCCTGACTTGCCCCAGGGCCCAGAGCCATTGGCAGGAACTAGTAGCCTCTTGCAGGGAAATGCTCTCCTCTACCCTGGAGACTCCCACCTGCCTGTCAATGACCACGTGGGTGAGGCAGGCGAGGGTGGTTCTGGGTCTCAGGGCTGGGCTTCGGGAAAGGGCTGGCTTCCCCCTGACCTCAGGGTAGAGGGGCAAAGTCTCAGTGTCCCAGCAGACGAGAGTGAGACGAGCATGCTCGGGAAACCGTCGGGGCGAGTCTGGAGCTGAGTCCCCGCCATGAGCTTGGTCTCTGCGCCTTCTGCGGCCCTCCTCAGGCAGTGGGCTGGCTTCAAGGCAGTGTCCGGCCACCCTTAGAGGTGGTGAGTGCCTGGCTGGTCCTGCCTCAGGAACAGGGTGAGTAGGTAAACAGAGATCTAGGCCTTTTTTTTTTTCCTGTCTTTCAGATGCTTGCACTTTCCCCTTTTCCTTCTACTGCCCTGCACTTACTTGTTAGCACTCACTTAAATGAGCACGTACTCTGTACTTTGCTGTAAATAAAGACTGAACAGAAAAGAACCCACTCTTGCCTTCTTTGTGGTGCTTGTGCAGGCCAGCAGGCGACGGGAAGGTAGCGCTCTAGGCCTTCGCTGGCTGGATATGGGCACCGGCCTGTCGTGGCTAAGCTTCCCCATCCTCTGCTGCGCCGCAGGCCTCCCTGTAGCACCCCAGTCCCCCCTCACAGGCAGCCAAAACAAAACATTCTAAACCCTTATTGGCTGGAGGAAAGTTGGCATTATAACAATGAACAACTTCAAGCTGAGTACACAGACATCCGTGTGTGTGATTACCTTAAGTGACTATACCTATTTAGTTTATAGTCATACAATCAACGCAGATAACCATCGACCTCGTTATTAAAAGATCTAGGCCACCCACCACCAGAGATCTTAAAATAATTAAAATAATTGGCTTTTGCCCTCTTTGTAGCACCCCAGTCCCCCCTCGCTCCCCACCTTCTCAGTGTCCCTTTCGTCCCTTCACCCGCTGTCCCCAGGCACCATGTGATCCCTCATCTGTGCGCAGAGCGGCCCTGCTATATCCAGCCACTTGTCCCAAGGACAGAGGCAAACCCACCGCGGAGTTTGGGTCCAAAAGAACTTGAATTTGAGAGGAATCTATCTCAGAAGGCTGGTGTGTTTTTAAATAACACATAGGTGTGTATTATCAAGCTTGGTGGTTATCTGCAGGCAGATGAAGCCCTTGTAAGTCATGGTTTTACAGTCGCTTTAGCTGAGATCCAGCTTTCTCTGCGCGTTGCTCTCACATCTCCCCGACCTGTGTACCATGTCGCTAGCTGGATACTTTGATTGGGACTTCACTCGTTTCTCAGAACTCAGTTCTGCTTCCTTGTAACTGAGGGGCAGTGGTGCAGGCCAGTGAAGCTCCTGAGCCATTCTCTTTGCCTCCCCACCCATCGGTCACAATGTCCTCTGAGCCACCTACTGCTCCACAGCCTGGACTCACCAGTTTGATGAGTAAGTGCTGCTTGAGTCAAACCACCTCGACTCAGATGGAAAGAAACCTGTTAGGACCTGCATAAAAGATCTACAGATGAGAGGTGGAGAAGGAGACCTAGGATGTGGGAAAGTAGCTTTGAGAGGCGGGAACCACAGGGATCGATTTCTGTCATCATCTGGTGCTGAGGGCAGTTTAAAACAGTTTAGACACATTTGCTAAAATCCAACATGAAGCTAACTTTCCATGTTTATCTTCTCAATAAACCATGAACTGAAACAACAAATTAGCCCGTGGAATCAATTGGAGCCAGGAGTAAAGATTTATCTGGGGCTTCCCTGGTGGCCCAGTGGTAAAGAATGCAGGAGACCTGGGTTTGATCCCAGGGCTGGGAAGATCCCCTGGAGAAGAAAATTGTAACTCACTCCAGTGCTCTTGCCTGGGAAATCCCATGGACAGAGGAGCCTGGAAGGCTGCAGTCCACGGGGTCACAAAGAGTCAGACACGACTGAGCAACTAAACAGCAACGAAGATTTATCCAGACATATCTCCTCGAATGAATGCAGGGGAGCACGTGGAATTGTGCGTTACATAAACTCATTTTTCACATAGGGCAATCTATGCTTGGCATGCCCTTTCACAATGAGGTGCCCACGATGTGTTGCTGAGTGAGGATGAAGTGGCCTTGGGCTCACCACAGTTGAGTGCTGACTGCCCTGGGCCAGGGAAAGCCAGCCTAACCTCTCCTTACAGTCTCATGTGTCACATGGGGTTTTATCTGACAGGCCCAGGAGGCTCTTACCAAGGGCATTAGGGTTGAGGATGTTTCCAGATTCCTCTTATCAGTGAGTGCCCTGGGCACCATGTACTCTCTTTTCAGTTCCTGAAATTCCTGACTTTGATGATAACTCCTGGGACGTTACCAGTCTTCAGTCCTGCAAAGTATGTAAGCAATGTGGTCCTGTTCCAGTTTTACAGAGGAAGCTAGGAAGTGTAGGATGAGGCTGTCTGGCACATGTCTGCCATCTAGTGGTAGAACGCATTTCTCAACAGGAGATAGCCTTGGGTTGTTGGACTAATGCTATTTATGAGAGCTTTCAGGGCCTAGAAGTCTAGACTTTCTTTATTAAATAAAGTCTTCACTAGGGAGACAGGAGCATCAGCTCCTACTTCTCAGTTTCTCTATTGCTTCAATCTACTGTGGTGCATCCCAAAGTTGGCCATCATCACTCGGTTCAGTTCAGTTAAGTTCAGTCGCTCAGTCGTGTCTGACTCTTTGTGACCCCATGGACCGCAGCATGCCAGGCCTCCCTGTTCATCATCAACTCCTGGAGTTTACCCAAGCTCATGTTCATTGAGCTGGTGATGCCATCTAATCATCTTATCCTCAGACATCCCCCTTGCCTCCTGCCTTCACTCTTTCCCAGCATCAGGGTCTTTTCAAATGAGTCAGTTCTTTGCATCAGGTGGCCAAAGTATTGGAGTTTCAGCTTCAACATCAGTCCTACCAATGAACACTCAGGACTGATCTCCTTTAGGATGGACTGGTTGGATCTCCTTGCAGTCCAAGGGACTCTCAAGAGTCTTCTCCAACATCACAGTTCAAAAGCATCAATTCTTCGGCGCTCAGTTTTCTTTATAGTCCAACTTTCACATCCACTGAAGTCCAATCCCTTCATTCCACAGATGAGGAACCTAGGGCCCATAGGCAAAATGCCTGGCTCCAGATCCCACTACTGGCCTATAGGTCTGCAGTGGATTTGACTTGGGATTGGAAGCAAAAGCCCCTTCCTTTTAGGGCTTCTCCAGGGCAAGTGTTGGTAGCAGAAGTTGAGGTGCTGCTACTGGCCTGATTCTTTTTGGCAGCTACAGGAAGCAGGGCCTGGCTTGGAGAACAGGAGAAGGAAGAGACAGAATCAAGCCTCTCTTAAAAATTGTATTTGGTTGGTTGGAGGTCAGCTGAGTTCTGTAAAAGGGCTTCCATCTTCTGCCCATTGATTTCAGTGTTGTTTGGTTTCAACTCAAAGGGGAGGTAGCCTGTTGGGGTAAATCACTCCGGAGTTGACAGATTTAGTTGAAGTGTTGGCTGCTTTACGTAATGGCTGTGTAGTCTTGGGCAAGCTGTGCTGAGGGATAAGGGCCCCTGCTTTGCTCTGCGTTGAATGAGAGCTGGCATACAGAGGCAGGACTGCCTGGGCATACTGTGTCCTGCGAGGGGCAACTGTCTTTATACACTTAGTGGCTGGGCTCCTTGGGTGCAACTGAGTTCCTCGAAGGCCTTTCCTTAGCAGCTCAGGGTACCTGGGAGAAGTTGGCTGATGGGGAAGAATCCCTCAACCATATTTCTCTGTAGCTTTTGTCAGAGCCCTGCCCTCAGGCTAGTTGCCAGAAGAGGGTTTAGCGAAACCAAAACAGGACTTCCCTGGTGGCCTTGGGAAGATTCCCTAGCGAAGGAAATGGCAACCCACTCCAGTACTTCTTGCCTTGAAAATTCCATGGACGGAGGAGCTTGGTGCAGGCTGCTATCCACGGGGCACGACTGAGCGACTTCATTTCAAAACAGGATTATTGTCATGCACAGACCAACCCAAAAGGGTTCAGAGCTTTAGCCCACCCCAGCCCTGGGGCTTAGAACATCCAGGCTGTGCCTGCTTGCGTGCTAAGTAACAGTTCAATCACTCAGTGACTGAATGGACCTTTGACTCGATGGACCTTTGTTGGTAAAGTAATGTCTCTGCTTTTTAATATGATGTCTAGGTTGGTCATAGCTTTTCTTCCAAGGAGCAAGTGTCTTAATTTCATGGCTGCAATCACCATCTGCAGTGATTTTGGAACCCCCCAAAATAGTCTGCCACTGTTTCCACTGTTTTCCCATCTATTTACCATGAAGTGATGGGACCAGATGCCATGATCTTAGTTTTCTGAGTGTTGAGTTTTAAGCCAACTGTTTCACTCTCTTTCACTTTCACCAAGAGTTTAGTTTTTCAGTTCTTCGCTTTCTGCCAAAAGTGTGGTGTCACCTGCATATCTGAGGTTATTGATATTAATATTTCTCTTGGCAATCTTGACTCCAGCTTGTGCTTTGTTCAGACCAGCGTTTCTCATGATGTGCTCTGCATTTAAATTAAGTGAGCAGGGTGACCATGTACATGCTAAGTAAACCCTCCCATTCCTGGGCATCTTGTTCACCCTGACCCCAGTGTGAGGCTCTGAGATGGGAGACAGATTAGGGATGGAATAGGAAGGATATCTGATGTACAATCATTTAGTAATCTAAAATGGATTCAAATACTTGATCATCTGCTCTTTAGGACCTCAAAACAGCAAATATCAAAACGTCCTTGCACCAAACCAGAGGGATCCGATACTATGCTGTCTTGTTCTGTAACTGAAGCGTCCCTGGGGCAGACACTGAGGGCACCAGGCGTCTCCAGGGGGCAGCCTAGGTTGTCCTGGCAGCCCCTTCAGGGTGGGGGTTCCCCTTATACTCTGGGCCTGCCAGTACCCCTGCCAATGAAGATGGCTTGTCTTCCTTGACTGGGTTTTCAGTCTGTGTATGTGCGCGCCATGGACCCCTCTCGCAGTCTAAAGACTACTTCTCAGAATAATAATGTTTTTATGCATATGAAATAGCATCCGAAGAACATTTAAGAAAATAAATTATACTGAGACATATTTACCAAAATATAAAAGCAGATCTATGGTACAGTATTAAATGTGCTTCTTTATTAACACATCCGATAATAAGGTCCAGTGGCAGGTCTTACAACTACCACAATGATGTTGTAGTGATGAAATTAAACGGTATTTTGAAATTCCGCAACAACTGTAAAGTATTAGGAAAATAACTTCGATTTTTACTGCTGAGAAACAAGTACGGCTAGTATTCCAGTGGCTTGTTGCCTACACTCATAATGGAAGGAAATGGTAAAATTTCAGGTAGAGACTGGCGAAAATAAAGATGTAAATTTTAAAGTTTAGGGAACTTCCCTCGTGGTCCAGTGGTTAAGACTCTGTGCTTTCAATGAATGCAGGGAAGTAGATTCCTGGCCAGAGAATTGGATCCCACATGCTGCAACTGAGTTCATTTGCTGCAACTAAAGGTCCCTCATTCCACAAGTAAGACCTGGCACAGCTGAATAAATACAAATAAAGTTCATAGACCACCTGGATTCTGCCCAAGGCTTCTGTCCTTAATCCTCAGA
Organism: Capra hircus; assembly: GCF_001704415.2. Taxonomy (NCBI): domain Eukaryota; kingdom Metazoa; phylum Chordata; class Mammalia; order Artiodactyla; family Bovidae; genus Capra; species Capra hircus. Next base: position 117,186,644 of record NC_030810.1, read on the forward strand.
CTAAGAAACCCTGGTCTAGATACATATCTTCCAGGTCACCTGGTGACTAAGGCACCTTTTACTACGTGTCTTGTGAGTCGGGCCCCAGCCATGGTGCTGGGCTTCTTGTGTGACAGCTGTCTGGGTGCTGGCCAGTGGACACACAATGAGCAACCCCAATGTAATTGAAAATGTGTTTGGAACCACATTTAAAACAGTAAGAAGAAGGTGAAATTGATTTTAACATATTTTATTAACCTAGTATATCCAAATTACTATTATTTCAATGTATAATCTATATATATTTTTTTCATATCATCTGTTATCCAGTGTCTATTGCACACTTGGAACACATTTTAATTTGGACTGGACACATTTCAAGGCCTCAATGGCCTTGCTAGTCGCTGCCTATTGAACAGCACAGGTCAGTATAGTTAGAATTACATTGTGTCTGTGCCAGGTAGGGGCTCCAGTAAAATCTTTTACCAAAATGGGTCCTGGGGCCCAGAGAGGAAGCAGCCTGCCCAAGGTCATGGTTAGTTAGCTAGAGAGCCAGGCTTTGTTAGGCCCTGGTCTAGTGGGGAGTCTGCCATCAAGTTGCCCTACAGGAAAGGTTACATTTTTTTCCAGCCCTAAGTTCCAAGGCCTTCAGTTCTTAAAGAGAGGCCCAAGAGTTGCCAGTGCCCTCTCCAAAAGCCTAGTGAAGAAGGCCAGAAAAACAGCTAAAGATAGAAAACCATGAGGGAGTGAAGGGGAATTTGGTGATGACAGAGATGAGGGTGGGGGGGGGTCACCTCACAGCAGGAAGAACATGTGCTGGTTAACCAATGGATGAAGATGAAATGACCAATTCAGAAATGAATGGGAAATAAAAAGAAAATTGTCAATAAGCAGTATGGAAAGGCAAAATCTTCGAGATAATAGTGAATAGCTGGGGAACACATTAAAAAATCCATTTATGCCATGGAGGTTCAAAGGAGATGATTATGCAACGGAAGGTGGAAATGACTGATAATAAAAGGAGAGAAGGGGGAAATCCCAGAATCTTCTGGTTCTTTACTAAAAACAGATAAGGGAAGACACCAGGGAACTGTTTTAAATGGCCGCTTAGTCACTATGTAGACACCAGTGAATTGCCATAAACCACAGCCCAGTCATGCGTATCCTTGACACTGTCTGCATGTGTGAAAAGTTGTCTCCTGCTTGGGGAGCTCGTTGAGAGCCAAAAGCACATCTGGCTACTCTTAGCATCCCCAGTGCTTGACACGGCATAGTTCTGTGACAGAACAAGTGCCTGCCAATTTTTTTCAAAGTGGGGAATAAACAAATGAAGGTGGAGAGCTCTGTGTGCAGAGCAGAATGGGTAGAGTCAGGGAACCTCGTCTGGTCTGAGGTTCTGTCCACTCTTTCCTTGGGATGCTGGCAAGTCATATTGCTTCTCCTGCCAGGCCTCTCTGCCCTCCTCAATGTAATGGCATAGTAGGTCATGTGAAAGAATAGCTATAACATGAATTAGAGCAATAAAAGCTGTCCAACATAAAATGTGTTATTTGTTTTCAGTGGAAAGTGTAACTGGGCCAAAGTAGTGTTAAGAAATGATCAAGCTGGACTCAGACCAATTGCAGGTGAGGAAAATAAGCTGTTGTACATAGCCAGAAAGGAGGTGAGAGCAGATGAAAACAGCAGAGTGGATTCCTGGAGTGAAAGCCATGTCAGCCACTTGGAGAGTATGCCTTTGGGACAGTGTCTGTGAGCCTGCAGGAAGCATGAAGACAATGTCTGTTTCTTTACCTCTCGTTAAAGTGTCAACCTGTCACAAGATCTAACCTTTTCAAAGTCTGCGAAGTAGCTCCAATGATACTAAGCATCATTGAGAGAGTCTCTATCAGGATTAGGTTCAGTTGAATATAACAACAAAACAAACTAAAAACGCCCCAAATAATTAACTTTAATCAAGGTAGTCTATTTTTCTCATGGAGATCATTTTGTGTTCCAAGAAGTCTGCTGGACTAGTCAGCAAGTCTGCCTCCACAGAGAGGACAAGAGGGCACGGTTTATTCTTGTTAAGAGAGACTGCTCAGAAGTGCACCATGGTAGAATATACTGCCAACATCTCATTGGCCGGAACTTAATCTATGTCTTTATCTGCCTCCTAGGGAGATTGGGAAATGTGATGTTTCAGCTGAGTTGTTCCTACTCTGAATAAAATAGAAACATGCAAACATACACACATACATACATACAACCAGAAAAACAACCAAGCATGCCGAGCTCTAGATAAACGATAGCTGTTAATTTTTTTTAAATTTTTTTAAACAGAGCTTTATGAAGGTATAATTGACATACAATAAACAGCACATGAAGTTTACAATTAGATAGATTTTGACATATGTATATTTTTGTGAAACCATCATCACATTTGAGATAGTAAATATATCCATATAGATCCAATATATTCCCTGAAGGTGAAAGTGAAAATCACTCAGTCGTGCCCAACTCCTTGCGACCGCATGGGCAGTAGTCCATGGAATTCTCCAGGCCAGAATACTGGAGTGGGCGGCCATTCCCTCTCCAGGGGATCTTCCCAACCCAGGGATCAAACACAGGTCTCCTGCGTTGCAGGCAGATTCTTTGCCAGCTGAGCCACAGGGGAAGCCCAAGAATACTGGAATGTGTAGCCCATCCCTTCTCCAGGGGATCTTCCCAACCCAGGAATCGAAGCAGGGTCTGCTGCATTGCAGGCGGATTCTTTACCAACTGAGCTATCAGGGAAGCGTTTCCTCCTAGACTTTCTCACTATAGACTGCTTACTGTGTATTTTCTAGAATTAAATAAATTGAATATTTTGAATACACATCCTTTTCAAATATTTTCTTTGTGAGTAGAGTTGACCCTTGAACAACATGGATTTGAACTGTGCTGGTCCACTTATGCATGGATTTTCCCCCATAAATACATACTAAGGTATTACAAGAGTCCCTAGTTGATTGAATCCACAGGTGCACAACACTGTATATGGAAGGCTGACTGGAAGATAATACATGGATTTTCAACTGTGTGGAGGGTTGGTGCCCCAACCCCCATGTTATTCGTGGGTCAGTTGTATTTTCTCCCATTCTTTGACTTGTCTCTCTGTTTTCCTATGACAGTGTCATTCCATGTGCCAAATGCTGAAAAATCTGATGGTCTGATTATCAAATTTTTAGTCAAAACTGCTTTTGGTATCACATCTAAGAAATCGTCACATAATCAAATGTCACATTTCCTCCTGGGTCGTCTTCAAGTTTTACAATTTTAGGTTTTACATGTAGGTCTGTGCTCCATTGTGAGTTCATATTTGTGTATGGTGTGAGTTATAGATGGAAGTTCATTATTTTGTGTGTGGCATCTAGTTTTCAACAGCAGCGTTGTTTAGGGGACAATGCTCCATTGAATTGTCTTTGTATTTTTGCAAGAAATCAGTTGTTTATGTTTGTGGTTCTGTTTCTGGACTCTGCTCCACTGACCTACTTATCTGTTTGATGGCAGTTCTATGATTACTATAGCTTTATAATGTGTTAAAATTAGGTTGTATAAGCCATTCAACTTTGTTCTTCTTTTTCAAAATTGATTTGGTTATTCTAGTCCTTTGCATTTCTATATGAATTTTAGAGTCAATTTGTCAATTTCTACAAAAAGTCCTGCTGGAACTTTATTTGGGATGGCATTGAAGACTTAGATTAATTGGGGGAGAATTGACATCTTAACAACATTGTATCTTTCTACTGTCAACAGGTAATCAATAAACAATCTATAATAGGAATAGAAAAGAGTTTTATTTGAGCCAAGCTGAGGATTACAGCCTGGGAGATACAAATTCAAGAAGCACTTGAATTGTGTTCTATGAACTACAAAATGGGGTGGCAAATACAGGCAAAAACCGCAAGGTCTATAAATTGCTTGTTAAGAATTAGGATCAGCCACTGGTAAGAAGTAAGGGTACTTGTTAAACAAGAAATTATTAGGATCTAGAACCATCACACAGTTACAAGGTTGCATTTGGAAGTTGATAGCAGATACTGTTTTGAAAATGACTGGTGGTTCTTGAGTTTAATACAATTCAGAAAATTTAAGTTCTCAGTGATGCAAGAACATGACTGAAACCACATCCACCGTGGCCACCTGGCTCCATTTTGAATGCCTGGACCACAGTTATTCCATTTTGATTTTTCAATTATCTTAAATATGTCATCATGATCTATGAGCAAGGTATATATCTCTACTTATTTTGATCTTCTTTGATTTCTCATAGTAATACTTTGTAGTTTTCCGTTTACAGATTGTATACATTTTTATCAGATTTTTTTCCTATGTATTTCATAATTTTTGGTGCTTTTGTACATAGTATTTTTAAAACTTTATTTATTTGGTTGCACTGGGTCTTAGCTGCAGCATGTGGGATCTAGTTCCTTGATCAGGGGATTGAACCTGGGCTCCTTGGTTTGATAGCATGGAGTCAGCCCCTGGACCACCAGGGAAGTCCCCAAAGTATTTTTTAAAATTTTGATTTCCTATTGTTTGTTGCTAGCATATAGAAATAGAACTGATTTTTGCATACTGGTCTTTTATCTTGCAACCTTGCTAAACTCACTTATTAATGTTAATACTATTTTTAGAGTATTTTCAGGAGGGAACAGAAATAAAACTGATTCCATCTACCATATTTAATGAAAAGTTCTTAAAATTTCTGTATTCTCTTTCAGCATCTCTACAGGTTTGGAAATTACACGTATTTTTCTTCCTTTGGTGATTATCTTTTAAAATTGAAAAAAATCTCCAATCTTCTATCAAACAGTATAAGAGCTTTAGAAAGTTTTATGAATAACTCTGCACAGTCCAACTTACATGTTAGTATTGCTAAGAGTTTTATTTCTATCTCGCTTAAAAAAAAATAATTGTTTTTATTTATTTTGTCTTATCTCTGTCTGTGCTGGGTCTTCGTTGTGTCAAGGGCGTTTCTCTAGTTGCAGCAAGCAGGGGCTGCTGTCTCGTCGTGGTGCTCGGGCTTCTCACGGCGGTGGCTTCTCTCGTGGAGCATGGGCTCCAGGGCGCGAGGGCCTCAGCAGCTGCAGTTCCTGGGTGCTGGAGCACAGGCTCCGTAGTTGGCTCGCAGGCTTAGCTGCTCCACAGCCTATGCGACTTTCCCAGAGCAGGGATTGAACTTGTGTCTCCTGCACTGGCAGGTGGATTCTTTACCACTGAGCCATCAGGGGAGCCTTCACCTTACTTTTTAATAATAAATTTTTTAATGTTTATTTTTAACATTTAAGTGTTTTATTGAAGTGAGCGGATTTACAATGTTTCAAATGTAGGGCAAACTGATTCAGAACATATGTATATTTATATATGTTCGTGGTAATAGTTTAGCCACTAATTCATGTCTGACTCTTGAAATCCCACGGACTGTAGCCCACCAGGCTCCTCTGTCCATGCGATTTGCCAGGCAAGGATACTGGAGTGGGTTGCTATTTCCTTCTCCAGGGGATCTTCCCCACCCCGGGATCGATCTTTCATCTCCTGCATTGCAGGTGGATTCTTTGCCTCTGAGCCGCTAGGGGAGCCCATATGTACATATGTATGTATGTATTCTTTTTCAGATCTTTTCCATTATGTCCACCTTGCTTTTATATCCCCTAAATAAATAATCATTTATTTTATTTAAAAAATCATTTCTTTTTTATGCAGTCAGTGCTTGCTTTATATTCACTGAGTTTTATTAATGCCTTTGTTCACTATTTCATTTTGCATTGTTCTTCTTAGTTCCAGATTAATTTTTTTCCCTAAAGTACACCCTTTAGCAATACTTTTACAAAGGGTGTTAGTGGTATGATGTTTGTTGGAAAATGTCTATTTCACTTTCCATTTTACTTTCACTTTTGAGAGATAATTTAGCCGTATATTTCTTCTCAACATTTTGAGCGTATTTTTCTGCTATATATATATATTTTTAATGAATAGCTTCTCTTCGTCTGTGATGTTCTGCAGTTCACCTGGAAGTATTGAGATGTGGATCTATTTTTATTTATCCCACTTATGCTCCCTGATCGGCAAGATCTCTGTGTGTCATGTTCTCTGGAGAGACTGTAGCTGTCACCTTCCCTAGCGTGCCCTCACCGTTCCCCCTCTGGATCTGTGGTTACATACATTAGGACCTTTTATTCTTTCCTCTGAGTCTCTTGCTCCCATTTTATTTTTCTTCTCTTTAACTACAATTTTGCAAAGAGTCTCAGATCAATTCTGCTGTCTAAAACCTACCCACTGAGTTTTTAACTTCGTTGACCATATTTTTATTTATTTATTTAGGCCGCCTCCATGCAGCATGCAGGATGTTAGTTCCCCGACCAGGTACAGAAGCTGTGCCCGCAGTGGAAGCACAGAGTTCTAAGTACTGGACCACCAGAGAATTCCCTTGCTGACCATATTTTTACCTTTTACAAAACTATTTCACTTTATTACAAACCTGTTTGTTGATTTTCTTCAGTGTCTTATCCTTATATTTTCAGTTTCTATTCATGGCCACTGTAAAAAATTATAATTTTCTTATGTATTCAACTATGCATTAAGTTATGTATATATATTTGTATTTTATCTAGAATTTCTAGTATTTTATAACAAGAGAGTTTTCTACTTTTCTGAATATGAAAGTATCCTATTGGTCTTTTCAAATGTTTTTTCTCCAGAAAAAAATTTAGCTTTGTCTACAGGACCAAATTTTACTTGGAGTTCTAAAACTGCCATTGTTCCAAGCATGTGAGTGTGCTGGGATGTCTAGGGTGTGGAATTAAAGTGTAAGCGCTTAAATCCCAGGAGCTGAAAATAAGCCTTTCTCATATCTTCATGTGCTCCTGTATGGTATCAACCCTTGTCCACATAACTGATTTGGCTTTTGCTTTGGAGCCAGGGCCAGCACAGCCATGAGATACACACATATTTTTAAAGAATCTGCCTGCAGCGCAGGAGACACAGGAGGCATGGGTTTGATCTCTGGGTTGGGAAGATGCCTTGAAGTATTGAAATGTGGATCTGTTTTTATTTATCCCACTGTGCTCCCTGATCAGCAAGGTCCATGTGTGTCTTGCTTTCTGGAAAGATCGTAGCTATTATCTTCCCTAGCGTGCCATTTCTGTAGGAGGAAATGGCAGCCTACTCTAGTCTTCTTGCTTGGAAAATCCCATAGACAGAGGAGCCTGTGGGTTACGGCCCACAGAGCCGCGAAAGAGTCAGACTTGACTGAGCGCCGACGTGTGTTTACACTGGAAGAACTTATGCTGAAGCGGAAGCTCCAGTACTTTGGCCACCTGATATGAAGAGCCAGCTCATTGGAAAGGACACTGATGTGGGAGAGATTGAAAGCAAATGGAAAAGGGGGTGGCAGAGGATGAGACGGTTAGATTGCAACACCAACCCAATGGACATGAATTTGAGCAAACTCCAAGAGACAGTGAAAAACAGCAAATTCCAGGAGATAGGCGATGGGGTCACAAAGAGTTGGACAGGACTTAGCACCTGAACAGCAACAACAAGCCAGTCTGGCAGCACAGCCACACCCAGGCTACAGCCCACTCTTCTGCTCAGGAAAAGGTCGGATTTCCGTGACACTGTAAAAATATGTGTGCCTCTCATGCTGGCACTGGCCCTGAATGTTTGAACTGTTGGTTGCTCAGTTGTGTCCAACTCTTTGCGACCCCGCAGACTGTTACACCCCGGCTTCTCTGTCCATGGGATTCTCCAGGCAAGAATACTGGAGTAGGTTGCCGTTTAGTCCTCCAGGGGATCTTCCTGACACAGAGATCGAACCTGCGTCTCCTGTGTCTCCTGCATTGCAGGCAAATTCTTTACTGCTTGAGCCTGGGGACATCCAAATGTATATTCAGGGTTGATTTCTTTCAGGATGGACGGGTTTCATCTTGCAGATTGGCTAGGGGAACTCAGCTCCCTCTGTTCTATTGCTCTTAGAATTGGCCACTAGATGGCGAGAATGAGCCACAACATGCAAGTCCTGCTTTAATTTTCAGAGCAACTGAAAGACAGCTAATTCAAAAACATCCAACACCTGTCACGTGCCAGATACTTTGCCAATCCTTTCCTGCTTTTAGGGACCTCATAAATGGCCAGTAGTCACTCATGTATAGACACAGAGTTGATTGATTCAAGACCCAAGGAGTCTCAAGAAGGAGGAACCACTGACCTTTTCCCTTCAGGACTCAGTTTAAGAGACAGAAGCCTCCGGTAGGGGGTCACCCCCTCCCAGTTTCACCCAACGTCTTCACACAGTTGTTTCACATTATATATCTTGTTGTTCCCATCAGATTTTCTTCCTAGGCCTTGCTTTGCAGTTGACTAGTTATGTGACCCTGGATTAACTGTTCTCTAAGCCTCAATCTCGTAATACCAGTCCAACAGAGAATGAGATGGCATCACCAACTCAATAGACACGAATCTGAGCAAACTCCGGGAGATAGCAAATGATAAGGAAGCCCGGCATGCTACAATCCATGAGGTTGTAAAAAGTTGTCATGACTTAGCAACCAAACAACAATACTGGTCCTTACCATCTCCCGGAGTTGTGTCACACTTAAGTGAAGTAATAAATGTTAAAATGCTTTGAAAATTCATAAGTGCCACAGACTTAGGAGGCGTTAAAATCATTGTTCATATAGCTTTCTTTAAAATTCTTTCAGGAAAAGTTAGGCCCACTTGAGCATTGGTTGGATGGATTAGAATGAAAACTCTTCTGAAGAGGAGACCCACCACTGGTTAGTGTGTACCAGCTGATTCAGAGCTAAGGAGATAGCGGTGTCATTGACGTGCTGGGCTAAGCCTCTGATGATTCCTGGACCTGGTGCAGCCTGGTCCAAGAAAAGGGGTCTTCTGCGGCAGGAGTTCCTATTTCAGGTGCTGTGGGAGGGGGAGAGGGTCTCTTTTCCTTCCCCAGGCAGGGGCCTTGAAGAAGATGACATTGAGAGTGGGGTAGGGCTGTGTGGGCAGAGTGTGAAGCCATCCTATCCCCTGAAACAAGCTCTCAAGAGGAAAAGCCACTGTCCTTTTTTAGGACCAATGTGATAAAGGCTAGTGACGGTTTCCCTATCCCACTCACTGTAGCGGGAAGGGGATCAAGTCCTCCAGCTGATGGGAGACACCAGGTATCCTCCCATGGTCCAAGGGAAGGGGACAGCCTGGAGACTTGTCACCATAGTTACCTTCCTGTCCCATCAAGGAACACACGTCACCATAGTTATTTTTCTGCCCCATCCCCTGTGGAGATTCTCAGGTGGTTTTCTTTTTTTTTTTTTTTGCCACCAGAGTCTATTTTAAAAACAACATGTGAATCAATTTGATCACAATCAGCGTGTTTAAAACTTTAGTTAAAATGAGATTTCCATGCAGACATTTAGGTGTGAGTGAGTGTGTGTGTTGGCCATGACATTCTACAGTCACACCATCTCCTACATGCTCCTTCCATGCCCCAAAGTGCTAGGCTTCACAATTCCACTGGGGGCGAAATTGAAATTTCTCCTAATCTTTTCATTCATCAGCCATGTACCTAGCCTCTACCACATGTCTGTCACCTGAATACATCAGTATGTTTTCAATCTCACTTGACTTCTACGACGTGGATCAGATTACCCCACTTCCCCTAAGGGAACTGAGGTTTAGGAGAGGGTAAGTAAATTACGCTATGTTGGCTGTGCACAGAGGTGCTGGAGTTGGAACCTGTGTTTTCCTGATTGCAGAGCTTCAGTTCTGTGCCTTACACTCTGCTGCCTCCTCTGTGTCCTGTGTCCCCAAAGCTGGGTTCTTGCCAGCGTTTGGAAGGAACTTCCCCACTCTCTCCCACTGTATAGCCTTACAAGTGCTCCACTGCTCTCCACTCACCCACCCCTCGGAGGCCCCTGCTCGCCTGACCAGGAAACAGTTACCTCGGCCCCCTGACCTGGGCCTCGTGTTCCCAACAACACCCATTACAACTGCACGTTAAAGTTCTTTCTCGCCGACCTTTCCAACCCCATCTGCAGTTCTTTCACTTTACTCAGCTCTGTGTCTTGCCTGCCTCCCTTCAGGTGGCTCCTCCCGGAACTCACCGTGGCTTCACAGGGAGAAAGAGTCCTTCACGAGCCTGATTCCATCCAGCAGTACTCCCGTCAGGATGGCCAGGGAAGGGGAGCAGGGCCTTGATGGGTGCTGCCTGAGAGAGTCAGGGGTTGATCTGGTCCTGAGCAAAAGGACACAAAAGAAGTAAGATTTGTCAAGAGTGAGTGGGCCCACAGAATTCTGGATTAAGGATTCAGCCGAAATATGATTGGGGGTAGAGGGGCAAGGCATGAGTCAGAGCGGGGTTACTCAGGGTTTCAGAAGAACCCAAGCTGGCCACTGTCTCAGCAAAGTTTATGCTTCTTTTTTGGTTTTGTACCAGAACATAGACTAGGGGGCTCGATGGGGGAACGGAGAGTGTGTCACAAGGTCCTGTTGACAAACTGGAGTCTTTCTATTTTGCAGTGACTGTATAGTTTTCTTCATGGTTCTCAAAATAAAACTCTTAGCTTTGAGAATATGTTTAAATCTATTCAAGGACGCCACTCAGGGCTGCTGGTTTGCTCTTTCCTGAAGGACAGACTTGTTAGATCACGTGCTTCTGAAGACGGGATACGGGGAGCCCCACTGACCTACAGTCTCCTTGCAGATCCTATCGCCGAGCCCGGGGAGGGACCCTGGGCTGGAGGCAGGCAGCTCCCGCACCTGTTTCCAGAGTCCGCTCTAGAGCTGTCCCCCGCCTTCTGGTGCCACCGAGGACCCTGCAAGGAGAATGGCACAGGATGGGACGTGGCTGAGGAAAACAGTTCTGGTAATAGTGTACAGACCCAGGCAGGCCGGGGAGAGTGCATCTGCGTATGGCTGCAGCCACTAAAAACCCTGGCCTCAGGATTCCCACAAACCTGGGTGTAAATCTCAACTCTGAAAACGAATCTACGGAGTCAGAAGTCAGCAGAGTGCTTACCTTTGGGAAGAAGGGGAAGGAATGTTTGGGGAAGGGGCTGAAGAGGGACTTCAGAAGGGTAAGGTTTGGTTTCTTGACCTGACTGGTGGTAACTTGGGTGTGGACTCTTTGTGATGATTTATCTACCTATATATTTAGGATTTGTAATCTTTTAAAATTGTGTTATTCTTTAATAAGTTTTTTAAAGTTTTTATTTAATTTTTAAATTTTATTTTATACTGGAGCATAGTTTATTTACAATGTGTTAGTTTCAGGTATATAGCAAAGTGATTCAGTTATACAAATACAAATATCTATTCTTTTTCAAATTCTTTTTCCCATCTAGCTTATTACAGAATATCGAGTAGGGTTCCCTGTGCTTTATAGTATGTCCTTTTTGGTCATTTATTTTAAATATAGTAGTGTATGTATGTTAATCCCAAATCCCTAATTTATCCCCCCCTCCCATTTTCCCCTTTGGTAACCATAAATTTGTTTTTGAAGTCTGTGAGTCTGTTTCTGTTTTGTAACATTTAGGATTTGTAATCTTTTCTGTATGTGTGTTATATACTTCAATAAATTAAAAAAAAATTTAAATTTTACTTTTTAGTAAATAATCTTGGTTGGTCAAGTCACTTAAACTCTCTGAGCCTATTTCCTCACCCCTTACAATGGAGCTGCTTCCTACTGTAGGGAGGACCAAGTCACCTTTAAGCGCTTTGTGCAGGGCTTCCCTGGAACATTGCTCAGGAGGAATTAGTTGTTTCTGCTGCAACTGCCATTGTTCAGGCTCCACAGAGCCCCTGGCACGGGACTCTCGGGACCCATGCCTCTGCACACCTGCGTGCCTCTGCCCCCGTGTCCTGTCAGGACATTCCCTGAGGCCTTTTCTTGGCCCTTTCCCTTACTCCTGGAGTCATCCTTTGCTCTCTCTCCTGTGTCCCACAGCCTCTCTTGCTACCACCAGCCGAAGAGCACAGTGTCCCCCAGCCAACACTTGGCAAGCAAATGCTCGGAAACAGGAGTTGAAACGAAGCATCACCAGCCTGTTTGTGTGACATGTAGTGGGCACTGAAGCACCTCCCCCAGTCTTGTGCCTTCGCTCTATCATCTTGCATTAATGTGGCATGCGGTGATTTCACTACTGAGAAATGTCATTTGAAAAATACACAGCAAGCATTAGATGGTGCATCTGGCCTACCAGCTTAATGGGGGAGGGATGGGGAACCTAGGACAGTTCTGAGGCTGGTTTCTGGGCTTCCAGAGGGACATTCTGGTTGCTCTGATGCCTCTGATGCAGACGTCCCTGGTGGGGTCAGGGAGCTGCTTCCTGAGTAGGCTCAGCTCTCATGAACTGGTCACCTCCCGTGTGCACACTCATCCTCCCCTCCCTGCTCTAAGCTTTGGGGTCCTTTTCTGCTTCTGCAGATGAAACCCACCCTGTTGCCTTCACAAGTGGGTTGTGAGAAGCCCAGTCCTGCTGATTCCACCTTTGCAGTAGATTTAGAATCCAAATACTTCCCAGCATCTCCATTCTCATCTGTCAGATGAAATATTCTAGCTTTATAAGTGGACTATGATTCTGCTTCCATTCTTACTTCTTACCCTTTAGAACCTGTTCTCACCATAACACCTGTAGCTGTGTTTTAAGAATTTAAATCAAATCAAGCCACTCACTTGGTCCATAATCCCTCCATAATCTCCCAGACTCCAACACATTTAAGAAAAAACATCCAGAGTGTTTCTTGTGACTAGTAAGGCTGCATGTTCCCTTTTCCACCTCCTCAGCTGTAAGACCTCACCTCCTACCACCCTCCTTCTTGCTCTTTTGCAGTCACAATGTCCTATTATAGTGCTTGATCGCTGTACTTCTCGAGAAATTTTCATTGGCTGTTCCTTCTGACCGGAATGCCCTTCCTCTGATGCTCACATTCTCTCACTTCCTTTGAGTCTCTACTGCACGTGACACTCAGAGCTGCCATCCTAGACTCTCTGTCTATCCTTCAATCCTGATTTCACTGAGATTATCTATGGCTAGGCCTAGATCCACCTACCTGTCTTTCCTTCTATAGATAATTCTTTGGGGTCTGTCTCTTCACTAGAATGTATGCTTTTTGTGGGCAGGGACTTTGGGTTGCTTCTTGCCATACCCTCAGCCGGTTGTCCAGCGTACAGGCATGCTCAACACATATTTGTTGAATAGCTGAATGAATAAAATGAGATAATGCATGAGAAATTGCCCTGAAAACTGGACACATTACCCATTGATCAAGACCATTATCCAGTGCCTCTGCTTCCAGTGGCAGGAAAGCGTCTCCCCTGTGAGCTGGTAGGAAGAACCTGGGCTTTGCAATCAACTAGCTTGGGTTCAGAACCCAGCTGTACAACTTGCTTGTGGTGTGCACTTAGGCAGCATTCTTAACCTCTTTGGGCCTCAGCTCCTCTTCCATAACAGAGAAGAATCACACCTGCCTCGGGTCTCCCAGGTGATTCTTGGAAATTAAAAATAGTACATCCCTCGGCCCAGAGTGCCATGCATGAATGCAGGAGGGATTTATTAGCTTCACTGACCACAAATTCAATCCAAGTTATCTACCAATTGAACTGATTTTGTTTTATTTTATTTAAAAAAACTTAAATTTTAAAATTAATACACATTAATCTCTTGCATTTCTATATACTAACAATAAAAAGTCAGAAAGAGAAATTAAGGAAACCATCTTGTTCACTATTACAATAAAAAGAATAAAATACCTAGCAATAAACCTACCAAAGGAGACAGAAGACTTATATGCAGAAAACTATAAGACACTGATGAAAGAAATCAAAGATGACACACAGGCGGAGAGATATACCATATTCTTGGATTAGAAGAATCAATATTGTGAAAATGACTATACTGCCAAAAGCAGTCTACAGATACAATGCAATCCCTATCAAATTACCAGTGACATTTGTCACCAAACAAGAATAAAAAATTTTATGATTTGGATGGGAACACAAAAGACTCCAAATAGCCAAAGCAAACTTGAGAAAAAAAAGAGCTAGAGGAATCAACCTTCCTGATTTTAGACTATACTACAAAGCTACAGTCATCAAGACAGTATGGTACTGGCACAAAAACAGAAATATAGATCAATGGAACAAGACTGAAAGCCAAGAGATAAACCCATGCACCTATGGGCACTTTACCTTTGATAAAAGAGGCAAGAATATACAATGGTGAAAAGACAGTCTCTTCAATAAGTGGTGCTGGGAAAATTAGACAGCGACATGTAAAAGAATGAAATCAGAACATTTCCTAACACCATACACTAAGATAAACTCAAAATGGATCAAAGACCTAAATGTAAGGCCAGATACCATAAAACTCTTAGAGGAAAACAAAGGCAATATGCTTTTTACAAAAATTGCAGCAAGAGCCTCTTTGACCCATTTCCTAGAGTAGTGAAAATAAAACCAAAAACAAACAAGTGGGACCTAATTAAACGTAAGGAAACCAAAGGAAACTATAAACAAGATGAAAAGACAGCCCTTAGAATGGGAGAAAATAATTGCAAATAAAGCAACTAACAGAGGATTAATCTCCAAAATATACAAGCAACTCAAAAAGCTCAATACCAGAAAAACAAACAACCAAGCAAAAAATGTGCAGAAGACCTAAACAGACATTTCTTCAAAGAAGACATACAGATAGCCAACACATGAAAAGATGCTCTACACTGCTTATTATTCAGTCAGTTCAGTCGCTCAGTCATGTCCAACTCTTTGTGACCCCATGGAGTGCAGGACACCAGGTCTCCCTGTTCATCACCAACTCCCAGATTTACTCAAACTCATGTCCATTGAGTTGGTGATGCCATCCACCATCTCATCTTCTGTTGTCCCCTTCTCCTCCTGCCTTCAATATTTTCCAGCATCAGGGTCTTCTCAATGAGTCAGTTCTTTGCATCAGGTGGCCAAAGTATTGGAGTTTCAGCTTCAGCATCAGTCCTTCCAATAAATATTCAGGACTGATGTCCTTTAGGATGGACTGGTTGGATCTCCTCACTGTCCAAGGGACTCTCAAGAGTCTTCTCCAACACCACAGTCCGAAAGCATCAGTTCTTCGGTACTCAGCTTTTTTCACAGTCCAACTCTCCCATCTATACATGATTACTGGAAAAACCATAGCTTTAACTAGATGGACCTTTGTTGGCAACGTAGTGTCACTGCTTTTAATATGCTGTCTAGGTTGGTCCTAGCTTTTCTTCCAAGGAGCGTCTTTTAATTTCATGGCTGCAGTCACCATCTGCAGTGATTTTGGAGCCGCCCCCCCAAAATAAAGTCTGTCCCTGTTTCTACTGTTTCCCCATCTATTTCCCATCATGTGATGGGACCAGATTGCTGGGAGAAATATCAATAGCCTCAGATATGCAGATGACAGAAAGTGAAGAGGAACTAAAAAGTCTCTTGATGAAAGTGAAAGAGGAGAATGAAAAAGTTGGCTTAAAGCTCAACATTCAGAAAACGAAGATCATGGCATCAAGTCCCATCACTTCATGGGAAATAGATGGGGAAACAGTGGAAACAGTGTCAGACTTTATTTTGGGGGGCTCCAAAATCACTGCAGATGGTGATTGCAGCCATAACATTAAAAGACGCTTACTCCTTGGAAGGAAAGTTATGACCAACCTAGATAGCATATTCAAAAGCAGAGACATTATTTTGCCAACAAAGGTCCATCTAGTTAAGGCTGTGATTTTTCCAGTGGTCATGTGTGGATGTGAGAGTTGGACTGTGAAGAAAGCTGAGCGCTGAAGAACTGATGCTTTTGAACTGTGGTGTTGGAGGAGACTCTTAAGAGTCTCTTGGACTGCAAGGAGATCCAACCAGTCCATCCTAAAGGAGACCAGTCCTGGGTGTTCATTGGAAGGACTGATGCTGAAGCTGAAACTCCAATCCTTTGGCCACCTCATGTGAAGAGTTGACTCATGGAAAAGACCCTGATTCTGGGAGGGATTGGGGGCAGGAGGAGAAGGGGACGACAGAGGATGAGATGGCTAGATGGCCTCACCGACTCGATGGACATGCGTTTGAGTGAACTCTGGGAGTTGGTGATGGACAGGGAGGCCTGGTGTGCTGTGATTCATGGGGTCACAAAGAGTCAGACAGACTGAGGGACTGAACTGAACTGATGGGACCAGATGCCATGACCTTAGTTTTCTGAGTGTTGAATTTTAAGCCAACTTTTTCACTCTCCTCTTTCACTTTCATCAAGAGGCTCTTTAGTTCTTCTTTGCTTTCTGCCATAAGTGTGATGTCATCTGCATATCTGAGGTTATTGATATTTCTCCCAGCAGTCTTGATTCCAGCTTGTGCTTCATCCAGAGATATGCAAATCAAAACTACAATGAGGTATTACCTCCTACCACTCAGAATGTCATCATCAAAAAATCTACAAACAATAAATGCTGGAAAGAATGCGGAGAAAAGGGAACCCTCTTGCACTGTTGATGTGAATGTAAGTTGATACAGCCACTATGGAGAATAGTATGGACATTCCTTATAAAACGAGGACTAAAACTACCACGCTGCTAAATCACTTCAGTCGTGTCCGACTCTGTGCCACCCCAGAGACGGCAGCCCACCAGGCTCCTCTGTCCCTGGGATTCTCCAGGCAAGACTACTGGAGTGGGTTGCCATCTCCTTCTCCAAAGCATGAAAGTGAAAAGTGAAAAGTGAAACTGAAGCCGCTCAGTTGTGCCCGACTCTTAGCGACCCCATGGACTGCAGCCTACCATGCTCCTCCATCCATGGGATTTTCCAGGCAAGAGTACTGGAGTAGGGTGCCATTGCCTTCTCTGTAAAACTACCATATGACCCAGCAAAGCCATTGATGCTGCTGCTGCTAAGTCACTCCAGTCATGTCCGACTCTGTGCGACCCCATAGACGGCAGCCTGCCAGGCTCCCCCATCCCTGGGATTCTCTAGGTGAGAATACTGGAGTGGGTTGCCATTTCCTTCTCCAATGCATGAAAGTGAAAAGTGAAAGTGAAGTCGCTCAGTCGTGTCCGACTCTTAGCGATCCCATGGACTGTAGCCTACCAGGCTCCTCCGTCCATGGGACTTTCCAGGCAAGAGTACTGGAGTGGGGTGCCATTGCCTTCTCCAGCAAACCCACTACTGGGCATTTACTCTGAGAAAGCCATAATTCAAAAAGATGCATGGGTACTTCCCTGGTGGTACAGTGGTTAGGAATTTGCCTTGTAATGCAAGGGACACTGGTAAGGAAACGAAGATCACACATGCCACTAAGCCTTTGCTCACCCAAGCCTTCTGCATGTTGCAGTGAAGGTCTCACATGCCACAACAAAGGCCCAACACAGAAAAATGAACAACAGAAAAAAAGACACATGTACCCCGTGAACTTTGATACATGTACAAAGTTAATAGCAGCACTATTTACAATAGCCAGGACATGGAAGCAACCTAGACATCCGATGACAGATGAGTGGATAAAGAAGTTGTGGTACATGTATACAATGGAATATTACTTAGCCATTAAAGGCGTGAACTTGAGTCAGTTGTAGTGAGGTGGATGAACCTAGAGCTTGTTATACAGAGTGAAGTGAGTGAGTCAGAAAGAGAAAAACAAAATATTGTTTATTAGCAGATATATATGGAATCTACAGAGATGGAACTGATGACCGTTTTGGAGGGCAGCAGTGGAGACACAGATATAGGGAACCTAGACTTGTGGACACAGCAGGGGAAGCAGAGGGTGGGACGAACTGAGAGAGCAACACTGAGTCACACGCATTACTATATGTGAAATAGATAGCCAGCGAGAATTTGCTATATGATGCAGGGAGCTCAAACCCAGTGCTGACAACTTAAGAGGCGTGGAATGGGGGGGAGGTGAGAGGGAGATTCAAGAGGAAGGGGACATATGTGTATCTGTGACTGATTCCTGCTGATGTGTGGCAGAAACTAACACAGCATTGTAAAGCAGTTATCCTCCAATTAAAAATAAGTTTTTGGTGGTTTTTTTTTTTTTTTTCCATATTGTGAGACATGTGGGATCTTAGCTCCCTGACCAAGGATCAAACTTGCGCCCTCTGCAGTGGAAGCATGGAGGCTTAATCACTGGACTGCCAGGGAAGAACCCTAAACTGATTTCGAAAATTCACTGCTTCATTTTCATCTTTTTTCTTAACTAGTACTAAGCTCAAAAAGGGAGGATGGGAATAGTATTTATTGGCCCCTTTAAGTATATGATTTTATTTGACTTTCACAAGAGCTGTGGGAGTCAGGCAGGTCTTAGTTTCCTCCCCCTTTATCAGGTGAGTAAACAGAGGCTCAGAGATGACGTCCCGAGTAAGGCCATACAGTTAACAAGATCCCAGACAGGGCTGGGATCACACCTGAGTCACCTAGCCCTAAGCCCAAGGCCCCTTCCCTCTCACCATGTGCTTGGGTAGGCATGATATGATGATCCCATGTGCCAGGGGCAGGGATGTAGAGGACAAAATCAATGTATTAAAATCTGTTCTGAAGCTAGCAGGAGTGTAGTCGTCAGAGGCAGTGGGTCTGAAACAGAGAAATCCAAGGCAGGATTGAGGAGCTGGGAGGTGGGGCTGGGGTGGAGGAGGGTGGCCCTGAATCAGGAGGAGGAGGCAGCAGAAAGGGCATTAGGGACACCTGCCCGCTCCCAGACTCCACCCTGGGCTGGGGAAGAGCCGAGGGAGCCCACTAGCTGGAACCCTTGCCTAATTAGGAGCCCCAGCTGAGGCTAAGCTGACTTGCTGCAAAGAGGCAGGCAGGGGGCCGAGAAGGCCAGCGCGCCCTTCCCGCCGAGGAAAGAACTGAGAAGCAGCATTCATGGGAAGGCTTACAGAAAAAACAGGAAAACAGCACTTGGGGAATCAAAAACTTTCTGGGTCTAGGAAAGGCCCTGCTTCTCTCTCAAATATCTCTCCCTTGCTCCAGTGTGGCAATGTGAAGAAGGCTGCGAAAATGCCAGTGTTGGAAGGGCTGGCGTTGTAAGCCACGACCAGCTGTGAGGCTGAAGCTTGCTCCACTGGCCGTCTGAGCTTCAGTGAAGCCCAGGGTGAAGCCTGGAGAAGCGGCCCTGTTGAGGCCAGGGGTCCTGAGTCAGAAGCAGCTGCTTTGGACCTCTGAGCTCTCAGATGAGGTCCAGGGAACGCCTGAAATGTTTTCATCCACTGTTGGCTCAGGGGGGTCCCTACAGCCTGGCTTCTTCCTTTGATGGCTTCAGCTCCACCCTTCAGTCTAGGGCTTTGCCAGGCTAGGAGTAAAAGTGAGAGTGAAGTCATTTCCGACTCTTTGCGACCCCATGGACTGCAGCCCACCAGGCTCCTCCGTCCATGGGATTCTCCAGGCAAGAATACTGGAGCGGGTTGCCATTTCCTTCTCCAGGGGATCTTCCCAATCCAGGGATTGAATCCCAGTCTCCCGCATTGCAGGCAGATGCCTTACCCTCTGAGGCACCAGGGAAGCTCAAGAGTACTGGAGTGGGTAGCCTACTCCTACTCAGGGAAGCAGTGACAGTGAGGGAGTGGACAAATGTCACGTATCACTTACACACTTGTGATATCGCTCGTATCGTGTGAAATTTTGAAAAAGCTTGTTTACAAAACGGAAATAGATTCGTAGACATAGAAAACAAACTTATGGTTACCAAAGGAGGGGTAGTGAGATAAATTAGCAGTTTGGGATTAAAATACGCTCACTACTATATATAAGATACATAAACAACAAGGGCCCACTACATTGCACAGGAATTATACTCACTATCTGGTAATAACTTATAATGGAAGGGAATGTTAAACAAAAAAGAGTATATGTATCACTTTATTGTATACCTAAAACTAACAGAGCATTGTCAATAAACTATATTTCAATAAAAACAAAAAATGAACCAACCCCTTATCAGAAAAAAAGGAAAGTGCGGGAGTGGATTCAGTGCAAGTGGTAGGGGAATCCTCGTCTCTCCAGGCGCCCCCACCCCATGTTTTATTAACCCTAGTTCTCCTTCCTCTCATGAGAGGTGAGGGGCTTGCAAACTTAGACTCAGAAAATCCTGGTGGGTCTTTTGCTAACTATGTGACTCTTGAGAGAAAGCCCTTAAAGCTCTCTTCTCCATAGATTCTTCATTTGTAGAAATTTGCCTCACTGCTATCTATCTTAAGGTTATTGTGACTTCTACAGCCCATCTCAAGTATAAGTAAATGCCCCTATCTTAACTTTAATCCCCCTACACTTTTCTGTAGTCATAAATTTCCACATCCATTGTTCCCTTGGGTTAAGAAATAGTCTCCAGAAGACTTGTAGACAGTACTTAAATTTGTATTTAGTGAATCAGTGTTACAGTTCGGTTAAGATGCATTCACTCACACCAGCCCTGGGATAGTTGATCACAGCAAGGAGCAGGGACACAGGCTGGGTAAGCATTGAAAACTGCGGAAGGCCCAGACCAATAGGGGAGGTCTCACTTTGGGATGAGGTAACAGGGGCAACAGCCCAGGGGAGGCTCTGAAAGGTGAGTCATGAGGGAGGGCAATGAGAGTGAGAGAAAAGTTGCTCAGTCGTGTCCGACTCTTTGCAGCCCCATGGACTGTAGCCTGCCAGGCTCCTCTTTCCATGGAATTCTCCAGGCAAAATTACTGGAGTAGGTAGCTGTTCCTTTCCCCAGGGGATCTTCCCAACCCCGGGATCAAACCCGGGTCTCCCTTGCTGCAGGCAGATTCTTTACCTTCTGAACCACCAGGGAAGCTCAAGAATATTGAAGTGGGTAGCCTACCCTTTCTCCAGGGGATCTTCCCAACCCAGGAATCTAACCAGGGTCTCCTGCATTGGAGATGGATTCTTTACCAGCTGAGCTACCAGGGAGGGGAGGAGGGAGGCTAAGGGCTGGAGTTGGCTTAGGGCTGCCAGCCTCATGGAACTGAGCCAGACGTTGGGCCTGCAGAGGCCCTGGATCGATCTGCTGTGTTGACCAGGCAGAAGTTCTCGGCCATCTTCTAGAAGAAGTCTTCACCCAGAAATTCCCCAGGCTCTCAGCTGTCCTGGGGCAGATCTGGCAGCCCCCCAGGTGCCGCTGTGCCCTCTGTGCCCACAGTGCGCAGCACCGGGTGGGGTCTGCTCCCTGAGTCACGGTCCTGCCTCCAGGAGCTCTCTGTTCCCGACCCCAGCCAGTCTCACCTCTCACCCGGTCACACTAAGCTATTTTGTCTCCTGCAGCGCACTGTCTGGGATGATGAAACAGTCATAATGAAAGCCTTAATATTTAAATCTCCAGGAGCCACAGCCCTGTACCATATTGAACTAGAGATAAATCATCCTGGTTAGGAGGCCTCACTGGGCTCCATTTTCTCTGCTCCAATTGCCTTGCCTGCTGGAATTTTTCTTTGTGAGTGGACTGGAGGCTGTGTTTGACAGATCTCCTAGGGAGAGGCTGCTGCTAAACCACTCAGTTGTGTCCGACTCTGTGCGACCCCATGGACTGTGGCCCACCAAGCTCCTCTGTCCATCGGATTCTCCAGGCAAGAATACTGGAGTGGGTTGCCAGTTCCTTCTCCAAGAATTGCCTCTGCCTACTCTTTAATTATAACCTTTCATTTCATGTTTCTTTAAAGTCTTTGAGAGTCTCTATATTGGTAACGAAAGAGAAGTGAAGTTGTGGGGAGAGGCACCCCCATTCATTTTCCTTGGGTAAATTCAACAAAAAGTTTTGAGGGCTTGCCCGTACAGGGCAGTGGTTTTTGTCTATTCTGTTCGCTGTTCTAGCCCTGGTGCTTATAATGGTTCTGGCATGTAGTAGGGAGTCAACAGCCGTTGCCTCATGTGTGAGTCCTCACCATGGCCTTGTGGAGTACTGGGTCAGTGTCATCTACAGACTGTAAACAAAGGCTCAGGGAAAGTGACTTGCCCAAGGTCACACAGAGAAGTGGACAAGCAAGGTAGTGAGAGCACACATATCAATTGCTAGATCCTCCTGATTAAACGGAATAGTTTTTTATTTTCTTTCTGTGTTGTTTTATGGGAGGAGAGTAGAGGGGTTGGGGTGGCTTGGTGACATTGTGTGCTATCTCATGGGCCTGCCAAGATGTAATCCTTGATGGACAGCCAACTTCCATTGCCTATTAGCTGAATCCCATGGTTCTGGCATTTAAAGGGTTACTTGTGAGCAAGAAAAAATGGGACAGTATGATTGGGAGTAGGTTGTCCTCCCAGTACTTTGCTTTTGACCTTAAAACAAGGACTATCCTTGGTTTCTTTGAAAAGGTGATCCGGCTAAACATGGTTTAGCAGATGTAGCAGGATTATTTTTCAAGATGGACTTGATTCCCCTCCACCGTCTCGAAAGTGAAAGAAAGAAAGAAAGTGAAGTTGCTCAGTCGTGTCTGACTCTTTGTGACCCCATGGACTGTAGCCTACCAGGTTCCTCCATCCGTGGGATTTTGCAGGCAAGAATACTGGAGTGGGCTGCCATTGCCTTCTCCAGATCTTCCTGACCCAGGGATTGAACCCAGATCTCCCACATTGTAGGCAGACGCTTTACCATCTGAGCCACCAGGGAAGTCCGCTGGCAGGTTGGTATAAACTCCAGGATTTCTGAAGGGGTTTTGACAGGGTTTCTGCCATAAGCCATATGAAGTTACCATGGAACCGCAGAGCAGGGCTTCTCACTTGCTTTGCACAGGGTGTGTCATTCACTCACACAAGCACACTGTAGAGTTAGTAAAGCACAGCAGAAAACATATTTGTTAGGAGAACAAAGGGCTAGAGCTCCAAACATCCTTACCTTGTCCTGAAGAATCCCAAATGAGCCCACAAGATGAAAGGTTGCTGCTGAACCACAAAAGACGCCAGGATTCTAGGCCTCCAGAGGAGAAGAATTCAATCCAGGGCCAGTGATGAGGCTTGATCACTCAGAGTTTTTGTGTAATAAAGTTTTATTAAAGTATAAAAGAGATAGAGAAAGCTTCTGACCCAGACATCAGAAAGGGGCAGAAAGAGTGCCTCTCTTAATGCTGCCTTATCTTTAGCTCTGATGCTCTCACAGCTGAGCCCTGCCAGTTCCTACTTTGGAATCAACAAGTGCTGACTGTGGTGGGGTTTTTGATAAGGAGCTGCTGTCTCTTGTGTGTGAAGCAAGTGGGAGAAGCACATCATTCCTGAGCTACAAGAAGCTTAGCCATCATCAAGCCCAGTAGCTTTCCAGTGCATCGTGGGACCAGCAGCATCAGCACCACCAGGGAGTACGTTCTGGATGCAGAGTCTCTAGTCACACTCCAGACTTAACCAGAAGCTCTGGGGAAGAGGCCCACTATCTGCATTTTAATAAAGCACCCAGGTGATTCTTACCTACACCTGGACCACACTGACATAGACCAGGTCTCAGCACTATTGACATTTTGTGGTTTAGTTGCTACGTCGTGTCCAACTCTTGTAACTCCATGGACAAAAGAACCTGGCAGGCTATGTCCATGGGATTCTCCAGGCAAGAATACTCGAGAAGATTGCCATTTCCTTCTCCAGGGGATCTTCCCGACCCAGAAATCAAACCTGGGTCTCCTGAATTGTAGGCATATTCTTTACCGCCTGAGCTATGAGGGAGGCCCAGTTGACATTTGGGGGCTGGATAATTCCTTGCTGTGGGGGCTGTCCTGTGCACTGTAGGATGTTTAGCAGCATCCCTGATCTTTTCCCACTAGATACTCACCTTCCAATTGTGAGACTCAAATATATCTCCAGACATAACTGAATATCCCCATGCGGCAAAATTAGCTCTACTTGAAAACTGTGGATCCAGACCTCTGCTTCTCAAAATGTGGTCCATGTTCCAGGAGCATTGGCCTCATCTAAGAATTTGTTGTTAACAAAGACTCTGGGCCTCACACCAGATCTACTGAATCAGATTCTGTATTTAAACAAGGTCCTCAGCTGATGCCTCTGCATTTAGAGATTGACAAGCACTGATCTAAACCAACTGCCTCATTTGACTAGTGAGGAGATGGCTTTCCAGAGGCAGCAACCTGCCTAAGGTCGTGTCTCCTGCCTCCTGGCCCCTGAGTGTGCGAGTCTAGGTGCTCACTCACTGCAGTGGTTTCTGAAGTCGGGAATACTGCCTACCTGATTCCTAAGGCCATGCTTTTTGAGGGGCCCTCAGTGGTGAGTTTCTTTCATACTCTCTGTAGCTGACAGTGTATGTAGCAGTTTGAGGAAAACTGTTTAGATATTTTGCAAACTGTCCTTTAATTGGGTTTCTCTGATAATTATCTCATGATTAGACTGGGATATGAGTTTTAGGGGGAAAGACCACAGAAGAAAATTGTCATTTACCTCTCTTCACATCACAGGGTAGGTTTTACTTCTCCTCAATAACTGAGCCTATTTTCCTGTAAACAAAATGCTCGGGATGCCCCACTCCCCGCACCACAGGTCACCACTAGCCACTTTTCTCTTGCCTTGGTGAGAGTAAAGTAAATCTTGTATAATAAAGTGCTTCTGAACTGTTCCAGCAGCTCCTGCCCAAAGTCTCCTATGGCTGATAAAAGCCAGCCAGGCAATATTAGAGCTGAGATTTGATGCCAAGTCCCACCTTTCTTTTATTAATGGAGAGTGATAGACAGAGCCTTTCTCTAATGAGCAGCCAACCACTGCAGCCAACCTCTTAGCAGTTTTCCTTTTACAGTTCCGTTTCTGATCATTGTGCCTTCCTAATTAGTCAGGCTGACAGCAGCCTCCTAGTGAACAGAGCTGGCAGCCACTGATGCCAGCACAAAGGCAGTGAGAGGGATGAGAAAGCCCCGCAAGGAGCAAGGATCCCGTGTGGTCCATCCTGGCCAGGTCCCTTTAGGCCCTGGACCAGAATCTCATCCTAGATGTGACATTTACCACCCAGGGAATTCTCTCCAGTAGAATAGATTGTTGCCATTTTGACAATTTCCCAAATATTCCAACAGCTGCTCCTTATAACACTTTCCTGCTCATACCCCACAAGAAAGACTGACATGCACATAACTTAGATACCTCTCCCCCAGTGGCCTGCAAGATTTTACGAAATTTCCTTTGTTTGAAGAAACCCCAATGAATTAAGATGGTAAAGGTCTTGGTGTAAATGCAAATACTGTGAAAATATAGTGTATTGGTTTTCTATTGCTGCCGTTGCAAACTACTACAAATTTACAGCTCAAAATGACATAAATATATTATCTTACAGGCTGGAGGCCAGACATCTGAAATGATCTAGCCTTACTGGCTAGATCAAGGTGTTGGCAGGCTTTCATTTCTTTCGAAGGCTCTAGTGAAAGAAAGTGAAGGTGTTAGTGGCTCGCTGCATCCGACTCTGTTGGATGCACAGGCTCCTCTGTCCACGGAATTCCCCAGGCAAGAATACTGGAGTGGGTAGCCATTCCCTTCTCCAGGGGATCTCCTGGATCCAGGGATCGAATCCGGGTCTCCTGCATGCAGGCAGATTCTTTACTGTCTGAGCCAGCAGGAAAGCGCTGAACACTCTAGCAGGGAATGGGCTCCTTGCCTTCTCCAGGTTGTAGAGACTCCCTTGTTCCCTGGCCCCTGATCCCTGCCTCCATCTTCAAGGTGCACTTTCCTTTCCCCTACTTCCACTGTCCTACCTTGTCTGACTCTGGCACTTCTTCCGCCCTCTTAAAAGGACCTCTGTGATTATCTAAAATAATCTATCTCAAGATCTTTAACGTAAAGTACTTTTTGTCATGGGAAGTACCATATTCTTAAGTTCTGGTGATTAGGATGTGGATACGATGGAGGGAGTGTCTTATTTGGCCTACCAAGCCCATTTATTCTTCTGTTAAATGCCAATAATAATACTATCTATTCAGTTCAGTTCAGTTCAGTCGCTCAGTGGTGTCCGACTCTTTGTGACCCCATGAATCGCAGCACGCCAGGCCTCCCTGTCCATCATTAACTCCCAGAGTTACTCAAACTCATGTCCATTGAGTCAGTGATGCCATCCAACCATCTCATCCTCTGTTGTCCCCTTCTCCTTCTGCCCCCAATCCCTCCCAGTCTTTTCCAATGAGTCAACTCTTTGCATCAGGTGGCCAAAATATTGGAGTTTCATCTTCAACATCATTCCTTCCAATGAACACCCAGGACTGATCTCCTTTAGAATGGACTGGTTTGATCTCCTTGCAGTCCAAGGGACTCTCAAGAGTCTTCTCCAACACCACAGTTCAAAACCATCAATTCTTTGGTGCTCAGCTTTCTTCACCATCCAACTCTCACATCCCTAATGGTTATTATTAGATAATATATTGAGTTATTCTTTATCATTGACCCCTTGGTAATCATTTTATTAGCTTGTCGTTTGGAAAGGCCAAGATGTGGTCAGAAATGGAGTGAGTATGATTTATGCTGGGAGCTGGGGAAAGGGGTTGAGAAGGTTGAGAATGTGGGAGAGGTCTAGGGTAGGACAGATCCAAGTGGGGTGCTGTCACGAGCAGGCCCTGGGAAAGGTGAGCATGCAGGGGTGAATATGGAGCACCAAGTAAGGGGAAGTTGAGGAAATCAGGGGAGAGAGACATCATTTACTTAACTTTTTTTCTCATCTCCTTGATCCCTTAATTGATAATGGCTTGTCTCAAACCTCCCTATACCTTGCTCCTTCTCCCCCCACTCTAGCTCCTTATGTCTCTGCAGCACCAGGTAAGCCTGCTCTCTCTTCAAGTTCTGGCTCAAACATTACTTCTTCCAAGAGAGTGTTAGTTGGTTAGTCGTGTCCAACTCTTTGTGACCCAAAAGACTATATAACCTGCCAGGCTCCTCCCTCTGTCTGTGGAATTCTCCAGGCGAGAATACTGGAATGGGTTGCCATTCTCTTATCCAAGGGGATCTTCCTGGCCTAGGGATGGAACTTGCGTCTCGCACATTGAAGGCAGATTCTTCACCATCGCGCCACCTGGGAAGTTCTTCCAAGAAAACCTTTACTAATCATTTAGTAATCAGTCATTTCCTCTCCTCCAAAGGTCTGCTGCTGCTGCTGCTAAGCCGCTTCAGTTGTGTCCGACTCTGTGCAACCCCAGAGACGGCAGCCCACCAGGCTCCCCCATCCCTGGGATTCTCCAGGCAAGAACGCTGGAGTAGGTTGCCATTTTCTTCTCGAATGCATGAAAGTGAAAAGTCAAAGTGAAGTTGTCCAGTCGTGTCTGACTCTTAGCAACCCCATGGACTGCAGCCTACCAGGCTCCTCCGTCCATGGGATTTTCCGGCAAGAGTACTGGAGTGGGGTGCCATCGCCTTCTCCCCCTCCAAAGGTCAGTAGGGCTTAATTCCAAGCCACTGGTGTGGTATGCCCTAGTCCAGTTTTTAACAATTAGATCATAAAATGTTACAGCTGTCAACATTTCTAAAATTGAAATCCTCTCCTCCCCACTTTGCAATTCTACCACCAGATTGTGATTTCCCTTCCTCTGTCTAAAGCCCCTCTCCTTTTCCAATCCCTTAAGCATGAAACCTTTTAGTCTGCATTTTCTGTATCATTCATAACGTAGAGGTAACAGAATTTTGATGATTTTTCTTTTTAACAAAAAGGTGATTTGTGTGCTCAGGTCAGTTTGGGAAAACACTAGCATAGTTAATGGTAAGGATAGTCCTGGGAACTAGAACTCCAGAGTTCCAGTTCCATTTCTACCCTTAAGGAACCTACATGCCCTTGGGGAGGTACCCTATCCCCCATTCCTGTGTCATCATTTCCCTTGTGTGTAAAGGGAGCACATTGGTCCAGATAGTTAAAAAGATTCCTTGGAGCTCTTGCAGCCTTCTTTTCTGCATGTTAAACCCGCATAATATTGAGGCTCCATTCTCAGATTGTTGACTGCTCTCTTATCTCTGTTGGAGGTAGAAGGGGATGGAGCTGTTTTTCAGATATTTTAAGTTAGACTGTGGCGCTTTCTCTGCAGAAGATGAAGTTACTTATTAGGAGCAATTTGTTCAGGAGACATTGAAGATAATTAACGAGAGAAGAGGCAGGACATCTAGAATGGAGTTTTTCTAATCCCTTAGGCATCCCATCAGTCAATTCCACAAGCTCTCCACTGGCTAGTTAGGACTTAGATTGGGCAACTCAACTCAGTGGCTCCATAGCACTAAGGAGATAAATATTGGCTTAATTTTACTTGGGAGCTGCTGGATGCCCCAGAGAAATGACTGGCATGCTATTTCTTTTTTCTTCCATTTAACATTCATTCATTGTTAAGTGTCTACAATGTATTTTTAGCAACAAAAGTGGCTCTACGGTCTTCCCTACCTAGTAGATACTCTTAACACAGAGGAAGAGACAGACACAGCGGATCAATAACTGATATAAGAAGCAGAATGTGAGATATAGGAAACGAGTCGCTCATTTTGGGGAAGAGGAAGGTGAGCTCTGAATTGGATTTTGTGCTGTCTCCAGGAGGCTGGCTGGCTGTCCAGCAGGGACAGTGGGGTGAGAGGGGTCCTGAGGTGGAGGGAATAACGTGCACACAATTGTACAAAGGGGATCACGCGGAGCAACTGAAAAGTGAACGATGATTTTCTCCTGGAGGTTAGCACCCTGGACAGTGTGAAATAGGATTAGGAAAAGAGGTCAGTTTCAGGTTGTCTGAGACTTCAAAGGATATTGGACTTAATTAGCTGGCGATGAGGAGACACTGGTTTCCTTTGGGCATAGACCAACGTGGAGTACACAGTCTCACATTGAGAAGATATTAACAAAGGAGAAGGCATGTACAACCATCTTGTTCTTCTGAGGCAAGAAGCTGTAAAAAAGAGAAAGAAGAATCAAAGAATCTCACATTCCCAACCTTTCTGTGAAAAGTAAGAACTGCCAAGCTCCATGCCACCATTTCTGAAATGTCTGATGATTCCCTGGGCTGATGGAGTGCAGAGAGGTGTGACAAGAAGCTGTTTTCCTCAAATCACTCAGCTGCCAGGTGCTACATGCATCTGGTTTAGGAAAAACAATCACATGGAGATCTGTTTGTTACTCAAAGTTCCCTCTAGGTAGACAGAAATATCCTCTAAAATAGTAAAATGATTAAAAAAGAGAGAGAGAGAGAAAGTCAGAGAAAACGTTCAAAAGTACTCAGCTGCTTAGAAGTATATGTGGCTGTTAGAAAACTTTCCTCGAAATATGTTCAAGAGGAGAAAAGCCTAATCCTTTTGGTGCCTATTTGCCGAGGGTCTGGTGGAGATTCTGGGGAGTGGAAGAAGTAGCATCCACAGTGATTAAAAGCAAGACAAAATAACAACAAAACCCAGACCTTGTTTAGCAGTGTACTGTTCTTGGGATTGCAAATGTGCTTATCTGGGTACAACTTCCTCATTATTCTTTCTGTTTGCTTCTCTTCACAAGGGGAAAATGATGTATGGACAAAAACTGAAGACAGTTGGCTTGCAATTAGGAAAACTGACACCTGCCCAGCAAGCCTTGTTCTGTTTGCTATGTGATGCCTCATCACCTCTGGATTCTCCAGGAGCTGGAGATGAACCAACACAGGGTGCCCTGGTGGATGCAGAAAATAGTATGAGGCATCTGACTTCAGGGACCTGATGGAGGGTGTCCTTCATTAACCCTAAAGGACCACAAGGGGGCACTGGGTCAAAGTTGCTCAAATCAGAAGCGAGAAAGCCAGGATTCATTTAAACGAATGATTTTTGAAAACTTGGATGAGGGGAAGTAGTTATAATTTATCAGAGTTACCTGGAGCTTTTACAAAACCACTTTATTATAGAAGCATTGAGACATATACAGAATAAACACATCACCAAAAATGACAGAGTATGGAACCTCCACTAAAGGAATGATGAACTTGGCAAAGCTGTTGGATCAACTTTTTCAGAGCTCTGGAATCTACTAAGAAACTCACCATAACCAGGGGAATACTTAATGGAGAATGTTGCTTCCGGAATTCTGGGAAGAGAATGTTTTTTTCCCTGGAGAAGGGAATGGCTACCCACTCCGGTATTCTTTCCTGAAGAATTCCATGGACTGAGGAGCCTGGCAGGCTATAGTCCATGAGGTCACAAAGAGTTGGACATGACTGAGAGACTAACACTTTCACTTTTCAGAGTTGTTTTTGAGTTACCCCCTTATAATCCTCATTTCTCACCTGGGCAGCAGCCATGAGTATGGACATCTGCATTTCTAAAGAAGCTTTCTGGTACCAGAAGGAGCAATGTGGAGCTTACTTACAAAGAACTGTGCTGTGTGTCTTGACCCATCTGTTCCCTGAATAACAGGCTCAAGGACTTGCCTTTGTTTCTCCTTCCTTGGGACTTTTTCAGGGTTGAAGTGGCTTCCTCTGAGTGGTGTTTGTTGAAAGCATGAAAGGTGAATATATCAGCTGTAGCCAGCTGTGGCCGGGGAGAACAATCTGGGCAAGTAGAGACAGACAGGAAATCCTAAAAAGAAGAGTCTTGGAGAAGGATATATGAAATAAAGAAGAGCTCCATACTGGGGGGTCTAGAAGGCCACACACATGCTCACAGCTGGACACATGCTCAGAAAGAGCCTATGCTTTCACCTGTGGTTGACTATTAGGGTCCATGAGAGCACAAAGTGAAAGCTAAGGCAGAGTCTTAAATACCTGACTAAGAACTGAGTTCCATTATAGGTTATTACAAGATACTGAATATACTTCCCCGTGCTATACAGTAGGTCTTTGTTTATTTTATATATAGTAATGCGTATCTGTTAATCTCAAACTCCTAATTTATACAGCCCATTTTCCCCTTTGGTACCTCTAAGTTTGTTTTCTATGTCTGTGAGTCTATTTCTGTTTTGCAAATAAGTTCATTTGTATCATTCTTAAAGATTCCACATACAAATGATATCATATAATATTTGTCTTTCTCTGTCTGACTTACTTCAGTCAGTGTTAGTGTTAGTTGCTCAGTTATTTCCAACTCTTTGTGATCCTGTAGCCAGCCAGGCTCCTCTGTCCATAGGTTTCTCCAGATAAGAATACTGGAGTGGGTTGCCATTTCCTTCTCTTAATTTGATATTCTTACTTCGCATGTTATTCTGTAGGTCCATCCATGTTGCTACAAATGGAATTGTTTCATTTTTTATGGCTCAGTAATAGTTCATCATATATGTTTTATACCATATCTTCTCTACCCATTCATCTATCTATGAGCATTTAAGCAATAGATTCCTTTTTTTTTTAAACTTTATTTTACTTTACAATACTGTATTGGTTTTGCCATACATTGACATAAATCCACCATGGGTGTATACAAGCTCCCAATCCTGAACTCCCCCTCCCACCTCCCACCCCATATCATCTCTCTGGATCATCCCCGTGCACCAGCTCCAAGCATCCTGTATCCTGTATCGAACATAGACTGGCACTTCGTTTCTTACATGATAGTATACATGTTTCAATGCCATTCTCCAAAATCAACCCACCCTCTCCTCTTCCTCAGAGTCCAAAAGTCCGTTCTATACATCTGTGTCTCTTTTGCTGTCTCACATACAGGGTCATCATTACCATCTTTCTAAATTCCATATATGTGTGTCAGTATACTGTATTGGTGTTTTTCTTTCTGGCTTACTTCACTCTGTATAATCGGCTCCAGTTTCATCCATCTCATCAGAACTGATTCAAATGTATTCCTTTTAATGCAATGGATTCCTGCATGGGGAACACTTGAAGAAATATTTGGCAGGAGATTTTAGAAAAGTTAATCTGGAGAAGGAAATAGCCGCCCACTCTAGTATTCCTGGTTGGGAAATGCCATGGACAGAGGAGACTAGTGGACTGCAATCCATGGAACTGCAAAGGAGCCAGAGATGACTTAGTGAGTAAACAACAACAACAACAACAGAAACAAGTACATCCAAGCTCTGTTTCCTTTTCCTTGGCCTGACAGCACAGCTTGGGAAAACTTAATTCACCAAGGACTGAAGCTACAGCCTTGGTAGTGAAAGTGCAGGGTCCTAACCATTGCACTGTCAGGGAATTCTCCCTCCAAGACTTTTCATATGTCATTCCCTCGTCCTATCATCTTCTCTTATAAGACCATTTCTTATATATTCTTCAAGACTTATCTCAGCATTACCAACTAGATCTTATATCCTCCTTTCTGCTCCCAATATGCATTTCATCATGATACCAAATCATAGTAAAACTATGAATTTGTTGATGCCATGAAATAGACTTAAAGCTTTTTGAAGTCAGCATCTAGACCATATTTATGTTGGTAGTTTTAGCTTCTAGGTTGTTTGAGAAGTGTCTGGCCTGAATTTCCTAGGAAACAGAGTCTGAAAAAACTTATGAGTTCATGCTCTATAGAGGTGCAGGAAGTGACAGTAAGGGAGAAAGGAAAGTGAGACAGAGAGGAAGGGAAAGCAAATGCAAGGAGGTGCATTACCAAACTGGCTAAAGAGTTTACCAACAAGCATAACTATTGATCCAACAGACAGGGTTTCTGGAGGGGTTGTACAGAAATATTGAGTCTGGTAATAGTCTGTTGGTAGGAGTAAAGGAGAAGAATTGATCCTCTATCTTCTTCCTATCCTCCATCTGTGACAGCTTCAAGTTCTTTTAACTCCTTTGTATCCCTAGGTTGTATTAGCTGGCTCCTGTGGGCAGCTGCTGGGGAAGCCAGATTTCATGACATAGATGGTGGTATAGGCTAGTGTTACATCCTCCTTCCCTGCCTGCCTACAACAGAAGCTTTGTGGGCCAGTCAGGGTATATGTATAGGGAGGAGCTTAGTGGGGCTCGGTGGTTTCTCAGTGTCAGGGGTAGGAGGAGGTATGGCTTGTGAGATGTGAGGTACACTGTGACATTGTGCTTTGAGCCACATGGGAGGCTGGAAGCAGCTGTAGCAGTGGGTGCAGTTGGCCATGTAGGTAAAGCACTACAGTGATGTGGCCTCTGCCGTGAGTAATGAAGTTAACTGAATAATTCTCCAACCATGGCCAAACCCTCCTCTCTGTGGCCTAGAAGGATCTGTAGGATCATCACTAATGCTGAGCCATTCATCGCCAGCCTCACCTCAGGAGCCATACAAACTCTGTCCTGTGCAATAAACAAGAACTTAAGGGGCACGGTCGTTGTAGGAAGCAGAAACACAGAAAGCGGTGCAGGACTGAGTCCCGTAGAGAGCAAAGGATGCAGCGGCAGTACTGCTTCCCTCTCTCCCGCTTATAGATCGTGAGCTTCTTGACGGCTAGGGCGATTTTCTGGGCTTCACACTGAATGTAGTGTCTGACACACAGTAGGGACTCTACAAACAAAGTGGTGGTGGTTTAGTCACTAAGTCAAGTCCAGCTCTTGTGACCCTATGAACTGTAGCCCATCAAGCTCCTCTGTCCATGGGATTTTTCAGGCAAGAATACTGGAGTAAGTTACCATTTCCTTCTCCAATAAACAAAGTGAGGAGGGGACACTCTAGGTCAAAGTCTACCTAGGAAAAGCCCTGCAGGCCTTACTATGCTACATCTGAGCACCTTTGCCCTGAGGATAAATGACTCCAGTGCAGATGGAGACCTGCAGTGTTTTCCAGAGCCATGAAGTGGGGGGAGGGGGGATTGTCCCAGGGCTGGTGGCTCCTTGTGCAGAGTTGTGATTTACAGTATTTTATAGCCCTGTTTTCAGAAGTTCACTCACTGTTTATTGCTCCGCTGCTAATAAACATCTTGTCATAAATGATAAACAGGGCAACTTGAGGGGGACGTGGGAGCCATGTTCAAATAGACTTGGTGTTCTGCAGAATGCTTGTGGATTAGGCGGTCGCAAATTTATTTTTTAAAGTCTGTCTCTGTTTTTTTTATGTGACTAGAATTCAAGAGAGGCAAACCCTGAGTTTTGTTAGAAACCTCTGAAAGGAATGGACTGCCATGGCTGCAGGGGCTGCAGGGAGCTGTCCAGGGTCCTGAGATGAAGAATACAGTTAGGCGCTGCTAGATGCTGCTGGCCATGTCTTCCCAGGAGGAAATGGGAGACCTCCTTATGGGCAGATTTCCTGAGATTCCAAGGCAGGAAAATACTACATTCATCAGAGCTCAACTGCCTGATTTGAATGTGAGTTGAGACAATTGGGATAGCTAGCCTCTCATGGTACCATGACAGGTGCTCCAGGCAATGACAGAGAAACTGCTTCTAGGATTCATGTTTCTGAGGCAGAGCCGATGGCACGTGCTGCCACCCTGTGGATTCAGTCTTCTGTTGGCACTCTCTTGGCCTTTCTTCCCCCCTTTCCTCCCCTCCTTATGGCCTCTCCATGCACGCCACTCCTTTCTACCGTATCCAAGCTTTACACCTGCTCCATGCTGGAGGGCTGAGACGGGAGAAGGGCCAGGTTGCAGCAGTCGCTTGCAGGTGGCTTCTGTGTTGTTCAGGGTGGAATGAAAGAAAACATCCAAAGGCAAATGAAAAGCCTCAAAGTGCCTGGCAACTGAGAAGAGGTGAGTTTGGGCTTGCCAACTGTGGGCTCAGGCAGATGTGAGGCAGCTGCTGAACTGCCTGTTGCCCATGACACCACTTGCATCTCAAAAATAATGAGGAAAATGTAAAGATAGCAGTTCAGTCTATCTCGGAGTATCCATAGGCCTCACTTCTTTCAATTGAGGATTTCACTTGAAAATGGTAAGAGATACTTTTTTCCAATATGATCTGGAATGGAAAGAGAAAGTTTGCGATCCTGAAAGGAACTTGGAGCTTTAGGCAGCACAGCTCCTTGGTTTGGGTCAAGTTTTGACATCCTTCAATGTGAGGTTGAGTCCTTTGTATCCAAAGAGATCAACCAGGATGTGCAGTCAGACCTCAAAAGCCTGGCCTTTTTCTTCAAGTCACCTTGTGCAGCAACACATGACTTCTGGGCAGAAGGTCAGCACACTTCCAGATGTGGAGGCCAGGGTGCTAGCTTCTTCTAGCATAAGGGAAAATGAATGTGGCAGCAGCTTGGAGGAGGCAGGAGAAACTCCAAAGACCTACCCCTCCAACAGTTAAAATACTATTCATACAATTCTAGCAATTATAGATTCATCTGGGTGTTTTCACCTTCTTTTAAAATTTAAATATTCTCTGGAAGGGCTGAATGCAGAATTCCTCAGTATTATTTGTGCTGAGCAGCTGAGGCTCTGGGGCCTCTTTCCAGTTGGAATGGCCCATGGGATACAGGGAAGGAAGCAGCTGCCTGCTATATTGCCTTCCTCCTTCCTCTGCCACTGGGACTTCTGAGAGGCTGTTGAGCTTTAGCTCCTGCTTTGATCCCCAAGGGAGGCTGAAATCTCCAGAGCTCTGAAGCCTCAGGAAAGAGGAAGTGCTGGTAGCGTCTCACTTTATCTTCTGTTTTGGCAACATGGTGTAAGAACATAGACTTTGTAATCACAAACTTATGCTCAAATCTCAGCTTAATAGCTGGGAAGGTTACTATCCTCATCTATCAGATGAGAAGAAAAATGTCACTCCTAATGTGTTTGGAATTTGATGAGATAAAATATCAGAAACACCTGGCACACAGTAGGCTCATGCCAGGTGTTACATTCTTAGCAGGAAAATAAATCATACTCTCTATCAATAATGATAATTTACTGCTGTTTAAATACATGCTTCTTATTATGTTTCGTGTCTTAAGGAAGTCTGAAAGTGAAAGTCACTTGGTCATGTCTGACTCTTTGCAACACCATGGACTATAGCCTGCTAGGCTCCTTTGTCAATGGAATTCTCCAGGCCAGAACACTAGAGTGGGTAGCTGTTTCCTTCTCTAGGGAATCTTCCCAACCCTGGGATTGAACACAGGTCTCCCACACTGAAGGCAGATTCTTTACCAGCTGAGCCACCTAGAACTTTATAAACAATATAATAAATCATAATAGAAATGGTGGGCATCTTTGTCTTAGGCCTCTAGTACTTTATACACAAATATGAT
Organism: Capra hircus; assembly: GCF_001704415.2. Taxonomy (NCBI): domain Eukaryota; kingdom Metazoa; phylum Chordata; class Mammalia; order Artiodactyla; family Bovidae; genus Capra; species Capra hircus. The sequence goes on from NC_030810.1 coordinate 117,222,552, forward strand.
GTCAGTCAAAAATAGTATCTCTTTATCATATTGAGAAACAACCCATTTAGTCTAACATCTTAAAATGTTGTCACACTTATTGAAATAATCATATGCTTTGTTACATATAATTTTTGATATGATATATTCAATATTCATAGATTTCTATCCTTATATTTATGGGATAAACTTTGCCCTAGCATTGGAGATGATTTTTTTTAGTGTACAGAGTCCCACTCATAATATTTTTTATAAGGTTGGTTTTTAAAAAGTATTTATTTGTTTGGAGGTCCTAGGTCTTAGTCATGGCATTAAGGATCTTTTAGTTGTCTGTAGGATCTAGCTCCCTGAGCAGGGATTGAACCCAGGCCCCTGGCACTCGTAGTGCAGAGTCTTAGCCACTGGACAACAAGGGAATTCCCCCACTTGGTCTTCTGCCTCCATTCTTTCCCTCCAAACATGAATCAGGTCATGTCACTCTGCACTCTGCTGCTTAAATATCTCCAATGACTTGTTATTGTAATGGGAATAAAATAAAACCCACTATCATGACCTGTAAGACCTTTTTTGAATATTATCTAACCCCCACCTGGTTCTGTCTCCATGTTTCCTTTTGTTCCCTAGATCCAGCAGCAATGGTTTTGAACATATCAACCTTACTCTTATCAGAGCAAAGTTCTTCCCGCAGGTCTTTTTAAAGCTTTCTCTTTCTCATCAGCTACCTCTTTCTTAGTCATAATCCAACTTGAATGTCACCTCTCAGAAAGCCTTTACTGGAGCTTTCTAGTTAAGCAGCTTCACAATACCTCTACATCCCATTATCCTATCATTTTCTTCTTAGAATTTACTGGTGCCTGAAGTTACCTTATTACATTTCTTTGTTTATGTGCCTATTGTCTGTTTCCTCCCTCTAAGATGTATGTGTCTTGAGGGTGACGATTTCTGGTCTGTGCTGACTGCTGATCCTAAGAACTGCTGCTGCCTGGTGAATAACTGTTCTCACTAAATAGACTCACAAATGAAAATGGCCTAGGACATTCTTTACCTTCTCCTTTTTGGTGCTCTGTCATCTTCCAATAATCTCAAAGCCTTAATTGGATTTCTTTTCATCCTTTTCTTTGTCTGGGATCACCTTAAATAGCAGAAGACCTTGGAATGGAATGGGGCCTTATCGACTATTTAATTCTCTGATTTACTCAGTGTAGGAAGCCTTTTATCCCATCTTGCAGACAATCATCCAACCTCTTTAGATCATTGTAGGAACTAGCTGGTATGAGGATGGAATTACTTTCCTTCCAGTCTTACTTTTCAGGGGAAAGATGATTGCAGAGGGGAGTCCTGATAACCTTTTAAGACCAATGACAGGAAGATATGAGACGAGAGTCTCTTGTCAAATAAGTGAGGTGGATGTCTGACCTGAGTGATCTCTTATCCTCTATAAATGATTTTATCCATGGAACGAGGCACTAGTCGCCAGTTGCCAACATGCTCAGGACCTGCGTGACCGTGACAAGCGCCCTATTTTATTTTCTTAGCTTAGTTTGTGGATTCCTTGGGTTTCCCTGGTGACTCATTGATAAAGAATCTGCCTGCCTATGCAAGAGATGCAGGTTCAATCCCCAGATTGGAAGATCCTTTGGAAAAGGAAATGGTAATCCACTCCAGTATTCTTGTCTGGGAAGTCCCATGGACAGAGGAGCCTTGCAGGCTACAGTTCACGGGGTTGAAAAGAATTAGACACAGCTTAACTATTAAACAACAACAATTCTAACACAGAGATATATAATTCCCTTTTTTCTTCTTTCTTTCCTCCATTTGTTATATCTTTTTCCCTTTATCTCAAAGTATTTTATTATTTATCCATGGTGATATGGCCCTTTTATGTTTCAGAGGACACTGGAAAAGAAACTAAAAAATTATGCAAGTGACTACCCAGGTCTGCAAAGGCATTTCCCACTTGGTGGTGTAATTGCTGTTGATGTCTCTTTTTGTTTTTCCTCTTGACTGTGAGCCTCTAGGTGACAGAGGGTGTCTTACTTGTCTCTGGATGCTCAGGGCTATTTTGGTGTCTATCACAGGGCAGGAGCTGGATTCCTATCCGTTAAAGGACCCTCACTGTTGGATCACCAGTGGCATCATGTGTATGTGTGTGAGGTGAAAAAAATACAGCATCGCCTGTCGGTCAGACTCATGTTTGACCCCTGAGGCTGCTACCTACTGCTTGTGTGACCTTGGGCATATTGCTTTAGTATTTCCTGAACTTTAGGCTTTTTAAAATGTAAAATGGAGATCATAAGACCTACACTTGGAGGCTTACAGGGAAGATTTACCAAAAGAAGTTTTGTAAAGTGCCTACAGTCAGTAGGTGATTTGTGACCTATAGCCATTAACATAAATTAAAAATTTTTTAATTTATATATTTATTGCTGTGGTAACACAGCATGTGGGATCTTATTAGCTCTGATGAGGGATCGAACCTGTACCTCTGCAGTGGAAGTGTAGAGTCCTAACCACTAGACAGTTGGGAATTCCCCACTGCCCATTAATATTAATATTTCATGTTCTCCCAGACCTCCAAGTAGGGCTCAGTTTATTTATCCTGGCTAATTATCATCAGCAAGGAGGCTTCCCCTACCCCCTCATCAGTCATAATTATCCAAGTAAAGTCATCTTCAGGGAACAGAGCTGCATCTGCTCAGAGGCCTCCCAGGCAGGGCTCCTATCCCCCTTCTGGAGCTTGGGAGCAGATGTGGGAGGCTGAGCAGCCAAGACTTCCATTGCTGCTGTTAGCAGCTGAATTTCTGGAGTCACTGCTAACAGCTCAAATCAGAAAGCTAGAGCAGCTGTATGTTTCCCTGGGGGCCTGTTAGGGCTTTATATGTGTGGGATTTTTTTCTTTCTCTTTTTTTTGGTTCTTTCCTCCCCTCCCCATCAACTTAAAAAAAAATCACTGGAATTTTCTGTCAATGGTGGGCGTATAGGAAAGGCGATTGCTATGTGGGTGGGTGAACTTCTGCAGAATGAGGACACCCAGGGCAGGGGTGAAAAGGAGGTAAGGGTGGTGGTGAAGGGTGGGGCCCAGCAAAATGGTACTTCCATCTTTGGTCTTCAGGAGATGCATGGTGTAGAAAAATCAAACTGGGGTCAGGAGGTCTGGGATGGTCAACCAGTACTCTTGTTAAGGGTCTGAGACTACGAGCAAGCCATTCTACAACCTTAGAACTCAGTGTCCTCATATATATGGGGAGCGGTTGGCCTAAATGACTTCCAAGATCCTTTTAGCTCTGAAGAAAAATGATTTTCTTTCTATACTTCTGGGCCTCTTTCTCCCCATTTCTCCAACAATGGGAGACTGTGTCTGATCCTATGGCCCATTCCCTGGATTGACCGCTGGTTATAGAATCATCCGTAAGATGTTATATGGGGAAGGCTTACATTGTCATATAAAGTTATTTTAGTTTTCCTCAGAGTCTTTTTTGGACAGATATAATATTTTCAAACATAAATGATAGAAATTCTAGTGTTAGAATTTCAGATATAATACAGGGAGTGGAGGAGATTGTGTGTGAGAGACAGACAGAGAGAATGCCAACCAAGGCTGGTGGGGCCTTGTGAGAAGAAGAGGCCTTACTGGCCATCCCTTATGTTTCACCATGGCTGCTGTGTCAGGGCACCTGTGAATGTCTATGTGTGACCTCACTGAGGCTATCTTGTAACACAATCGTGCCTGTTGTATACTAAGCATTGTCCAGGCTGTAGGCTTGTATTCAACCCTCATAAGAAACCTACAAGCTAGGAATGATAGTATTACCTGCTTACAGTTTCAGCTATTCTCAGGCAACCTGGAGGTGCATGGTGTGTAGCAAACGACAATGTTGTGGAGGCTGAGTCTGTGTTACGCTGGGAGCTGCAGGCAGAGGGAGCTAGTTAGCTGGAGAACTGCTCAGGGCCTGTACCTCAACCCATTAGAAGCCATCACTCGTGGAATAAGAGCTCAGTATCTTGGTGAACAATGGCCTCTGAAAGGAAGCAACTACTACTGTCGAGGATAGAGGCAAACAGAAAACGAAGAGGGTTAAAAACATGAGCCAGAAGATAGAAATTTGAGACAAATATTTGGTTCAGTTCAGTCACTCAGTTGTGTCAGACTCTTTGTGACCCCATGGAATGCAGCATGCCAGGCCTCCCTGTCCATCACCAGCTCTTGGAGCTTGCTCAAACTCATGTCCATTGAGTCGGTGATGCCATCCAACCATCTCATCCTCTGTCATCCCCTTCTCTTCCTGCCTTCAATCTTTCCCAGCATCAGGGATTTTTTCTAATGAGTGAGTTCTTCGCATCAGGTGGCCAACGTATTAGAGTTTCAGCTTCAGCATCAGTCCTTCCAATAAATATTCAGGATTGATTTCCTTTAGGATTGACTAGTTTGATCTCCTTGAAGTCCAAGGGACTCTCAAGGGTCTTCTCCAACATCACAGTTCAAAACATCAATTCTTCAGCTTTCTTTGTAGTCTAACTCTTACATCCATATGTGACTACTGGAAAAACCATAGCTTTGATTAGATGGACCTTTGTTGGAAAAGTAATGTCTTTTTTAAAAGTAATGCCTTTTAAATATGCTATCTAGGATGGTCATAGCTTTTCTTCCAAGGAGTAACCATCTTTTAATTTCATGGCTGCAGTCACCATCCACAGTGACTTTGCAAACCAAAAAAATAAAGTCTCTCACTGTTTCCCTTGTCTCCCCATCTATTTGCCATGAAGTGATGGGACTGGATGCCATGATCTTAGTTTTCTGAATGTTGAGTTTTAAGCCAACTTTTCCACTCTCCTCTTTCACTTTCATCAAGAGGCTTTTTAGTTCCTCTTCACTTTCTGCCATAAGGGTGGTGTCATCTGCATATCTGAGGTTATTAGTATTTCTCCCAGCAATCTTGATTCCAGATTGTGCTTCATCCAGCCTGGCATTTCTCATGATGTACTCTGCATAAAAGTTAAATAAGGAAGGTGACAATATACAGCCTTGATGTACTCCTTTCCCAGTCTGTTGTTCCAAGTCCAGTTCTAACTGTTGCTTCCTGACCTGCATAAAGGTTTCTCAAGAGGCAGGTCAGGTGGTCTGGCATTCCCATCTCTTGAAGAATTTTCTGCAGTTTATTATAATCTACACAGTCAAAGGTTTTGGTGTAATCAATTAAGCAAATGTTTTTCTGGAACTCTCTTGCTTTTTCTACGATCCAGCGGATACTGGCAATTTGATTTCTGGTTCCTCTGCCTTTTCTAAATCCAGCTTGAACATCTGGAAGTTCATGGTTCATGTACTGTTGAAATCTGCCTTGGAGAATTTTGAGCATTACTTTGTTAGTGTGTGAGATGAGTATAATTGTGCGGTAGTTTGAGCATTCTTTGGCATTGTCCTTCTTTGGGGTTGGAATGAAAACTGACCTTTTCCAGTCCTGTGGCTATTGCTGAGTTTTCCAAATTTGCTGGAATATTGAATGCAGCACTTTAACAGCGTCATCTTTGAAGTTTTGAAATAGCTGAGCTGTAATTCCATCACCTCCACTAGCTTTGTTCATAGTGATGCTTCCTTCTTAAGGCCCACTTGACTTCACATTCTAGGATGTGTAGCTCTAGGTGATAAATACTGAAAGGTTGAATTTAGTAGTGGCTTAGAGTTATAGTGTGACTGTGAGAGCTCATTATATTTTTCATATACAATAAGACCAAATGAATTATGACAACTAGTTTAGGGAGTGTTCCAGCCTGTGCAAATGAGGCTCATTGACTAGGATGTGTAGGGCATTCAAAGTGAGGGTCACAAAGACCAATGAGACCCAAATCCCTGTTCTCAAAGAGTTCACAGTCAATTCAGCAGGGACACAGACAATACATAACCAAATATTATAGAAAATCCTGCAAGGGAAATACCCATGAAAGGAATATGTAAAGGGCTGTTGGAATTCATGGGATGACTTGTTTCTAACTTATGTCACCAAGGAAGACTCTTGGGAAAGGAAGTAACTAAACTGGATTTTATAAGGCTAATTGTAGATAGTAAGATGGCATTTCAGGCAAGAGGACTAGCTTGAGAAAAGGTCTGCTTGTCAGATGGTGCTCGATATGTGAGGAAGACAGTAAGTAGGCTAAGAGTGTAGATTCATAAGTATTATGAAACAAAAGTCTAGAAGTGTAGGTACTCTGATCCATGGGAAGGCTGTGGATGCCAGCCTAAGGAGTTTGAAAGAGCTATTATGCTGCGGGAACAAACTTGAATCTCAGAGGCTTAAATTAACAAAGCTTAGCTTTAACTCATGCTACAGGACCATCTCAGATCAGCAGGGAAATTGCTTCCTTGTCCTCCTCGATCCAGGCTCATACTGATGGAGTTTCTACCATGTCGAATGTTATAATTTGCTACAGTATGAGGAAGTGGACATGGAAATTTGTTTTCACTTAAATGCTTCCATCCAAAAGTAATGTGTCACTTTCACATATATTTTGTTGATCAAGATAAATTATGTGGTCATGAGGGGGAGAGAAGGGAGAGGCAGTGCCACTCTGGATCTGGAAGGAAGAGAGCAGGGATACTGGTGAAAAGAACATTTGACTGCTGCAATTAGGGAGAATGTGGGGTGGGTTTTTGTGCAGGAGAGTGATGTGACCCCCTCAGTAACTCCACATTTGTTTTCCAGGGACCAGGTCTTAATCATCTTGTTCCTCGGTGGTCCACAGATTGTATGCTCAAGCAGATTTGTTAGACAAGTGATTTTATTTATTTTCTTAAAAACTTTACTTATTTATTTTATAATTTATTTGGCTGTATTGTGTCTTAGTTGTGGCATGCAGGATCTTTTCCTTTCAGTGCACAGACTCTCTGGTTGTGTCATGAGGAATCAGTATTTGACAGAGCATATGGGATTTAGTAGTTGGGGCTGGAGGACTTAGTTGCCCTGAGGCATGTAGGATCTTAGTTCCTTGTAAGGTGGATTCTTAACCGCTGGACCACCAGGGAAGTCCCAAAATGAATTTATTTACTTATTTTTAAGTTGAAGGATAATTGCTCACAGAATTTTGTTGGTTTCTGCTAAGCATCAACATATATCAACCATAGATGGGAGAGAGGTTCAAGAGGGAGGGGACATATGAATTTATTTTTTGAAGGATGGAATGGAGAGAGGGGAGACTGGAGCCTGGGGAGGCAAGTTACTGTATTGTCCCAGTTCATTTTAAAGAAAGACACTCTCCTCCGTGTTGTTTCTGCCTTTTTATTGGGAAACATTTTGTCAGTCCCAGAGTGCATGACCATTCATTTTAATAATCAGAAAGAAAGCAAGATATGTATTTTCTGGAAGCAGAAGAGAGCTGTTTGCACCTCTTGTCGGGATCTCCCCTGAGGGATCTACACCCAGTTTTCCTCTGGATGAAATATCTGGGGACAGCTCTGATCTGGTGTGGTGTGTCTGGAATGCTGGCATTTTTGCTAGTCCCAGGTCTAACGGGCACACGAGTATGGTAGCTTCTGGCTCCAGAGAGATTGATGTGGGCAGCCCTGGCAGTGACAACTCAGAAGAGCAAAGTGTCTTTTGAAAACTGCATTGCTGCCGACAGCCCCAAGCTTGATTAGATTGTGACTGGATTAGAGGCCCTGATGTGATTAGCTGGTTCCCTTCCTTCCCAACCCAGGGCAGGCAGAGGCTGCCACACAGGCCAGATGGAGACAGGGGTGGTATACATCCCCTCTCTGGATCATGTGAAAGGTAATTTGGTTTCAGTTGAGGCATTTGTCCTGATTGGACTGCCTGTGTCACCGTCTGTGTTACCGTCTGCTTCTTGGCAGCCTGGATAGCATTCATATGGCTCTGCTTCGCCACAGAGAAGCTTTGGTTAAGGGTAAAGTGTTAGTTGCTCAGTCCTGTCTAACTCTTTGCAACTCCATGGACTGTAGCCTGCCAGGCTCCTTGGTCCATGGGATTCTCCAGGCAAGAATACTGGAGTGGGTTGCCCTTTTCTCCTCCAGAGAATCTTTCTGACCCAGGGATTGAACCTGGGTCTCCTGTGTTGCAGGCAGATTCTTTACCATCTGAGCCACCAGGGAAGCCCTTTCTCAATAAGTAAGGTGAGGATAAAAATAGAACACGCTTCATAGAGTTGTTGATAAATTTAAATTAGATGATACATAGAAACTTCTTAGCATGGTACCTAATCTGTATTAATGCTCAAATATAGTATCTCTTGTTGTTGTTATTATTATGCTATTGTATGATTATCCATCTATATACACCCATTTGATCATATGACTAGTGAGAAAATATGCCGTGACTTCTTACTGAGCATCCATAGTTGTGTCCAGTACCTTGGTGGTACTGAGGGAATACACTATGTAAAATTTACCCTGTTCTATTTGGGTAGATATAAAAATATGTAACTGAATCACTTTACTGTATACTTGAAACTAACACAACATTAGTTTAACATAGTAAATTAACTATGTTTCAATTTAAAAGAAAAGAGAAAGGTGGAAAAGAGGCAATATATACTCCATGGCTAGGATCAGTAATGTAGAAGCTCAGAGAAGTGTTGGAAAATTTGGAGAGGACTTCATGGAAGAAGTGAGACTTGAAGTATAAGCAGGCTGGTGGGAAGTAAGGAGTGTCTACTGCATGCTTAAGGGGGAGAGTGATGAGGAGAATGGAATCAACATGGTGTGTGGCATGCAGTATCTTTTGCATGCCACATGTATAAGAGTCTTCTTTCATTCCTGTTGATGGAGAAAGTATACTAGTCAAGGCTAACTCCTATGCTTGCTCCTAACCTTGCAGGGGTCTGAAGAGGTGTGTGTGTGTGTGTGTGTGTGTGTGTGTGTGTGTGAATATATTTGTGGTCTTGTGTATCACTGTTTGCAAATCAAACAAAAATAAAATTCTTCCCTTCCCAAGGTTAAGTCTAATTATTTAGTTCTCTAAAGACAATGGGGCTTCCCTGATGGTTCAGATGGTAAAGAATCCACCTGCAATGCAAGAGACTTGGGTTTGATCTCTGGATCAGGAAGATCCCCTGGAGAAGGGAATGGCTACCCACTCCAGTATTCTTTCTTTCTTTCTTTCTTTGACTGCATCAGGTCTTCGTTGAAGCATGTGGGATCTAGTTCCCTGACCAGGGATCGAACCCAGGGCCCCTGCATTGTCTTAGCCACTGGACCACCAGGGAAGTCCTCCCACTCCAGTATTCTTGCCTTGAGAATTCCATGGATGGAGGAGCATGACGGGCTACAGTACATGGGGTTACAAACTGTCGGACACGACTGAGGAACTAACATTTTAACTTTCATTTTTAAAAACAATAATAAGATAGAATTTTCAGGAATCCAAGAGATTGTTAGAAGTTTCTTGCCGCACTTTTATTTCTTTTCCAATTTAGCATTGAATAATCATCATTATTCAGAAGCTTCTCTCTAGGCTTCTGTTGAAAGTGGAATTTTCAGATGTGTGAACTTAGAAAGCAAATCCAGAGGGATTGCTCACAGCTCACAGTCAAGCCTTATGAGCATTGTCAGGACCTGAGATTGGTAGTGGTGGGGATGGTAAGATTGGGAAGGGGTGTCATGACCCCTTTTATTACCATCCCTGAAACAGAAATCACGGGCCTGTCATGACATCAAATTATAGCTCCCTTTCCTCCTTTGGGATGATGATGGGAGCATAAAGATCAAGCCAGTCCAATTTCTAAATAAAGAGGCTTAAAATGTCATTGCTACATTTTCTTCCTCTTCTGAAGTATCTCTTGATCCCGGCATAATTTACTTAAGAACAATAGACAGTCACGATCATCTTAAATTCCATCTGCTTATAATGGAAAGGGCAAAAAAATAATTTTTTGGTGATGTTGGAGGTTGTCAGAATTTTTCTCAAGGCTCTGCCACTTTTCAGGTTCCAGCCAGGGAGAGTAGGAGGCAGGAATCGTTGAGTGCCAGGTGTCAGGCTGTGCGTGGGCTCTGTGTTAGGTGCTGAAAGCAGTTGGATCACAAAAGGGTCTTGACTGGCCCTGAAACCCAAATGGAGCTGGTGGTGAGGCTGGGAATAGGCTGGGAGTGAAGGTGTTGCTGTAGGTGATTCAGCAACAGTCTCCGAACAGCCTCCACTTAGGTGTTTTTAATTCTCTAATAATCACTGAGCACTGAATATACTAATATGTTTATTCATTCTAGTTCCAGCTAATATTTTTTTTCAGGATGTACTATGTGCTGGGACCCTGCTAAGCACTAGATTATTTAAGCATGGCAGACCTGGTTACTGCTCCTTTTGGAGCTTCCATTTTAGTAGAGGAGACAGATAGTAAATGAGTAAATGATTTTTCCAGTGGTCATGTATGGATGTGAGAGTTGGACTGTGAAGAAAGCTGAGCACTGAAGAATTGATGTTTTTAAACTATGGTGTTGGAGAAGACTCTTGAGAGTCCCTTGGACTGCAGGGAGATCCAACCAGTCCATTCTAGAGGAGATCAGCCCTGGGTGTTCTTTGGAAGGAATGATGCTAAAGCTGAAACTCCAGTACTTTGGCCACCTCATGTGAAGAGTTGACTCATTGGAAAAGACTCTGATGTTGGGAGGGATTGGGGGCAGGAGGAGAAGGGGACGATGGAGGATGAGATGGCTGGATGGCATCAGCTACTCGATGGACATAAGTTTGAGTGAACTCCAGGAGTTGGTGATGGACAGGGAGGCCCGGCATGCTGCAATTCATGGGGTTGCAAAGAGTTGGACACGACTGAGCGACTGAACTGAACTGAACTGAGAAAATAAACAAGATTCTTAAAGATTGTTATAGCTCCACAAAGGAAATAAGTGAGAGTCGAACACGACTAAGTGTGTACACACAGTGATGTAGAGGAAGGGGGTACTGTTTCATACCTTTCCTCTCTACTGCTTGTAGCTCCTTCTTCCTCACTCCTGGGTGATCCATGTTGCCTCAGGCTATACTGAGGAAATTGAACCCCTTCATCTTCCTACATCTAGACCTAAAAACATAAATACAGTTTCTTCCCTCATCTTAGCCATATAGGATGCATCTCTTTTCCCATTAAAAGCCAACCTTTCTGCTGTTCTCTGCATCTCATCTCGTTCTCTCAAAGATAACATCTCTTTGGTGATTAAGTTTCTCTCCAGCATCAGAAACCTCGCCTTCTCTGTTGAAGCATTCCTAAACTATACATAACACAGTCAGATAATGCCAAATCTTCAAACAAACAAACAAACACCAAAACATAACTCTTTCACTGACCTCACTTTTCTGTGTAGGTATTATTCTATCTCTATGCTTCACTTTGTACATACTCCTCTGCTTCTTTCTCTCCCACTCAATTCCACCATTCATGACACTTCTTTAAATTCAGTTCAGTTCAGTCGCTCAGTTGTGTCTGACTCCTTATGACCCCATGAATCGCAGCACACCAGGTCTCTCTGTCCACCACAAACTCCCAGAGTTTACTCAAACTCATTTCCATTGAGTCAGTGATGCCATCCAACCATCTCATCCTCTGTCGTCCCTTCTCCTCCTGCCCTCAATCTTTCCCAGCATCAGGGTATTTTCAATGAGTCAGCTCTTCACATCAGGTGGCCAAAGTATTGGAGTTTCAACTTCAACATCAGTCCTTCCAATGAACACCCAAGACTGATCTCCTTTGGGATGGACTGGTTGGATCTCCCTGCAGTCCAAGGGACTCTCAGGAGTCTTCTCCAACACTGCAGTTCAAAACCATCAATTCTTTGGTGCTCAGTTTTGTTACAGTCCAGCTCTCACATCCATACATGACCACTGGAAAAACCATAACCTTGATTAGATGGACCTTTGTTGGCACAGTAATGTCTCTGCTTTTTAATATGCTGTCTAGGTTGGTCATAACTTTCCTTCTAGGAGTAACCGTCTTTTAACTTCATGGGTACAGTCACCATCTGCAGTGATTTTGGAGCCCAGAAAAATAAAATCTCTCACTGTTTCCACTGTTTCTCCATCTATTTACCATGAAGTGATGGGACCAGATGCTATGATCTTTGTTTTCTGAATGCTGAGCTTTAAGCCAACTTTTTCACTCTCCACTTTCACTTTCATCAAGAAGCTCTTTAGTTCTTCTTCACTTTCTGCCCTAAGGGTGGTGTCATCTGCATATCTGAGGTTATTGATATTTCTCCCAGCAATCTTGATTCCAGCTTGTGCTTCCTCCAGCCCAGCATGTCTCATGATGTACTCGGCATAGAAGTTAAATAAGCAAGGTGACAATATACAGCCTTGACATACTCCTTTTCCTATTTGGAACCAATCTGTTGTTCCATGTCCAATTCTAACTGTTGCTTCCTTGCCGGAGACCAGCTCCAGCAGCCAGGGAATAAGCCTGAAGGGATGAGCGGTGTCGGTGGAGAATGATGCAGCCTCTGACTCAAGGTGCGGGATGCATGTTTATTTCAACCATTAGGTCTTCTTTTATACTTTGACAAAAGCATTAGGTCAGAGGTTTTACATTTTCAGCTCCCCCTCACCAAGGTTTATTGTCTCCTTGTTGCCCTTCAAACAGAGTTCCTGCTTCAGTGATTCTCTCAGAATCATGTTTACATTGTAGCTCATGCTTATGTCTGGGCTGCATACCACATTCCTCAGTTTATTTTTTATCTTTCTAAATCCTGTTGCCCCTAGTATCTTAAGCTCACTATCTCCTAAAAAGGCTTCTGCTGCTGCTAAGTCGCTTCAGCCGTGTCTGACTCTGTGTGACCCCATAGACGGCAGCCCGCCAGGCTCCCACATCCCTGGGATTCTCCAGGCAAGAACACTGGAGTGGGTTGCCATTTCCTTCTCCAATGCATGAGAGTGAAGAGTGAAAATTCAAAAGTGAAAGTGAAGTCACTCAGTCGTGTCAGACTCTTAGCGACCCCATGAACTGCAGTCCACCAGGCTCCTCCGTTCATGGGGTTTTCCAGGCAAGAGTACTGGAGTGGGGTGCCATTGCCTTCTCCAAAAGGATTCTAGCTATTCTTAATTATTTCTAAACCCTAAGCTCAGCAAACTTCCTTTGCCATAAACATTCCCTTCACAAACAGGTCTCAGATAACAATCCTTCCCATGGCCTCAAGCTGCACCCTACATGCTCATCCTGGAATGTTCTTTGTAGAGATCCTTGAACAAATGTCAATGGTTACTTTATAGATTATTTTCTGGGCACAAATACAGAAGACTTTATGCTTTCTAATGCTTCTCTCAAGAACAATAAGCACCTTAACATTCTTTCCAGCCAACTCAACTGAAGAAAGGAAAGAACAAGTCAGAATTACAAGACCTAACTCCTTTATCCCAGGACTGTGCCTGCGGGATGAGGAGAGGGGGTGGGGGCATGCCTCCATTTTGTCAGTAATTCCTAAGGTGGCTTCCGACACTTCTTGACGTGCATACAGATTCCTCAGGAGGCCAGTAAGGTGGTCTGGTATTCTGATCTCTTTCAGAATTTCCACAGTTTGTTGTTATCCACATAGTCAAAGGCTTTGGCATAGTCATTAAAGCAGAAGTAGATGTTTTCCTGGAACTCTTGCTTTTTCAATGATCCAGTGGATGTTGGCAATCTGATCTCTGGTTCCTCTGCCTTTTCTGAAACCAGCTGGAACATTTGGAAGTTCATGGTTGACATATTGTTGAAGCCTGGCTTGGAGAATTTTGAGCATTACTCTGTTAGTATTTGAGATGAGTGCAATTGTGCGATAGTTTGAGCATTCTTTGGCATTGCCAGTATTGGAATGAAAACTGACCTTTTCCAGTCCTGTGGCCACTGCTGAGTGGCCAAATTTGCTGGCATATTGAGTGCAGCACTTTGATAGCATCATCTTTTAGATTTGAAATAGCTCAATTGGAATTCCATCACCTCCACTAGCTTTGCTCATAGTGATGCTTCCTAAAGTGCACTTGACTTCACATTCCAGGATGTCTGGCTCTAGGTGAGTGATCACACCATCGTGATTATCTGGGTCATGAAGGTCTTTACTGTACAGTTCTACTGTGTATTCTTTCCACCTCTTCTTAATATCTTCTGCTTCTGATAGGTCCATACCATTTCTGTCCTTTATTGAGCCCATTTGGCATGAAATGTTCCCTTTGTATCTCTAATTTTCTTGAAGATCTCTCTAGTCTTTCCCATTCTTTTGTTTTCCTCTATTTCTTTGCACTGATCACTGAGGAAGGCTTTCTTATCTCTCCTTGCTATTCTTTGGAAGTCTGCATTCAAATGGGTATATCTTTCCTTTTCTCCTTTGCTTTTTGCTTCTCTTTAATCACAGCTATTTGTAAGGTCTCCTCAGACAGCCATTTTGCTTTTTTGCATTTCTCTTTCTTTGGGATGGTATTGCTCCCTGTCCTCTTTACAATGTCCATAATTCATCAGGCACTCTGTCTATCAGATCTAATCACTTGAATCTCTTTGTCACCTCCACAGTATAACCGTAGGGATTTGATTTAGGTCATACTTGAATGGTCTAGTGGTTTCCCCTACTTTCTTCAATTTAAGTCTGAATTTGGCAATAAGGAGTTCATGATCTGAGCCACAGTCAGCTCCTGGTCTTGTTTTTGCTAACTGTATACAGCTTCTCCATCTTTGGCTGCAAAGAATATAATCAATCTGATTTTGGTGTTGACCATATGGTGATGTCTATGAGTCTTTTCTAGTGTTGTTGGAGGAGGGCGTTTGCTATGACCAGTGCATTCTCTTGGCAGAAATCTATTAGCCTTTGCCCTGCTTCATTCCAAGTACAGCATTTTGGACTCTTTTGTTGACCATGATGACTACTCCATTTCTCCTGAGGGATTCCTGCCTGCAGTAGTAGATATAATGGTCATCTGAGTTAAATTCACCCTTTCCAGTCCATTTTAGTTCACTGATTCCTAGAATGTCGATGTTCACTCTTGCCATCTCTTGTTTGACTACTTCCAATTTGACTTGATTCATGGACCTGATATTCCAGGTTCCTATGCAATATTGCTCTTTACAGCATCGGACCTTGCTTCTATCACCAGTCACATTCACAGCTGGGTACTGTTTTTGCTTTGGCTCCATCCCTTCATTCTTTCTGGAGTTATTTCTCCACTGATCTCCAGTAGCGTGTTGGGCACCTACTGACCTGGGGAGTTCCTCTTTCAGTATCCTATCATTTTGCCTTTTCATACTGTTCATGTGGTTCTCAAGGCAAGAATACTGAAGTGGTTTGCCATTCTCTTCTCCAGTGGACCACATTCTGTCAGATCTCTCCACCATGACCCACCTGTGTTGGGTTGCCCCGAGGGCATGGCTTAGTTTCATTCATTTAGACAAGGCTGTGGTCCTAGTGTGATTAGATTGACTAGTTTTCTGTGAGTATGGTTTTAGTGTGTCTGCCCTCTGATGCCTTCTTGGAACACCTACCATCTTACTTGGGTTTCTCTTACCTTGGGCGTGGCGTATCTCTTTACGGCTGCTCCAGCAAAGTGCAGCTGCTGCTCCTTACCTTGGACGATGGGTATCTCCTCACTGCCACCCTTCCTGACCTTCAACGTGGGATAGCTCCTCTAGGCCCTCCTGCGCCCGCGCAGCCACCGCTCCTTGGACGTGGGGTTGCTCCTCCCGGCTGCTGCCCCTGACCTTGCACATGGGGGTGCTCCTCCAAGCCTCAGACCCTGGCCTTGGGCACGAGGTGGCTCCTCCCGGCCGCCCCTAACCTCGGATGCGGGGTAGCTCCTCCCAGCCGCCGCCCCTGACCTTGGACGCAGTGTAGCTCCTCTCTGCCATTCCTGCGCCATCGCAGCCTAGCACTCTTGGTCGCTGCCCCTGACCTCGGAAGTGGGGTAATTCCTCTTGGTCGCCACCCATCAGGCATGGGGTCCTCCCGGCTTCTGCCCCTCACCTCGCACACGGGGTAGCTCCTCTTGGCTGCGCTTAATGCACCGGTTGCAGCCGCCCACCCTTAGATGCAATCTCAAAAATGACAGAATGCTCTCTGTTTGTTTCCAAGGCAAACCATTCAGTATCACAGTAATCCAAGTCTATGCCCCAACCAGTAATGCTGAAGAAGCTGAATTTGAACGGTTCTATGAAAACCTACAAGACCTTGTAGCACTAACACCCCAAAAAGATTTCCTTTTCATTATAGGGGACTGGTTGCAAAAATAGGAAGTCAAGAAACACCTGGAGCAAGAGGCAAATTTGGCCTTGGAATGCGGAATGAAGCAGGGCAAAGATTAATAGAGTTTTGCCAAGAAAATGCACTGGTCATAGCAAACACCCTCTTCTAACAACACAAAAGAAGACTCTACACATGGACATCACCAATGGTCAACACCAAAATCAGATTGATTATATTCTTTGCAGCCAAAGATGGAGAAGCTCTATACAGTCAACAAAAATAAGACCAGGAGCTGACTGTGGCTCAAATCATGAACTCCTTATTACCAAATTCAGACTTCAATTGAAGAAAGTAGGGAAAACTGCTAGACCATTCAGGTATGACCTAAATCAAATCCCTTATGATTATACAGTGGAAGTGAGAAATAGATTTAAGGGCCTAGATCTGATAGATAGAGTGCCTGATGAACTATGGAATGAGGTTCGTGACATTGTACAGGAGACAGGGATCAAGACCATCCCCATGGAAAAGAAATGCAGAAAAGCAAAATGGCTGGGGAGGCCTTACAAATAGCTGTGAAAAGAAGAGAGGCATAAAGCAAAGGAGAAAAGGAAAGCTATAAGCATCTGAATGCAGAATTCCAAAGAATAGCAAGAAGAGATTAGAAAGCCTTCTTCAGCGATCAATCAAAGAAATAGAGGAAAACAACAGAATGGGAAAGACTAGAGATCTCTTCAAGAAAATTAGAGATACCAAGGGAACATTTCATGCAAAGATGGGCTTGATAAACGACAGAAATGGTATGGACCTAACAGAAGCAGAAGATATTAAGAAGAGGTGGCAAGAATACACGGAGGAACTATACAAAAAAGATCTTCACGACCCAGATAATCATGATGGTGTGATCACTTACCTAGAGCCAGACATCCTGGAATGTGAAGTCAAGTGGGCCTTAGAAAGCATCACTACGAACAAAGTTAGTGGAGGTGATGGAGTTCCAGTTGAGCTATTTCAAATCCTGAAAGATGATGCTGTCAAAGTGCTGCAGTCAATACGCCAGCAAATTTGGAAAACTCAGCAGTGGCCACAGGACTGGAAAAGGTCAGTTTTCATTCCAATCCCAAAGAAAGGCAATGCAAAGAATGCTCAAACTACCACACAATTGCACTCATCTCACACGCTAGTAAAGTAATGCTCAAAATTCTCCAAGCCAGCCTTCAGCAATACGTGAACCATGAACTTCTGGATGTTCAAGCTGGTTTTAGAAAAGGCTGTGGAACTTGAGATCAAATTGCCAATATCTGCTGGATCATGGAAAAGCAAGAGAGTTCCAGAAAAACATATATTTCTGCTTTATTGACTATGCTAAAGCCTTTCACTGTGTGGATCACAAGAAACTGGAAAATTCTGAAAGAGATGGGAATACCAGACCACCTGACCTGCCTCTTGAGAAATCTGTATGCTGGTCAGGAAGCAACAGTTAGAACTGGACATGGAACAACAGACTGGTTCCAAATAGGAAAAGGAGTACATCAAGGCTGTATATTGTCACCCTGCTTATTTAACTTATATGCAGGGTACATCATGAAAAATGCTGGGCTGGAAGAAACACAAGCTGGAATCAAGATTGCTGGGAGAAATATCAATAACCTCAGATATGCAGATGACATCACCCTTATGGCAGAAAGTGAAGAGAAACTAAAAAGCCTCTTGATGAAAGTGAAAGAGGAGAGTGAAAAAGTTGGCTTAAAGCTCAACATTCAGAAAATGAAGATCATGGCATCTGGTCCCATCACTCCATGGGAAATAGATGGGAAAGAGTGGAAACAGTGTAAACAGTGTCAGACTTTATATTTTTTGGCTCCAGAATCACTGCAGATGGTGACTGCAGCCATAAAATTAAGACACTTACTCCTTGGAAGAAAAGTAATGACCAACCTAGACAGCATATTCAAAAGCAGAGACATTACTTTGCTGACTAAGGTCCGTCTAGTCAATGCTATGCTTTTTCCAGTGGTCATGTATGGATGTGAGAGTTGAACTGTGAAGAAGGCTGAGTGACAAAGAATTGATGCTTTTGAACTGTGGTGTTGGGGAAGAGTCTTGAGAGTCCCTTGGACTGCAAGGTGATCCAACCAGTACATTCTGAAGGAGATCAGCCCTGGGATTTCTTTGGAAGGAATGATGTTAAAGCTGAAACTCCAGCACTTTGGCCACCTCATGCAAAGAGTTGACTCATTGGAAAAGAATCTGATGCTGGGAGAGATTGGGGGCAGCAGGAGAAGGGGACGACAGAGGATGAGATGGCTGGATGGCATCACTGACTAGATGGACGTGAGTTGAGTGCACTCCGGGAGTTGGTGATGGACAGTGAGGCCTGGCGTGCTGTGATTCATGGGGTCGACTGAACTGAACTGAACTGCTTCAATCTGTACTCCCAGGCCAAATTTGCCTATTACTCCTGGTGTTTCTTGACTTCCTACTTTTGCATTCCAGTCTGCTATAATGACAACAACATCTTTTTTGGGTGTTAATTCTAGAAGGTCTTTTAGGTCTTCATAGAACCATTCAACTCCAGCTTCTTCACCATTACTGGTTGGGGCATAGACTTGGATTACTGTGATATTGAATGGTTTTCTTGGAGATGAACAGAGATCATTCTGTCGTTTTGAGACTGCACCCAAGTACTGCATTTTGGACTCTTTTGTTGACTATGATGGCTATTCCATTTCTTCTATGGGGTTCTTGTCCACAGTAGTAAATATAATGGTCATCTGAGTTAAATTAACCCATTCCAGTCCATGTTAGTTCACTGATTCCTAAAATATTGACGTTCCCTCTTGCCATCTCTTGTTGATCACATCCAATTTGCCTTGATTCATCGACCTAACATTCCAGGTTCTTATGCAATATTGCTCTTTACAGCATCGGACCTTGCTTCTATCACCAGTCAAATCTACAAATGGGTGTTGTTTTTGCTTTGGCTCCATCTCTTCATTCTTTCTGGAGTTATTTCTCCACTGATCTCCAGTAGCATAGTGGGCAACTACTGACCTGGGGAGTTCATCTTTCAGTGTTCTATCTTTTTGCTTTTTTACACTGTTCATGGGGCTCTCAAGGCAGGAATACTAAAGTGATTTGCCATTTCCTTCTCCAGTGGACCACATTTTCTTTAAATTAACTCTTGTCAAAGTCATGTCTTCTGTTTCCATCACACTTGATGTCTCAACACATAGAAATCACTCTTGAAATCCTCTCCTCTCTTGGATCTGATAACGCCACTCTCTCTTCCTCTTACTTGTTCCCTGCAGCTCTATTTGATGGTTCTTTCTACTCTACCTGACCTCTAAAGGCAAACAGACCTTAAGACTTGCCTTAGGACATTCAATCTTTCTTTATATTCTTTCTGCTAAGTAAATTTATCCAATTTCGTTAATTTAAAAATATATCTCTATGCTAATGATGACCACATTGATCTCCCCGGGTCAGAATTCTACCTAAAACTATAGAATTGCCCTTTTCCTGAAATTTACCAGGCCAAATGGGACATGACATTTTCTATCTCATCTGCCCTAGTGACCCAGGCATTTCCACCTCATTTAACACCACCATCTATCCAGTGACTCAACCCAAGACATAGAAGTTCCTTAGTTCCTCCCATTCCTTCTCTCTCTAAAATGAATCTTGAGATTTTCTGCTTCTTTTTATTTTTACTGTCACGTCTTAGTCTAGGAAACCATTATTTTGGTACTGGATTGATGCAACCACCTCTTAAGGAGTCTCCCAATTTGAGTCTTGCCATTCTTCAATTATCAAGGAAACTAAATGGTATCTTGACCCCATTTTCCAAATACTTAAAGGATTTTATAACTTTTTACGATTAGTATAATGTTTAAATTTATTTTTTTAATTAAAGCATAATGCTTTACAATATTGTTTCAGTTTCTGCCATACATCTACGTGAGTCAGCCGTAGGTATACATACGTCCCCTCTCTCTTGAGCTTCCCTCCCACCTTCCCTCCTCTTAGCCATATAGGATGCATCTCTTTCCCCATTAAAACCCAACCTTTCCACTGCTCTCTGCATCTCATGTCATCTCATCCACCCCATCCCACTTCTCCAGGTTGCCATAAAGCCCCAGTTTGAATTACCTGAGTCATACAGGAAATTCCTACTTGCCATCTGTTTTATATATAGCAGTGTGTACGTCTCCATGCTACTCTCTCTATTTTCCCCACCCTCTCCTTCCTTACCCTGCGTCTGCAAGTCTGTATTCTATATCTGTGTCTCCATTGTAGCCTTGCAAATGGATTCATCAATACAGTCTTACTGAATTCCATATACATGTGTTAATATATGATATTTGTTTTTCATTTTTCTGACTTACTTCACTCTGTATAATAGGCTCTAGGTTCAAGGGATTGTATAACATTTTATTTCCAATCTTTGCCCATCAATTTGTATATTGTCATTGTTCATTTTTTAGTCCTAAACTTTTAATTACACAAATAAAATTATTATCATTATTATATTTAGACAATATTTGAATTTATCTATACATTTTTGGTTTCCTTTGCTATCAGTTCTTTTTTGCATTTCAGGTCATCTTTCTGGATCTTTTCTTTTCTTTTTGAAGTATAATATGACCTTTAATTAGAGATACTGGGAATATTTCATGCAAAGATGAGCACAATAAAGGCCAGAAACAGTATGGACCTAACAGAAGCATAAGATATAAGAAGAGGGGGCAAGAATACATAGAAGAACTATACAAAAAAGATCTTCATGATCCAGATAACCATAATGGTGTGATCACTGGACTAGACACACATCCTGGAATGTGAAGTCAAGTGGGCCTTAGGAAGCATCACTACGAACAAAGATAGTGGAGGTGATGGAATTCCAGTTGAGCTATTTCAAATCTTAAAAGATGGTGCTGTTAAGTGTTGCACTCAATATGCCATTGAGTATTGACATATGTTGAGCATGGAAAACTCAACAGTGGCCACTGGACTCGAAAAGGTCAGTTTTCATTCCAATCCTAAAGAAAGGCAATGCCAAAGAATGTTCTGCACAAGTATACCAATCTCACACGTTAGCAAAGAAATGCTCAAAATTCTCTAAGCCAGGCTTCAACAATATGTGAACTGAGAACTTCCATATGTTCAAGCTGGATTTAGAAAAGGCAGAGGAACCAGAGATCAAATTGCCAACATCTGCTGGATCATCAAAAAAAGCAAGAGAGTTCCAGAAAAACATTTGCTTTTGCTTTATTGACTATGCCAAAGACTGCCTGCATGGATCACAACAAACTGTGGAAAATTCTTCAAGAGAATGGAATACCAGACCATCTTACCTGCCACCTAAGAAATCTAAGAAATGCAGGTGAAGAAGCAACAGTTAGAACTGGACAGGGAACAACAGACTGGTTCCAATTGGGAAAGGAATATGTCAAGGTTTTATATTGTCACCCCGCTTATTTAACTTATATGCAGAGCACATCATGCGAAATGCTGGCTGGATGAAGCATAATATGGAACCAAGGTGGCTGGGAGAAATATCAATCACCTCAGATATGCAGATGATACCACCCTTAGGGCAGAAAGTGAAGAAGAACTAAAGAGCCTCTTGATGAAAGTGAAAGAGGACAGTGAAAAAGTTGGCTTAAAACTGAACATTCAATCCTGAACCCCCCTCCCACCTCCCTGCCTGTAACCGTCTCTCTGTCAATACAATATTGTAAAGTAATTAGCCTCCAATTAAAATAAATAAATTTAAATTTAAAAAACCCCTGAACATTCAGAAAACCAAGTTTATGGCCACTGGTCCCATCACTTCATGACAAATAGATGGGGAAACAATGGAGACAGTGAGAGACTTTATTTTGGGGGGCTTCAAAATCACTGCCGCTGGTGACTGCAGCCATGAAATTAAAAGACTCTTGCTCCTTGGAAGGAAAGTTATGACCAACCTAGATAGCATATTAAAAAGCAGAGATAGTACTTTATCAACAAAGGTCCATCTAGTCAAAACTATGGTTTTTCCAGTAGTCATGTATGGATGTGAGAGTTGGACTATAAAGAAAACTAAGCACTAAAGAATTGATGTTTCTAGACTGTGGTATTAGAGAAGAGACTCTTGAGAGTCCCTTGGACTGCAACAAGATCCAACCAGTCAATCCTAAAGGAAATCAGTCTGGAATATTCATTGTAAGTACTGATGCTGAAGCTGAAACTCCAATACTTTGGCCACCTGATGCGAAGAGCTGACTCATTTGAAAAGACCCTTATGTTGAGAAAGATTGAAGGCAAGAGAAGGGGATGACAGAGTGTGAGATGGTTGGATGGCATCACCAACGTGATGGACATGAGTTTGAGTAGGCTCTGGGAGTTGGTGATAGACAGGGAAGCCTGGCATGCTGTAGTCCATGGGGTCTCAAAGAGAGACCTGAACTGATCTGACTGATGACCTTTAGAGAAGTTTCTTGGTAGTAAACTCTCAGTTTTTATTTGTCTGTAAATGTTATTCTTTTAGTATTTTTAAGTATGATTTTTCTGGGTACATCCTCTGAATTGTTAGTTATTTTCTCTCAACATACTTAAGTTGTAACTCCACTGTTTCCAAGTTTGATGGTTTACAGGGTGAAGTCAGCTGTCTCTCTAATGGCTGCACCTTTGTAAGTAGTCTGTGATTGTTATCAGGCTGTTTTCCATAGCGTGTCTTTGTCTTTTGTGTTAAACAGTTTCACTATTATACTAGGTACGGATTTTCTTGTATGTGTCATATCCGGGATGATTTTACTTCCTGCATTTTCGAACCTATACTTTTTATTCTATCAAATTTATGGAGTCTTAAATATTACCTCTCCTACCTTCTGCCTGTTCTCTCCTCTTGGGATTTCAATTACACATGTTAGACTTTCTCATTCTATTCTCAATGTCTCTAAACCCTTCTTTTGTATTTTCTTCTTCTTGATTTCTCTTTTCTATCTTCTGACAATTTGGATATCTTCCAATCACTAATTCTCTCTTAATTTGAATCTTAACTGCTGGATAGCCTGTCCATTGAGATTTTATTTTTTTTTTTCATTAAAAAAAATTTATTTATTTTTGACTGTGTTGGGTCTTCACTGCTGTGTGTGGGCTTTCTCTAGTTGCAGTGAACATGAGCAGGGTTACTCTCTCATTGTAGTTTTCAGGCTTCTCACTGCAGTGGCTCCTCTTTTTGGGGAGCACAGACTCCAGGGTAAATGGCTTCAGTAGCCGTGGTGTGTGGCCTCACCAGTTGTGGCCCGTGGGCTCCAGAGTGAGAGCTTACTAGTTGTGGCACTTATCAGGGCTTAGTGGCCCTGAGGCATGGGATCTTCCTGGACCGAGGAACAAACTCGTGTTCCCTGCATTGGCAGGCAGATTCTTAACCACTGGATCACCAGGGAAGCCCTTATTTTTCATTTTTTAATGGTTCCATTTGTTTTTCCTTCAAATTTGTTTCTTCTTTCTTGAGTTCTTATCTTTGCAATTGCATCTTTTATTTCTTTAAACATAACTTACACATAACTATTTGTAAATTTATACATAGCTATTTTAAAAATGCATTCTCACATCCTTAGGGGTTCCTGGGCATCTAAATCTACTGACTATTGTTTCAGCTTATTTTTCATTCACAGTGATGAGAGCTCAGTTTCTCTACCTCAGTTTGTAGGAATTTCTGATGCCCAACATGGGGAGTGAAGTTGTGAAGTTGCTCAGTCATGTCTGACTCTTTGTGATGCCTTGGACTGTAGCCTACCAGGCTTCTCTGTCCATGGAATTTTCCAGGCAAGAATACTGGAGTGGGTTGCCATTTCCTTCTCCTTCAAAGATGATATGGTTTATTTTTATAAGCCAGTGAGCAGTATTTGCCCTGAACTAGGACAATTAAAGCACATCTAAAGAGCTTTGACTCAGATCCAGGGTACTTAGTTCAGCTTTCTGACCTAGTTATTTCTCCAAATATCAAAATACTCTGAATAATCATTGTGTAAGTCAGTACAGCTTTCCTTTTCAGGTCCACAGTCCAGTCCAGTTCCTTGTCACCCACCTTAGTTCTCCCACTCTGATCCTCACTGCTTCAGCCCTAGCCTCCCACCTCAGTGACTTTAGTTTCCAGCCATTCCAGACCAAGATCACATTTGTATGTATATATCTGGGGCACGGCATCATTTTTGAATTCACTTTTTCTTCCTTCTGTGAGATCTCCTATGGCTTAGAGAATTTGTTGTTGTTCAGTCGCTAAGTTGTGTCTGACTCTTTGTGACCCCATAGACTGCAGTGTGCCAGGCTTCCCTGTCCTTCACTGTCTCCTGGAGTTTGCTCAAACTCATGTCCATTGAATTGGTGATGCTATCTGAACATCTCATCTTCTGTCTCTCCCTTCTCCTCCTGCCCTCAGTCTTTTGAGCATCAGGGTCTTTTCCATTGAGTGGGCCCTTCAAATCAATTGGTCAAAGTACTGGAGCTTCAGCTTCAGTATCAGTCCTTCCTATGACTATTCAGGGTTGATTTCCTTTAGTTTTGACTGGTTTGATCTCCTTGCAGTCCAAGGGACCTTTTGTTTTCATAATGCGAGGCAGATAGGTATTCAGAGCTTCTTGTCAGTCACTCTTCTTCAGTCATTATTTGCACTGGGCTATGAATGAAAAGCTTATAGAACTTACAGGTCCCCTTGCTCATAGCCATTCAACAGCCTCTTGTTGCACAAGTCAGCCACCCTCTGTGGCTTATGAGTCCCTTGGGATTTTCCCTTGTTTGTATCTTCAAGTTTATTGTTCCTTCTTTGTCTCTATCTCCAGTCACCCTTGTCATTTTTATTTCCTAATTACCAAGCCCTTCCTAACTCTGGGGCTTTGCACAGAGTCTTCCTTTGCTTATAACAGTCTCCCTCATGCTCTTTACATGGTCCTTCCAATCTCCGTTTATCCTCCCTCATCGCTTTATCTAGCTTATGCTTTCATTTATTTCTCTTCTTCTTAATCTTTTCTTGATGGGTACATTTTTGTATAGATATTTAAAATTATGTTTTAAATTCATAGATTGTTTTGCTTTTGCCATCCATCATTTTGTGTGTTGTTTAAGAAATGTTTTCTTACCCCAATATCATAAATATGTCATACATATACTGTTCTACTGTAAGTCATATTTTCTTTTGAAGTTTTTCTTTAAAACTCTATCTGTAAATTTTTCATGTACCCACAAGCCACTGGGAAAGCTTCACCCAACTAGCCTGTGGGCACCTCCCAGCTGGCCCATGGGTACCTCCAGAACCCAATATGCTTCACCTCTACCCACCACCCCCCTCTGCAACAGGCTTCCTGTGTGGACTCCCAAAGGTGGCAGAAAGGGTAAACTTAAGAAGAGAGCAAATGAACACATGCAAAAAGTAGGCCTGAATTTGCAGTCCAGGGAGAGATTACAAGCTTGAGCTGTAGTGTCACTTTTGGGCAAAGCAAAGAGAGGCTGCCAACACTGGACCTGGTGCGTTGTAGTGTTAAAAGCAGTCTTAATACAAGTGTAAGAATTCTGCCACAAAAATGAGCAAGGAGAATAGAGCAGGCATATCCATAGAAGGCCCGAGAAAGTCTCAGAATCTCTAGCAGGGATCCCAAAAGATATTTCTTCATAGAGGAAGTGACCGCTACTAATGTGAAATCAGTAACAGAAACCTCCAAGGAATATAAAAATTCAAGGAAATATGACACAAGAAATAAATAATCAACTAATATTTGACAAGGAAGCCAAAATATTCAATGGGGAAAGCATTGTCTCTACAATAAATAATACTGGGGAAATGAAGAATGAAATTAGACCCCTATCATACACCACTTACAAAAATTAATTCTAAATAGATTAACAACTTGAAAAGAAAATAAGCAACCATAAAACTCCTGGAAGAAAATGTAGGGAAAAAGTTCCTTGATATTGGTCTTGGCAATGATTCTTAGGATATGACATCAAAAGCACAAGCAACAAAAGCAAAAATTAATAAGTGGGACTACATTAAACTAAAAAGATTCTGCACAGCAAAAGAAAGAACTAGCAAAATGAAAAGGCAACCTATGGAATGGGAGAAAATGCCTGCATATCACATATCTGATATTTCAGGTTCAGTTCCAGACCACTGCAATGAAACAAGTACTACAATAAAGTGAGTCGCATGAATTTTTTGGTTTCTCAGTGTGTATAAAAGTTATGTTTACAGTATTCCTTAATCTGTTAAGTGTGCAACATGTAAAATAAACTTACCTTAATAAAAAATTATTACTAAAAAATGCTAACCATTATCTGATAACAGGTTGCTAACAAACCTTCAACTTGTAAAAAAGGCAATATCTTTGAAGCACAATAAAATGAGATAAGCCTTACCCAAAATATAAAGAACTCACACTCAATAACATAAACCTGAACAATTTCATTAAAAAATGGTTCAATGAACAAAACAAACTTTTCCAAAGAAGTCATACAGTGGCCAATAGGTTAAAAAATGATGTTCAATGTCACTAATCATCAGAGAAATGCAAATCAAAACCATATTCTCACACTTGTTGGAATGGCTATCATCATTGAGACAAGTGATAACAAGTGTTGGCGAGGAAGTGGAGAAAAGGGAACACTGGTGCACTGTTGGTGGGAGTGTAAACTGACACCACTGAGATGGAAAACAATATGGAGATTCCTCAAAAACAGAAAAATAGAACTACCATATGACCCAGTAATCCCACTTTTAGGTATATATTAAAAAGATATCTGCACTCCCGTTATTGCAACATTATTGAAAGTAGGCAAGATATGGAAACTACGTAAGTGTCCATCTATGGGTGAATGGATAAAGAAGATGTGGTGTGTAAATATACACACAATGACATCATTCAGCTATGACAAAAAAGGAAATCTTGTCATTTGTGACAACGGGAATGGGCCATGAGCATTGAACTAAATCGAATAGAGAATGGACGTGTGGTCACAGTGGGAAAGGGAAGGGTGGGACAAAGTGGGTCAGCATTGACATGTACACTACCATCTGTAAAATAGACCTTGGGAATCTGCTGTGCAGCACAGGGAGCTTGGCTCAGCGCTCTGTGATAACCTGGAGAAGTGGCACAGAGGGCGGGGTGAGAGGGAGGTCCATGAGGGAGGGGCTATGTGGACACACAGAGCTGACTCACTTCATTGTATAGCACAGACTAACACAACATTATAAAGCATTTATACTCTGATAAAAAAATAAGTCAGACTGAAAAAGACAAATAGTCAAGACTAGATGATATCACTTGTATGTGGAATCTAAAAAAGCTGAACTCATAGAGACAGAGAGGAGAATGGTGGTTACCAGGGGTTGATGGGTGAGGGAAATTAAGAGACATTGGTGAATGGAATCTAACTTCCAGTTATTAACTGAGTAAATTCAGAGTATCTAATATACAACATGGTGATTATATTTACATATATACACATACTATTATATACAATATAGTTAATAATGCTGTATAATATACTTCAAAGTTACTGAGTGATCAGATCTTAAAATATTTTTTACCACAAAAAAGAAATGGTAATTACATGATGACATGGAGGTGTTAGCGTCGCCTATGGTGATCATCAGTTTGCATATGTAAGGATACCAAGTTGACACATTGTTTTGTACTTAAACAATGTTATATATCAATTATATCTCAGTAAAGTTAAAAAGACTGAGTACTGAAGAACTGATGCTTTTGAACTGTGGTGTTGGAGACTCTTGAGAGTCCCTTGGACTGCAAGAAGATCAAACCAGTTAATCCTAAAGGAAATCAATCCTGAATATTCATTGGAAGGACTGATACTGAAGCTGAAGCTCCAATACTTTGGCCACCTGATGTGAAGAGCCAAATCATTAGAAAAGACCCTGATGTTGGGAACGATTGAAGGCAGGAGGAGAAGGGGATGACAGAGGGTGAGATGGTTGGATGGCATCACTGACTCAATGGACATGAGTTTGAGCAAGCTCCAGGTGATGGTGAAGGACAGGGAGGCCTGGCAGGCTGCAGTCCATGGGTTCACAAAGAGTCCAACACAACTGAATGACTGAACAACAACAAAGTTAAAAAATCTTGTGCAAGTAAAGGGATGAAAATTTGGGAATTACAAATGGGAAGCATGCAAATGGAGCAAGGATAGGGACACAGGATTGGGAAATAAGAAAGGGTAGCAAGAAAGAAGATGAAAGGAAGAAGTGATAAGGGGAACCGAGAGAAGGGAATCGATAAAAGTGAGGCAAGAAAAGGAAAGTGAGAAAAGGGAGGGAAGGAAAGAGAAGCTTTAAGAGTAAGAAAGGAACAAAGAAAAGGGAACTGAGAGAAGGGAAGCTAAAAGAGAAGTAGAAAGGGGAAACAAGATAAGACAGCAAAGAAAGGCAGTGGAGAAAGGGAATCAGGAAATAGGAAACAACACAAGGGAAGCAGACAAAGCAAAGCAAAAAAGAGGAAGTTTTAAAAGGGGAGCAAAAAATGACAACAAAGTAGAGGGAACAAAATATGGAAGTAAGAAAGGGAAGCAAAAAAAAGATTTTTAAAAATGGCAGTAGGAGAAAGGAAGCAAAGTGTGAGGAAATTCCAGGCCAATTATCCAATTGTTAGGACTCTGCTCGCTCACTGCTGTGGCTGCAGTTTTGATCTTTGGTCAGAGAGTTAAAATCCTATAAGCTGCGTGGCCCAGAGAGAGAAAGAAAGAGAGAAGTGTGAAAGGGAAATAAAAACTATAAGCAAGAAGGAGAATAAAACAGGGAAGTAGGAAAGGAAGCAAAAAGCAGAGGGAAGAAAAGGGAAGGGGAAAAAACCTCCAGAATTCCTCTTTCCAGTCCACTGATCTTATCGTGTAAGATCACTGGTCACAAGATAGTTGCTGCATTTTCACGTTCAGCAATTTATTCTTTGGAGGAAGAAAGAATAAAGGCAGAGGAGAAAGGCATATATCCCCAAGTATGTTTTTATCATTTAAACAGTAGCTTTTCCAATCAGTAAACCTATCATGTTGATTACACCTGAGTCACATGAATACAGTAGCTCAAGAGAATCTGAGAAGGTGACAGTTCACGTTGCCATCCCAGACAGAACTGAGATTTTGTTAGGGAGAAATAAGGGGGAATGGGTACTGGGTAAGCAACCTCCACGCCTGCTGTATGATTTTAGTTTGTATTGTGTAATGACAAATCCACTGATTAGGTGAGTTTCCTCCTTATTTTCCTTCTTCAGAACTCTCCTGGATATCCTCTATCCTTTGCTGTTGTTGTTCAGTTGCTCAGTCACGTCAGACTTTTTGCGACCTCATGGACTGCAGCAAGCCAGTCTTCCTTGTCCTTCACCATTTCTCAGAGCTTCCTCAAACTCATGTCCATTGAGTCGATGATGCGATCCAAACTCTGTTGACCCCATTTCATCCTGCCTTCAATCATCCCCAGCAACAGGTCTTTTCTAATGGGTTGGCTCTTCACATCAGGTGGCCAAATTGTTGGAGCTTCAGCTTTAGCATCAGTCCTTCCAATGAATATTCAGGATTGATTTCCTTTAGGATTGACTAGTTTGATATCCTTGCTGTCCTTGCTGACTCTTGAGAAGACTCAAGAGTCTTCTCCAACACCACAGCTCAAAAGCATCAATTCTTTGGCATTCAACCTTCTTTATGGTCCAACTCTCACATCCATACATGACTATTGGAAAATCTGTAGCTTCGATTCTACAGACCTTTGTTGGTAAAGTAATGTCTGTGCTTTCTCACTCCATCCTTTATTCCCCCTATAAATATGTGCATTTACTTATCAAGTTTTGCTAAAAATTTTGAAGATATTTTGATTGGGACTTCATTGACCGTTTAGATTCAGTTTGGAGAGAATTTGTCACCTTTAAGCTGTTAAATCTTTCTACCCATTAATTTGATATATCAGTCAACTTATTTTAATCATCTTTTATGCCATTAAATTAGGCTTTATAATTATACCCCAAATATCTTGTTCATGCTTACTCCTAATATCATGTAAATTTTCACAATTATTCTTGGAGTGATTATTTTTAATATAGGGATGTGTATGTGTGTTAGTTGCTCAGTGCTCAATCCTGTCTGGCTCTGTGACCCCATGGACTGTAGCCTGCCAGACTGCTCTGTCCATGGAATTCTCTAGGCAAGAATACTGGAGTGGGTTGCCATTCTCTTCTCAAGGGGATCTTCCCAACTCAGGGATCGAACCCAGGTCTCCTGCATTGCAGGCAGATACTTTACCATCTGAGTCACCAGGGATACCTTTTGTTTAAAAAGTTAGAAACCTTGCTAATCTCTCATATTATTCTCTCTTCTCTGTTTTTTTTTTTTTTTGTGTGGAGAATTCATATCATTAGTACATAAAGAATTTTGTTTCTCACTTTTCAAATCCTCTCTCTTTTTAAACATTTTCTTATTATAGTGCCTTTTCCCCCTTTTCTTTTCTTTCTTCCCTTTTTTTTTTTTTTTTTGGCCATGGTGCATGACACGCAGACATACAGGATCTTAGTTCCCTGACCAGGGATCAAACCTGTGCTTCCTGCAGAGGAAGTACAGAGTCTTAACCACTGGTTTGCCAGGGAAGTCCCTGTAGTGCTTTTGTATAGTGATGGACATGATTCAGTGAAGAGAGAAAACTATGATGCAGGAGAGAGTAAGAGAAGTTAAAGTTCTGTTCTTCCATAAGTGAGAGGGAATAGAATTCACCACACAAAAGGAGGGATTGATCTTAGATTATTGGCACAAATGGAGTCATTGTTGGCAGCCACTGGTTCATGAGAAGACCAGGATCAAGGAAGGGATGTGGGTATTCTTCTTAGGACCTTCCAAAGATCACTGACCCACAAAAAGTGCACTCATGTTCTCTATTTCATAATAACCCTTTGACTTCTGAATGCCTCTAAGACTAGCAAGACTTTGTGCTGGGCTGTGCTAAGTTGCTTCAGTCATGTCCGACTCTGTGTGACCCCATGGACCGTAGCCATCCAGGATCCTGTTTCTATGAGATTCTCCAGGCAAGAATACTGGAGCAGGTTGTCATTCCCTTCTCTTCCCAATTCAGGGATTGAACCCGCGTCTCTTACGTCTCCTGAATTGGCACGTGGTTTCTTCACCACTAGCGCCAATGGGGCTGGTTATTTTTTTTTAAACAACCCAAGAAGGAGTTTATCAACATGAACTGGGGGGAAGATGTCATCCAGATGCTGGGGTGTGGCTTGAACTGCTTGTAGCTGGATACATAGAGACTGCTGTGTGCCCACCTGAAGAGACAAGGAGGTGACAGGTGCCCTGCACTGTGAGCCAGCAGGATGCTTGTCCAATTACTAGAATGGAACGAGAAGATTACATCTAATTCTTAAGCATGGCTTTGGGAATTTTACTCTGGGATGTGACATCATTTATTGAAAACTGAGTATCAACTGTATGCCAGGTCCTGGAGATAAATAATAAGTGAGCATTGTCTCTGCCCCTTCAGACTCAGAGCCTGGTGAGAACATGGACACCTACTCTATGAGGCAGAAGCTTCATAATATAGATGTGTGTGAGTGGCTGCAGGGGCTCACGGGATGTGGCCATAGGACTAGGAGTACACTGTGGAGGGGCCCTCTGCTAACTATCAGAAGAGGGATGAAGCAGACAGGCTGTGCTGGCTCGGCAGGAAGAATGCCCAGGCCAGCAGCTTCAGGCTAATTAAGTGAAAAGTGATGCAATTGATTTGTTTCCCTCTAGTCAAATAGAACTTAGTCAGCACGGAAAACCAATGAGTTTAAAATTTTTCCACCTTGAGCCTGCAGGATGATTTCAGCATCTTCCCTCAACCCTGAATGCTGATGTTAAAATGTGATGGCATTTAAGTATTTAAAAGTGTATCACTGGAGCTGGGTGAGTGGGGTTAAACTAACAACCCACAACAAGTATGCTGCTCAGCCTTAGGTGTGTGTAAGGAGAGAGGGAGGTGGGGACATTGAAAGGATTGTAGGAAGTGACCTCGTTGCATCTGTTTATATAGATCATTCTGGTAGAGCCTAAGCTAGTGATCTGGAATGGGAAAGACAGGGAAAGGTGTGGAAGGGGACCATTGGGATTGTTCAGGCCACAGCTGAGGAAGAGTGGTATTAAAAGAGAAGAAGAAACATTTCCCGGGAGTTGATAAGAGCCAGGATCCTATTTTATCCTTGACAAATTTGTAGCAGAAAAATTAGATGTCAGCTATTTCATTTTGAGGGTCAGAATTCAAGGAGTTTTCTGAGTTTGCTGAATTCAAACAGTTTATTACCTAGTTATGCTTTTTAGTTTTAACTTCAACAATAATATTTTGAATGACAGCAATGTACTAAGCCCCATGTGCATGGTTTTGGGGTTACAAAGCTGTGGACTACATAGGCCTGTGCTGGGGGTCCTCTGTTTCATCTTGTCTGGTGGGGAAAAATACATGAACAACCATCACAGGAGTGATGGATAAACAGCCCATGTTACACGCCATGTGCTGTGGGGGCAGAGAGGAAAGCCCATATCTAACTCTCCCAGTGGGCTCAGTGAAAGGCTTCATGAACTTGAAGGTGAGTAGCAGCTCACCAAATGATGGAATGGGGCAGGAAGGGAAATTCAGAGAGACACACAAAGAGGTGTGGCAGCATATAACACATTCAGAGACCTGTGGTGTAACGATTAACATGTGGGCTCTCCAGTTAGACAGCTTGTGTTTAAATTCTGGGTCTTTCAATTCTGAACACATTGCTCAACTTTCTGTGTCTCCATTCACTCATCTTTTAAATACGGTTATTCATAATCCTATCCTATATTGCAGGCTTCCGCAGTGACTCAGTGGCAAAGATTTCACCTGCAATGCAGGAGCCATAGGAGATGCAGGTTCAATCCCTGGGTCAGGAAGATTCCCTGGAGGAGGGCAAGGCAACCCACACCTGTATTCTTGCCTGGAGAATCCCAAGGACAGGGGAGCCTGGCAGGCTACAGTCCACGGGGTCGCAAAGAGTTGGACATGTGGCTGAAGCAACTTAGCATGCAGGCACACATTCTATATTGCAAAAATGTTTGTGAAGAGAACTCTAACTCATAGATTTGTTATGAGGCTTAATAAGTTATTTAGAACAGTGCCTGGCACATGGTAAATTCTCAATAAATTCTAACAGTTCTCATTTGACCAATTATTTAAGAATTAAAGAAAGAAGGGTGAGGGAAAATGGAAGGTGCAGCTATGCTTGCCTTTCCTTAAAAATATTCACGAATGTCACACAATATAGGGGAGAGGGCTCCGAGGAACAGACAAGGCTTAAGTAAAAATGTAGATGTTTAATTATTGCTGTGGACTGAATTGTATCCTCCCCACCCCAAGTTTGTGTGAAGGCCCAACCCTCAGTGTAATGGTATTTGGGAATGGGGCCTAGGAAAGTGAATAGTGTCAGAGAAGATCATGAGAGCAGGACCGTCAAGAGCGGATTACTGGAAGAAGAGAAAGGAGGAGGAGGAGAAGGAGAAGAAGAGAGATTTATTTCTTTGCCATAATGAGAAAGTGGTTGGCTGCAATTAAGGAAGAGGGTCCTCACCAGCAACTAAACTTGCCAATACCTTGATCTTGAACTTCCCCTAGAATTCTAAGAAATAGATGTTTGCTGTTTAAACTACCTAGTTGGTGGCATTTTGTTAAGGCAGCTTGAGCACATTAATATCGACTTTGCTACCAGAAAGAGGCGTACTGATGTAACAAATACCTAAACATGTGGAAGCAGCTTTGTAACTGGGTGATGAGTAGAGGCTGGACAAGATTTGAGGCACATGCTGCTGCTAAGTTGCTTCAGTCGTCTCCAACTCTGTGTGACCCCATAGACGGCAGCCCACCAGGCTTCTCTGTTCCTGGGATTCTCCAGGCAAGAACGCTGGAGTGGGTTGCCATTTCCTTCTCCAATGCATGAAAGTGAAAAGTGAAAGTGAAATTGCTCAGTCATGTCTGACTCTTCACAACCCCATGGACTGGAGAATCTCAGGGACGGGGGAACCTGGTGGGCTGCCGTCTATGGGGTCGCACAGAGTCGGACACGACTGAAGTGACTTAGCAGTAGCAGTAACTCAGTTATCACAGGAGAGTGCATGAGCTGCCCATCCAAATCCTGGCCACCACTGCATGGGGTAGGAACGGATTCTTCTCCCTCCACAGCCTCACAATCAGGCATCATAATATTCTGAAACACATGTGTTTGCCCTTAAACATAGTGTAAAATTCTAATAGTACAGCAACTATTAAAGGAATTAAAGGTGAGAGAGAGAAAACTGTAAAGAAAAGGCACCAACACCCAGGGCTGCTGCACCCAGAGCCCCTGCCCCTGTGGCAGGCCACTGCTGACCCAGGATGCCATCCTTCAAAGACATGTTATGCAGGCTCCATTTTTGCCTTTAGGATGCCTATCCTTCTATATCTTTATAGTTTTGTTTAGGATATGAGTGGAGACTATTTCCAGAAACTTTTGGCATCAAGCCAGGCATTTCCTCTCTGAATAGCTGCACATCTCTTCCTAGAGAAATCATGTTCAAAGGACAAGGCAAACTGTCTTCCTCTTTTTTTCCCATGAGGAGGGTCCCTAGGGCTTCCTGAAAGAGCAGCAGACATCAGAAGCTGGGATGCACAGGAAAAGTCTGGGCCCTGGGGCAATCCCATATTCCGACTGTCTCCCTCTTCCTCAGTATGCTAAGAACAGAGCAGGCCTAGAACCTGGGGTTTGAATGGGAGTTCAGGTGTATGGGGAGCGGGAGAGAAGGGTGTGGCTTTAGAAACACATGAAGTAGAAGGAAACTGGACTGACAGGCCTTCTGCTCAGTGCAAATGACAGAGAAAAGACAGATGGACTCGTGGGAGCATTTGTAGAGACTGCTATAGATTTCTTCTGATTTAATTGTCACAAGATGACAGGATGTAGGAGGGAGGTAGTCAGACACATTGCAGACAGTAAGCTCCTGTCTTCAGAGAGGTGAAGGGACTTTACAAGTGGACTTTGCACTTGAACACTTGACCCACTGTGCTTGCCTGGAGCATTCCAGCTCTCACCACTTACTCTGCATCTGAGAATGCCTGAGGGGAGGTGGGGAAGAATATGTTTAGTGAGAAAATTGTTCACCTGACTGAGGTGGTTTTAGACCGGAATTCAGGGACAAAGGAGAAAAATGCCTGACTATCAGTTGATATAGCTGTGGAGAACAGGGCTCTGACATGGGAAGAAGAGTAGTGGAATTGTCCAGCTATTCTAAACAGGGAGGAAGAACAGACTGTGGCAAAAACAACACTGAAGACTTTATATATGGATCTAGTAATGTGCAGGATATAGAGAATGCATAAAGAAATGCCCAGATTTTAACAGAGTAGTACGGCAGAAATGTCTGAGAGTGTATCAACGGAAAGAACCCAGGGTGTAAGTATGGGGTGGAGGCAGGAACAGTAAGTAACTGCACAGGGGGGATCCCAGAGGAGCTCAGATATTTAAAAACCTTACATAAAAGATGGAAATATCTCTGAATAACCAGGAAAGCACAAGAGAGGCACAGATGTACAAAAATAGTGTTGGAATTGGTAAAGCCCAGGATGAGATGCAGCTTAAAATATTTTTATTGACGAAAAAAAAAAAAAAAAGAAGTTACCTTTGAAGTAAGATGCTGAAGTAAAGGCTGAATGATAGTCCCATGGCTTGGGGTAGATGGGATAAAGTTAACAGATGACAGAGAAAGCAGCCCTCATTTGCCTCTGTCTTCGCTATCAAGCAGAATGACCTTGAAACTGGAAAGGGTAGAACAAACATGATTAAGAGGGAATTGAAATCTAAGATGAGTGAAATGACGTACAAAGCAGCTCCAAAGGTGTTCAAACTCAGATGAATTACTTCCAAGGGAGCTGGGAGAAATTGCAGATGTGGCCACAGAGATGCTGTCCTAAACTCTGAAGAATTAGGGAGAATGAAAGAGCCACACGACATCTGCTTCTATAAAGGGAAAAAGTTAAGCTCCCACAGCTTGACCTTGATACCTGGCTAAGTCCCAGCTATCATGGAGTAAAAGCAGATTTAGCAGAGGACATGGTGTCCCTTTGGAACTAGCATGAGTTTATTTAAGACAAGGCAATAAGAGTTCAGGTACCCACATTATCTCTTTTTGTAATGGGGGACTATGTTGGTGGATGAGACAGGCAAGGTGTCCAAAGAGGTTTGAATGATGAGTGGACCAAACGATGCCTCTAGGGGGAAGTAGATTGAATGACCATTCACAAAATATGTTGGTAAAGGGTCTGATGGAGCTGGGGTCTCTGAGAAAGCACCACGATTAGTGCCTTTCTTCTTACCTGCATTCTGAAGAAATTGAGGTAAAGATAAAAGAGTTAAGCAGACAAGAACTGCTCACGTTAAGTAGCTTTGTCATGTCTGACTCTTCATGACCTGATGGACTGTAGCCTGGCAGGCTCTTTGGTCCATGGGATTCTCCAAGCAAGAATACGGGAGTGGGTTGCCACCCCCTCCTCCAGGGGATCTTCCTGACCCAGGAATTGAACCTCTTACATCTCCTGCATTGGCAGATGGGTTCTTTACCACTAGTGCCACTGACAAGAAGTAAAATATTGCATTTATTACTGATGAAGACCAACTTGGGACTCAGCTTAGTGTGAGAGCCAACTAGACAGACACCCACTCAGCCGTCAGCAGCACTTATGAGGCCGAGTTTCCTGGGGACAAGAGCAGAGGATTTTATCTCAACAGAGACAAAAAGAATAGCTTAGATGAGAGTGTCCACTTTACCTGGAGAAGTGTTCCCCCCAGTAGATGTCATCATTTGATACTGTACCAATCTCACTATTACTTCCATTTACTTGTCTGCCTCCTTCACCCACTACATCCTTCACATTCAAGGTCCTCTGTAGATATGGAATGGATACTTTTCTTGAAATATTTATTAACTGAATTACTTTTCATTCTTGGTGAAACCTGTTTGTTCCTAGTTTCTGCTTGCCTCAAGGGCCTCTGCCTATCAGAGGTAGTCATTGTTTCTAGAGAGTGATAAAAATGTGGCAACGGAATCACTGCTCAGTTTTGTTTCAAAGTAGCATTTTGTTTCAAAATAATTTCAGTCCACAGCTTAAACAGTTGTTTGAAAAATAATTTGCAAGAGTCAGGCTGACAAGGTTTGTTGGCATCCAGAGAAACACAGTTGGCCTATTAAGTTTACAAACTGGGTATTTAGACTCTTTTTTTTTTTTTTTCTTAATTCAGTGCCAGGGGTCCTGGGCTAGCTGAGTTAGCTAGGTTGAATGACGCTCTTTGCTAAGACCAATGTAGAGAGTTATGTTGTCAGATACTTCAGCTGAATGGGGATGTGTGTGTGTTGTGGGCCCAGGGGAGTTAACAAAACCAAACTTTTACATCAGTGTCATAATCACCTAATGTTGGAATTTTTTTGTACTAGGCCCAGTTGGAATTTAGGTTCTGTTGATAAGGTCCTTGGGAACCTACTTCATTTTTGTTGTTGTTCAGTTGCTAAGTCCTGTCTGACTCTTTGTGACCCCATGGACTGCAGCATGCCAGGCTTTCTTGTCCTTCACTATCTCCCAAAGTTTGCTCAAACTCATTGTATTGAATCAGTGATACTATCTAACCATCTCAACCTCTGCTGCCCCCTTCTCTTCTTGCCCTCATTCTTTCCTAGCATCAGGATCTTTTCTAATTCATTGAGTCAGCTCTTTGCTTCAGGTGGCCAAAGTACTGGAGATTCAGCTTCAGCATCAGTCCTTTCAGTGAAAATTCAGGGATGATCTCCTTTAGGATTGACTTGTTTGATCTCTTTGTTGTCCAGGGAAATCTCAAGAGTCTTCTCCAGCATCACAGTTTGAAAACATCAATTCTTCAGTGCTCAGCCTTCTTTATGATCCAACTCTCACATCTTCATCTTTATTTCCTTAGCTATAAGTGGTGACAGCCTGCTTACATGAACAGCTGTGGCCACCACATAAATGCAACACTAAATGCCAGCTTAGAGAGACCTCTAGATGTTGACTCCTTGCCATCCTCTTCTCTTGTAGAGGATCTCCTGGACCACTGTACCCTTTATTGAATATTTCCGTTTTCTTGGTTAGCAGAATGAGATTTGGCAACCTTGTCTCAGCCTATCATTTGATTCAGACCAGACACCCTCATACAGAACACACTGGTCATAGCAAACACCCTCTTCCAATAATATAAGAGACAACTCCTCACTTGGACATCACCAGATGGTCAATACCAAAATCAGTTTGATTATATTCATTTCAGTCAAAGATGGAGAAACCCTATACAGTCAGCAAAAACAAGACCAAGAGTTGACTGTGGCTCAGATCATGAAGTTCTTATTGCCAAATTCAGACTTAAATTGAAAAAAGTAGAGAAAATTAACAAGCCATTCAGGTATGACCTAAATCAAATCCCTTACAATTATACAGTGGGTGTGACAAATAGATTCAAGGGATTAGATTTGATAGACAGAGTGCCTGAAGAATTATGGACAGAGGTTTGTAACATTGTACAGGAGGTGATGATCAAAACCATCCCCTAAAAAAAGAAATGCAAAAGGTAAAATGGTTGTTAGAGGCCTTACAAATAGCTGAGAAAGAAGAAAAGCGAAAGGCAAAGGAGAAAAGGATATACCACCTGAATGCAGAGATCCAGAGACTAGTAAGGGATAAGAAAGCCTTCCTCAGTGATCAGTGCAAAAAAATAGAGGAAAATAATGGAATGGGAAAGACTAGAGATCTCTTCGAGAAAATTAGAGACACAATTGGAATATTTCACGCAAAGATGGGCTCGATAAAGGAAAGAAACATTATGTACCTAACAGAAGCAGAAGATATTAAGAAGAGGTGGTGAGAATACATACAGGAACTGTCCAAAAAGGATCTTAAGGACCCAGACAACCACGATGATGTGATCACTCACCTAGAGCCAGACATGCTGGAATGTGAAGTCAAGTGGGCCTAAGCTAGTGGAGATCATGGAATTCCAGTTGAACTATTTCAAATCTTAAAAGATGATACTGTTAAAATGCTACACTCAATATGCCAGCAAACTTGGAAAACTCAGCAGTGGCCACAGGACTGGAAAAGGTCAGTTTTCATTCCAATCCCAAAGAAAGGCAATGCCAAAGAATGCTCAGACTACCACACAATTGTACTCATCTCACACGCTAGTAAAGTAATGCTCAAAATTCTCCAAGCCAGTCTTCAACAGCACAGGAACCAAGAATTCCAGATGTTCAAACTGGATTTAGAAAAGGCAGAGGAACCAGAGATCAAATTGCCAGTATCGGTTGAATCATTGAAAAAGCGAGAGAGTTCCAGAAAAACATTTACTTCTGCTTTATTGACTATGCCAAAGCCTTTGACTGTGTGAACCACAACAAACTGTGGAAAATTCTGAAAGAGATGGGAATACCAGACCACCTGACCTGCCTCCTGAGAAACCCGTGTGCAAATCAAGAAGCAACAGATAGAACTCGACTGGTTCCAAATCGGGAAAGTAGTACATCAAGGCTGTATATTGTCACCCTGCTTATCTAACTTCTATTCAGAGTACATCATGTGAAATGCTGGGCTAGATGTAGCATAAGCTGGAATCAAGATTGCTGGGAGAAATATCAATAACCTCAGATATGCAGATAACACCACTCTTATGGCAGAAAATGAAGAGGAACTAAAGAGCCTCTTGATGAAGGTGAAAAAGGAAAGTGAAACAGCTTGCTTAAAACACAACATTCAAAAAACCAAGATCATGGCATCCAGTCTCATCACTTCATAGCAAGTAGATAGGGAAACAATGGAAGCAGTGATAGACTTTATATTCTTGGGCTCCAAAAATCACTGCCGATGGTGGCTGCAGCCATGAAATTAAAAGACGGTTGCTCCTTAGATGAAAAGCTCTGATGAAACTAGACAGCATATTAAAAAGCAGAGACATTACTTTGCCAACAAAGGTCCATCTAGTTAAAGCTATGGTTTTTCCAGTGGTCATGTATGGATGTGAAAGTTGGACCATAAAGAAACCTGAGTATGAAGAATTGATTCTTTTGAACTGTGGTGTTGGAGAAGACTCTTGAGAGTCCCTTGGACTGCAAAGAGATCCAACCAGTCCATCCTAAAGGAAATCAACCCTGAATATTCATTGGAAGAACGGATGCTGAAGCTGAAGCTCCAATGCTTTGACCACCTGATGTGAAGAACTGACTCATTAGGAAAGGCCCTGGTGCTGGGAGAGGGAGAGAAAGGGATGACAGAGGATGAGATGGTTGGATGGCATCAGCGACTTATTGGACATGGGTTTGAGCAAGCTCTGGGAGATGGTGAAGAACAGGGGAGCCTGATGTGCTGCAGCCCATGGGGTTACAAAGAGTTGGATATGACTGAGCAACTGAACACTGACAACAATGAAGAGTAAATAAGATTTTATAAAGTGCCTAGCATCATGCTTGGTATACAGTGGTACTTAAGAATGTTAATTCTCCTCCTTTCATAGGACCTTCCAGAGGGCTGACTCAGAGAGAAGAAAGATGATGGCTTTTCTTATTTAGAATTCAACATTTCAAGAGAAAAAGAGAGCTGTGGGAAAAGCGCCAAGGAGGTAGGGTGCTGTTCTTTTGATTCTAGCTGAGATTTATCTTATAATAGCTACTTAGCCCACTGACTGCTTAGTCACTGAATCCACAGTCACCTCCATTAGTCACTGCTTATAGGCTAATTCTTATCACAATTATAATTCCTTCAGTTTATTTTTAAATGCAGTATTATTGCCATTGGAAAAATCAAGCTGGAACCCAGCAAAGCCAAATGAGCAAAACCTGTAGGAGAGATTAAATCTTTGGATCAGATGGATCTATCAGTGGAGGATTTCAAAAATAAAGATGGGATGAATTGAGAAGTCAAAGAAGACAGACTAGGGTTGGAACTCAAAGAATCCAACTGGATAAATACCTTGGTATGATATAGGGAAGGATATGATGGAAGAGTCTGGGGCCAGGCCATTTGTATCTTTGCAGTCCTTCAAGGCTGACACATGTTAGGGCTGCAAACATGATGCTGAAGGATGTCATAGGGTTTCTGAAAAACCCGTAGGATAGTGTAAATGTTGATGCCTCTCAGGCAGGGCTGGCTTTATGGGTGTGAGACCTGTGCAAGACTCTACTCTCAGAGGAAGCAGGGACCTTGGTTTATCCTCTGCTGTCAGTGTCTTGAAGTTCTTAATAATCTTATCTTTGAATGTGTATTTTGTAAGAAAGCCCAATGGAGCATGTATGCAAGCAGAGGAAATATTCTAGGCAACATGTGTGTAAGTATAGGCCAGACTTCTAAACATAGCAGGTACCGTGCATGCTGAGGAGTTGGCCTGACAGTCTGCGTGCATGCTCGGGGTGTTCAGGGCATAGCCCTTGGGCTGGACTGGCAGTGATGATGGTGACAGAAGCAGCAGAAGTAGTGATATGGCCATGGGAGAAAGGTGGAACCCCATGTGGCTAGTGCTAGGGTCTAGGGTTGAGACTTGCCTGTCCCCATGCCAGCTGCACAAGTATTAACTCCAGCCCGAGCAATAGGACAGGAACTACAGGAAAAGCGAGCAAGCTTTGTCAGAAAATTATTACAAACTGCAAGTGAGTATGCACATGGACTTTGCTATAAAGTATACATCAGTTATAATTCTTCAGTCTGTTTATTATTAAAGAACTACAAATGTTCTTTTTATTGAAATATATTTGACATATAATACTGTAAATTTAAGGTATGCAATGTGTTGATTTGATATACTTATCTACTGTAATATGATTGCCTTTGTAGAGAGAATTAGCAACTCCATCATGCCACATAATCATCATTTCTTTTTAATGATTGGAATAATTAAGATCTAGTCTCTTAAGAAGATATAACAATTATAAATATATATGCACCCAATATAGGAGCACCGCAATATGTAAGACAAATGCTAACAAGTATGAAAGGGGAAATTAACAATAACACAATAATAGTGGGAGACTTTAATACCCCACTCACACCTATGGACAGATCAACTAAACAGAAAATTAACAAAGAAACACAAACTTTAAATGATACATTAGACCAGTTAGACCTAATTGATATCTATAGGACATTTCACACCAAAACAATGAATTTTACCTTTTTCTCAAGTGCTCATGGAACCCTCTCCAGGATAGATCACATCCTGGGCCATAAATCTAACCCTGATAAATTAAAAAAAATCGAAATCATTCCAACCATCTTTTCTGACCATAATGCATTTAGATTAGATCTCAATTACAGAAGAAAAACTATTAAAAATTCCAACATATGGAGGTTGAACAACACACTTCTGAATAACCAACAAATCACAGAAGAAATCAAAAAAGAAATCAAAATATGCATAGAAACTAATGATAATGAAAACACAACAACCCAAAACCTGTGGGACACTATAAAAGCAGTGCTAAGAGGAAAGTTCATAGCACTACAGGCATACCTCAAGAAACAAGAAAAAAGTCAAATAAATAACCTAACTCTACACCTAAAGCAACTAGAAAAGGAAGAATTGGAGAACCCCAGAATTAGTAGAAGGAAAGAAATCTTAAAAATTAGGGCAGAAATAAATGCAAAAGAAACAAAAGAGACTATAGCAAAAATCAACCAAGCCAAAAGCTGGTTCTTTGAAAGGATAAATAAAATTGACAAACCATTAGCCAGACTCATCAAGAAGCAAAGAGAGAAAAATCAAATCAATAAAATTAGAAATGAAAATGGAGAGATCACAACAGACAACACAGAAATACAAAGGATCATAAGAGACTACTATCAGCAGTTATATGCCAATAAAATGGACAATGTGGAAGAAATGGACAAATTCTTAGAAAAGTACAATATTCCAAAACTGAACCAGGAAGAAATAGAAAATCTTAACAGACCCATCACAAGCATGGAAATTGAAACTGTAATCAGAAATCTTCCAGCAAACAAAAGCCCAGGTCCAGACTGCTTCACAGCTGAATTCTACCAAAAATTTCGAGAAGAGCTAACACTTATCCTCCTCAAACTCTTCCAGAAAATTGCAGAGGAAGGTAAACTTCCAAACTCATTCTATGAGGCCACCATCACCCTAATACCAAAACCTGATAAAGATACTACAAAAAAAGAAAACTACAGGCCAATATCACTGATGAACATAGATGCAAAAATCCTCAATAAAATTCTAGCAACCAGAATCCAACAACACATTAAAAAGATCATACACCATGACCAAGTGGGCTTTATCCCAGGGATGCAAGGATTCTTCAATATCCACAAATCAATCAATGTAATTCACCACATTAACAAATTGAAAAATAAAAGCCATATGATTATCTCAATAGATGCAGAGAAGGCATTTGACAAAATTCAGCATCCATTTATGATAAAAAAAATCTCCAGAAAGCAGGAATAGAAGGAACATACCTCAACATAATAAAAGCTATATATGACAAACCCACAGCAAACATTATCCTCAATGGTGAAAAATTGAAAGCATTTCCCCTGAAGTCAGGAACAAGACAAGGGTGTCCACTTTCACCGCTACTATTCAACATAGTTCTGGAAGTTTTGGCCACAGCAATCAGAGCAGAAAAAGAAATAAAAGGAATCCAAATTGG
This sequence comes from Capra hircus, assembly GCF_001704415.2. Taxonomy (NCBI): domain Eukaryota; kingdom Metazoa; phylum Chordata; class Mammalia; order Artiodactyla; family Bovidae; genus Capra; species Capra hircus. Next base: position 117,266,377 of record NC_030810.1, read on the forward strand.
AAAAGAAGAAGTAAAACTCTCGCTGTTTGCAGATGACATGATCCTCTACATAGAAAACCCTAAAGATTACACCAGAAAATTACTAGAGCTAATCAATGAATATAGTAAAGTTACAGGATATGAAGTCAACACACAGAAATCCCTTGCATTCCTATACACTAATAATGAGAAAGTAGAAAAAGAAATTAAGGAAACAATTCCATTCACCATTGCAACGAAAAGAATAAAATACTTAGGAATATACCTACCTAAAGAAACTAAAGACCTATATATAGAAAACTATAAAACACTGATGAAAGAAATCAAAGAGGACACTAATAGATGGAGAAATATACCATGTTCATGGATTGGAAGAATCAATATAGTGAAAATGAGTATACTACCCAAAGCAATTTACAAATTCAGTGCAATCCCTATCAAGCTACCAGCGATATTTTTCACAGAACTAGAACAAATAATTTCAAGATTTGTATGGAAATACAAAAAACCTTGAATAGCCAAAGCAATCTTAAGAAAGAAGAATGGAACTGGAGGAATCAACTTGCCTGATTTCAGGCTCTACTACAAAGCTACAGTCATCAAGACAGTATGGTACTGGCACAAAGACAGAAATATAGATCAATGGAACCAAATAGAAAGCCCAGAGATAAATCCACACACATATGGACATCTTATCTTTGACAAAGGAGGCAAGAATATACAATGGAGTAAAGACACTCTCTTTTAACAAGTGGTCCTGGGAAAACTGATCAGCCTCTTGTAAAAGAATGAAACTAGATCACTTTCTAACACCACACACGAAAATAAACTCAAAATGGATTAAAGATCTAAATGTAAGACCAGAAACTATAAAACTCCTAGAGGACAACATAGGCAAAACACTCTCCGACATAAATCACAGCAGGATCCTCTATGATCCACTTCCCAGAATTCTGGAAATAAAAGCAAAAATAAACAAATGGGATCTAATTAAAATTAAAAGCTTCTGCACAACAAAGGAAAGTATAAGAAAGGTGAAAAGACAGCCTTCTGAACGGGAGAAAATAATAGCAAATGAAACAACTGACAAACAACTAATCTCAAAAATATACAAGCAACTTATACAACTCAATTCCAGAAAAATAAATGACCCAATCAAAAAATGGGCCAAAGAACTAAATAGACATTTCTCCAAAGAAGACATACGGATGGCTAACAAACACATGAAAAGATGCTCAACATCATTCATTATTAGAGAAATGCAAATCAAAACCACAATGAGGTACCATTTCACACCAGTCAGAATGTCTGCGATCCAAAAATCTGCAAGCAATAAATGCTGGAGAGGGTGTGGAGAAAAGGGAACCCTCCTACACTGTTGGTGGGAATGCAAACTAGTACAACCACTATGGAAAACAGTGTGGAGATTCCTTAAAAAATTGCAAATAGAACTGCCATATGACCCAGCAATCCCACTGCTGGGAATACACACCGAGGAAACCAGAATTGAAAGAGACACATGTACACCAAGGTTCATCGCAGCACTGTTTATAATAGCTAGGACATGGAAACAACCTAGATGTCCGTCAGCAGATGAATGGATAAGAAAGCTGTGGTACATATACACAATGGAGTATTACTCAGCCATTAAAAAGAATACATTTGAATCAGTTCTGATGAGATGGATGAAACTGGAGCTGATTATACAGAGTGAAGTAAGCCAGAAAGAAAAACACCAATACAGTATACTAACACATATATATGGAATTTAGAAAGATGGCAATGATGACCCTGTATGCAAGACAGCAAAAAAGACACAGATGTGTATAGTGGACTTTTGGACTCAGAGGGAGAGGGAGAGGGTGGAATGATTTGGGAGAATGGCATTGAAACATGTATACTATCATGTAAGAATCGAATTACCAGTCTATGTCTGATGCAGGATACAGCATGCTTGGGGCTGGTGCACGGGGATGACCCAGAGGGATGTTGTGGGGAGGGAGGTAGGAGGGGGGTTCATGTTTGGGATCGCATGTACACCCATGGTGGATTCATGTCAATGTATGGCAAAACCAATACAGTATTGTAAAGTAAAATAAAGTAAAAATAAAAATTAAAAAAAATCTAGTTTCTTAACAAGTTTGATTATACTACAATATTGATGCCTGTATTTACTATACTGTGCATTCTTTTTTTTTAGCCTTATTTTAGAGTATAATTGCTTAAAATGCTGTGTTAGTTTCTGCTGCACATCAAAGTGAATCAGTTACATGTCTACATATCACCCCTCTTCTGTGGACTCCTTCCCATTTAGGTCACCAGAGAACACTGAGTAGAGTTTCTTGTGCTATACAATTTCTTCTCATTAGTTAGCCATTTTATACATGGTAGTGTATGTTTGCCAATCCCAGTCTCCTGATTCATCCCCATATACTCTGCATTCTCGAAGTCACACTGCAAGTAGGTGGTGCTCACTTGAATATTGATTAGCTGGCTGTATTAGAAGCTTAGAAGAAGAGAGGCTAGTGGATGATCCACCTAACCATTTCCTAGTATCTTAGTTTACAGTGTTTAAAAAATGTTTATATTGAAGTACAGTTAACTTACAATATCTTGGTAGTTTCAAGTGTACAGCACAGTGATTCAGTTACACACAAACACATTCTTTTTCAGATTCTTTTCTCTTATAATTACAAAATATTGAGTATAGTTCCCAGCAAGTCCTTGTTGGCTATATATTATATATATATATATAGTGGTGTGTATATGTTAATCTCAACTTCCTAATTTGTCCCTGTCTCCCCCTTCAAAAAGTTCAGAATCTCTGGGTTTGAAAACTGTTTCCTCATTGCAAAGCAAGCATGATTAGAAAGAGAAAGCAAATTTGAAGATCATCTTATTCGATAGAAAAGAACACCACTTTCAAATGATGCTTTGGATACACCAATTATTCATGAAAACTATTTAAAAATTAATCTTGCTTTGTAACTGAAGATACAACCATCTAACATATGCAGATGTTTCTAGTGATACGTAAATCATGATGTCACTTTCAGTTTCTTGTACATCCTCCACAAGTTACAGGAAATATCAGAGGACATGTTAAGATGTCATTGGATGAACTTATATTTAAAATTAATTTCAGACTCACACAAAAGTGAATTGTTTGGAGTTAAATCTTTTTAGAGAAGTTGTTTTGCAAGAATCATCAGCTGTAGATGCACTAAAATTTATATTTTGAAATAACTTATCAGAAAAGTATCCCAATGTTGTCACAACCTATAAAATACTCTTAACAGTTCCAGTAATAGCTGCATCAGCAGAAAGATCCTTCTCAAGATAAAAAAATCGCCAAAAATTATTTGTGATCTTGCATTTGCCAAGAGAGATGCTTTCAATTACATCAACTGAAAATGAAGTTGCTAAAAGTATAAATTTTGGACCTAGTAAACAAATATTTAGAAAAGCCAGCCAGAAGAATCTCATAGTCAATCAAGATATCACATTAATAACATATTATTACTTATTTTGTTCTGTAAAGTGATATCAAAATATTGTATTTTTGTGATTTATAAAGTTATGTGTGACTCATGTATCATCATCATACCTATGGTAGTTTGCAAGTAACTGTTTTTGAAGAAAAAAGCTTTACATTTTACTTTATTCTAGTGCAACCCCCATGCTTTTAGAGTAAGGGACCCTTTACCCTGGTCCTACGGGTTGTGTAGCTCGTCCTGCTGTCAGGGCTACTTCTCAGCTGGCTTAAGGTTCGTTGTGGATAAATGATCGTTTATCTTGTCTACTCTGATAAAAGCTTTGCGTGGATTCTCACAGAAGAAAAAGCTCTGGAGATCATGTAGCTGCAATAGGTGGCCTCCTTCTCTGTGGCTTGCACCAGGAACCAAGCTGTCAGGAGCCGACTTATTCACTGTGGACCTGCCACTCCTGGCACTGGGCCTGGCGCAAGCTCAGCAAACATTTGTTGAATGGAAGAGTTGTGAATGCCATCGTCAGAATGGGGGACACTGAATTTCAGAGTTAAGCAAGATGTTCAAAGTCATGGCACCATCTGAGGGGTTGAGATGCCCGAGACAAGATGAAATCCAGGTGTGCTGACTTAGCCAAGTGGGGGATTTTGAAACATGTCCCTCAGAACACTCCCTCTGGGGATGGTAATAGGGCTCCTGAGATTAGGGTCCAATGGCAGAGCAGATTTGGGAAATGTTAGATTAAGCAAAAGCAGATTTTAGGAATTCCCTGCCGTCCAGTGGTTAGGACTCCACATTAGTTCCCCAACCAGGGATCAAACCCTCAGGGAACTAAGATCCTGCAAGCTGCATGGCATGGCCAAAAAACAAATCAAAGCAAGGAAACAAACAAACAATAAAAGCAGGTTTTGTTTTGGTAAACTATTGTGTTTTTAGCTTTGTTGACATTCCAGCATGCACCCAGACCCTTTAAGAGAAGGACAGTTTCTTCAAGTTGGTGATCATGGAATCTTTCCTTGGTGGAGGCTGTTCTTCAGACACTCCCTGGGAAACGGTCATTGGGTCCTTCCTTTCTGGTTTCTTCCAGGTGGGGTCTCTAACAAATGACTAAGAAGCCATGCCAAAATCCTTCAGCAGCCAAACTCAGAGACCCAAGCTGGATGGCAGAGTCTGCTCTTCATTACTGAGCCAGGCAACATGGTGCTGGGGAATGAGTGTGGAGCTGGAGCATGGAAGCCTGATTCCTCTCCTCTCTCTCTTAGCTGTGTGACATTGGATAAGTCACCTCACCCCTCTGAGTCAGATTTCCTAGCTGTAAAATGGCAATAATACAATCTTATCTTCGGTTACTGGAGGCTTACATGTGGTAATGCATGTGGCGTGGTCTAGTACAAGGCCGGTCACATAACAGCTGCTCAGTAAGCACTGGATCTCAAGCTTCTGCAGTCAGCCTATTTGCACTAGTAGGTGTTTGGCAAATACTTCTTAGTGCCAGAATCATGAATTCAGATGAAATTCTTCAAGGAAACCAACTTAGAAAATGGGAATAAAAAATATGAAAGTGAAAGAGTTAGTTGCTCAGTCATGTCCAATTCTTTTTTTTTTAGTCATGTCCAATTCTTTGTGAATCCATGGACTGTAGCCCGCCAAGCTCCTCTGTCCATGGGATTCTCCAGGCAAAAATGCTGGAGTGGGTTGCCATTCCTTTCTCTAGGGGATCTTCCCAACCCAGGGATCAAACCTGGGTCTCCTGCAGGCTGATTCTTTACCATCTGAGCCAAGACCATGCTATTCTGGTCAGAGTCAGGATGGGAGACTGAGTGCAGGGCCATTTTCCCTGAGCTCAACTTTTGCATACAGTTGTCTACTTGGCAGTTCCTTTCTGAGGTCTAACAGGCATGTCAAAACAAATCTCTTGATTCTTTTCCCTTGAAGCTGATGCCTTCTCCAAACATTTCCATTTCATAAGATGGTCCCACTATCCACCCAGTTGCTTAGGTCCCAGTGCAGGACCTAGCCTTCATTTTCTATTTCCATCACTCCCCAAACTTATCTGGCAAGCCTTGCCAGTTTGGCTGTAAGTTCATCCCCTTCTCCACCACTGTCTCTTATTTCAAGCCATCGTTATATCTAACCTCATGTAGCAGGTGATGTTAGTGCCCACTCATCTCCCTTGGATTTTGCATCTCAGTGAGCAAACCTGTCCTCCTCCAATCTTGAATGGTCACTCTGCACACCTGCTATGGACAGGAAGGGCTGTGGATATAACAATTGCTATCTCCTAACAGCAACCTCAATTTGGGAGTTGGTGCATAAATACCCCGACTCTCTCACCTCTGAGGTAAGACTATTCTTCGGTGTGCATTGAAGCATTTCCCCAAGTTTCTCTGCAGCATTAAGCTCCAGTCACTCACTATGGCAACCGGCTTAATAAAATACCTGTTGTGGCTTGCTTTTGCTTTGTATTCCTTCCCCACACTTCTACCAAGGAGTTCCCTTCATCTCCTAAATAAATAAATTGCACTTGAGCTCTTGTCTTAGGGTTTGCTTCTGGGGAACCCAAACTGAAACTCTGGCTTATGAAAATAGCCTCTTTTCTCCTACAAATCTTTCTCTGCACGATAACCAGACAGAAATTCTGAAAATGTAAAGTGGTTCATCTCTTCTCTACTTGTAAACTTCTGCTCACTTCCCCTTCTCTTAAATTAATATCCCAAGTGCTGGCTATAGCTCAACATGCTACAGATTCTCCTTGCATACCATTCTTTGTTTCTTCTACTTCTACCCTGGGTTGTGGTTTATATCTTGAATGTAACAACCCACCCCCATTTAAGGCTGCTCCTTCTGCCTAGAAAATTGATATCAGAACTTCAGGGGCCAAGCTCACTTTTAAAATTCCAGTCCAGTCCAAAAATTGTTCCCTCTGAGAAGTCACTCTAATGTAGCCATGCCTTCCCTCCATTACAACTCTTTGCAATTATAATTTTTAATTTTAAAATTTATTTAAATTTTGGCTGTACTGCATCTTCACTGCTGTGTGCAGGCTTTCTCAGGTTGCAGTGAGTGGGGCTACTCTTCATTGCAGTGTGCAGGCTTCTCATCGCAGTGGTTTCTCTTACTGCGGAACATGGTCTCTAGGCACGTAGGATTCAGTAGTTGCAGTGCATAGGCACCGTAGTTGCAGCATCTGAGTTCTAGAATGTGGGCTCAGCATTTGTGGTGCATGGGGTTAGCTGCTCCGATGCATGTGGTATCTTCCTGGACCAGGTGCATTGGCAGGTGGACTCTTAACCACTGGACCAGGAAGTCCTGCAATTATCTTGATATTTGCATATTTATTTCTTGTTCGTCTTCCTCTTTTATAAGGGCCCTGCTGTTAGGATAGGAACCGTGTGTGTCTTGTTCTCACTTTTGCCCCAGCAGCTAGAACAGGGCTTAGAACTTAACATGGACTTTGGTAAGTATTTATTGAATGAATGCATGTATGTGCATTGTAATATCTTGTTTGTCTTTAATTGTGTCAAATGATCTATCTGTTACCAGTTATCATTTGTATTAATTATAATTATTTTACTTAAAACTTATTTAATAATTACAAATGAAACAAATGATTACTCGTAAGGAAGAGACTCATTTACCCAACAATTGTGGAGGGTCAGAGATGTGCCAAGCACTGATCGGAGATGAATAAACAGTCACAGTTTTTTCATGGGAAAATTTGTAATTGAGAATAGAAAATCAAAAGAGCAGAAATTGTTTTATGCCTAACAACAACAGCAGTAGCCAGAATGACTCCTCTTTGAGGATGATTTCCAGCACCTTCACCTCACTATGGTCATTGAGCCTCATGACAGTGCTATAAGTAGCTTCGTTCTTTAAGGGAGGAAGTTAAAGCTCACAGAGATGAAATGTTTTGCCACATCTTATATGGTTCATGAGAGTCAACAGTGGGACTGGAGCTAGACTTGGAGCTTCCAGGAAGGTTCCACTGCCTCCCAATGCCTCCCACTGCATCTCTCCCCTGTGCACAGTCTGGGGCACAGAGCAGATGCCCATCAGGTGCTTGTTGACAGGTGAAATGATGCCTACTAACACCTTAGGGAGTATCCTCCATTTGGGAGCCCCTTGGACAGCTTGACCAAAAGATGCTGCCAGCTGCTGCCACTGCTGATGGTCCAGAATTATGTGATCACTGTGGGAGGCTGTTGGGTTCTTATAAAGCATATTTACTATTGAAAATGAATATTTGATGCAAGTGCACACCTGCTAAGTAGATAAGCTATGTTTTCATATGTAGTTAGGTTAACCCATTAATGAAATACATTGGTTAAATAAATAATATGTGTAATCCACTAATGTGCATTGGTGCCTAGTTCAGTAAGCCAATCTTAAACTAACAACTGTTAAGAGAACCGACTTGTTTAAGGCATAGATTTGCTCTATTTGAGGACAGGGAATTAATAGAGTTCTTCGTGGTTATAAATAATAGATTGGTCTTTGCTGTACAAAGTTAACTCTGTAATGTCGTATTTGTCTTTCTACCCATTGCTTAGATAAAGCCCTAAACCGTTTTTGCCTGGGCTGGGAATGCAGTAATTTTGTGAATCAAGTAACCTGCGCTGCAAGGCGGGGTTGAAGTGAGGAGAGCATGGAGAAAGCGCCAGGGAAGATTAGATTAGGAATTAGAAAGGGCAGTGTGCCTGCTAATTGCTAGATAAGAGTTGAAGCCAAGGATGTTTGAACTCTCCTTGTGTGGGATGGGACACTCCAGTGAAAAGTCAGTGAACCTACCATTCAGGAGGAAACCTTAAACTGGAGGGTTACATGCCTTTTTGGTTCATTGATCACTGTGTCTAGAGGGGAAGAAATTCTCACAAGCTCCCATAGGCCACCTGCTTTTTCCTCTTACTACCAAAAACCTTGCCCAAAAGAAAGATAGACTCAAGATGGATTTGGTCATCAAAGGGTGATGTCTTGCTTTCATTAAGTGCATTACAAGGTATTTATTAAGAAATATAGAATCAAAGGACTGCTGAACTGAGAGGACTGAACCTAGCCCTGCTCTCTAGAGTCCTGGGAGGTACAGGGATTTTCCCAAAGCACCACGCAGAGCACACCCTTGAATTGATACCCACCCATCTTCCTGTCCAGCTTCTTCTTCCACATAACCTAATCTGTTGATTGGCAGCCTCATATGTCATACTTTCTTCATGGAGCATGCTAATTTCTGCCCCGTGTGGTTGCTGGGAAGCTAGGGTAAATTCTCTCCTCTGCTCTCTGACATCAGCTGTAACTGGATGTACTAAGGCAGGGAAAGAATTGCAGCCTCTCCCACAGAAAACAGCATAGAGCAGGAGTGTGTTACATGGCATGTTCCTAGGGCACTTCATCCATCCCAAGCATTTCATCTAGATTGCTGGGTGTTAAACTCTTCTTGTTTTTTGTCCATGAGCCTTAATTCCTCAAAGGGACTCTTGGGTGAACACGGGGTAATAGTGACTCACTTCCACAAAAACTTAGAAATGAGAGAAACAAGAGTCCTCTCTGAAAGGTTAAACAGTGGAATGAGTGTGTCAGGCACTGTGCACACCATCCCTGCTGCTCTCCATATGACAAAGGAGCCTGCTGTCTCCTCTCCAGCCTCATCTGGCACCCTCCCCCAGCACTCCCCCAGCGCTCCAGCCTCATCAGACGTCATTCTCTGTCCCTGTCTGGCTCATGTTCCTCCCTCTGCCTGAGGCACTTCCCCTCTTCCTTCTACCACTTCCTTCCCTTTCGACTTTTTCACCCCTTCTCTTGATTGGGTCCCATATCTCTTTGTGGTGGACCCCGGGGCTCCAGACCCTCTTTTCCTGGTTAGCATGTGCATCCTTATTTGTTGGAAATGTCAGCAGCTGCTGCAGCTCTCACTGAGGTTTGTTCTCGGCCATGGGGTACTGCCTCCCCAAGGTCATGCCCCTCCACAAGGGTGCAGTCACGGCCAAAAACTAGCTGATTTCAGAGATACCAAGGCTTAGCTCCCTTGTCTCAGTTTGGGTCCACCTCACAAGGCCATCTCAGCACCAGAGTTCCTCATAAATTTGTCTGGAGCCTCGGTTGCACCCTCTTTGCAGGCCAGCTTCTCCAATCCTGCCTTCCTCACTTTCTCACAGGGATGTCTTCTGAGAGGACCCTCCAGTCAACTTTCTGTACAACTATCTATCTTAATCGGTTTCCCAGAAATCCCAGCCAAGACAGTGGGTGTCAGGAGTGGTCCTGGGAAGGAGATGCTAAAATGTGAACTTAGAGGTCTCATTCACCAGTCATCTGGTAATGAGAACCTCAACACTGGTAGTAGATGGAGTCAAGACAGCCCCTGGCGTATGTAGCAGGTCAGTTGTTGACTGGGCTAGAACACTAGTGGAAGGGGATGCACTGGCTCCTGTAATACAGTAAGTACCCTACATGCGAATGAGAAGTGTATGTTCATAGGTCCAATTTGTTCCTACGTCCAACAAAGTCAGCCTAGGTACCCAGCTAACACAATCAGCTATAAACTGCTGCTTTTAAGGTTGCTTCTGGACATCCTGAGGCTGAAAGAAAGATACTGTATTACTGTACTCTATCTGGTGCTGTACAGTAAAGTACACAAAAGCATGGCCACTTGTAGAGGATACACACGTGGCAAGGTATGCCAGACACCTGAACTAACTTATGTGATAGGACATGTGAACACACGTGCACTTCATTGAAAGTTTGCAACCTCAAGGTTCATGCGCAGGGGGCTTACTATAGCTTAGGCACTGGAAAGGTGAGAGGAGACCTAAGAGGATCATGGAATTGGTGGCAGTTACTGATTGTCATTGAATGTCACTGAGAGATGATGATAGGCATAGAGTAGAGTAGAATTAATGATCAATTCTAGACAAAATATGAAATCCAAAGCCTCCTTGGCAGCATTAGGAAATCCTAATCTCTGCTGTGAACTTCCAGATGTTCAAGCTGGTTTTCAAAAAGGCAAAGGAACCAGAGATCAAATTGCCAATATCCTCTGGATCATTGAAAATGCAAGAGAGTTCCAGAAAAACATCTATTTCTGCTTTATTGACTATGCCAAAGCCTTTGACTGTGTGGATCACAAGAAACTGTGGAAAATTCTGAAAGAGATGGGAATACCAGACCACCTGACCTGCCTCCTGAGAAACCTGTATGCAGTTCAGGAGGCAACAGTTAGAACTGGTCATGGAACTACTGACTGGCTCCAAATAGGAAAAGGAGAACATCAAGGCTGTATATTGTCACTCTGTTTATTTAACTTATATGCAGAGTACATCACGAGCAATGCTGGGCTGGAGGAAGCACAAGCTGGAATCAAGATTGCTGGGAAAAATATCAATCACCTCAGATATGCAGATGACACCACCCTTACGGCAGAAAGTGAAGAAGAACTAAAAAGCCTCTTGATGAAAGTGAAAGAGGAGAGTGAAAAAGTTGGCTTCAAGCTCAACATTCAGAAAACGAAGATCATGGCATCTGGTCCCATCACTTCTTGGCAAATAGATGGGGAAACAATAGAAACAGTGAAAGACTTTATTTTTCTGGGCTCCAAAATCACTGTAGATGGTGACTGCAGCCATGAAATTAAAAGACGCTTACTCCTTGGAAAGAAAGTTATGATCAACCTAGATAGTATATTCAGAAGCAGAGACATTACTTTGCCAACAAAGGTCCGTTTAGTCAGTGCTATAGTTTCTCCTGTGGTCATGTATGGATGTGAGAGTTGGACTATAAAGAAAGCTAAGCACCAAAGAATTGATGCTTTTGAACTGTGGTGTTGGAGAAGACTCTTGCGAGTCCCTTGGACTGCAAGGAGATCCAACCAGTCCATCCTAAAGCAGATCAGTCCTGGGTGTTCATTGGAAGGACTGATGTTGAAGCTGAAACTCCAATATTTTGGCCACCTGATGAGAAAAGATGACTCATTGGAAAAGACCCTGATGCTGGGAAAGATTGAAGGTAGAAGGAGAAGGGGACGACAGCTGATGAGATGGCTGGATGGCCTCACCGACTCAATGGGCATGAGTTTGGGTGGACTCTGGGAGTTGGTGATGGACAGGAAGGCCTGGTGTGCTGTGGTTCATGGGGTCGCAGAGTCTGACATGACTGAGCGACTGAACTGAACTGAATTGAACTGAATCTCTTCAGTAGGGCCAGGAAGTGTGGAGAATCAGGCTCAGGACTCAATTGTAGAAGGAGCAGACCTGCATAGAAAGTTGAGTCTCACCCTACCAAGTCTTCTTTGCTCAAATCAGGGTTCTAATAGAGAAGAAATGGGACCCTAAGTCTTGAGACTAGGATATCTGAGTAGGTGCAGTTGAGAACATTGAACTTACAGATTTTCTCAGAGCTATTGGATATCCATAGACAGGGCCTACTCCCCATTGGAGGCAGATTCCGAAGATTGTGTGGAGGCTTCCACTGAGGCAGGTGTCTTACAAGGTGATGCTTGTTTCTCTCAGGGTCTACCTCTGTCTCCTCTCCTGGCAATTAGATCAATCACATGGGCTAAATCCCCACAGGATTGAAGATAAGCTAGGCCCACTAAGGAGGAGAGGGATCATCTGCTGAAGTGGCCACAGAATCTGGCTAATATGCACCAGCAGGAGCTGGAAGGCTACACTTGGGACTGAATCCTGAGGTCCTGAGTCAAGGGCACAGGACATGAAGTTGGAGAAAGGAGAGCTATTTAGGAGCTTTTTGAAGGGCTAGCTCAATTCAGAGTTCCCTAGAGGACCGCTGAAGCATCAGCTGCAATTGAATTGCAGGCTAGCTTCTCTTCCTGTGCTTCTCTCTTCCTCGAATGTCCTTCAGCCTTCTGTAGGTAACTCTCCAGTCAGCTTTCTGGGACAACGTCCCATCCCAGAGTCTATTCCAGAATCTCTCTCATGTGTTCCTTGTCTATCTGGACTTCCTCTGTTGTGACACTTATCACACTTGCTCACACTTCTGTCCCAGTGCCTACCATAATGCCTGGAATACTGGCACATAGTAGTTGCTCAGTTAGATCTTATTGAATGAGTAGTAAAATGAATTTGACTTAGGGAGACAGAATGGCTCTCAGGTCAGAATAAGACCTGGTGGAAAAAATTATTATATCTAAAGAAAGAAGGGGCTTGTTAGCCTCAGAATAAAAATAAAAGGCAAATCTTGGAACAGTGTTCATCCAGGGAGTAGAGACAGGTGCCTTAGCCATAGGATTTTGCTTATTCTGATCCCATTAAGCAAAGCTGTGTCTAATGTGGAGATATAAGAAACAGCTGCAGGCAATGAGTTTGTTGCATTTTGTCAAATGGGTGAGAACCTGCTGTGGAGGTAGGTGCCTCACGGCAACTTTAACCTGCTGCCCCTACACATTTGGTCCTGTACTACCCACCTCTTATCCTGCTTCCAGGATCACCCAATAACTCCATCTGTGGACTGGTGTCTCATATAGACCTGGGAACTGAAGTAGTCGAGTCCATGGAGCAGCTTTCATTCTTGTTAAGTGAATTAACTTACATTCTGATTTTATATATCAGTCCTGTTTAATGAGTCTGATCCCAAGAGATAAATCTCTAGAGAGATGAAACTTTCCAGGGCCAGAACTCAGACTCTGGGTGAACTCACCAAAGTAATGATGCATCCCCTCACACCATATAGACTATGGGGGTCTTATTGGCTTTTTCCAGGGAATACCCTGACTTCACCATGTGCTAAGAACCTACTATCTATTTTGGGATTTCCAGGAAGAGTAGGGCAGGGTCTGGGTGGTCAACTTCCTTTTTACCTCTAATAATATTACTTGGTGCTGGGCTTATAGGCATTATTTAAAGAAGGCTATGTGAACTGAATGTCCTATGGTTTTGGTGTCCCTTGGAATGATGGAGTTTGTCCTTTACGGTGATTGGTGAGGAGGTCTCTGGGGTCTGGGGAATGAGGTGGGTTCTCTGTAAGATTTCATGTGGGGTCTGAGGATGCCTATTGTTCTCAGGGTTCCTGGGAGGGCCCTTTGGGCCTACAGTTGAACTCTGAGCCTCAGTTTGAAAACTAGTGGTCAGAACTAAATCTGTTTCTTGGGGCTGGGAATAAAACCATGTGTATCCTTTAAAAAATCTTTTGATGGAACTAGAAGGTATTATGCTTAATGAAATAAGTCAGACAAAGAAAGACAAATACTGTATGTTATCATTTCTGTGGGGAACCTAAAAATAAAGCAAACTAGTGAATATAAGAAAAAATCCCACAGACAGGGTATAGAAAATATACCCACAACGTATAGAAAACAGACTAGTGGTTACCAGCAGGAGAGAGGAAAGGGGGAAGGGGCAAGACAGGGATCAGAGATTAAAAGGTGTAAACTACTATTAACATGTGAAAAATAAATTAGCTAAAATGATTTATATTAGGAAATACAGCCAATATTTTATAATAACTATAAAAGAAATTAATCTATAAAAGTTTTGAAACACTATGCTGTACATCTGAAACTAACATAGTATTATAAATGAACTAAACCTCAAAAAAATCCTTTGTATCTGTTGTGTTGCTGTGCTTAGCTTAGTCACTCAGTCATGCCCAACTCTTTATCTACTATGTATGTAAAATTTCCCACACTATACTCCATGAGAAACTGAAGGTTAATTTACCATCACCATCAGTTCAGTTCAGTTCAGTTCAGTTCAGTCACTCAGTTGTGTCCGACTCTTTGCAACCCCATGAACTGCAGCACACCAGGCCTCCATGTCCATCACCAACTCCCAGAGTCCACCCAAACCCATGTCCATCGAGTGGGTGATGCCATTGAACCATCTCATCCGTTGTTGCCCCCTTCTCCTCCTGCCCTCAATCTTTCCTAGCATCAGGGCCTTTTCCAATGAGTCAGCTTTTTGCATCCGGTGGCCAAAGTATTGGAATTTCAATTTCAGCATCAGTCCTTCCAATGAACACCCAGGACTGATCTGCTTTAGAATGGACTGGTTGGATCTCCTTGCAGTCCAAGGGACTCTCAAGAGTCTTCTCCAACACCACAGTTCAAAAGCATCAATTCTTCAGTACTCAGCTTTCTTTATAGTCCAACTCTCACATCCATACATGACCACTGGAAAGACCATAGCATTGACTAGACGGACCTTTGTTGACAAAGTGATGTCTCTGCTTTTTAATATGCTATCTATGTTGGTCATAAATTTCCTCCCAAGGAGTAAGCGTTTTTTAAATTTCATCATCTACAGTGATTTTGGATCCTGGAAAAATAAAGTTTCTCACTATTTCCCCATCTATTAGCCATGAAGTGATGGGACTGGATGCCATGATCATAGTTTTCTGAATGTTGAGCACTAAGCCAATTTTTTCACTCTCCTCTCCCTTTCATCAAGAGGCTCTTCAGTTCTTCTTCACTTTCTGCCGTAAGGGTGGTGTCATTTGCATATCTGAGGTTATTGATATTTCTCCCAGCAATCTTGATTCCAGCTTGGGCTTTCTCCTGCCCAGCATTTCTTATGATGTACTCTGCATATAAGTTAAATAAGCAGAGTGATAATATACAGCCTTGACATACTCTTTTTCCTATTTGGAGCCAGTCTGTTGTTCCATGTCCAGTTCTAACTGTTGCTTCCTGACCTGCATACAGGTTTCTCAAGAGGCAGGTCAGGTGGTCTGGTATTCCCATCTCTTTCAGAATTTTCCACAGTTTCTTGTGATCCACACAGTCAAAGGCTTTGGCATAGTCAATAAAGCAGAAATAGATGTTTTTCTGGAACTCTCTTGCTTTTTCAATGATCCAGAGGATGTTGGCAATTTGATCTCTGGTTCCTCTGTCTTTTCTAAAACAAGCTTGAACATTTGGAAGTTGACAGTTCACGTATTGCTGAAGCCTGGCTTGGAGAATTTTGAGCATTACTTTACTAGTATGTGAGATGAGTGCAATTGTGTGGTAGTTTGAGCATTCTTTGGCATTGCCTTTCTTTGGGATTGGAATGAAAACTGACCTTTTCCAGTTCTTTGGCCACTGCTGAGTCTTCCAAATTTGCTGGCATATTGACTGCAGCACTAATAGCATCATCTTTCAGGATTTGAAATAGCTCAACTGGAATTCCATCACCTCCACTAGCTTTGTTCATAGCGATGCTTCCTAAGGTACATTTGACTTCACATTCCAGGATGTCTGGCTCTGGTGAGTGATCACACCATTGTGATTATCTAGATCATGAAGATCTTTTTTGTAAAGTTCTTCTGTGTATTCTTGCCACCTCTTCTTAATATCTTCTTGCTTCTGTTAGGTCCATACCATTTCTGTCCTTTATTGAGCCCATCTCTGCATGAAATGTCCCCTTGGTATCTCTAATTTTCTTGAAGAGATCTCTAATCTTTGTGTTCTGTTGTTTTCCTCTATTTCTTTGCATTGATCGCTGAGGAAGGCTTTCTTATCTCTCCTAGCTATTCTTTGGAAGGTTATATCTTTCCTTTTCTTCTTTGCTTTTCACTTCTCTTCTTTTCACAGCTATTTCTAAGGCCTCCTCAGACAGCCATTTTGCTATTTTGCATTTCTTTTTCTTGGAGATTATCTTAATTCCTGTCTCCTGAACAATGTCATTAACCTCTGTCCATAGTTCATCAGGCACTCTATCAGATCTAGTCCCTTAAGTCTATTTCTTACTTCCACTGTATAGTCATAAGGGATTTGATTTAGGTCATACCTGAGTGGTCTAGTGGTTTTCCCCACTTTCTTCAATTTAAGTCTGAATTTGGCAATAAGGAGTTCATGATCTGAGTCACCTCCCCGTCTTGTTTTTGTTGACTGTATAGAGCTTCTCCAACTTTGACTGCAAAGAATAATATCAATCTGATTTCTGTGTTGACCTTCTGGTGATGTTCATGTGTCGAGTGTTCTCTTGTGTTGTTGGAAGAGGGTGTTTGCTATGACCAGTGCGTTCTGTTGGCAGAATTCTATTAGCCTTTGCCCTGCTTCCTTCTGTACTCCAAGGCCAAATTTTCCTGTTACTCCTGGTATTTCTTGACTTCCTACTTTTGCATTCCAGTCTGCTATAACGAAAACGACATCTTTTTTGGGTGTTAGTTCTAGAAGGTCTTCATAGAACCATTCAGCTTCAGCTTCTTCAGTGATGCTGGTCGGGGCATAGACTTGGATTACCCTGATATTGAGTGGTTTGCCTTCAAAATGAACAGAGATCATTCTGTTGTTTTTGAGATTGCATCCAACTACTGCATTTTAGACTCTTTTATTGATTATGGTGGCTACTCCATTTCTTCTAAGGGATTCCTGTCTGCAGTAGTAGATATAATGGTCATCTGAATTCAATTCAACCATTCCAGTCCATCTTAGTTTGCTGATTCCTAGAAAGTCAATGTTCACTCTTGCCATCTGTTGACCACTTCCAATTTGCTTTGATCCAGCCCTAACATTCCAGGTTCCTATGCAATATTGCTCTTTACAGCATGGAACCTTGCTTCTATCACCAGTCCCATCCACAACTGGGTGTTGTTTTTGCTTTGGCTCCACCCCTTCATTCATTCTGGAGTTATTTCTCCACTGATCTCCAGTAGCATATTGGGCACCTACTGACCTGGGGAGTTCATCTGTCAGTGACCTATCTTTTCGACTTTTCATTACTGTTCATGGGGTTCTTGGAGATGGCAATGGCACCCCACTCCAGTACTCTTGCCTGGAAAATCCCATGGACAGAGGAGCCTGGTGGGCTGCAGTCCATAGGGTCGCTAAGAGTCGGATACGACTGAGCGACTTCACTTTCACTTTTTACTTTCATGCATTGGAAAAGGAAATGGCAGCCCACTCCAGTGTTCTTGCCTTGAGAATCCCAGGGATGGGGGAACCTGCCATCTATGGGGTCTCACCGAGTTAGACACGGCTGAAGTGACTTAGCAGTAGCAGCGGCAGCAGCAGCAGCATGGGGTTCTCAAGGTAAGAATACTGAAGTGGTTTGCCATTCTCTTCTCCAGTGGACCACATTCTGTCAGACCTCTCCACCATGACCCATCCGTCTTGGGTGGCCCCACATGGCATGGCTTAGTTTCATTGAGTTAGACAAGGCTGTGTTCCATGTGATCAGATTGGCTGGTTGTCTGTGATTGTGGTTTCAGTCCATCTGCCCTCTGATGCCCTCTCTCAGTGCCTACTGTCTTACTTGGGTTTCTTTTAACTTGGACGTGGGATATCTCTTCATGGCTGCTCCAGCAAAGCGCAGCCACTGCTCCTTACCTTGGATGCGGGGTAGCTCCTCTATCAAAAAGTTCTTGGTAGCAATTAATGATTTTCTGAGTGTATGCAAAATTTCGTATTGTAATCGCCAATCCAGCAGATAGATGGTATTATGTCAGACAGTGGCAGAAGACCAGAAATATCGACCCCATTGATATATAAGTGTTATACTTCATGGATTTTAAGACGTCCATTTTTTTTTCCACATTTATCATCTCTGAAACCACGATAAGTCTTAGTAATCAATATCATGTCATAGTTTAAACTGGAAACAATTTTTCTTTCTTAGTATTACATACAATTATAGTATCTTGTAATTGATAGTATCTTATAATTGATAGTATCTTACATTAAATGAAATACAAGGATAAAATATTATGTAGCATTCTTGGTTGAAGGGAAACCAGGGATTGGAATGGTTTTTCTCAATTTTGTTCTTCATACATGAAATATTTTGCCTGATGGAGAGGAAGATAATTGTTTGAAAGGAAGAAATACTTCCGAAAACAAAATTAAGAGAAAGACAAGCATTGCTCAAGGATGAAGAAAGCTGGCCTTTCTGCTGCTATGGCACTGGTCAGGGAATACCATTACTGTGCTTACCAGGGGCTCCCACTGTGGCTATCACCTTGAACCTTCCCCCCACTTCTCTCACTCATTACACCTTACCTCTTCCATTTCTTATCCTCAGAGAATTAGCCAATCTGAGCAATAATTTCTTGAGACTCCTCCATTACAGTGAATTTTAATGACTCCATGCTTTCTCCTTTTCCTTTCCTTCTCCTCTATCATGAACCTTTTAAAAAATAACTAGTTATTTTGTTATATTTTCATTTTTATTCCATTTAAGAAATTTTCTTTTCTATTTTTTTTTTTGTCCTTGCGGCATGCGGGATCTTAGTTCCCTCACCAGGAATGGAACCTGCATCCCCTGCAGTGGACGTGTGGAGTCTTAATCACTGGGCTTCCAGGGAAATCCCTCATGTGCCTTTTAACAGCAGCTTACTGGAGTCATACTGCCCTAGTCCCAGGGAGCTCCTCTCATTGTGGAAGTTACAGGCATTAGTGGTAAGCTGGTAGAGGTTGTGTTTTAAGATTATAGCTTCCCTCAAATCACACCAATTATTTGGAAAGCTCAATTTTTATGACTTTTCTGTTTACAAAACATACACTGACAGATATTTTCTTATTAGAGGCTCACTAAACCCTGTGAAGTAGGCAGGGTAGACTTTATCACCATTTTTCAGATGAGGAAGCAGAAATCCAGAGAGATGAAGTCGTTTGGTCAATGACACTCCTTTGGCTAATATTGGAAATAAGACTAGAACCAGGTACTCTGATTCTGGGGCCATTGTTGATACTTCTAGGAAAGAGGCCACTTAGATGGGTTAACCCATAACTAGATGGGTTTCTGAGAAGCAGAACCTGGTAGGTTATGTCAGAGGTGTTGGTCTCTATTGCAGGAGCCCTGGGAAGTTGTTAAAAGACTTTAAATTAAGTAAGGGAATTAAGATGAACAGTTTTTCTGTTTAAGAAAAATTTTGTTTCTCTTTGTTAAAGAGTTAATGAGGTGTAGGCAGTATGGACTGTAGGAAGGCACGAGAGGAAACATGTAGGAGGCAGTAGGTCAGGCAAGAGACGACAGTGCTTGGTCCAGGTACATGGCCGTGGCTGGGAGACAGGCAGAGGGAATCCTAGAAAGATGGTGGCGAGAGCAAGTGTCCTACCTCCTTTCTTCTCTCGTTTGAATCCAGCAACCAACTGGAGGTACAGTATTCTGGGAAGAGTGTTCAGCCTTCTGGGCAAGAGAGAAGCTTGGAGCTGAGGGAAAAAACATGTGGCAAAAAGTAGAGTTATTAAAGGTAGATTAAACCATAGAGACCTACTGCCCATAGAGGGTAGTGCCTGCCCCATGTGGTCCTAGGAGCGCCTGGTGGCCTACATGCTCTCAAGGAGCTGAGGTAGAACTGCAACATAGGCTGGGCTCCTCCATCTCTGAGAGCTGTGGTCTTTGTTGCCTAGGAGATGAACTGTGGAGATAACTACAGGTTTCAGCAAGGGGGAGACAACCCATTATCTGGGTCAGAAACTGCTGTGCTTTCCAGTGTTTCTGAGTTCATTGGCAGAGTTCATTGCCATTCTTGATAGTTTAGCCACGCACTCACAAAGAAAAATCCAACGAACCCAGGGGGTTCTCCACAGCCCCAGGGAGCAATACTAAGCAGAATGCTCAGAGAGGTGACTCCTTCAGAATAAAACTACTAGAGGAGATATTGGATCTTACTTGAAAAACAATACAACTACTTAAGGACAGCCATACAACCTTATAAAAACAAACAAAAAAGATCTTCTGGAACCAGAAAATAAACGAATAAAACCAAACAATACCTATAATTTTTAAATTTAAAAATTAAGGAGGGGATGATCACTGTGTTCAACAGTATTAATGCCTAGACTTTCAAGTGAAAGAAATATCTTAGCCGACACATCAAAATTACAAAAAGACAGAAATCATGGGGAAAATGAGAGTTGAAGAGGAGATACAGGAGACAATATGTGAACAATAAGAGCCTAGGGGAGGTCAGTTCAGCTCAGTTGCTCAATTCTATCTGACTGTTTGCAATTGCATGGACTGCAGCATGCCAGGCCTCCCTATCCATCACCAACTCCCAGAGCCTACTCAAGCTCATGTCCATCGTGTTGGTGATGCCAGCCAACCATTTCATCCTCTGTTGTCCCCTTCTCCTGTCTTCAATCATTCCCAGCATCAGGGTCTTTTCCAATGAATCAGTTCTTTGCATCAGGTGGCCAAAGTATTGGAGCTTCAGCTTCAGCATCAGTCCTTCCAATGAATATTCAGAACTGATTTCCTTTAGGATTGACTGTTTGGATCTCCTTGCAGTCCAAGGGACTCTCAAAATTCTTCTCCAACCCCACAGTTCAAAACCACCAGTTCTTCAGTGCTCAGCTTTTTTGCATTTCTTTTTCTTGGGGATGGTCTGGATCCCTGTCTCCTGTACAATGTCACGAACCTCTGCCCATAGTTCATCAGGTACTCTATCATATCTAATCCCATGAATCTCTTTGTCACTTCCACTGTACAATTGTAAGGGATTTGATTTAGGTCATATCTGAATGGTCTAGTGGTTTCCCCTAATTTCTTCAATTTAAGTCTGAATTTGGCAATAAGGAGTTCATGATCTGAGCTACAGTCAGCTCCTGGTCTTATTTTTGCTAACCGTATAGAGTTTCTCCATCTTTGGCTGCAAAGAATATAATCAATCTGATTTCTGTATTGACCATCTGGTGATGTCCATGTGTAGAGTCTTTTCTTATGTTGTTGGAAGAGCGTGTTTGCTATGACTAGCGCATTGTCTTGGCAAATCTCTATTAACCTTTGCTCTGTTCCATTTTGGAGAAGGCAATGGCACCACACTCCAGTACTCTTGCCTGGAAAATCCCATGGACGGAGGAGCCTGATAGGCTGCAGTCCACGGGGTCACTAAGGGTCGGACACGACTGAGCAACTTCACTTTCACTTTTCACTTTCATGCATTGAAGAAGGAAATGCAACCCACTCCAGTGTTCTTGCCTTGAGAATCCCAGGGACAGGGGAGCCTGGTGGGCTGCCGTTTATGGGGTTGCACAGAGTCAGACACGACTGAAGTTACTTGGCAGAAGCTGTTTCATTCTGTGCTCCAAGGCCAAATTTACCTGTTACTCCAGGTATCTCTTGACTTCCTACTTTTGCATTCCAGTCCCCTATGATGAAAAAGACATCTTTTTTGGGTGTTAATTGTAGAAGGTCTTGTAGGTCTTCCCAGAACTGTTCAACTTCAGCTTCTTCAGCTTTGCTGGTTGGGGCATAGACTTAGATTACTGTGATATTGAATGGGTTGCCTTGGAAATGAATAGATATCCGTCTGTTGTTTTTGAGACTGCACCCAAGTACTGCATTTCAGACTCTTTTGTTGACTATGATGGCTACTCCATTTCTTCTAAGGGATTCTTGCCCGCAGTAGTATATATAATGATCATCTGAGTTAAATTTGCGCATTCCAGCCAATTTTAGTTCACTTATTCCTAAAGTGTCAATGTTCACTCTTGCCATTTCCTGTTTGACCACTTATAATTTACCTTGATTCATGCATCTTGAACATTCCAGGTTCCTATGCAATATTGTTCTTTACAGCTTTGGACTTTACTTCCATCACCGCTCACATCCACAACAGGGCATTGTTTTCACTTTGACTCTGTCTCTTCCTTCTTTCTGGAGTTATTTCTCTGCTCTTCTTCAGTAGCATATTGAGCACCTGCTGACCTGGGGAGTTCATCTTTCAGTGTCATATCTTTTTGCCATTTCATACTGTTCATGGGGTTTTCAAGACAAGAATACTGAAGTGGTTTGCCTTCCCTTCTCCAGTGGACCACATTTTGTCAGAACTTTCCACCATGACCTGTCCATCTTGGGTGGCCCTACATGGCATGGCTCATAGTTTCATTGAGTTAGACAAGGCTGTGGTCTATCTGATTATTTTGATTAGTTTTTTGTGATTGTGATTTTCATTCTGTCTGACCTCCTAGGGATAAGGATAGGAGGCTTATGGAAGCCTCCTGATGAGAGAGACTGACTGAGGGGGAAACTGGGTCTTGTTCTGATGGATGGGGCCATGCTCAGTAAATCTTTAATCCAATTTTCTGTTGATGAATGTAGCTGTGTTCCCTCCCTATTGTTGACCTGAAACCAAATTATGGTGGAGGTAATGAAGATAATGGTGACCTCCTTCAAAAGGCACCATGCATGTACTGCCACCCTCAGCGCCCCTTACCCTGCAGGAGGCCACCACCAACCCATGCCTCCACCAGAGACTCCTGGACGCTCACAGGCAAGTCTGAGTCAGTCTCTTGTGGGGTCACTGCTCCTTTCTCCTGGGTCCTGGTGCACACAAGGTTTTGTTTGTGCCCTCCAAGAGTCTGTTTCCCCAGTCCTGTGTAAGTTCTGGTGGCTCTATGGTGGGGTTAATGGTGACTTTCTCCAAGAGGGCTTATGTTACACCCAGCTCAGCTACACCCAGAGCCTCTGCCCCTGCAGTGGCCAGTGCTGACCTACATCTCCACAGGAGACACTCAAACACTTGAAGGTCTGGCTCAGTTTCTGTGGGGTCTCCTGGTACACACACGGTTTTGTTTGAGACCTCTGAGCATCGCTGACTCTGAGGTATGGGGTTTGATTCTAATGTGATTTAGACCCTCCTATTGTCTTGCTGGGCTTTCTCCTTTGCCCTTAGGCATGGGGTATCTTTTTTTGGTGGGATCCAACATTCTTCCATTGGTGTTTGTTCAGCAGTGAGTAGTATTCAATCCTTCTGGAGGTGAACTTTGGTAAGTTTAATGATTGATGCATGCAGTAATTGATAGAGAGGAAATTTGAAGGCTTCTTGTTGGACAGCTGAATGGACACCAGTGCTACTAAAACAGATTGTCCTGGAGGATAAGTGGGTTGTGGGCAAACCAGGCATGTGGAAGAATGATGAGTTCAGTTTAAAAATATTGCTCTTAAAGAGCATATGGACACAGAAGTGGAGGCACTGAATGGCTGTTGGATATGCAGTGTTAGAGAGGCAATAACTGAGGTGGAGATGAAGAATCACAAAACGCCAACCTAGAATGACAATTGTGAAAAAGGCATAGATGAGAGTCCTTAGGGTGGGAGGCGGGAAAAAAACCATGTTGGGACAAAGGCAGAGCAGTGCTTTCATTCTCTTCTCTTCCTTCCCTTTTTACTCCCTACTCTTGACTCTGCACTGTCTTCCATGTCCTTTCTTACTACATGATGTGGGACCTGGTGGGGAAGGAGAGGGAAAGAGGGAAAGAAGGAAGGATAAAACAGGGAGGGAAACATGAGCAAGAGCAGTGGGAGGGTGCCTTAAAATGGAGAAGCAGTGTTGAATCTGCCTAAGGAGTTATCAGTTTCCATCCCCTGAGCAGAGGGGCGAACCACGAGCAGGTCCTCTGTCAAGGAGAACAGCTTCACAGGAATGCTGTTTGGCTCTTGCCCGAGACACAAAGGGAAAAGGAGAATGAGCATTTCTTGAGCGACTGCTATGTACTGGCCACTGGATAAGTGCTTTAACATTCACATGCTCATTTAGTTTTCTCCAATCGTCTCATAAGTAAGGAAGGTGAAGCTCAGATAGGTCAAGAAGCTTCCCCAAATCTCAGATTGGAAAGTAGAAGAGTCAGATGAGCCTGCGTGACTCAAAAGCCCTTGCTTTTCCTACTATGCCGTGGAATATCTGTACCAAGAGACACAGCCAGAGATACAGATTCTGACCCACATGACTTTATTTGTAATACCTTCTCTGAGCTTTTAGTGTCTCAGAACATTCAAAGATGTACTTTCTCTAAGTCTCTTCAAGTTAAGTACACACTGCCAGTCTAAGCTTTCAATCTGGGCTTCTCTGGTTCTCTGAGGTTACTGGCCAGCTCAGACAAAGGAAGAAAAATGAGCAATCATTCTTTCTGGGAGTCGAATAACTAGAAAATCAATCCTCTGTGAATTAAACTCTTTCATCAGCCACCAGGCAGGTTCTAAATCATTGATAAAAGAGAAAACCTCCTAATTCATTGATCAAAATCCTGAGGCTTTATCAACTCAGAAAAAGAGTGGCAACATCTGGAACAATACTAAGCAGTTATTCACTCTGAAGAGACGTTCTTGCTTTCAACTTAGAAAATCCCTAATAGCCTCAGGATTGCGATAGATGACATTTCTTCTAACTTCATTCATCATCAAGAATAAAAAGCAACACTATAAGGGTTTCTTGTAAGTAGATGCTGGAGATCTAACAGCAGGTTAACCCTGAGCCCCAGATTTCTAAAGGATCATTCAGATTTAAAACATTCACCTATGTGGTCCTTATTCAAGGCACTGGAGTTTGTCAGAAATTTTATCCTAACTTTAGTTTGGACAAAGTTTATTGTAGGCATATCTTTATAGGTTACTGAAGGACTTAGCAATTGTTCTAGGGTGACTGAACATGCATAATATGCAGTAGGCAATTCTATTCAATTCAAAAATTGTTTAAACAATGATGGTTAGGATGTTTGTGTCAGGCACTAAAACTAGAGATGAAAAAACATAAGGTAGCCCTTTGTTTACTGCCTTACAGTGGGTAGACAGGTAAGGAAACAAAGGTTGAGCTTCCAAGTCAAGACAGGAGATGGAGTACATAGATTTACCACCTCTCTCCCAAAACCCCTTAAGATAATTGCAAACTTTCAAAAAGATTATAATCTCTATTCAATTAAGACAATGAAAATTTTCAACACTTTCTGAAAATAGGTGAAGAGTGATATGGTGAGGTAGAGAAAAGGAGAAACTACAACGAAGAAGAAAACTTAGAGGCAAAACAGGCACTGGAACAAGGACATCAAGTATAACTGGAGGGGGTGGTAGTATGTGGGGCTGTAAAGAGAGAATTGAAATTGTGAGTAGAATCATCAACCTCTTCCTCACTCCCCACACTGAATACAATCAACTCACCTACATATTCCCTCAACTCAGGTAAACAAAAAAAAAAAGCCAAAAAAGAAAAAAAAAGGAAATAATCTTTAAAGAAATTAAATGATCTACATGGGAGATCAATATAGGAAGTTCAACATCTGACTAAATAATGAGTCCTACAAAGGAAAACAGATAAAATTGGGGAGAGAAAATGGCCCAAGAAATAATAGAAGCAAATTCCTAGAGTCAAAGAGCAAAATCTCCGCATTGAAAGAGCCTATTTTATTTCAACACAATCAGTGCAAATTGACCCAAATCTTGATGTATGAATGTGAAACTCAAAACTCAAGGATGCTTCTAAAAGCTTCTGAAGAGAAAACAAACAAAAACAGAATGTGTACAAGGAAATAAGAAACATCCTGGGGACTTCTCTGGCGGTCCAATAGTTATCTGCACTTCCAATGCAGGGGACATGTGTTCGATCCCCGGCCAGGGAACTAAGATTCCACGTGCTGCATGATGTGGAGAAAGAAAGAAAGAAAGAAAAAAGGTATTTAAAAAAACTAGTATCAACTTTCTCATCAGTAACATTGTACTCTGGTAGTTCATCAAGAAATGTCTTCAGGAAATGTTCTGAGAGAAAAAGAATTTTGTCCTGAAGTCCTATACCTGGACAAGTCAAACATGAGGACAGAATTATTTTTATACTTTTAAGAACCAGGGAATATTATCTCCCATCATGTTTTCTCAGAAAGTTGTTTGAGAATGCACTACTATCTAAATAAAGGCATAAGCTAAGAAAGAAACGTGTTATGGACTATAGCCCACCAGGCTCCTCTGTCCATGGGATTTCTGTAGGCAAGAATACTGGAGTGGGTTGTCATGCCTTTCTCCAGGACATCTTCCCAGTCCACGGATTGAACCCACATCTCTTACGTCTCCTGCACTGGAGGCAGATTCTTTCCCACTAGCACCAGCTGGGAAGCCCACTAAGAAAGAAAAAGAAATGGGATTCAGGAAATGATGGATTCAGCCCTGGGAAGAAGTTAATTTATTTAGCAGGTGTGAAGTCTGGCTCAGAAGATTAGGAAGAGGGAGGCTTTTTGAGAAGAGAAGTTTGTATAACATGATTGATAATTTATTGATTTTCAGCTTCTTTTCTGATACATTAATAATTTAGTTGAATCCAAGTTTCAATATGTAATATGTTTTATTGTTATTTAAACTACATTCTAATTTTCATCATTATTTCCTCATTTAGATAGTGAGGTTATCCTTATTTAGATAGTGAGGTTCTTAATTTCTGAACATACAGAGACTTCTAGTTATCTTTTTGTTATTGATACCTGGCTTAATTGCATTGTGGTTAAAGATAGTTTGATGTCTATTCTTTGAACTATGTTGAGACTTGCTTAACATATGGCTAAAGTGTTCTGAGGATGCTTGAAAAGATTGTAGAATTTTTGGTTGCTGGGTGCAGTGTTCTAAATATGTCAATTGGGTCAGGCTTGTTACAAACATTGTTCAGATTTTCTATATCCTTGCTGATTTTTGTCTGCTTGTTCTCTCAATTTCTGAGTGAGGTATATTTGCATCTTTCTCGTTTTTATAGATTTCTTTATTCCCTTAGTAATTCAGGTTTTGCTTCATTTATTTTGAGACTAAATTATTAAATATGTAAAAATTTCAAGGTGGTATATCTGAGGGAGTTAATTTCTAGGTAGGTTGATAAGAAGTCCAGGGTCCCCAAGGAGGAGATAGGGGTCTGGAGTTCTCAAGGAGAAGAAAAGGACAAAGTTGTTTTTTTTGTTTTGTTTTTACATTCCTTAGTCTTAGTCACATAAAATGTGTATGTGTGTGTGTGTGTTTTCCTGTAAGCCTGGAGCTCATGATTACACAACAAAACAACTCAGTTTGAACTCTATACTAAGGATTCTATAACAACAATGTATCCTGCTTGAGGAAATTTTCTCCTTGAAAACTTTCTGACTAATCTTGTTATCTTATAATATATATTATGGGAGTAGGAAAAGTAGGAATTCAAGAAATAACTGAAGTAACAGGCAAATTTGGCCTTGGAGTACAGAATGAAGCAGGGCAAAAGCTAATAGAGTTTTGCCAAGAGAATGCACTGGTCATAATAAACACCTTCTTTCAACAACACAAGAGAAGACTCTACATATGGACACCACCAGATGGTCAACACTGAAATCAGGCTGATTATATTCTTTGCAGCCAAAGATGGAGAAACTCTATACAGTAAACAAAAACAAGACCAGGAGCTGACTGTGGCTCAGATCATGGACTCCTTATTGCCAAATGCAGACCTAAATTGAAGAAAGAAGGGGAAACCATTAGACCATTCAGGTATGGCCTAAATCAAATCTCTTATGATTATACAGTGGAAGTGACAAACAGATTTAAGGGATTAGATCTGACAGACAGAGTGCCTGAAGAGCTATGGATGAAGGTTCATGACATTGTACAGGAGGCGGTGATCAAGACCATTCTCAAGAAAAAGAAAGGCAAAAAGGCAAAATGGTTGTCTGAGGAGGCTTTACAAATAGCTGTGAAGAGAAGAGAAGTGAAATGCAAAGGAGAAAAGGAAAGATATACCCATTTGAATGCAGAGTTCCAAAGAACAGCAAGGAGAGATAAGAAAGCCTTCCTCAGTGATCAAGGCAAAGAAATAGAGGGAAACAATAGAATGGGAAAGACTAGAGAGCTCTTCAAGAAACTTAGAGATACCAAGGAAGCATTTCATGCAAAGATGGGCTCAATAAAGGACAGAAATGGTCTGGACCTAACAGAAGCAGAGGATATTAAGAAGAGGTGGCAAGAATACACAGAACTATACAATAAAGATCTTCATGATCCAGATAACCACGATGGTGTGATCACTCACCCAGAGCCAGACATCCTGGAATGTGAAGTCAAGTGGGCCTTAGGAAGCATCGCTACAAAGCTAGTGGAGGTGATGGAATTCCAGTTGAGCTGTTTCAAATCCTAAAAGATGCTATTAGTGCTGCACTCAATATGCCAGCAAATCTGGAAAACTCAGCAGTGGCCAAAGGACTGGAAAAGGTCAGTTTTCATTCCAATCCTAAAGAAAGGCAATGCCAAAGAATGTTCAAACTACCTCACAATTGCACTCATTTCACACGTTAGCAAAGTAATGCTCAAAATTTTCCAAGCCAGGCTTCAACAGTACATGAACCATAAACTTCCAGATGCTCAAACTTTATTTAGAAAAGGCAGAGGTATCAGAGATCAAATTGCCAACATCCTCTGGATCAGTGAAAAAGCAAGAGAGTTCCAGAAAAACATCTACTTCTGCTTTAATAAGTATGCCAAAGCCTTTGACTGTGTGGATCACAACAGACTGTGGAAAATTCTGAAAGAGATGGGAATACCAGACCATCTGACTTGCCTCCTGAGATATCTGTATGCAGGTCAGGAGGCAAAAGTTAGAACTGGACATGGAACAACAGACTGGTCCCAAATCAGGGAAGGAGTACATCAAGGCTGTACATTGTCACACTGCTTATTTAACTTATATGCAGAGTACATCATGAGAAATGCTGGACTGGATGAAGCACAAGCTGGAATCAAGATTGCTGAGACAAATATCAATAACCTCAGATATGCAGATGACACCACCCTTATGGCAGAAAGCGAAGAAGAACTGAAGAGCCTCTTGATGAAAGTGAAAGATGAAAGTGAAAAAGTTGGCTTAAAACTCAGCATTCATAAAACCGAGATCATGGCATCACTTCATGGCAAATAGATGGGGAAACAAAGGAAACAGTGACAGGCTTTATTTTTGGGGCTCCCAAATCACTGCAGATGGTGACTGAAGCCATGAAATTAAAAGATGCTTGCTCCTTAGAAGAAAAGCTATGACCAACCTAGACAGCATATTAAAAAGCAGAGACATTACTTTGTCGGCAAAGGTCTGTCTAGTCAATGCTATGGTTTTTCCAGCAGTCATGTATGGATTGTGAGAGTTGGACCATAAAGAAAGCTGAGCACTGAAGAACTGATGTTTTTGAACTGTAGTGTTGGAGAAGACTCTGGAGAGTCTCTTGGACTGAAAGGACATCCAACCATTCAATCCTAAAGAAAATCAGTCCAGAATATTTATTGGAAGGGCTGATGCTGAAGCTGAAACTCCAATAATTTGGCTACCTGATGGGAAGAACTCATTCATTGCAAAAGACCCTAATGCTGGGAATGACTGAAGGCATGAGAAGGGGACAACAGAGGATAAGATGGTTGGATGGCATCACTGACTCAATGGATATGAGTTTGGGTGAGCTCCAGAGTTGGTGATGGACTGGGAAGCCTGGCCTACTGCAGCCCATGGGGTCTCAAAAAGTTCATCACGACTGAGCAACTGAACTGATCTGAACAGAATCCTGTCATCTTAAAATGTAAATTGTGGGAGTGGATCTAGAAAGATCTTTGCAACTTTGAGACATTCTTTTGATTTATTGTAATAACCAATTAAAAAACTATACAGCTCCCTTGCTTAGACTAGCAAGGGGGCACTCTCCATCCTCTTCTGATGTTTGTGTCAGAAGCTTACTCTGTCCCTTTTATACTTTAATGAAACTCTGCTACACAAAAGCTCTTGATTGATCAAGCCTGGTCCCTGGTCCTGAAGGTAAATCTTCTTCAGCGATCACGAATGTGACATATCTTTTCAGTTAATTAAACTTTTTATCATAATGAAGTCTTCTCTTAGTCTCTAGTAATGCCTTTTAGACATAAAGTCTGTAGTAGATAGAGCTCACCAGCTTTCTTCGAGCTAGCATTTATATGGGCTATCTTTCTTTTTCATTTTCCTGCCAACCTCTCTGTTTCCTTTTCTTTTATGTGTCTTCTGTAAAGAGCACATGACTCTGTTTTGTTTTTATACTCAAGTTGATAATCTTGCCTTTTAATCAGCACACTGAGTCTACTTATGCTTAATGTAATCATTGACGTATTTAGGTTTAAATCTCCCATCTTACTCTGTGCTTTTTTTCATCTCACCTGCTTAAATTTCCTTTCCCTGCACCCCTTTTCTCTTCTTTGAGATTGAGTTTTAAAATTAATCTCCCTCTTTTATTAGCTGGAAAGTTATACACTCTTATTGTCCTTTTATTGGTTGCCTAAAAGACTGTGATATGCATCCTGACTCATCATAGTCCACAGTTAATTGGTATTTTTGAACTTTTCTTGAAAAATCCAAAGATCTTGGGTATTAGTAAATTCTTGTATCCCCTTCTGACATCTGCCAGGGTTGTTGCACATTTCAACATATATATCTTATGTTCCATAAGACATATTTTTATTGGTTTACATAGCCAATGTCACACATACATTTTCTCTTTTCTGTTCTCTTCATTTTTTCCTACAGCTATATCATTCCACATGGGATAATTTTTCTTCTACTTAAAACACTCATGTTTAGGGTTCC
The DNA here is from genome assembly GCF_001704415.2 of Capra hircus. Lineage (NCBI taxonomy): Eukaryota > Metazoa > Chordata > Mammalia > Artiodactyla > Bovidae > Capra > Capra hircus. The sequence continues at coordinate 117,297,069 of NC_030810.1, forward strand.
TGTAGTGGAGGTCTGCTTGTGGCAAACTCAGTTTCGTTTGTCTCATAATGCCTTTATCTAATTGCGTTTTTGTTCTCTGCCTCCAGTGAGGTTTTTTGTTTGCTTCTCTGAGGTCCCTGGGGGCCCAGTCAATCAGGAGTGATCTTCACCCAGTTTCAGGGGCTGAGATGGTTGGAAGCTGAACCACAGGCACTATGAGGGCTGGTTCACCTGTGTTTCACCCTCACAGCTCCCTGAGCTTCCAAACAAAGGTAGGCAGGTTTTATGAGGCCATCTCAATCAAACTTAGTGTCTCACTACAGCCTGTGAAAGTGAAAGTAGCTCAGTCATGTCCGACTCTTTGAGACCCCATGGACTATACAGTCTGTGGAATTCTCCAGGCCAGAATACTGGAGTGGGGAGCTGTTTCCTTCAGCCTGGAGGCTTTAAAATCCTCTGAAATTAGCAAATATTCTCAAGCCCAAGGTTGGGAAATCAATTCACTTTACCAGCCCTGTTAGGAACCTGGCTCCTGATTGGTGGCCACTTCAGGACTTTCCATTCATAAAAAGGACTTTCAGCTTTACCAGCTATATAACATAGCAGCCACCTACATACATCTCCCAGGGGAACTCGAGGAAGGTACCACTCAGCCTCCTGCCCCCTGCTTGTCTCCAGATCAGATCATTTATACCTGCCTTCTCAGAAGACTGATTCCTAAAGCTCAGCCCATGCAAAGAATTTTCCAAGATTTCAGATCTAGTATGAGTCTCTATGAGGCAGACCCATACTGCTAAGTCACTTCAGTCCTGTCTGACTCTGTGTGACCCCATAGATGGCAGCCCACCAGGCTCCCCCAACCCTGGGATTCTCAAAGCAAGAACACTGGAATGGATTGCCATTTCCTTCTCCAATGCAGGAAAGTGAAAAGTGAAAGTGAAGTCGCTCAGTCGTGTCTGACTCTTCGCGACCCCATGGGCTGCAGCCCACCAGGCTCCTCCATCCATGGGATTTTCCAGGCAAGAGTACTGGAGTGGGGTGCCATTGCCCTCTCTGAGGCAGACCCATAAGTAGTACTAATTCCATTCTGACCCTAAAGATGTCATAAATGCTTTGTTATCACTCACCCAGCACAGGAAAGTGAGCTTGGAGAGAGGAAAGGGCCTTGACATTAATGTTATCAAGAGTATGTAGTCCAAAAAGGGATGTGTCAGGCTTCATCATGTGCTGTTGATGGGCTAACTCAGTTAAAGCCTCTCATTTCATTAGGGGGAGGAGACTATAATTACATCTTGAAGCTCATAAGTAAAGGGTTATGATAGTTAAATAACTGAGGAGGGCTCCAGAACATTCAATAATACAATCAGGTTAGACTGAGGGAGAAAATATAATCATTGGATCAAAGATGACCCTTGTTTTTCATTAGTCCTCACTAAGATTGTCATTGGAGATGATTTGTTTTCTATTCATTTCATTTGGCTCTAAAGAGTATGCTATTTCCTTCAATATTCCCCCAACAAAAAATAGCAGGAACCTCACCAAAGTTAATAAAAACCAAACAGCAACCACAACAAGCAGCCTCACTTTAAGCCAGAAATCTCATATCCAATTTGGAGATAAGGAAGCTAATTCAAAGCTGACCTGACTATATATGGATTCAAGTCACTTTGAGATATATTTTTCTCTTTACCATTTACAAAGCTTTGTCACCTGCTCTGTCTTGTTTAATTTATCCTCACAATAGCAGTTTACAGGGTCGCAAAGACTCAGACACACTGAAGTGACAGAGCAAGCATGCACAACAGCTTTTATGCCCATTTTTCAGGTGTAGAGAAAATTTAAAGGTGCTCGATTCAGCAATCACTGAGCATCTACTCCCTGCTAGACAATGTGTAGGTGTGGGGAGGCCATCAATCACACAGATGACCTGCAGAGCTGGAACTTGAGCCTTGCTCTTCCTCCTCAGGATCTGAGTCTAATTGTGACCTTGAAGCTGGGCCAACAGAATTAGCCCCACTGATTAGGGGAGAGATGTAAGATGTTTGTCCCCCAACTAGGTACACATCAGATCCTCTATTTAAAAAAAAAAAAAATCCATTCTAAACCAGTTAAGTGAAATCAGCTTTAAAATAAGAGATTTATTCTCTCTCTTTTTGCTCATAAGAAGGATGAGAAGCCTAGAAAGACAGATGAGAATGTTCTGAAAGAAAATGAAAAAGTCCCATCATGTGAGCAGCAGGAACTTGCATTGTTCTGCATAGCAAAGCTATTAGCCTTTCCTTGTAGATTGTTTTTGGTGCCTGGAATGTTCTGGTCCAGGGACCAATATTTCTCTATAAAGAATAATTCAATACAACAAAAGCTATGTCTTGTCACCAGTCATTCTATTATGCATATGGAATTATCAGTTGTGCCTAGCCTAGTGCCTGACAATTTGTAGCTCAACCAATGTTCCCTAAACTTAAATGATATCTACAAAGATTTCTGTGGGGTTTAAGAGTGCTTCAGTTATAGAACAGTCATGAAAAATTAGGTGCTTTACATGGCACAGTTTTCCCAATAACTGGAAAATATTTCTTTATGCACCAAAACTTTTCACTCAAAACTTTCCTTAATGTCTCAGTTGGGATTACCATCCCCTCGTCTCTGCTTCTACTTATTTTATTTTAACCCTTATTATTACACTGGATTACAATGATTGGTTTACACCAGAGACACCTCACACACAAATTTAATTTACAGACTGACATCTGTGACTCTTCTGTATTAATGTCACTCCCAGTCAACTGGGAGCCCGCTGTGTCCTTTGTCTGCTTCCTTTTCATGAGGCCTGACATGAGTATATAAAGGCAGAGAGGATGGAAAGAAGGAAGGAAGGAAATAAGAAAGGAAGGGAAGAAGGGAGGGAAGGAGAAGGAAGGGAAGAAGTCATCTGGAAATACTGGAGAACAAACAGGATAGGGCAGAATCACCAAACCAAGATCCAGGAGAAGATGGAAGTAGAGAGAAGTGGGCCACTACCTTTTCCTTGATAGGAGTGGGTGTCACTTAAGTGCATTGGTGGAGTCTGGGGGTGAAACATGGCAAAAGTGAGGGTTGGAGCTAGAGAGCTCCAGGGGAGAGGGGCTGCCAAGGCAAAGATTAAGCAGCTTGAGAGGTGAGAGGCATTGTTATGCCTACATCTGGTCTTCTTCCAAAACTCACTCCCCTTCCACCGATGCCAGTGCTTTTCAAGGGTTCATAGGAACAGAAAGAACCTGCATTCCAACTGTCAATAGCAGAGTATTCTTCATCTCTGTTGAATTAATATAGTCATTCTTTTTTAAAAATATTTATTTTATACTGGAGTATAGTTGATTAATAAAGTTATGTTAGTTTCAGATGTACAGCAAAGTGATTGAATTATACATAAACATATATCTTTTCTTTTTCAAACTCTTTCCCCATTTAGGCTATTATAGAATATTGAGCAGAGTTCCCTGTGCTATACAATAGCTCCCTGTTGGTTATCTATTTAAAATATAGCAGTGTATACGTGTCATTCCCAAACTACCTATCTATTCCTTCCCACTGGTAAAAATAAATTCATTCTCTAAGTCTGTGAGTCTGTTTCTGTTTTACAAATAAGTTTATTTGCATCATCTTTTTAAGATTTCACATATAAGTGATTTCACATGATATTTGTTTCTGTCTAACTTCACTTAATATTGATATGATAGTATCTAGATCCATCCATGTTGCTACAAGTGGATTATTTCATTCTTTTAATGGGCCTTCCCTGGTGGATCAATGGTAAAGAATCTGCCTGCAATGTGGAAGACACAGATTCGATCCCTGGATCAGGAATGGCTACCTGCTCCAGTATTCTTGCCTGGAGAGTTCTATGGACAAGAGAACCTGGTGGGCTACAGTCCATGGGGTTGCAAAGAATCGGATACAACTGAGCTGAGTAATATTCCATTGTATACATGCTATTGAGCACAATCTATCCAATATCACAGTAATCAAAGTCTATCCCCAAGCCACTAATGCCAAAGAAGCTGAAGTTGAATTGTTCTATGAAGACCAACAAGACCTTCTAGCACTAACACAAAAAAAGAATGTCCTTTTCATCATAGGGGACTGGAATGGAAAACTAGTAAGTCAAGTGTTAACTTGAGTAACAGGCAAATTTGGCCTTGGAATACAAAATGAAGCAGGGAAAAGGCTAACAGAGTTTTGCCAAGAGAACACACTGGTTATAGCAAACACACTCTTCCAACAACACAAGAGACGACTCTGCACATGAACATCACCAAATGGTCAATACCAAAATAAGATTGATTATATTCTTTGCAGCCAAAGATAGAGAAGCTCTATACAGTCAGCAAAAACAAGACTGGCAGCAGCTGACTATGGTTCAGATCATGAACTCCTTATTTCAAAATTCAGACTTAAATTGAAGAAAGTAGGGAAAACCACTAGACCATTCAGTATGACCTAAATCAAATCCCTTACGATTATACAGTAGAAGTGAGAAGTAGATTCAAGGGATTAGATCTGACAGAGTGCTTGAAGATGTGTGGAGAGAGGTTCATGACATTGTACAGGAGGCAGTGATCAAGACCATCCTCAAGAAAAAGAAAGGCAAAATGATTGTCTGAAGAGGCCTTACTGAGAAAAGAAGAGAAGTGAAAGACAAAGGAGAATAGGAAAGATATACCCATCTGAATGCAGAGTTCCAAAGAATAGCAAGGAGAAATAAGAAAGCCTTCCTAAGTGACCAATACAAAGGAATAGAGGAAAAAAATAGAATGGGAAAGACTGGCGATCTCCTCAAGAAAATTAGAGATACCAAGGGAACATTTCATGTAAAGAAGGGCACAGTAAAGGACAGAAATTGTGTGGACGAGGTGAAGAAATTCCTGTTGAGCTATTTCAAGTCCTGAAAGATGATGCTGTTAAAGTGCTACACTCAATATACCAGCAAATTTGGAGAACTCAGAAGTAACCACAGGACTGGAAAAGGTCAGCTTTCATTCTAATTCCAAAGAGCAATGCTGAAGGATGTCCAAACTTCACAATGCACTCATTTCACATGCTAGCAAAGTAATGTTCAAAATTCTCCAAGCCAGGCTTCAACAGTATGTGAATCGTGAACTTCCAGATGTTCAAGCTGGTTTTAGAAAAGGAAGAGGAACCAGAGATCAAATTGCCACTATCAGTTGGATCATAGAAAAAGCAACAGAATTCCAGAAAAACATCTGCTTCTGCTTCATTGACAATGCTAAAGCCTTTGACTGTGTGGATCACACAAACTGTGGAAAATTCTTCAAGAGATGGGCATACTAGACCACTTCACCTGCCTCCTGAGAAATATTTATGCAGGTCAAGAATCAATAGTTAGAGCTAGACATGGAACAATGGACTGGTTCTAAATTAGGAAAGGAATATGTCAAGGCTGTGGATTTTCACCCTGCTTATTTAACGTCTATGCAGAGTACATCATGTGAAATGCTGGGCTAAATGAAGCACAAGCTTAAATCAAGATTGCTGGGAGAATTATCAATAATCTCAGATATGCAGATGACACCACCCTTATGGCAGAAAGTGAAGAGGAACTAAAGAGCCTCTTGATGAAGGTAAAAGAAGAGAGTGAAAAATCTGGCTTACAACTCAACATTCGAAAAACTAAGATCATGGCAATCAGTCCCATCACTTCATGGCTAACAGATGGGGAAACAATGGAAGCAGTGACAGATTTTATTTTCTTCAGCTCCAAAATTACTGCAGATGGTGACTGCAGCCACTAAATCAAGACGCTTGCTGCCTGGAAGAAAAGCTATGACAAACCTAGACAGAATATTAAAAAGCAGAGACTTTGTTGACAAAAGTTCATATAGTCAAAGTTATGGTTTTTGCAGTAGTCATGCATGGATGTGAGAGTTGGACCATAAAGAAGGTTGAGTGCTGAAAAACTGTTGCCTTTTTGCTGTGGTATTGGAGAAGTCTCTTGAGAGTCTCTCTTTAAGAAAAAATTAATTAATTTATTTTTATTGGAGGATAGTTACTTTACAATATTGTGGTGTTTTTTGCCATACATTGACATGAATCAGCGATGGATGTACATGTGTCTCCCCATCCTGAACCCCCCCTCCCAACTCCCTGCCCATCCCATCCCTCAGAGTTGTCCCCAAGCACTGGCTTTGAGGGCCCTACTTCATGCATCAAACTTGCACTGGTCGTCTATTTTACATATGTTAACATACATGTTTCAATGCTATTCTCTCAAATCATCCCATCCTCGCCTTCTCCCACAGAGTCTGTGGGAGACCAAAAGTCTGTTCTTTACATCTGTGTGTCTTTTGCTGCCCTGTATATAGGATCATTGTTACCATCTTTAAATATACTGTATTGGTGTTTCTCTTTCTGACTAACTTCACTCTATAATAGGCTCCAGTTTCATCCACCTCATTAGAACTGACTCAAATGCATTCTTTTTTGTAGCTTAGTAATATTCCATTGTGTTCATGTACCACAACTTCCTTATCCATTCACCTGCCGATGGACATCTAGGTTGCTTCCATGTCCTAGCTATTGTAAAGAGTGCTGTGATGAACATTGGGGTCTCTTTCAATTCTGGTTTCCTTGATGTGTATGCCCAGCAGTGGGATTGCTGGGTCATATGGCAGTTCTATTTACACTTTTTAAAGGAATCTCCACACTGTTCTCTATAGTGGCTGTACCAGTTTGCATTCCCACCAACAGTGTAAGAGAGCTCCCTTTTCTCCACATGCTCTCCAGCATTTATTGTTTGTAGACTTTTTGATGGTGGCCAAGAGTAGCCCCATTTTGGCCTCGTAGCTCGAGATGAGGGATCCTTTCCCTCCTTCATCGGGAAAGAACTCCCGGCGTTCCTGTCGCATCTCGAGAGGAGGTGCTCTCAACAGGAAGGACGAGAGGAACTCCAGGGTCGTGCCACCATTCCAATGAGATGATACCTCATTTTTTGATTTGCATTTCTTGAATAATGAGTGATGCTGAGCATCTTGTCATGTATTTATTATCCATCTGCATGTCTGCTTTGGAGAAATGTCTGTTTAGTTCTTTGGCTCACTTTGTGATTGGGTTGTTCATTTTTATGGTATTGAGCTGCTTTAGATGCTTGTATATTTTGGAGATTAATTCTTTGTCAGTTATTTCATTTGCTATTGTTTTCTCCCATTCTGAAGGCTGCCTTTTCATCTTGCTTATAGTTTCCTTCATTGTGAAAAAGCTTTTAAGTTTAATTAGGTCCCATTTGCTTATTTTTATTTTTATTTCCATTACTCTGGGAGGTGGGTCATAGAAGATCTTGTGGTAGTTTATGCTAAAGAGGGTTCTGCTTGTGTTTTTCTCTAAGGGTTTTATAGTTTTTGATCTTACATTTAGATCTTTAATCCATATTGAGTTTAATTTTGTGTATGGTGTTAGCAAGTATTCTAGTTTCATTCTTTTATAGGTGGTTGACCAGTTTTCCCAGCCTCACTTGTTAGATTGTCTTTTCTCCATTGCATATTTTTGCCTCCTTTGTCAAAGATAATGTGTCCATAGGTGCATGGATTTATCTTTGAGCTTTCCATTTTGTTCCATTGACCTATATTTCTGTCTTTGAGCCAGTTCCATACTGTCTTGATGACTGTAGCTCTGTAGCATAGTCTGAAGTCAGGAAGTTTGATTCGTCTAGTTCTATTCCACTTTCTCTTGAGAGTCCCTTGGACTGCAAGGAGATCAAACCAGTCAACCGTAAATGAAGTTAATTCTGAATATTCATTGGAAGGACTGATGCTGAAACTGAAACTCCAATACTTGGGCCACTTGATGCAAACAGCCGACTCATTAGAAAAGACCCTGGTGCTGGGAAACATTGAAGGCAGGAGGAGAAGTGGATGACAGAGGATGAGATGGTCAGATGGCATCACTGACTCAGTTGACATGAGTTTGAGCATGCTCCAGGAGGTGGTGAAGGACAGGGAAGCCCGGAATGCTGCAGTCCATGGGGTCACAAAGAGTTAGACATGAGTGAGCGACTCAGCAACAACCAACAGCACTCTATCTTCCAGAGATTCTGCTAAGGGCTTAATATACATCATTGTGTTTTATAATTATTACAATCCTTTTGACTCAGTTGCTATTTACAGATAAGGAAATTGAGGCTCAGAATGGTTAAATAACTTGCTCATGTCACACCAGCCCATTTCCACTGACACAGGGAAAAAGGCCCATTATTCATTTATTCATTCCACAGTTCTCCTGAAGATAGTATATGCAAGATAGAAATGACTAAAAGCTCATTACCTGGTTTCTCTTAAACTTAGATTCATTTCTTTCTAATTTGTCCAGCTGGTTTAAGAGTTCCTAGACAGATTGTTATTTACATTGTTTTGCAAAGTCTCAGGGAAGCAAATTTCTTGTGTTTTCTTGGTAACTTGAGTTTCTTAGAACTCCCAAAGATTTCTTAAGTCTAACCTAAGACCCTTTTGCTACAATTGAAGCCAACTCTTCAAGGAGATGGGGAAGAGCCAGAGGGAAGTCTTTGAGAACAACCTGTCCTAGAAGGAAAGTAGATGTAGTGAGATGGGACCATAGGGTCAAAGAATATTAGTGTTGAGACCTCAGAGGCTAAAGACTGATTCTCCCACTTTACAGGAGAGAAAATGAGCCTAGGGAGAATGAAAAATTTCTCCAAATCACTGAGATATTCAGTGGCAGAGCTAGAGTCAGAGTCTGAGGCTGCTTATTTTCAAGGACAGAAGAAGATGGTGATAAAAAACAGTTGAAGCTTTGAAGGTAGGCAGGTCAGGATTCAAACCCTGGCTCTGCATTTTCCAGCTATGGGACTGGGCATGGGCAGTCCATGCAATTGCAGTCCATTTGCAATCTTGTATACTTGGTGCCTTGGTATTTTTCATCTATAAAATAGAGCTGGTATCTATCTCATTGGGATGCTGTGAGGATTAAATGAGATCATGTATATGAGTTCCTGAGACAGACTGGGGGTTCAGTTGATATTCTTTCCCTACTCTGGACCCAGTTCTAATCAACTGAATTAGCCAATGTAACAAATCACATAAAAACTCAGGGCCTTGAGACAATAATATTTATTTATTATCTCTAGCAATTATTGTTGGTCAGGAATTTGAGACTAGCTTGGTTGGGTGCCTCTAGCTTGGTGGTCTTTTATAAAGTTCCAGTTAGATGTCAGCTGTGGCCACATCATCTGAAGGCTTGACTGAGGCTGGAACATCAAATGTCTTACTTACATGACTGGCAAGTTGGCGCTGACTGGCTGTTGGCCAGGGGTCTGAATTCCCAGAGCACATGGGCCTCTCCCTCCACAGGGCTGCTTGTGTGTCTTCACAATGTGGTGAGCATGACCGTGGTCTGAGTGAGCTACCCAAGAGACCAAAGTGGAACCTGCCATGTTATTCATTATCAGGAAAGACTGGAGCCTTGGAAATCATGCACTTCTGCTGTATTCTACTGGCCACACCAGGCCAGCCCTGATTCACGGGGGGAGGAGACAAAGGGTCAAACACCAGGTGAGGGTCACTGGGGGCTGGACTGACACACTGTGTCCTATTTCTGGATCCACAGCTGCGCCAAGCTGTCTTATCCCATTTTAACTCCCTGTATGTTGAGTGTTGAGTTGGTATGTTTCAGCAGCTACTCCTGGCTCCTCAGGGCAGATAGGGGTTGTGCCCCGCTTCACGTTTTCTAGAGTTCTGAGAATGCTGTTTATAATTAGCCAAGCAATAATACCACCGCTGAGCTAACTCCAAGGCTCATCTGCTTGTTTCTCTGGAGGTTTTTAAATAGGGATGTGCTAATGACACAGTACATTACCTGTCTGTTACTGTTTGGCAGGCAGTGTGGAAATGTGACTAATGTATGGCAAAACCACTACACTATTGTAAAGTAATTAGCCTCCAATTAAAATGAATAAATTTGTTAAAAATAAATTAATAAAAGGAGGAGTTAATCAGTATTAAAGCAGCTCCCATGGCATTGTTGCAAAGCAGGCGCCAACGGCTGCCTGGAAAGGCTGAGCTTCCATAGTGCCTGGGGCCTGACAACACACCCTTTGAGTGCTAATGGGCAAGACCCAGGCGCAGAGATGGACGAGCTTACTAGGACACATTCCAGGAGGTCCCAGTGTCCTGACCAAACCAGGCTCGTTACCACTGGCATTTTCTCATTGCCTCTGCACTTTGAAGGTGTTGAGTTTGCTCCCACACTCATCATTCTCAGGGAGGAAGCCTATGAAGTGTAATCATTGCTGATGTGCTGCTGAGTCTCATCTATGTGTTTACCTTACCTACCACCAAACCTGTGTCCTAAGTCCAGCCTACTTACTGCTTGTTTCCATTTGGAGATCTCACAAGCATGCTGAAAACTGAACACATAACTTTATTCCCACCCAAATTTGTGAATCCTTTTATGTTTTCCACTTCCATAAATGTCACTGGTGCACACAAGGGCCCTGTGAGCCTCCTAGGCACAAAGCCATTCTGTGTCCCCCATTTCTTAGATTATAGGAAACAACCTTTATTCAGCCTCCATGGCCTTTTCTGAGTTCAAATGGGCAGATTCGCACAGTGGTTAACTAGTTGTGAGACCAGGGAGAAACAAACAGTCAAGAGCAGCCTTGGGGTAAGGTCCTATTCCCCATCAACAAATACATACAATAATATCTTTGCACTACTTTCAGATGCTGAGATGCCCCACCCTCCATTTGGGAGAAGTTAATGTTGGGCTGTTGCTAATAGCAGTAGACCCCAGACCAGTTGGACCTGAAGGTTGATGATGCCGACGACTCCTACTTACCTCAACACCAGCCCATCAGAATAAAGTCCACGAGCTTGTCTCTTTGAACAGTTACTACAAAACTTTTCATTATCTTCTCCAAGGAAGGACATACAGTTTCAAGGACATTAGCCCAATGTGGTCCCCTTTGCCCAGGAGGAAAGTAATAAAGCTATCATTTTCTACTTCACCCAAATCTCTGTCTCTGAGGTTCAATTTGGCACCAGTGTACAGAGACCCTGAGCTTTGACGTTAGCACCACGATTTCTCACTTTCGCTCCAGCCAGACACCCAAATGAGGGCATGAGGGTTAACAGGGAAGGGTAGGAGGATGGGAGCTTGAGAGTAGGCTTGCATCTCAGACCAGCCATTGACAAAGTGGGCGGTCTTTTGCAATTTCCTCCACTTGATGTCTCCATTTCTTCTTTAGAAATGGAGCTAACGATAGAGACAATCTACAGAGTTTGTTAGAATTAAATAAGATACTTTATGCCTGTCATATAGCAAGAGCTCAGTCAGTGCTCTAAGAATCATTAGGCTCTTTGGATTCTAGCTCCTAAACATTTCCTGAATTCATCTACTTCTTAACATTTGCCACGACCCGGCCTGGGTCACCATCATTACTCAGCTGGACAAGTGCTTCCTGATGGAATCTCTGCAGCCAGGAAGATATTTTGAAAGTACAGATATGAGTGATGTCACATCCCTCTCAAGCCCAGCTCCTTTGTTCTTGGGATTTGGGACAAATTCTTTGCATGGACCACAGGGCTGTGCAGACTTTTCCTCTGCCTGCCTCTCTAGCCTCATCATCCATTGCCCTTATTGAGTTTCTTTCAGTTCCTCTAATGGACCAGTTATCTCTTACCTCAGGCCTCACACATGCTTTTTCCTCTTCAAAGAAAATTCCCCCTGTCAAGCCCATTCTCATTGTTCACCATGGATCTTATTGTTGAGAAAGAAAAGGAGAGGCAGGTAGAGGCGAAATCAGATCAGAGTGTTTTGTTTCTTCGTTTCAAACTACTCTTAGGCCTTCAATAGACCCAAGGGTGGAGGTGATATTTGACTCTAGGTGTCTTCATTGAAAAGCTGGGAATGGAAGATTTTTCAGCCAGAGCTAGAGTTTTCCTGGGTGAGTCCTGTGACACCTCCAGCTCTGCCTCTTTGCCTGGCCCTCAGTCCCTTTCAGTTTTTTAAAATCTCAGTTACACATCACATGTTTGAGAATGTTTGCAGGAACTTGGCCTGGCTCTCTTCACCTCTTCCCTCAGTCATGCCTCTTAATCTCTGCTTACCTTCTCCCACAATCAATTAAGATTTCTGAAATTATGTATCATCTGGCAGAGATCAGGCTTACCTCTGTATCCTTGGTGTGTACATAGTGATGGGTGCTTAATAGATATGTGTTGAAGTAACATGAATGGGTTGCTACAAATTTGCAAGTCTGTGCTATGAATATCCAAAGGGCCACCAAGGCATCCTATCTGTTGATGATTTACTGTTATTTCAGAACTGGGTACATAAATCAGATTCTTAGCTTAAATGTGTTTGGCATTTCCTGGGCGGGGGGGGGGGCGGGGGGGAAGGAAAGATAAGTAGAATTCCTATGTTTACAGAACAAATACTTATTGAGCTTTCATATATACCAGAAAATGTGGGAGACGCAAAGTTGAATAAGACGTAGTTCTAGGCTTCCTATTATCATGGAATTTTTGAACAAATGGAGTTCATGGAGTTATTGAACAAATACTTGTTGAATGAATGAATAAATGATGAATTTGGCCTTCCCAGGTGGCTTAGTGGTGAAGAATCCTCCTGCCAAGCAGGAGACACAGGTTTGATCCCTGGGCTGGGAAGAACCCCTGGAGAAGGAAATGGCAACCCACTCCAGTATTCTTGCCTGGAAAATTCCATGGACAGAGGAGCCCAGCAGGTACAGTCCATGGGTCACAAAAGAGTTGGACATGACTTAGCCACAAAACAACAATGAGTATTTAATCTTAAAAAAGCAAAGCTCTTAAGCATTATAATTGGAGACATCTGAATGTGTGTTGTTAGAGTGCAGTAAGAAATCTATCTTCAGATTCACTTATTCATTTTTTTTCACTTAACCAAATTAGTTACTTACCTATTATACTTATCTGTTATCTATTATATTTCAAGTATACTAATTGATTTCTGGATGGGAGCCACCAATTCCACCAAAAAGCGTGGAAAAATATCATGGACTTTTGAAGACCAAATCAAATAACCACACAAAAGAGCTATTTGCAATTTAAATGTGAAGTCACCAGGCTTTGTAATAAACTGGCCAATAAACAAACCCTGGGAATTTCTTGTGAGAAGATTAGGTTTAGTATTTTCCTTAAATTATAAAAGCAGTAAAAATCTAGGGAACTTCTGATTTGTTTATATGTAAGGTCATAGCATCAATCTGTACTTGGGAAGGGCTGCCAGACCCTTGAGCTTGTTTGTAAACCAACCAGTTTCTGCCTGCACATCAGTGATTTTCAACTGTTACAGACACATTGCCTTTGGAAAATCTGCTGAAAGCAATGAATTGTCTCCCCAGGAAAATGCAGGCCTAGTGTGTTTTGCATTCAAGTCTAGATCTGATACCCTGGGAGCCCAGAGGCAGGGACCCTGGAGTGGAGCCATATGTATGAACCCACGTGGTCCCCCAAAGGTTGCTTTTGTTACTTTGAAGTTGGAACTTTCATACCATAATGACATCATACTGAGGCTGAGCACAGGGTGCATTTCAACATCTGTTTGATGTAATTCTTGGACCATTTGAGGGGCACCTCCTGGCAAATGGTTGTAGCTCTAGACCTATGCATTAATAAGGGTCCAGGGCAACTTCTACATACCAGGGGGTGCCCCACATCGCATGTTTTCCACATGCAGTGAAGTCTTCTTTGCTGGAGCAAAGAGATCCAGAACTAAAACCCAGAAAGGCCTTTTAATATGGATTGCAGTGGATCCTGGGCCCATGACAGTTCAGTTAGGGCTGGTGATGAGTAGCACCGAGGTTAGGATTGGATTGAATGAAGGCCGATAGCAGTGGCTCTGGCTTCTCTTCACTGAATGGCCTTTCCTGCCGCTGTTCTGCTCATTACAAGGGAGGTGGTGAGTAGGAACACAGCATCCTTCTGTCAATGTCATCAGAACTGTCAGTGCCTCCAGTGCTGGAAACCTTCATTGGCATCACTCTGAATCACTGCCCTTTTCTCCCCAGGAACCTGGCAGGATTAGATGCTAATCTGAGGGATTCTCCATTGACCTTGACTCCATCTTATCTTAGGTTCCTTCTTCAGTGGTATTAAGGAGTTTATGCGCACAATTCCCCTCAGTCTTAGAGGAGGAGGAAAAGTGCCTTAGATTGATTTGCTTAGATGCCAGCCCAGCCTGCTTGGTCATCATCTCCTTCAAATCAACCTAGTCCTGGTGGGGCCGCCCACATCCTGGAAAGACAGCACAGATGTGCCAGGAATGGGTCAGAGGTGCACAGAGAGGTCATTGCTTATTAAAAACCTTGATTGCTCTGTGCCTATTTGTGTCTGAGCCCTTTTGTTTTTTGTTTCCAAAATCCCTAGGAGTTTTCAGGGCTGACTCAAAATGCCTGGTGGTTTCATAGACATGCTGCTCCTGGCAGACACTCTGACACTTCCCTCCAGGCAGGAGGACCTTGGGCCAGGGCTGGCAAAGAGCTGCTCCCAGCTGGAGCTGCTGGGGTCAGGGCCCGTGGACATGCCCACCCGGACTGTGCCAGTCCTAGGCTTTCACTCACAATTCACCATTTTAACTTCCCAGGGTTTGACAAAAACCCAGCTTTTACATCACCAGCGCAGCATGAAACTTACTGTTTGAAATATATTAGAAACTGCCTCTATATCCAGCTGGCAAGGTGCCAGGGAAGGAAATTAAACCTTGCGTTTCCCCAGCCCTCCCTTCCTACTTCCTGGTAACCCATCAATTCTGTTCAGAATGTGCCTAAAAGTGCCAACCCTTGCCATTTGCCAGAGTCATGGCACTTGGAATTCTCAGTGAATCTGGACATCCATTTAGCCCCTGCCAGCCCATTGACGGGCTCTGAGAATTCTAATGTTATTCCATGGAGAATCATTCTTGTCTACCCTGAGGTGCGTGTAGCCAGTGGAGAGATGGAGAGGGAGGTGTGGTTGCCAACATCCCAATTTGACTTTTCAGTGATAGAGAGGAAATAATTTATGAAAGTCACAAAAGTGATATATGTCAACAGTTTAAGATATCAGTATGTGAATAATAAATCATGGCTCTATTTATTCTGTGAAACAAAACTGTAATCTTCCACTGAGAGAGAAAATAAAAAATGTACTGTCTTCTCTTGGAGATAACCACCACTACCATGCTGAGGAATCTTTGTCTTTCTTTTCCTAACCATTTACCCAGACTGCCTCTTGGCCCATGTCTGGTAGGGACCAGAGGAACAAGGAAAGGCCCCTTCTAACACTGGGGAATTTATGGTTCACTTAGGGAGAGAGCAAACACGCTCATTTATATCTGTAACATCAGGCTGTGTAAACACTTGTCTGAGGGAAGAGGCATCTACAACAAACATGGGGCACAGCTCATACCCATTCATTCTTTCAGAAAATATTTACTGAACTCTTATGATGCTCCAGATTGATTCTTGCATGTGGGATTCAAAGATTAAACATGTTAAAAAATTTTTTCTATCCCCAAAGAATTAGCAGTGAGGAGCCAGGGAAAGAACATGACTTTTGTAGAGACTTGTGCTCAATCCTATCTCTGCCTCTTACCAGCTGAATAACCCTGGGCAAGTCTCTTTCCACTCTGAGTCTGTGTTCCTCACCAACAAAATAGAGGCGAAGGAGAACAATCTCAAAAGGATGGTGAAGATGAAGTGAGATAAAGCAAGTGAAGAGTATTATAAGTACAAATAAATTACTGCATAAATGGGACTATCCTAGGCCATCAGGTGGATTGAGAGCTGAGCAGGCTAACTTAGGCCTCCTGGTTGGACATTTCATCACCAGATCTGACTGCTCCTCCTGTTGGGTGTCTGGGGATCCTTCAGTCTTGGGGCTCTAGACTTGGAGCCTGGGACTCACCACCTCTGTTTCTCTACCTGCTGGCCTGGCCTTTTCGAGGAGGAGTCCTCTTGGCCACAAAGCTCACCTACCTCTCCTTCCTGCCAGATATCTGGAACCCTGGTAAGACTCCAGCGTGATGTGGTGTGAAATCTGCTGAGTGCTTTATTCTTTGTTTATCATTTATAATTTTTATTCTGGAAAATTTCAGACATATATAAAAGCAGAGAAAATAGTATGACATACCCTCATGTCCTTTCAATATCAATAGTTATCCCGCATTGCAGGCAGATGCTTTAACCTCTGAGCCACCAGGGAAGGCCCTATCCGTGCATATCCAATATTATTTCATTCATAACTCCACCTGCTCCTCCTGCCCTCTGGATTATTTTAAAGGAAAGCACTTAAAAAAATCGTAATTGCAATATCACACTTAAAAATTAAGAAATAAAATTTTAATATTAGCAAGCATTTATAGGAGTTCACTTTTCCCTGATTGTGCTACAAATGCTTATATGAGGTAGATTTCTTTAAACTGGTCTGAACAAGGTCCAGAGGATGTACTTTGTAGCTATTTTGGCCTCTCTGTGTGTTGATGGGAATAATCTAGTAGGGAGGGTTAAGTTGTTAATGCAGGACAGTGAGAGATAATTTCAGTACTAAACTGCTACTGTGGATGGAAGGTTCAGAGCACAAGCAGAAAAGCTGACATTAGAGAGGGGTGAAGATACTTTCCCATTTGACCAAAGGAAGAGGCAGGGGGTGTAGCTTTAAAGCAACAGTCCCCAACGATTTTGGCACAGGGACTCGTTTTGTGGAAGCAGTTTTTCCATGGACTGAAGGCAGGGTAGGGGGAGATAGTTTGGGGATGATTCAAAAGCATTACTCTTTTTGTGCACTTTATTTCTATTATTCTTACATCAGCTTCTCCTCAGATCATCAGATATTAGATACAGGAGGTTGGGGACCCCTGCTTCAGAGGAAAGTGGGTAAGAAGGTGGAGATGATTCTTAGATGGTTGCTTTCATTTTCTCAGTTTGGTGTGAAGAGGCTAAGAGATTTGATTTGAGCTGGGGAGAGCCTGAGGGCCTCTTTGAAAAACCTTTGTTTAATAGGTAAGGAGAGCAGGGTCCCAGAAGGGATTTGCCCAAGATTTCATAGCTAGTTAATGAGAGGTTTCAGAGCAGAACCCAAGTCTCCTGTGTTTTAGGCCAGTGCTCTCTTAACTGACCCTGACTGTTCATAAACAGAAGACTTTATGGTTTTCCTGTCTCCCTCTAGTGATGGTTTGTTGGGCTCCACTGGGCTAACAGGGAGGCTGTGTCACTGGAGATGGTTATTGCTATTCCATGTTGGTTTGGGTGAGTCTGGATATTGGGTAGCACAATTTAAGTCCAAGAGCTTTGCCAAAGAAGGGACTCAAAATCATGGAATCTCAAACTTAAAGAGGCCCCTTCCAGTGGTCCTCAAGACCCATCACACTTGCTGGAATATTCCCAAGGCATCCTGTTCAGTTCGTTCAATTCAGTTCAGTTGCTCAGTGGTGTCCGACTCTTTATGACCCCCTGAACTGCAGCACGCCAGGCTTCCCTGTCCATCACCAACTCTCAGAGCTTGCTCAAACTCATGTCCATCGACTCAGTGATGCCATCCAACCATATCATCCTCTGTCATCCCTTTCTCCAGTCTTCAATCTTTCCCAGCATCAGGGTCTTTTCCAATGAGTCACTTCTTCCCATCAGGTGGCCAAAGTATTGGAGTTTCAGCTTCAGCATCAGTCCTTCCAATGAATATTCAGGGTTGATTTCCTTTAGGATTGACAAGCTTGATCTCCTTGCAGTCCAAGTGGCTCTCAAGAGTTTTCTCTAACACCACATTTCAAAAGCATCAATTCTTTGGCACTCAGCTTTCTTTATAGTCAACTCTCACATCCATACATGACTCTGGAAAAACCGCACCTTTGACTATACAAAACTTTGTTGGCAAAGTAATGTCTCTGCTTTTTAATATGCTGTCTAGGTTGGTCATAGCTTTTCTTCCAAGGAGTAAGCATCATTTAATTTCCCAGCTGCAGTCACCATCTTCAGTGATTTTGGAGCCCAAGAAAATAAAGTCTGTCACTGTTTCCATTGTTTCCCCATCTATCTGACATGAAGTGGTGGGACCGGAGGCCATGATTTTCATTTTTTGAATCTTGAGGTTTAAGCCAGCTTTTTCACTCTGCTCTTTCACTTTCATCAAGTTCAGTTCAGTTCAGTTCAGTCGCTCAGTCGTGTCCGACTCTTTGCGACCCCATGAATCGCAGCATGCCAGGCCTCCCTGTCCATCACCATCTCCTGGAGTTCACTCAGACTCACATCCATCGAGTCTGTGATGCCATCCAGCCATCTCATCCTCTGTCGTCCCCTTCTCCTCCTGCCCCGAATCCCTCCCAGCATCAGAGTCTTTTCCAATGAGTCAAGAGTTTGCATGAGGTGGCCAAAGTACTGGAGCTTCAGCCTTAGCATCATTCCTTCCAAAGAAATCCCAGGGTTGATCTCCTTCAGAATGGACTGGTTGAATCTCCATGCAGTCCAAGGGACCCTCAAGAGTCTTCTCCAACACCACAGTTCAAAAGCATCAATTCTTTGGCGCTCAGCCTTCTTCACAGTCCAACTCTCACATCCATACATGACCACAGGAAAAACCATAGCCTTGACTAGATGGACCTTAGTCAGCAAAGTAATGTCTCTGCTTTTGAATATACTATCTAGGTTGGTCATAACTTTTCTTCCCAGGAGTAAGCGTATTTTAATTTAATGGCTGCAGTCACCATCTGCAGTGATTCTGGAGCCCCCAAAAATAAAGTCTGGCACTGTTTCTACTGTTTCCCCATCTATTTCCCATAAAGTGATGGGACCAGATGCCATGATCTTTGTTTTCTGAATGTTGAGCTTTAAGCCAAGTTTTTCACTCTCCTCTTTCACTTTCATCAAGAGGCTTTTTAGCTCCTCTTCACTTTCTGCCATAAGGGTGGTGTCATCTGCATATCTGAGGTTATTGATATTTCTCCCGGCAATCTTGATTCCAGCTTGTGTTTCTTCCAGTCCAGCATTTCTCATGATGTACTCTGCATAGAAGTTCAATAAGCAGGGTGACAATATACAGCCTTGATGTACTCCTTTTCCTATTTGGAACCAGTCTGTTGTTCCATGTCCAGTTCTAACTGTTGCTTCCTGACCCAAATACAGATTTCTCAAGAGGAAGGTCAGGTGGTCTGGTATTCCCATCTCTTTCAGAATTTTCCACAGTTTCTTGTGATCCACACAGTCAAAGGCTTTGGCATAGTCAATAAAGCAGAAATAGATGTTTTTCTGGAACTCTCTTGCTTTTTCCATGATCCAGCAGATGTTGGCAATTTGATCTCTGGTTCCTCTGCCTTTTCTAAAACCAGCTTGAACATCAGGGAGTTCACGGTTCACGTATTGCTGAAGGCTGGCTTGGAGAATTTTGAGCATTACTTACTAGCGTGTGAGATGAGTGCAATTGTGCGGTAGTTTGAACATTCTTTGGCTTTGCCTTTCTTTGGAGTTGGAATGAAAACTAACCTTTTCCAGTCCTGTGGCCACTGCTGAGTTTTCCAAATTGGCTGGCATATTGAGTGCAGCACTTTCACAGCATCATCTTTCAGGATTTGAAACAGCTCAACTGGAATTCCATCACCTCCACTAGCTTAGTTCATAGTGATGCTTTCTAAGGCCCACTTGACTTCACATTCCAAGATGTCTGGCTCCAGATTAGTGATCACATCATCATGATTATCTCAGATGACCATTACATCTACTACTGTGGGCAGGAATCCCTCAGAAGAAATGGAGTAGCAATCATGGTCAACAAAAGTCTGAAATGCAGTACTTGGATGCAATCTCAAAAACGACAGAATGATCTCTGTTCGTCTCCAAGGCAAACCATTCAATATCACAGTTATCCAAGTCTATGCCCCAACCAGCTGAAGAAACTGAAGTTGAACGGTTTTATGAAGACCTACAAGATCTTTTAGAACTAACAGTGAAAAAAGATGTCCTTTTCATTATAGGGGACTGGAATGCAAAAGTAGCAAGTCAAGAAACACCAGGAGTAACAGGAAAATTTGACCTTGGAATGCGGAATGAAGCAGGGCAAAGACTAATAGAGTTTTGCCAAGAAAATGCACTGGTCATAGCAAACGCCCTCTTCCAACAACACAAGAGAAGACTCTACACATGGACATCACCAGATGGTCAACACCGAAATCAGACTGATTATATTCTTTGCAGCCAAAGATGGAGAAGCTCTATACAGTCAACAAAAACAAGACCAGGAGCTGACTGTGGCTCAGATCATGAACTCCTTATTACCAAATTCAGACTTAAATTGAAGACAGTAGGGAAAACCGCTAGACCATTCAGGTATGACCTAAATCAAATCCCTTATGATTATACACTGGAAGTGAGAAATAGGTTTAAGGATCTAGATCTGATAGATAGAGTGCCTGATGAACTATGGAATGAGGTTTGTGACACTGTACAGGAGATAGGGATCAAGACCATCCCCATGGAAAAGAAATGCAAAAAAGCAAAATGGCTGTCTGGGGAGGCCTTACAAATAGCTGTGAAGAGAAGAGAGGCGAAAAACAAAGGAGAAAAGGAAAGATATAAGCATCTGAATGCAGAGTTCCAAAGAATAGCAAGAAGAGACAAGAAAGCGTTCTTCAGCGATCAATGCAAAGAAATAGAGGAAAAGAACAGAATGGGAAAGACTAGAGATCTCTTCAAGAAAATTAGAGATACCAGGGGAATATTTCATGCAAAGATGGGCTCGATAAAGGACAGAAATGGTCTGGACCTACAGAAGCAGAAGATATTAAGAAGAGGTGGCAAGAAAACACGGAAGAACTGTAGAAAAAAGATATTTACGACCCAGATAATCACTTTCATCAAAGGGCTCTTTAATTCTTCTTCGCTTTCTGCAATAAGAGTGGTGTATTTTCTGCATATCTCAGGTTACTGATATTTCTTCTGGCATTCTTGATTCCAGCTTGTGCTTCATCTAGCTCGGCATTTTGCATGAAATACTCTGCATATAAGTTAAATAAGCAGGGTGACAGTATGCAGCCATTATGTGCTCCTTTCCCAATTTGGAACCATTTTGTTGTTCCTTGTTCTGTTGTAACTGTTTCTTCTCGACCTGCGTACAGATTTTGCTGGCGGAAGGTAAGGTGGTCCCATCTCTTTAAGACTTTTCCACGGTTTGTTGTTATCCACATAGTCAAAGGCTTTGGAGTAGTCAATAAAGCAGAAGTAGATGTTTTTCTGTAACGCTCTTGCTTTTTCTATAATCCAATGGATGTTGGCAATGTGATCTCTGGTTCCTCTGCCTTTTCTAAATCCAGCTTGAACATCTGGAATATGGCAGAGTAGAAGGATGTGTGCTCATCTTCTCCTATGAGAACTCCAAAATTGCAACTTGCTGCTGAACAAACATCAACAGGAGAATGTTTGATTCCACCAAAAAATGATACCCCACGTCCAAGATCAAAGGAGAAGCCCCAACAAGATGGTAGGAAGGGTGAAATCACGTTTAGAATCAAACTCCAAGGTTTCCTGCAATCCCTCAGTAAGTTGTCCAGCTACTTTTTGGTCACGTGCAGTGACTGGGGGCCAGCCACCTCTCAAGCTGTGCACCCTAGCAGGGGACATCTTTAACAGCAAGAAAACATCAGGCTAATGTTGGGCTGAAATCTGCCTCCCTATAATTTCTACCCACTGAGCTGAATTCTGCCCCTGAAGCTATACACATAAACTCATCCCTCTCCTTCCTGACAGCCCTTCAGATCCTTGGAGCCGCCTCTCAGCTCCCCCTGCTGAGAAATGACACTGCTTCTGAGCCTGTCCCCAGAACAGAGGCCTCACTCTGGAGCTTAGAGGGCTGATGTTACTTGCTTTGTGGAATCCAGGAAATAAACTCTGCTGTCTACTCCATATTCTATTTCTGAAAAATTGCTTTCTTTTTTTATTTCAGTGCCCTGGGACCCCAATCAAAGCTGTTTAGTACATCCTACTTCTCTTCCAAGAATGTTGCCTGCACCATCTCATGTGCCTCAGGCACACCACAGGGCCTGCTTGCAAGAGACAAGCTCCTTCCTTCTCCGTTAAACTCCAACAGGGAGCTCCAGGGCACCAAGCCTCAATCAGAGGCTCCTCCTCCACCAGCTCATTGACCTACAACCAATAGGAAGTCTTTGTGGGGCGGGGGGAATGCTGCTCAATGCAGCAGACATAGTCGTGGGATCTTGACTGGAATCCTTACACATATCCCTTGTTATTTACATTCTTCCCACAGAATCCCGGATTTTGTTCACCTGAGAAGTCTTTTCAAGCTACTCTAACCTATGTTAACTTCCCCTTTCTTGGGAATCTTAATCTATCTTAAAACTAGTGGTATGTGGGTAGGAGCCATCTTTGCCTGTGAGGAGGAATAGTCTATCACAGATATTGTTTAATTATGGCAATGGTGATAATATAAATCAGATCTGCCTTCACCGAGCCTTTTGCTTCTATATTCTTTCTGCACAGTGTACCAGCTTACCACTTGCACAGGGATGGATGCTCCACCAATTCACCTTGGCATGCTGCTTGTTGACAGTGACTTGTAGCTTACCCTGTGGTTTCTCGAATGTTTTAATGAATCTTGGTTTTCTCCCCCAGCCCAGGGATAAGCTGTTGATGTCTGGGAGGAATCTGACTGCTTTTACCCACAGCCTAAGCCTGGCACAGACCTGGGCACTTAGTCACTGCTTAACACATGACTTCTTGATTTTGTGAGTGAATAATTGGTGTGGTTCCCTGTTCCCAGCAACTCCAGAGCAAGGCATTGTGATTTTAATTTTTTCTTTTGAAACCATCCCTTCAGATCTGCCTCAAGGAGCAGAGAGACAGGGGTAAGCAAACTTTTATATGTACCTGAAGAAAGAAAAGTGATACACACAGGCTAACCCTCCTGGCCTCACCCACACCCGTCACCCTCAGCTGCCTGATAAGGCAGAGCTAGAAGGCTGTCTGGCAGGCTGGGTCCACAGTTTCCTGATTAGTCAGGGGCAGGAATCTGACTTTTCTCTACTTCTTTCATACTCCTTCTCAGCTCCACCTTCCTTTCCTAATTACTTTAATGGGATTTCAAAGACCAGAGCATCTTTTTGTTGTTGTTGTTCCTAACCTCAGCAGTCCATATCATTTCATTCTGGTTTTGCTTTGGCTGAGTCCTTGACCTGTTATAATTGTTTTCCCAAACTGCCTGCAGTCCCCAGTGCACACAGCTAATTATCTGTGGAGCAGGCCCAGAGTGTTCTGTCAGCTTCTGTTGGATCTGGGGCTCTGCATCCTTGTCTGTTGGTTGGGTGCTGGGTGCCCTGGCTGGATGGCTTTGGCCTATGAGAGGCTCTGTAAGGGCCCCATCCCTTCCCCGGGCTGGTTGTCTGTGAAGATCACCCAGTGATCACCAGTTAGCTCCTCCTGAATTTCTATTCCAGCCACATAGTGGCTAGGCTACTTCCTGGGAATGAGGCCATCCTGGGAAGTGGTTTCATTCAATTATTTATTCAACTCATTCCTTCATGTCTTCAACATCTTTTGAGACATGACTATGTGCTAGACATCATGCCAGGTGCTATATGTCTGATTCAAGAGTCAATAAGCCATGGCATCTGCCCTAAAGAACATCAGTCTAGCTGAGGAAACAGCAGGTACACAAGGAATTCTTATATGCTATGAAGGGGGCACAGTTCAAACACTCCCAGAGCTCAGAGGACAGGAGGAGAAATTTACTTTTAAATGGGAGAGCAGGGCAGTCTTCTTGGGAAAGGCTATGGTGAAGCTGGATCTGAAGGGTGGATTTAATCTGGACATTGGAAGCAGGAGGTGGAAGAAACCATTTGTGTGAGTGAGTCTGCAGGACCCTCTTGAAGGCCAGTCAGGATCCCAGCTTCCCCAAGGCCAGCTGCTGGCTGTCTTCAGAAACTTTGCCAGCTACCTATCTGCCAGCCCCAGTTACTCTCTCCAGTTGGAGCAGTGATGAAGGCTGATGGTCAAGGTCACATTCATGCAGTGTCAGGCTTATGACTCCACTATCTTCTTTCTGGCTCATCACACGAGAGCTGAGGAAGCTCCCCACTTCTAGCTTCTTCCACTTTCTTATTCTACACTGCTTAAAGATGCTGTCACTCAGACTGATGAACCCTAGAAGCCCACATCCCCTGTCCTCAGACCAACGCTATTTTTCATCTTTGTTCCTTAGCATAAGCTGGTCTTCCCTTCTCCTCACTCCTCTTGACAGGCTGACTCCTTACAACCTTCCAGACTCAGCTCCAATGTTGCCCCTCCTCCTGACTCAGGCTGGATTATGTGCCCCTCTCAGGGTTCCCCTAAATATCACCATTGTCCATAACCACAATAAATAAAATTACGTTTGTATTTGAACCTGTGTGCTATGTTCTGTGAGCCCCTACATACTGTCTTCTTTGAGAATAGCAACTCTGTATTGACCCATCATGGTGCATACATTGTAAATGCTTAGTTGGCATTTGTTGGGTCAAGAAATGCAGGCAGGGTACTCTATAAAGCAGATGCCTCTGCAATCTATACGGTGAAATTTGGCTTGAGGAATTGAAGGGAAAGACTGCAAATTTTTTCTTAAAGCTGTCATATTTAAATTAGCTCTGCTCTGGCCATTTTCTGGCTAGCAAGAAGGCTCTAGGAGCACATTCAAAAGTGGGAAAGGCTTTTTGGATGTGATGGGATGCAGTGGTCTAATCTAGAGTGGCCTACAGGTCTGGGGTCTGGGGACCTTCTAGGTAAGACTCTTCTTTTACCCAGATGAGTGGCCTCAGTAGTCTTCAGGAGGTCAGTGGTTCTCCAGGTGTGGTCCCCAGGCCAGCAGCATCAGCATCACCTGGGACTTTGTTGAAAAGTCAGATTCTCAGACCCCACCTTAGACCTACTGTATCAGGAGCTCCAGGACTGGGACTCAGTTATCTGTGTCTAAACAAATCATCTAGGTGACTCTGATAGATGCTAAGGTTGGACAACCTGTGGACTAGCTCAGAGCTTCTTAAAATGCCCTCAGTGTAAGAAACACTTCAATTCAGTTCAGTTCAGTTGCTCAGTCATGTCCAACTCTTTGTGACCCCATGGACTGCAACACGACAGGCCTCCCTGTCCATCACCAACTCCCGGAGTTTACTTAAACTCATGTCCATTGAGTTGATGATGCTATCCAATCATCTCATCCTCTGTCATCCCCTTCTCCTTCCACCTTCAATCTTTCCCAGAATCAGGGTCTTTTCAAATGAGTCAGTTCTTCCCATCAGGTGGCCAAAGTAATGGAGGTTCACTTTCAACATCAGTCCTTCCAATGAACACTCAGGACTGATTTCCTTTAGTCTGGTTGGATCTCCTTGGAGTCCAGGAGACTTTCAAAAGTCTTCTCCAGCACCACAGTTCAAAAGCATCAATTCTTCAGCAATCAGCTTTCTTTACAGTCCAACTCTCACATCCATACATGACTATTGGAAAAACCATAGCCTTGACTAGATGGACCTTTGTTGGCAAAGTAATGTCTCTGCTTTTTAATATACTGTCTATGTTGGTCATAACTTTCCTTCTAAGGAGTAAGCATCTTTTAATTTCATGGCTGCAGTCACCATCTGCAGTGATTTTGGAGCCCCCCAAAATTGTCTGTCCCTGTTTCCCCATCTGGGGTAATTTACTTAGAATGATGATCCCTAGACTCCATCAGAGAAGTACTGATTTGAAAAGTCAGAGAGGCCCAGAAAACTGCACATTTAACAAGGACCCTGGGAGATTCAGAATTCATCTCCAGATCCTGCCTTCAGTTTGTCAACACCACAGGAGATGATCCCTGAAGCACCTATGGCAGCAGCTGGCCTTTGGTTCTGATTGACTAGGAGCTGTTGGTACAAATGGCAGAAAGGTGGGTGTGGGAGGCAGGTGCTTGGCCTACCTTCTGATTGGCCAAGAGAGGCCATGCAGTGGGATGGAACTCTGATAGAGGCTCTGTGCCTGGAGTAGGATATTCTTTCCCCAAAATAGCCCAGAGGGGTGTCGAAGGTAGGGCGTAACACTTCTGCCCCTTTAAATACCCTCGTATATTTGCATTTAAAAATAGAAAGAAGCTCATGAATAATTTGTGAGTCATGAGCAAGCCCCTTCAAAATACAGTCATGAATAAAATATCCTGCTTTGCCTCCTCTAATGGCACCGGCCTTTGATGTTTTATTGATGACTTGCCTGTCCTGAGTGCTGCTGGCTCCTGGATTAATTCCTGTGATTGAGCCCTCGACCCTTCCAGGTTGGTGGGCTTGGCCTCGCTGGCTGTCTGGCTTGCTTACACATAAATACACTGCCCTGTTTTAGACAGTCCGACAGGGCTGCCTCAGACCCCTTCAGAACAAGGGGCATAATTACAGGGTTGTAGGAACCTCTGCCTGGCCCTACTGGGAGCATGGGACGTAAATTACCAGAAACCATTGTTTGCAGCAAGGTGAGTCTTTGGGGCAGATGCAAGTGTGTCTCCCTTTTTATTGCTTCCTGAGAGGCTGGGTATGGAAAGCAGACATTGAGAATCTGTAAATAATCATCTCCCAACACCTGTACTGACCAAGGCCCTGAGGCTGTGCCCCATTGGAACAGAGATTCCATCTGCCCAGGGGCTGTGTGTGTGAGACAAAGCAGAAGCCCCATCAAAGGAGAAGCAGGGCGGGCGCCAGGGGTGGGGGGGGCGGTTGGTTTTGCATCAATCTAGGGAGTTGGTAGGTCCAGGCACCTGTCAGGGACCCTATTTTAGGCAGAGTCCCCAAAAACTGCCAGGGGTATATTGCTATCTATACAGGCATACGAAAAATTGTGGGGGAGAGTAGGGGAGGGGAGTTACATGGCTTTTAAAATTAAAAAGTAAAATAAAACTTATAAGAAAGAAAGCTCCATGGATAATAAAGAACACTAAGAATGAAGCTTCCAGACACTGGATGTCCTAGTTGTGGCCAAGAAGTGACCCTGGCTTCACAGAGGATGACCCTGGAAAGACAGGGAGCCAATGTGCTGGGACTCCTAGGGATTGTTGGAGGGTGAGATAGTTTCAGGGTAGGAGTGTGGGGACCCTACAGATGTATTTTGGCACAGGTGTTGGATCAGGTCCCCGGTTTGTTGAGAAAGATAGCCATAAGAACTGAGAAAGCAAAGTGAGCATTTGAGGCACCTACAATGGTGGAGGCAGAGCCCTTTAGAAGCCCAGCCCTGCAATGTTGGTAGCTCCAGTCATTGCTGTGGTTCCAAAGGGGACCCTGCCAAGTATTGGGGGATGAGAGGAGCCCAGGAGCACTAGGGGCTGTGGCAGAGCAGCTGAAGGCATTCAGTCTAGGAAGCGAGTGTCTCTGTAGCTAGAGGCTACAGTGGTCAACAGGTAGAGCTTCCTTGACACCTGACTACCCACTCTGACCCCTTCTCCCCACCCTGTGCCCATCAACTCCTGGGCTAGAGTCCCAAGCAAGGTTTCCTATGGGAGAGTGGGAGGCAGGTCCTGGTCAAGATGCAGAAGGAGGTGGTGGAGGTAGCTTGGAACCACCAGGGAGCATGAGCACAAGCCCTGGTGGAAAGAAGAGACCCCAGAAGACACCGCTCATGATGCTTGCACCCCCTCCAGGGGGTAAGGGCAACAAGGCAGTCGCATCACGTGGGCTCTGTCCTGTTGGGAGCAAGCAGCACCAAGACTAGACCTTTGACCACCATCTGCCGAAAATTTATCACCAACACACACACACACCTCTGTTTTTCAGTGGCCAAGCTGTGTCTGACTCTTTGTGACCCCATGGACTGCAGTGCACCGGGCTTCCCTGTCTCTGATCATCTCCTGGAGTTTGCTCAAACTCATGTCCATTGAATAGGTGATACCATCCAACAATTTCATCCTCTGTTGCCCTCTTCTCCTTCTTCCTTCAATCTTTCCCAGCATTGGGGTCTTTTCCAATGAGTCAGTTCTTCTTATCAGGTGGCCATAGTATTGGAACTTCAGCTTTAGCATCAATCCTTCCAATGAGTATTTATGGTTGATTTCCTTTGGGATGGACTGGTTTGATCTCCTTGCTGTCCAAGAGATTCTCAAGAGTCTTCTTGACACCACAGGTCAAAAGCATCGTTTCTTTGGCACACCACTATTATGATGTGTAAATGACACCACATGAGTTGTGGAGCATATAGTCCATAGACACATACAGCAGCCATGACGGGGACGGGCTTTCTCACCATCACTTCAGGCTGCCTTCAGAGGCAAGTGTATTTAATAGCACCTAAGCCTGCTGTAAAAAGAACTCGCGGTCTTGCCCACTGGGGGTGGTGATAGGTATTTTTCAAGCAATATCTTGGTCTGTTTGGGCTGCTATAATAAATTACCACAGACTGAGCATTTATCAGTTCAGTTCAGTCACTCAGTCGTGTCCGACTCTTTGTGACCCCATGAATCGCAGCATGCCAGGCCTCCCTGTCCATCACCAACTTCTGGAGTTCACTCAGACTCACACCCATCGAGTCAGTGATGCCATACAGCCATCTCATCTCCCTTCTTCTCCTGCCCCCAATCCCTCCCAGCATCAGAGTCTTTTCCAATGAGTCAACTCTTCGCATGAGGTGGCCAAAGTACTGGAGTTTCAGCTTTAGCATCATTTCTTCCAAAGAAATCCCAGGGCTGATCTCCTTCAGAATGGACTGGTTGGATCTCCTTGCAGTCCAAGGGACTCTCAAGAGTCTTCTCCAACACCACAGTTCAAAAGCATCAATTCTGCGGTGCTCAGCCTTCTTCACAGTCCAACTCTTACATCCATACATGACTACTGGAAAAACCATAGCCTTGACTAGACGGACCTTAGTCGGCAAAGTAATGTCTCTGCTTTTGAATATGGTATCTAGGTTGGTCATAACTTTTCCTCCAAGGAGTAAGCGTCTTTTAATTTCATGGCTGCAGTCACCATCTGCAGTGATTTTGGAGCCCCCCAAAATAAAGTCTGACACTG
This sequence comes from Capra hircus, assembly GCF_001704415.2. Classification (NCBI taxonomy): domain Eukaryota; kingdom Metazoa; phylum Chordata; class Mammalia; order Artiodactyla; family Bovidae; genus Capra; species Capra hircus. The sequence continues at coordinate 117,326,058 of NC_030810.1, forward strand.
TTTCCACTGTTTCCCCGTCTATTTCCCATGAAGTGATAGGACCGGATGCCATGGTCTTCGTTTTCTGAAGATCTTCGTTGAGCTTTAAGCCAACTTTTTCACTCTCCTCTTTCACTTTCATCTTTTTAGTTCCTCTTCACTTTCTGCCATAAGGGTGGTGTCATCTGCATATCTGAGGTTATTGATATTTCTCCCGGCAATCTTTAAACAGCAGTATTTGTTTCTCACATTCTGAAGACTGAAAAGTCCAAGACCAAGGTGTCAACAGATTTGGTGTCCAGTGAGGGCCAATTCCTGATTTGTAGATGACCATCTTCTCCCTGTGTCCTCACAGGGTGGAAGGGACAAAAGAGCTCTCTGGAGTCTCTAAGAGCACTGATCTCCTTTATGAGACTCATAACTTAATCACCCCTTTAATACCACTGGGAATCAGGATTTCAACATATGGACTTGGGGAGGACACAGATATTCAGCATATAGCATCAAGGGTGCTGAAAGTGGGGTTCCCTGAGGCTCCTGAGAAAGCCATGCATCTGTCATTACATCTCCCACCACGAGAATACAGCCTTGGGTACAAAGATCTTCACTGTTCATCCAGCTCATTCATTCTATGCCTACCCCTACTTAGATCAAGAGTTCATTCCAGTCTCTGGAAATAAGTCTAACTTGAAGTGAAGTGAAGCCACTCAGTCGTGTCTGACTCTTTGTGACCCTGTGGGCTGTAGCCCACCAGGCTCCTCCATCCATGGGATTCTCCAGGCAAGAATACTGGAGTGGGTTGCCATTTCCTTCTCCAGGGGATCTTCCCAACCCAGGGACTGAACCTGGGTCTCCCGCATTGCAGGCAAATGCTTTAACCACTGAGCTACCAGGTCTAACTTAGTGTTAACTTAGTGTAGAGTTAGTCTAATTTAGTGTAGAGCTTATATTCTGATGTAAGAGTGTTGGTTTGACAAATATGAAAGTGGATGCAGAAGTGTGTGTGTGTGTGTGTGTGTGTGTGTGTGTGTGTGTGTGTGTGTGTGAAAGACAGAGAGAGAGAGGTGGGGGTGGGGAGAGAAGTTGTCGATAGAGGCTTGATTTGGAGACACTAAGGAGCTCACAGAGGTAAGAACAGCTAATTGTTGTCTTGTCCACACAGTCTGGAAGACAACACAAGGTTGGATATTGCTAAGACTCAGGGGAAGCAAACACCCCTGCAAAGGTAAATCAGAAAACAGGAAATGTGTGCAGGCCAGAGGAAGGCGCAGATTGACTTCATTTCCTCATCTGCCTCTTAGTCTGCATTAAACAGAACATCTTTTCTCTGGAATCTTTCCCCAAATCTCATCCAGACCACTTTGTTCAGGATTCACACAGGAGACAAGAAGGTGGACTGACAGGGACTCTGCAGCCAGATGACTGGGATTTTAGGATAACGTTGCCACTTCTGGACCAGGTGGTCTGGGGACAGTTACTCAGTTCTGGTGAGCCTTAGCTTCTTCAATGGAAAACCTGTGAAGTGGTCATCCTGTGACCTTGCAGGGTTGTTGTGAAGGTGAAATGAGGGTGTTTAAGCAGTTGGTTATCTCAGTTAGTAATGAGTTAGTAACTAACTAACTGAGTTAGTAATCTCAGTAAATGTAGTTTTCAATGCTTCTTGGAAAGGAAATACATAGGAATGGTAAAACTATCACTGTAAGATGTGGGAAAGGGTATGTACAACTTTTGAAAAGCTATTACACATACATAGAAACAAATCAAATATGGCAAAAGGGTGTTCTGAAAGAATTAATTCTGCTTACCCTGCTCTTACTTTCTAAGATCCTTCTCCTGAGAGATGATAAGATTTTTTGTCTTCCTCCTGTCTGAAGGGCTGTGTTTCAGACCCTCCTGTATTGTGCTTTCATTATCTCAGCTTCCAAGATTTTTTATGCAGCCCTGGAGCCAGTTTTTACCGAAAACATGATTTGAAATGTCTAACAACTAAATAAACATTCTCCACATTTGCTCTACAAAGGATTTGTTTTCTCACACCCTGTTGCCCGAGACAAATACATCTGCCTTGCTGGCACCTTGAATGGTGGCTGGTGTGCTTCTGTGTGATGGCTAAGAGGCAGGGGCAGTGCTGTGAGTGCGCGAGATGTGAAGGACAAATGCCACTTGGGAGTGGGCTTCCGTGGCATTCAGGGTGGTGTGGGGCTGTGGTTGCACCTGAGCTTGTGCCTCTTCATACTAAAATGTAATCTCCATTGGTAACTGGCTCCTGCCAAGCAGCCTTTTCTAACAGGGGCATTTGAGAGTAAGCCCTGGACTCCGTGGTGGCTCAATGGTAAAGAAACTGTCTGCCAGTGCAGGAGACACAGGTTTGATCCCCGGATCAGGAAGATCCCCTGGAGAAGAAAATGGCAACCCACTCCAGTATTCTTGCCTGGGAATTCCCAAGGATAGAGGAGCCTGGTGGGCTACAATCCATGGGGTCGCAAGAGTCCGATGTGACTTAGGGACTAAAAAACAAAAAACCCCAGGCTCATGAAGCAGCAAATACCATGGCTAAAATCTCACACGGCGAAAGATAAACAACTGAAGCCAATGAAGTTTTCCTTATCTCTCTGGGCTCCTAAAAATGGCATTGATGTGAGTTCCTGCTCGGGTTTTCTGTATAGGCAGTTAGTACCAATAATGAGATCCTCAACTGTCCTCTGCCCCCTCACATCCCTCACCTTTCCAAGTCTTCATGAAGATAGGGCTGTGCTCAGTTGATTCCAGCTCTGGGAGGCCCTGCCCCATACCAAGGATGTTAAGTCTCAAGCCTACAGAGAATGGGACAGATGGCCTGTTTCAAGGATGTACTGTGTCTTCCCACAGATGCAGAGGGAGAGTAGAATAACTCAAAAAAAGAATGGTTTGCTCCAATATGGATGCTCCCTGGGCTTCCTTTGTGGCTCAGTGATGAAGAATCTGCCTGCCAAGCAGACCTAGTTTTGATCCCTGGGTGGGAAGATCCCCTGGATGAGGGCATGGCAACCCACTCCAGTATTCTTGCCTGGAGTATCCCATGGGCAGAGAAGCCTGGTGGGCTTCAGCCCATGGGGGTCACACAGAGTTGGACACGACTCAAGTGACTTAGCACACACACATGTATATGCTCCCTCCACTAGCAGCAATAACTGCCCTCAGAGAATTAGGTTCTCAAGAAAGCTCTGTGATCCTAGAGTTCCATACTCATTCACTAAATGAATATCTATTTTGAGGTCCTGGGAATATGGTATTGGTCTTGATCTAGAGAAACTCACAACAAACTGAAGAACAGCTGATGTGAGTTTAGAGGTGTGTGTGGGCAGGTTGGAATGACTGGGCCCTGCAGCATGAGTTGGTCAGGGAGTAAGGGACATCTGCAGATGGAACAGTTTGTGCAGAGGCAGCAAGAAATCAGCATGACATGATCACAAAATTCTGTCCAGACATCCATGGTCTTGCCACCACCCCAAGTGTCCTATATTTATTTCTTCTTATTTTCTTTCCTCCTTTCCTTTCTCTGTTCAGAGTTCTGAAATCATCTCCATCAGCTGTCATAAATCTAGGAACCACTGAAATATCTTCATGGGGAACCTGCCCACCCAGCCAAGAACATCCTCACTTCTAATGAAGACCAGTGGGCAGTGTCAGTTCAGACTCAGGAGGGCTCTTGAATGAGCTCCTGGCATGCTTGGTCTTAAAGACAAGATTCATTCCATTTTCACCCTGCTGGGCTCCTGCTGCTCCTCAATCTCATCCATGTTCAGCTTACTCTAGTCTCAGGGCCTTTGCACTGTTTGTTTTCTCTTCCTAGTAAGACCCTTCCCTAGGTATCTGCATGACTCACTCACATTAAAAAAAAAAAATGTAGTTGCCATATATTAACTGCCTACCGCATGACAGGGGCTGAGCTAGCATTTTTTGCATTATTCCACTTAATCCTCACAGTCAGCCCATGAAGTAGGTATATCATTCTTCACCTTTTAAGAACTAGGGGCGTTAGAGACTGAGTGACTTGCTCACATCCACTCTCCTAGAAAATAAAGGGCTCTTGATGTGTCCAGCTTTATCTGGTTTCAGTATCTGTGCTCTGTTTCTGTTTTTTCCCACCTGTATTTCACAGTCTGTCTTTATTGGAGTACAGTTGATTTACAATGCTGCATTCATTTCTGCTGTTCATAGTTCAGTCGCTCAGTCATCTCCGACTCTTTGCGACCCCATGAATCTCAGCATGCCAGGCCTCTGTGTCTATCATCATCTCCCGGAGTTCACTCAGACTCACATCCATCGAGTCCGTGATGCCATCCAGCCATCTCATCCTCTGTCATCCCCTTCTCCTCCTGCCCCCAATCCCTCCCAGCATCAGAGTCTTTTCCAATGAGCCAACTTTTCGCATGAGGTGTCCAAAGTACTGGAGCTTCAGCTTTAGCATCATTCCTTCCAAAGAAATCCCAGGGCTGATCTCCTTCAGAATGGACTGGTTGGATCTCCTTGCAGTCCAAGGGACTCTCAAGAGTCTTCTCCAACACCACAGTTCAAAAGCATCAATTCTTTGGCGCTCAGCCTTCTTCACAGTCCAACTCTCACATCCATACATGACCACAGAAAAAACCATAGCCTTGACTAGATGGACCTTAGTCGGCAAAGTAATGTCTCTGCTTTTGAATATATTATCTAGGTTGGTCATAACTTTTCTTCCCAGGAGTAAGCGTCTTTTAATTTCATGGCTGCAGTCACCATCTGCAGTGATTTTGGAGCCCAAAGAAATCAGCTGCATGTATAAGTATAGGTCTTCCCTCTTGGGTCTCCCTCCCAGCCCTCTTCCCATGCTTCTAGGTTACTGCGGAGCACTGAGTTGAGCTCCCTGTGTTATACTGCAGGTTCCCATTAACTATCTATTTTACACATGGTAGTGTATACATGTCAGTTCTAAGTCTCTTTTTAAGTGCTCCCTTTTCAGTGAAACCTCACTGACCATCATATCTTCAACCCCTCATTAATCTACCCTTCATCTCTTGCTTTATTTTCCTCCAGAGCACTTATTCACATAAATTATACTTTGCTTACAAATTGTCTGTGCCATCTATCACTCCCCAGTCCCCAGTTATATTGTAAACTCCTGAAGGCAGAGCCTTGCCTGCCTTGCTCACTCCTGGGTTCCTCACTCCTAGAATGGGTGCTAGAGTGTATCAGGCATGCCCTATGTGTATGTTGAATAAACAGTAAAGACATGGTTATTTCTGAGGGCTGAACAATGAGACTGAAGGGAGGTAGCTGGGCCTATCTTGTACATCTGCTGAAAGGTGCTGGATGGTGGCTGTGGTTTACAAGAGAAATTGCTGCTTGGCTCCTCCAAGCCCCTGTTTCAGAGAGGCCTCATGCCCTTTAGGCAGACCTGGTCACAGCATCCTTGAGATCTCCTCCTCATCCTTGAGAGCTTAGGATTAGGAAGGCAGTAGGGCTCCTCTTCCCATCCCCTGCACAGTAGATGCTGCTCAGATGTTTGTTTATCCCCTCTGCCTTTTCCATCACAGGCAGTATTTTCTTAGTGTAGCTTGGCAACAAAGGTGTGAAACAGAGATATAAGAATGTCCTTGTATAGGCTCTGATTTCTGCCTACCTGAACTCACCAGCAGGGAGATCTTTCACTGGGGGGAAGCAGGCAGTACAGAGGCAGGGTCCCTGATTAGCTTTGTTGCTGTGTTTCCTCCTGCTCCTGCAGTGGCCTCCCTGTCCCTGGGATCCCAGGCTGTGTGATTACTGAGTCACCCAGTTCCCTAGACTAGCCATACACATACCATCAGTGCAGTGATGCTCGTCTTCGTTTCATCCACCTTGAGACCTCCCAGTAGCCCTCCCCTGTCTTTAGGGGAGGTAGGAGCTATGAGACAGAAAAGTGAAACAGGAGTGAATCATGAGGGGAGAAATCCCATCATTCCCTCCCAGAGCTGGGTCAGCCAGAATTCCCTGGGAATCACCCTTCCTGGGTCAGGGGGATTTCTTCAGGGCTGGAATGGGAGGTTGTCCTCAGCCTTTGTGGGGTCTTAGCAGGACCCCAAGACAAAGCTGCCTCAGCCCCCCTCACTCTTCCCACAGCAGAGGGAACCTTGGTCCTCAGGGGTCTTCAGCTAGAGGGAGCTTGAATGGAGTTGGGACCCAGTGCCAGACCAAGCAGGCATGTGTGTTGGTAGATGGGCTGGCCTGTGGGTGTCAGTGGTATTTTGAGTTCTCATCCAAAGGCAGCTGATTTTCTCTTCCCATTGCTTCTGCATCTTTAGGCACAGAACTGATGCAACTTGTGAAATAAGTGTTTTGCTGTTATGCCCAAGAGGGCCCCCAGCTAATCCTAACCCTGCCCTGGAGTTCAGAGGGAGAATTCTAGTTATGCAGCTTGTTCTTGTTATGGAGGTAGATGGTTCCCAGAGAATTGACCTCAGGTGGAAGAGATACATCATAAACTTTCTGGAAGAGCACAAATCCACAGGAAATAAGTTGTGGTTTTCTCTGCCTGTCCCCAACTGACTAGGGAGGGAGAAGCCAGAGCTGAGAGTGAGGGCCCTTTTCCTGGTTGGCCAACTCTCCATCCCTGAACCTGGGGCTAGACCCTGACCAGATGTGTGTTGGGGATCCAGTTACCTCTTTTCTGCATTTTGGGCAAGTCCTGTGGCTAAGTGAAAAATACAATGACTTCTTGAACCTCAGGTACTCATTGCTAAAATGGCCTGACTGCATGATAGGTGGGCTTATTTCTTCAGTTCTAAACTTCCAAGCTGGAGCCATGCAAAATGCAGTGCATAGAGTAGAGATGGGACACTTCAGTGAAAGTTTCAGGCCAATGTTTACTTTCAATCTGTCTGAATCTCTGTTTTCTTCCTATGTAAATCCAGGCTAGTATCATGAAGAAGGGGAAAACAAAGGATGAGATGGTTGGATGGCATCACTAGCTTCTCGGACATGAGTTGGAGCAAGCTCTGGGAGATAGTGAAGGACAGGGAAGTCTGGTGTGTTGTAGACCATGGGGTCGCAAAGAGTCAGACATGACTGAGAGACTGCACAATTATCACCCTACAGGATTACTGGTAGGATAAGTTGAAGTACTGTGTGGGACAAAGTTTTATCAACTTCAAGGTTTTATACAGTGGAACGTGCTTAGAAATCTCTGAATCTGGGAATGAGAAGAAACTGGAAGTCAGGGGGTATGTGAGACACTTCCCTCTCAGTATAAATGATAACTACAAATGGAAGGCAGTCCTGAGGTCACTCCTTATTTGACACTGAGGAAACATTTGAACACCACTAAACACTCAAAGGAACATTAGGACCAACTTAGATGGCATATTCAAAAGCAGAGACATTACTTTGCCAACAAAGGTCCGTCTAGTCAAGGCTATGGTTTTTCCAGTGGTCATGTATGGATGTAGAGTTGGACTGTGAAGAAGGCTGAGCACCGAAGAGTTGATGCTTTTGAACTGTGGTGTTGGAGAAGACTCTTGAGAGTCCCTTGGACTGCAAGGAGATCCAGCCAGTCCATTCTGAAGAAGATTAGTCCTGGGTGTTCTTTGGAAGGACTGATGCTGAAGCTGAAACTCCAATACTCTGGCCACCTCATGTGAAGAGCTGACTCATTGGAAAAGACTCTGATGCTGGGAGGGATTGGGGGCAGGAGGAGAAGGGGACGCCAGAGGATGAGATGGCTGGGTGGCATCACTGCCTCGATGGACATGAGTTTGAATGAACTCTGGGAGTTGGTGATGGACAGGGAGGCTTGGCGTGCTGCAATTCATGGGGTCACAAAGAGTCGGACACGACTGAGTGACTGAACTGAACTGAAACACTCAAGAGAGTCAGATGACCTGAGGCCTCTTGACAACCTCAAATACAGCCTGGTCATGGGCACCTCAGAGTGCTCGGCTTTCCCCTGGGAGGTGGTTCTCCCACTGGAGGCAGGCTGTTTTAGAGAGCTGGCATTTGGGGTGTCCTTCAAGCCATCTGTTTACCACTGTGGTATTCGGAAGAAAGTCAGAGTCAACTCAGATTTGCCCAGAACAAACCCTCCAGTCGGCTGCATTTGCTGATGCTGTGTGGACTCCTCTGTTTGGGATGGGAGAGGGATGTTAGGAAGAGAAGAAAAATTCTCCACCAGATACCACTTTTTACTCGCTCAGAATCTTAACAAGCTTCAGTTAGAGCCCATTTCTCTTTCTCTTTCCTCAGTGATAGGAAACTAATTGATTCCCGTCATCTTCAATGTAGATAATCCCACTAGAGTGAACAGTTCTCACACCATGGATTGGGCTGTGGGGCTGAGGCAAAGGTAGGTTCAGAATTTTGCACATAAATTTGATTCAAATTATTTCGTGTCTTTGTCTCATTTGTGGCACAAATTTTTGGTTTGAAACCTATGATCATCATGATTTTAACATTTCTTACATCCTTTTTATTTATTACTGAAGTTTTTTTTTTTTTTAATTGTCTATCTTGGTTCATTCTCTTTTCTTTCCCATGAAAATGAGATTTGCCTACTTTCTTAATTTTCGACCTGGGCTCATCAAGATATTTTTGTCTTTCAGGTGATTTTATCTAACTTCTCTTGGAATCTTTTTCTCCCCCACTGTTATTTAGTTATTTATTTTTATTTTTAATTTTAATTGGAGGCTAATTACTTTACAATATTGTGGTGGTTTTTTCCATACATTCACATGAAGCAGCCATGGGTGTACATGTATTCCCCATCCTGACCCTCCCACCTATCTCCCTCCCCATTCCATCCCTCAGGGTCATCCCAGTGCACCAGCCCTGAGCATCCTGTCTCATGCATCGAACCTGGACTGGTGATCTATTCCACATATGATAATATACATGCTTCAATGCTATTCTCTCAAATCATCCCACCCTCACCTTCTCCCACAGAGTCCAACAGTCTGTTCTTTACATCTATGTCTCTTTTGCTGTCTCACATATAGGGTCATCGTTACCATCTTTCCAAATTCCATATATATGTATTAATATACTGTATTGGTGCTTTTCTTTCTGACTTACTTTGCTCTGTATCATAGGCTCCAGTTTCATTCACCTCATTAGAACTGATTCAAATGCATTATTTTTAAAGCTGAGTAATATTCCATTGTGTATATGTACCACAGCTTTCTTATCCCTTCGTCTGCCAATGGACATCTAGGTTGCTTCCATGTAAACAGTGCTGTGGGTACATGTGTCTCTTTCAATTCTGGTTTCCTTGGTGTGTATGCCCAGCAGTGGGATTGCTGGGTCGTATGGCAGTTCTATTTCTAGTTTTTAAAGGAATCTCCACACTATTCTCCATAGTGGCTGTACTAGTTTGCATTCCCACCAATAGTGTAAAAGGGTTCCTTTTTCTCTGCACCCTCTCCAGCATTTATTGTTTGTAGACTTTTTGATAGCAGCCATTCTGACCGGCATGAGATGGTACCTCACTGTGGTTTTGATTTGCATTTCTCTGATAATGAGTGATGTTGAACATTTTTTCATGTGTTTGTTAGCCATTTGTATGTCTTCTTTGGAAAAATGTCTGTTTAGTTCTTTGGCCCATTTTTTATTGGGTCGTTTATTTTTCTGGAATTGAGCTACAGGCTTTGCTTGTATATTTTTGAGATTAGTTGTTTGTCAGTTGCTTCATTTGCTATTATTTTCTCCCATTCTGAAGGCTGTCTTTTCACCTTGCTTATAATTTCCTTTGTTGTGCAAAAGCTTTTAAGTTTAATTAGGTCCCGTTTGTTTATTTTTTCTTTTATTTCCATTACTCTGGGAAGTAGGTCATAGAGGATCCTGCTGTGATTTATGTCAGAGAGTGTTTTGCCTATGTTTTCCTCTAGGAGGTTTATAGTTTCTGGTCTTACATTTAGATCTTTAATCCATTTTGAGTTTATTTTTGTGTATGGTGTTAGAAAGTGATCTAGTTTCATTCTTTTCCAATGGTTGACCAATTTTCCCAGCACCACTTATTAAAGAGATTGTCTTTTCTCCATTGTATATTTTTGCCTCCTTTGTCAAAGATAAGGTATCCATGTATGTGTGGATTTATCTCTGGGCTTTCTATTTTGTTCCATTGATCTATATTTCTGTCTTTGTGCCAGTACCATACTGTCTTGATGACTGTGGCTTTGTAGTAGAGCCTGAAGTCAGGCAGGTTGATTCCTCCAGTTCCATTCTTCTTTCTCAAGATTGCTTTGGCTATGGGAGGCTTTTTGTATTTCCATACAAATTGTGAAATTATTTGTTCTAGTTCTGTGAAAAATGCCATTGGTAGCTTGATAGGGATTGCATTGAATATATAGATTGCTTTGGGTAGTATTCTCATGTTCACTATATTGATTCTTCTGATCCATGAACACGGTATGTTTCTCTATCTGTGTCATCTTTGATTTCTTTCATCAGTGTTTTATAGTTTTCTATAGTATTTTGTTTCTTTAGGTAGATATATTCCTAAGTATTTTATTCTTTTCATGGCAATGGTGAATGGAATTGTTTCCTTAATTTCTCTATTTTCTCATTATTAGTGTATAGGAATGCAAGGGATTTCTGTGTGTTAATTTTATATCCTGCAGCTTTACTATATTCATTGATTAGCTCTAGTAATTTTCTGGTGTAGTCTTTAGGGTTTTCTATGTAGAGGATCATGTCATCTGCAAACAGTGAGTTTTACTTCTTCTTTTCCAATCTGGATTCCTTTTATTTCTTTTCCTGCTCTGATTTCTGTGGCCCAAACTTCCAAAAAGCTGTTGAATAGCAGTGATGAGAGTGGGCATCCTTGTCTTGTTCCTGACTTTAGGGGAAATGCTTTCAATTTTTCACCATTGAGGATAATGTTTGCTGTGGGTTTATCATATATGGCTTTTATTATGTTGAGGTATTTTCCTTCTATGCCTGCTTTCTGGAGAGTTTTTATCATAAATGGAAGTTGAATTTTGTCAAAGGCTTTCTCTGCATCTATTGAGATAATCATGTGGTTTTTATCTTTTAGTTTGTTAATGTGGTATATCACAGTGATTGATTTGCGAATATTGAAGAATCCTTGCATCCCTGGGAAAAAAGCCCACTTGGTCATGATGTATGATCTTTTAAATATGTTGTTGGATTCTGTTCGCTAGAATTTTGTTAAAGATTTTTGCATCTATGTTCATCAGTGATATTCGCCTGCAGTTTTCTTTTTTGTGGCATCTTTGTCTGGTTTTTGTATTAGGGTGATGGTGGCCTCATAGAATGAGTTTGGAAGTTTACCTTCCTCTGCAATTTTCTGGAAGAGTTTGAGTAGGATATGTATTAGCTCTTCTTGAAATTTTTGGTAGAATTCAGCTGTGAAGCCATCTGGTCCTGGACTTTTGTTTGTTGGAAGATTTCTGATTACTGGTTTTGATTTCTGTGCTTGTGATGGGTCTGTTAAGATTTTCTATTTATTCCTGGTTCAGTTTTGGAAAGTTATACTTTTCTAAGAATTTATCCATTTCTTCCATGTTGTCCATTTTATTGGCATATAGTTGCTGGTAGTAGTCTCTTATGATCCTTTGTATTTCTGTGTTGTCTGTTGTGATCTCTCCATTTTCATTTCTAGTTTTGTTGATTTGATTCTTCTCCCTTTGTTTCTTGATGAGTCTGGCTAATGGTTTGTCAATTTTATTTATCTTTTCAAGGAACCAGCTTTTAGCTTTGTTGATTTTTGCTATGGTCTCTTTTGTTTCTTTTGCATTTATTTCTGCCGTAATTTTTGTTATTTCTTTCCTTCTACTAACCCTGGGATTCTTCATTTCTTCCTTTTCTAGTTGCTTTAGGTGTAGAGTTAGATTATTTATTTGGTTTCTCTCCTGTTTCTGGATGTAGGCTTGTATTGCTATGAACCTTCCCCTTAGTACTGATTTTACTGAATCCCATAGGTTTTGGGTTGTTGTTTTCATTTTCATTAATTTTTATGCATATTTTGATTTATTTTTTGATTTCTTCTGTGATTTGTTGTTTATTCAGAAGTGTGTTGTTTAGCCTTCATATGTTTGTATTTTTAATAGTTTTTTTTTCCTGTAGTTGACATCTAATCTTACCACATTTTGATCAGAAAAGATGCTTGAGATTATTTCAATTTTTTTTAATTTACCAAGGCTAGATTTACAGCCCAGAATGTGATCTATCCTGGAGAAGATTCCGTGTGCACTTGAGAAAAAGGTGAAATTCATTGTTTTAGGGTGAAATATCCTATAGATATCAATTAGGCCTAATCGGTCTATTGTATCATTTAAAGTTTGTGTTTCATTGCTAATTTTCTGTTTAGTTGATTTATCCATAGGTGTGAGTGGGGTATTAAAGTCTCCCACTATTATTGTGTTACTGTTAATTTCCCTTTCCATATTTGTTAGCATTTGCCTTACATATTGCAGTACTCCTATGTTGGGTGCATATATATTTTAATTGTTATATCTTCTTCTTGGATTGATCCTTTGATCATTATGTAGTGTCTTTCTTTGTCTCTTTTCACAGCCTTTGTTTTAAAGTCTACTTTATTTGATATGAGTACTGCTACTCCTGCTTTCTTTTGGTCTCTATTTGCGTGGAATATCTTTTTCCAGCCCTTCACTTTCAGTCTGTATGTGTCCCTTGTTTTGAGGTGGGTCTCTTGTAGACAACATATATAGGGGTCTTGTTTCTATATCCATTCAGCCAGTCTTTGCCTTTGGTTGGGGAACCCAACCCATTTACATTTAAGGTGATTATTGATAAGTATGATTCCGTTGTCATTTACTTTGTTGTTTGGTGTTTGAGTTTATAAGCCTTTTCTGTCTTTCCTGTCTAGAGAAGATCCTTTAACATTTGTTGAAGAGCTGGTTTGATGATGTGGAATTCTCTGAGCTTTTGCTTGTCTGTAAAGCTTTTGGTTTCTCCTTCATATTTGAATGAGATCCTTACTGGGTACAGTAATCTGGGTATTTCTCTTTCATCACTTTAAATATGTGTTGCCATTCCCTTCTGGCTTGAACAGTTTCTATTGAAAGATCAGATGTTATCCTTATGGGGATCCCCTGTGGGTTATTTGTTGTTTTTCCCTTGCTGCTTTTTATATTTGTTCTCTGTTATAATATTTGATCTTCGTTAATTTGATTAATATGTGTCTTGGGGTGTTTTGCCTTGGGTTTACCCTGTTTGGGATTCTCTGGGTTTCTTGGACTTGGGTGATTATTTCCTTCCCGATTTTAAGGATGTTTTCAACTATTATCTCTTCAAATATTTTCCCGTGGCCTTTCTCTTTGTTTCCTTCTTATGGGACTCCTATGATTTGAATGTTGGGGCATTTAACATTGTCCCAGAGGTCTCTGAGATTGTCCTCATTTCTTTTAATTCTTTTTTCTTTTTTCCTCTCTGCTTCATTTATTTCCACCATTCTATCTTCCACCTCACTTATCCTATCTTTTGCCTCAGTTATTCTACTGTTGATTCCCTCCAGAATGCTTTTAATCTTATTTATTGAATTATTCATCATTGATTGACTCTTTTTTATTTCTTCTAGGTCCTTGTTAAACTTTTCTTGCATCTTCTCAATCCTTGTCTTGGACTATTTATCTGTAACTCCATTTTGTTTTCAAAATTTTGGATCATTTTTACTATCATTATTCTGAATTGTTTTTCAGTTAGACTCCCTATCTCCTCCTCTTTGTTCAGTTTTGTGGGCTCTTATCATGTTCCTTTACCTGCTGAATATTTCTCTGCCTTTTCATCTTGTTTAGGTTGCTGTGTTTCAGGTGCCTTTCTGTATGCTGGCTGTTTGTGGTTCCTCTTTATTGTGGAGGTTCCTCCCTGTGGGTGGGTTTGGACGAGTGGCTTGTCAAGGTTTCCTGGTTAGGGAAGCTTGCGTTGGTATTCTGGTGGGTAGAGCTGTATCTCTTCTCTCTGGAGTGCAATGAAGTGTCCAGTAGTGAGTTTTGAGGTGTCTATGGGTTTGATGTGACTTTTGGCCACCTGTGTTTTAATGCTCAGGGTTATGTTCCTGCTTTGTTGGAGAATTAGCTTGGTATGTCTTGCTCTGGAACTTTTTGGCTCTGGGGTGGAGCTTGGTTTCAGTGTAGGTGTGGAGGCTTTTGGATGAGCTTTTGTCGATTAATCATCCCTGGAGTCAGTTTTCTGGTGTTCTCAAGTTTTGGATTTAGGCCTCCTGCCTCTGGCTTTCTTATTCTTATAGTAGCCTCAAGATTTCTCCATCCATATAGCACTGATGATAAAACATCTAGGTTAATGGTGAAAAGATTCTCCACTGTGAGGGACACCCAGAGAGGTTCACAGAGTTACATGAAGAAGAGAAGAGGGAGGAGGGAGATAGACGTGACCAGGAGGAGAAGAGGGGGAATCAAAAGGGGAGAAAGCAGTCTAGCCAGCAATCAATTCCCTATTTGCTCTCCACAGTCTGGAACACTCAGAGAGGTACACAGAGTTACACAGAGAAGAGAAAAGGGGAGGAAGGAGATAGAGGTGATCAGGAGGAGAGGAAGGGGTATCAAAAGGAGAGAGACCAGTCTAGCCTGTGATCAGTTCCCTAAGTGTTCTCCACAGCCCAGAACACCCAAAGAGATTCACAGAGTTAAGTAGAGAAGAGAAGGGGGAGGGAGGAGATAGAGGTGATCTGGGGGAGAAAAAGGAGGGTCAAAAGGGGAGAGAGCAATTAAGCCAGTAATCACACTCCTACCTAAAAATGGGTACTGAAAATTGGATTCTTAAAGGTACAGAATTGATAACAAATACCAAAAAGAAAAGATTAAAAATCTAGAGTAGAGGTTAGACTCTCAAAAATACAATATTAAAAGAAAAACAAAATTGCAAAAGTTATAAAAAATATGAAATTTGCTTTAATAATAGGGTCTTTTCCCCTCAAGTTAATAGGTTTTTAAAATGAAAATTAAAGGAGTAATAAAGAACTTAAAAATAAAAAAATGATAATAGTAAAATATATCTAAGAATTTCTCTGGAGCTGTTGAGGGCAGTGTGTGGTCAGTTCAGTTTCAGATAGTTCCTTGTTCCATCTTATACTTCTTCTCAAGGTCTATAGGTTCCTTCCAATGTAGCCAGTGCTAACTACATAGCTAGGGTTTTAATCTGTTGCACCTGTCACTTCCAGAGCCATTCTCTTTTTTTGTTTATTTTGGCTTCCTCTGTTTGCAAGTCTCTTCAGTATCTAACTTCTGCCCTGACACAAGGGGGTGAAGGTGGTCATTTATTTCGGCTCACTTGTCCAATTGTACTGTGGCAAGGGAGGAACACTGTAAACAAATATCACTGGCGTGTGTGGGGAGTGCTCTCAGTGTCTGGGCCACACTGGGTTTGCCCCCGCTCACAGCGTGTGTGCTTTCACGGTCTACAGTGCTCAGGTTCCAGGTTGCTCTGCTGGGAACTGTCTGAGTTGGGCCCTGGGTTGCCTGCGCTTCCCAGATCTACACTGCTCAGGTTCAGGTTCTCAGGTACTCCACAAAGGCACAGAATTGGTTGGGTCTGCAGTTTGTGCCCTTCCCAGGCCCAAGCAGCTCAGGCAGCCAGGTGCTTAGCAAGCACACTCTCCCCAGGTAGGTGGTGCGTCTTATCACCTCCCTGGTCCCAGCCGCTGGGTTTCTTGGGTGTGTAGTGGGAGCGCCTTCTCAGGTGTGCTGCGTGTTTCCTCTGGAGAGCTGATTTCAGACTGCGACCCTCCCAGTGGATGTCAGCTTTCCAGGATCCCAGGAAGACTTGGTTAGCAACTGGAAGCCTGCTCGCAGTTTGGTGGAGGATGCCGTCTCTGGGGCCGAGTTTGCCCCTTGCCTTCCGGCTCTGGCTGGCGCCCACCTGCCTTCCTGCCTCTGGCAGGGGATGGGCCCGTCCACAGCTGGCTAGCTCTCCTCTGGTATTTGCTCAGTCCTTTGTTCTGTGAGCAGGCCCAGCAGTACTTTAGGTTAGAGCTTTTTGTGGGAAAGTTCTCTCTCTCTCTCTCTTTCCTCTTTTGCTTTTTCCCCTCTGGCTATCCCACAGTCTGTGTTAGTATTTGGCTCCCTCAGATTGCCCTCAGGGCATTCAGGCCCATCCTTACCTTAAGCAATGCAGCCCGCACCTCCCTGTTCAGTCCCTGCTTGCTGGTGGCAGATGTGAGCATCTGGGCTACTTCTCTGCTGGGAGTTGTTGTTAGGCACATAATCTGTGGGTTTTATTTATTTTTTCCTCCTGGTTATGTTGCCCTCTGAGATTCCGAAACTCCCCACAGACCCGCTGGTGAGAGGGTTTCCTGGTGTTTGAAAACTTCTCCTCTTTTAAGAGATTCCCTTCTCAGGATGGGTATCTGTCCCTACCTCTTTTATCTCTCTTTTTATCTTTTATATTTTGTCCTACTTCCTTTCAAAGACAATGGGCTGCCTTTCTGGGTGCCTGGTGTCCTCTGTCAGTGTTCAGAAGTTGTTTTGTGGTATTTGCTCAGCATTCAAATGATCTTTCGATGAATTTGTGGGGGGAAAAAGTGGTCTCCCTGTCCTATTCCTCCACCATCTTAAGACTGCCCCCCCCCCCCAACTTCTCTTGGAATCTTTATGGTAGGAGCAGCAGAAGTAGGGAGAGAACAGTTTTCATGCATCCTCCCAGCTGGCAGGGTGGATGAAGAGATTACAGTCTTTCCTGGTTGCTTGAAAGTCTCCTATCCTGACCATGGGGAGAAGGGAGCAGGCAACATTTGGCAGTTATATAAACTGGAGAACTTTAAATTTTTTTCCCTGAAGGCAAGTATGTATGTCCCTTTAGAGAAGCACAGGGACTGGACTGTTAGATTTAAGAACCATTTCAGAAAATAGAGTATGCCTCATGCATTAGTTTGGGCTGCTGTAACAAGAACACCATAAACTGATCGCTTAGATAACAATGAAGATTTGTTTCTCACAATTCTGGAAGCTGGAAGCCCAAGATCAGGGTACTAGCATGATTGCATTTTAGTGAGGGCCCTCTTCTTGGTTTCTTCACATGGGACAGGGGAGATGCCTGGGATCTTTTCATTAAAGGCACCAAACCCATTATTGAGGCTCCTCCCACACAGGCTTCCCTAGTGGCTCAGAGGGTAAAGAGTCTGCCCACAATGCAAGAGACACTGGTTTGATTCCTGGGTTCAGGACAACCTCTTTCAAACCTAATTACCTCCCAAAGACTCCATGTCCAAATACTATCACTTTGAGGATTAAGGCTTCAACATATGAATTTGAGGAGTGTACAAACATTCAGCCCATAACACTTCTCTTCCTATAGTTTGTATCTTCTACGCTTTCCCAGAAACAAAATTCAGACTTATTTCTTAGCTTAGACCAGGAAATAGTACCAGACTAAGCTCAGTACAAGCTGCTTTCATGCCAATGTGACAGCTTTTTTTTTTTTTTTTTTTTAAACTGGTGGGGATTCTCCAGTTGCTGAGATAACAAAGATAACAAAAATGATGAAGAGGCCTAGAAGAGAATAAGAAACACGACTAGTTGCTCACAGCCACAACTGTACCCTGGGGTGTATCACAGGAATGTCTTTGTCTGCACTGATGCTCAGGAGCTCCTAACAAGGCCCATGTACCAGCGCTTCTTCAATACGTTTAGTTTGATTACGCATGTGCAGTTACAGAACACCTTCAAAGCAGGCTTACTTTGAATCTCTTTGAATCAGATAATTAATTTAAAAACAGAAAATATTTACTGTTTTAATTTGTCCAACTTTAGTAAGAACTGCTTTGGGAGTTGTGTGCAGCATGCTACAAAAATAACTCCTTTTAATTATATTTATTTACTTAATGAATCACACAGATAGTAGGTGTATGAAGTATTGAGGCAGCCTGCAGAGTTGCCCCAAGGTGTCACATTTGTACTGTGCCTTATGATTTATAATGTAATTTAAAATCCAGTCTTATCTTACATTTGCAGGGAACTTTTCAAGGTTTCATACACCTAGTAAGACACAATGCTGGGTCTCAGTTTTGGATTTTCTGGCTTCATATCTTGTGCTCTTTACAAATGCATTGAGAAAATCACACAGTGGAGTCAAGAGAGACTTATTGGAATTCTCACTGTGACACTTAGTAGCTATGTGACCTTGGGAAGGTCATTTAAACTCCCTCAGCTGCAATAAATTAAGTCCTTATGGGTTAAGATAGGAGACAATAAACCTAAGACTGCTTTGGAATGTATAAACTGTAGATCTCAAGCTTTACATGGAAAAGGATGACTGTTACAGAGATTAAATGGGGTATCTGGAGAGGCCATAATTATTTGTTGTTATTAGTAAAGCATTGACACTGTTTCTTGGTATATAGCCTAGCCTACACAGAAAATCACCTGGAAGCAGATCTTCTAACACTCTTGATCCCTCTTATCTATTCTTTTTCCCCTCCCATAGTACTTCTTTCCATCTAACTACTGTCAATGTCCTTATTTATTGTATCTATTGTCTGTCTTTCCTCCTGCTAGAATGGAAGTACCAGGAGGGACAGATTTTCACTGAGGAATGTTCAGCATCTAGAACAGAGCATCTGGCACATATTGGTCATTAATAAATATTTGATGAAATAAAAAATCTTTTTTTCTCTGGGGATCAATCCAGTGATCTCCTTCACTTATGCAAGAGCAGGTTTTCAGGGAGGGGGCATGAAATAAACACATCAACTTGCAAAGAGAACCTGGGCATTTACAAGGACTGAGAGCCAACTCCTCCTTTACAGGCTAGAAGCTTGGACCTCCAAGGGGCCCCCACTCCTGTTCAGAGCAGGACGAGTTATGAGACTGCTGACCTAGGGAGGGCAGAGCTCAGCTCCTTGACTTGGGCATAAAGCAGAGGCATAGAGATTTGTGATGAAGGTGACTTTGGCATAAGGTAGGACTGATTCTGGAAGGTCACCTAGAGCAGTGAGAGCGGTGCTGCCAAGCTCCATCCCTAGGAACTACGTTCTCAGCATCAAGCCTCCCTGGCTTTGAATTGTGTCTGTGAGCATCTGTGCTTTATCTAAATTTATTTGGTGCATCTAAATTTATTTGGTTAGCAAGATATGTCCTAAGGTAATTACTTCTTTGCTTTATGCCATTTTGATTAATGAAAAGTTTCATTGGATGCTCCGCTTTTGGATAGTAGGAGAGACACTTATATATACATACATTCATACTTGGTGCGTTCAGCCTTTGCCAGTGCATTGTTCATTTCTTAAAATGCATGATATAGAAAAAAAGTGCAAATTGCCCTTTCTCAGAGATGGTACCTCAGAATATGCTTTCTAGTGGAGAAGATGCAGAAACTCTTTCCTAAAATGTGTCCACAAAGCTGCTTCCCATGGAATTGAGGATGTGCTGCTTGGCTGACTTGTTAAGGTTGCAGGGGGGTGTATCTTTGATTAAAAATACACGTGCTTAAAAATGTATTCCCCTCACCTTATGACATGTATAATAGAGAAATATTTTTTTCCAGGAATGGAAACCACTATTTACCACTATTTTAATATCTGGGCTTCCTTTCTTGCTCTCCCTCTTTTGAGTGGTGGTATGTGTGCATGTGAGCTACCCTCCGTCCAAGGTCGGGGCAGTGGCCTAGAGTGCCAGGCTGCGATGGCGCAGGAACAGGCAAGAGGAGCTACCCAGCATCCGAGGTCAGGGGCGGCAGCCGGGAGGAGATACCCCGCGTCCCCACATCCGAGGCCAGGGGCGGTGCCCGAGGCCAAGGGTGACAGCAGGAAGGAGCAACTCCACGCCCGAGGCCAGGGCAGCGACCGGGAGCAACAACCCCATGCCCAAGGCTAGGGGTGGTGGCCAGGAGGGGCAATCCCATGTCCAAGGAGTGGTGGCTGTGCGGGCACAGGAGGGCCTAGAGGAGCTATCCCACGTTGAAAGTCAGGAAGGGTGGTGGGAGGAGATACCCCTCATCCAAGGTAAGGAGCAGTGGCTGTGCTTTGCTGGAGCAGCCATGAAGAGATAGCCCATGCCCAAGGTAAGAGAAATTCAGGTAAGTTGGTAGGTGTTGCAAGAGTGCATCAGAGGGCAGACACACTGAAACCACACTCACAGAAATCTAGTCAATCTAATCACACTAGGACCACAGCCTTGTCTAACTCAATGAGACTAAGCCATGCCCGTGGGGCAACCCAAGACGGGTGGGTCATGGTGGAGAGGTCTGACAGATTGTGGTCTACTGAAGAAGGGAATGGCAAACCACTTCAGTATTCTTCCCTTGAGAACCCCATGAACAGTATGAAAAGGCAAAGTGATAGGATACTGAAAGAGGTAATCCCCAGGTCATTAGGTGCCCACTATGCTACTGGAGGTCAGTGGAGAAATAACTCCAGAAAGAATGAAGGGTTGGAGCCAAAGCTAAAACATACCCAGCTATGGATGTAATTGGTGATAGAAGCAAGATCCTATGCTGTAAAGAGCAATATTGCATAGGAACCTGGAATGTCAGGTCCATGAATCATGGCAAATTGGAAGTGGTCAAACAGGAGATGGCAAGAGTGAATGTCAACATTCTAGGAATCAGTGAACTAAAATGGACTGGAATGGGTGAATTTAACTCAGATGACTATTATATCTACTACTGTGAGCAAGAATCCCTCAGAAGAACTGGAGTAGCCATTATGGTCAACAGAAGAGTCCGAAATGCAGTACTTGGATGCGATCTCAAAAACGACGGAATGATCTCTGTTTGTCTCCAAGGCAAACCATTCAATATCACAGTAATCCAAGTCTATGCCTCAACCAGTAACGCTGAAGAAGCTGAAGTTGAACGGTTTTATGAAGACCTACAAGAACTTTTAGAACTAACACCCCCCAAAAATGTCCTTTTCATTATAGGGGACTAGAATGCAAAAGTAGGAAGTCAAGAAACACCTGGAGTAACAGGCAAATTTGGCCTTGGAATGCGGAAGAAGCAGGGCAAAGACTAATAGAGTTTTGCCAAGAAAATGCACTGGTCATAGCAAACACCTCCTTCCAACAACACAAGAGAAGACGCTACACATGGACATCACCAGATGGTCAACACCGAAATCAGACTGATTGTATTCTTTGCAGCCAAAGATGGAGAAGCTCTATACAGTCAACAAAAACAAGACCAGGAGCTGACTGTGGCTCAGATCAGGAACTCCTTATTACCAAATTCAGACTTTAATCGAAGAAAGTAGGGAAAACCGCTAGACCATTTAGGTATGACCTAAATCAAATCCCTTATGATTATACAGTGGAAGTGAGAAATAGATTTAAGGGCCTAGATCTGATAGATAGAGTGCCTGATGAACTATGGAATGAGGTTCATAACATTGTACAGGAGACAGGGATCAAGACCATCCCCATGGAAAAGAAATGCAAAAAAGCAAAATGGCTGTCTGGGGAGGCCTTACAAATAGCTGTGAAAAGAAGAGAAGCAAAAAGCCAAAGAGAAAAGGAAAGATATAAGTTTCTGAATGCAGAGTTCCAAAGAATAGCAAGGAGAGATAAGAGATAAGAAAGCCTTCTTCAGCGATCAATGCAAAGAAGTAGAGGAAAACAACAGAATGGGAAAGACTAGAGATCTCTTCAAGAAAATTAGATATACCAAGGGAACATTTCATGCAAAGATGGGCTCGATAAAGGACAGAAATGGTATGGACCTAACAGAAGGTATTAAGAAGAGGTGGCAAGAATACACAGAAGAACTGTACAAAAAGGATCCTCATGACGATGGTGTGATCACTCATCTAGAGCCAGACATCCTGGAATGTGAAGTCAAGTGGGCCTTTGAAAGCATCACTACAAACAAAGCTAGTGGAGGTGATGGAATTCCAGTGGAGCTGTTTCAAATCTTGAAAGATGATGCTGTGAAAGTGCTGCACTCAATATGTCAGCAAATTTGGAAAACTCAGCAGTGGCCACAGGGCTGGAAAAGGTCAGTTTTCATTCGAATTCCAAAGAAAGTCAATGCCAAAGAATGCTCAAACTACCGCACATGAATGCTCATCTCACACACTAGTAAAGTAATGCTCAAAATTCTCCGAGCCAGCCTTCAGCAATACGTGAACCATGAACTTCTGGCATGAACTTCTGGATGTTCAAGCTGGTTTTAGAAAAGGCAGAGGAACCAGAGATCAAATTGCCAACATCCGCTGGATCATGGAAAAAGCAAGAGAGTTCCAAAAGAACATCTATTTCTGTTTTATTGACTATGCCAAAGCCTTTGACTGTGTGGATCACAAGAAACTGTGGAAAATTCTGAAATTGATGGGAATACCAGATCACCTAACCTGCCTCTTGAGAAATCTGTATGCAGGCCAGGAAGCAACAGTTAGAACTGGACATGGAACAACAAACTGGTTCCAAATAGGAAAAGGAGTACATCAAAGCTGTATATTGTCCCCCTGCTTATTTAACTCCTATACAGAGTACATCATGAGAAATGCTGGACTGGAAGAAACACAAGCTGGAATCAAGATTGCTGGGAGAAATATCAATAACCTCAGATATGCAGATGACACCACCCTTATGGCAGAAAGTGAAGAGGAACTAAAAAGCCTCTTGATGAAAGCAAAAGAAGAGAGTGAAAAAGTTGGCTTAAAGCTCAACATTCAGAAAACGAAGATCATGGCATCCAGTCCAATCACTCCATGGGAAATAGATGGGGAAACAGTGTCAGACTTTATTTTTTTGGGCTCTAAAATCACTGCAGATGGTGACTGCAAACCATGAAATTAAAAGACGCTTACTCCTTGGAAGAAAAGTTATGAGTAACCTAGATAGCATATTCAAAAGCGGAGACATTACTTTGCCGACTAAGGTCCGTCTAGTCAAGGCTATGGTTTTTCCTGTGGTCATGTATGGATGTGAGAGTTGGACTGTGAAGAAAGCTGAGTACCGAAGAACTGATGCTTTTGAACTGTGGTGTTGGTGAAGACTCTTGAGAGTCCCTTGGACTGCAAGGAGATCCAACCAGTCCATTCTAAAGGAGATCAACCCTGGGATTTCTTTGGAAGGAATGATGCTAAAGCTGAAACTCCAGTACTTTGGCCACCTCATGTGAAGAGTTGACTTATTGGAGAAGACTTGGATGCTGGGAGGGATTGGGGGCAGGAGGAGAAGGGGATGACAGGATGAGATGGCTGGATGGCATCACCGACTCTATGGACACGACTCTGAGTGAACTCCGGGAGTTGGTGATGGACAGGGAGGCCTGGCGTGCTGTGATTCATGGGGTCGCGAAGAGTCGGACATGACTGAGCGACTGAATTGAACTGATGTGTGCATGTGTGTGACAGAGAGAGAGAGAGAGAGAGAGAGAGAGAGAGAGAGAGAGAGAGAATATGAACTAGTGACTCTTGGCCCTCTTAAAACTGCTGATCCCACAGAATGGTCACAACTCTTATTTAAAATAGCCACGGCAGATTTTAATAAAAGTTGCAGTAGAGAGAAGAACTGTTACTTGGATGACTCCAAGCCCTTACCAGCCAGGCACCGACTTCCAAAGCAGAAAAGCAGGTTCAGGGTCCTAGTAGGGAGAGGCGGGGTGGAGCTGGGATTCTGATGGGCTGGGTCATCAATTCCTCTTATGTCCATTGGGTTTCAGAATCCAAGAGGTCCATCCTCACTACACCTCCCAGTCTTGCCTAGCTGCCATCTGATCGTCTGAAAATGCAACTCTGAGGGAGAGAAGGCAATATCCCAGAAGGTTTAACTGCCTTCAGGAGCCCAGACTCTTCCAACTATCTTGGTGTAGTCAGAACTTGAGTAGCAAGTTAAGCTAGAGGAAAATCAGTTAGCAAAAGCAAAGCAGAAACTGGTCAAAGAGTGCTCCAGGGAAGTGAAGGTGGAGAGAGGATGGAAGAGCAAAGTTTGCCCTCTGTGTTTCTAGAATGTTCTCCTTCCCCTAATTTCAAAGCACTGAGTCACAGACTAGGATAGAATACCATCAGGGAGAAGGATGAGGACCCTTTTCTGTTCCTTACTCAATGTCATCCAGCTTCTTTCTCAACAGAGACTTGCCTTCTGGACCAATGATGATCGCAGCACTCTGCTTTAGTCTGCCAGATCTCCTCGCTGAGCAGGGCTCCTGCATCTGCCTCTGTATGTCCCAGGCTTGCTTATTCCTGGAGCCTTCCCTGGGCTTTTTGGAAAACCCAGCACTGCATCTTTAAGGACCAAATTAAAGAGAAAAGATACGTTGTTGTTGAGTACATACTGTATTTAACGTTTTTTAATCCCAGAGAAGTGAAATGCAACATCTGTTTGAGTTTATGTAATGTCCAAAGACTGACAATTCAGAATTTCCTAATTAAAGTCATTTTTAAGGCACTCTGCAGAGCCAGCTTTCATTCTCTTCCTTCATTGGGTTTTTCTCCAAACTGTAGCAGAATACCGGGGTTCTCTTTCTTCAAAATGATACACACATGCTCATGCTTTGAACCTGCTCTTTGTCCTGACAACACAGAAAACAGCACAGTTCCAATTGGGAAACAGGACAGGAAGGAAATACATGTGGGGAGGTGGGGCAGAAGAACATGGAGAAGATGTACAATTTGATGAACTAACACAGTGGGAGCAGAAAAGTGAAGAGCCAGAAGGGAAATGGGACAGGGTGGGGTGGGCCAGATGGCTGGCAGCCAGTAAAAAATAGGCTACATTTCCCAGTGATGTTTCAATTAATTTAGCTGGTTCCTTTTTTTTTTTTTTTTTAAGATGGAGCTGATATAAGGGAGGTGTCTCAAAATTATGGCAAGTGTGTACACAGTAAGTGTGCCTGCTTGTGCTCATGCACTGAAGAAGGTTTGATTTTAGACACAGGTGTGATTTAGGAGCTCTAAAAAGCCCCCTTTTGATAAAAAATAATATCCCTTACTGGCCCACAGCTGTGCCTGAAATTCCCACCATGAGAGCCATACTTTCAGATTAAGGCAAAATCTATAGCCCCTATTAAAATATAAATGTCACCGGAGAGGGTAACACTCAACTCTTTAGCACCCACTGACTGAACTGTCTGTTTCCTATCCAGAGTAGGACCCTGAGAGATGGGATGGAGGGGTGGGCACATTCTGACAGTTGGGGGAAGAAGGCTTGGTGATGTGGGCCGCAGGAGGGGGACAGGTTGGGCAGCTGAGGGTGTGTGACATTGTATTAATAGTTGCTCCAGGAGGCTACTCAGGGGCAAAAGAGTAACCCTTGGAGGGATGGGGTAGCAAAAATAACTCCTCCCACATCACAGGTTTCCTTAGTGTGTGTGTGTGTGTGTGTGTGTGTGTGTGTGTGTGTGGTATATCTAACAGTTTGTAAATATTACAACATTCTGGGTATATGCCCAATATATTGGGCTGGTCAAAAAAGTTCATTCATAACGTATTATGGAAAAACCCAAATGGGCTTTTTGGCCAACCCAACAGAATTCACTCAGGCCTTTTAAGAACAGAGTACATCTCTGTATGTCCCTACGGTGTGTATACAGTCTGTGCACATGTGTACACACACCTTTCCTCATACTCCACAGTAAGAGATCTTGTAAGCCATCAGGGATTTGGATGGGTCCTGTTCTTGGGGAAAGGACTGGCTTGGGGCAGGCAACATGGCTCCTTTCTTCGTTATCAGCAGATTTTCGTTCAGTTCAAGTGGCTCTGCAGAAATGGCCAAGGCTTGGGTTATAAACACTGGGCGTGGGCCTTTCCATCTGGACTGGGGTTTGGAGGCATTCATGTGGACTTGGGGATCCTGGGGGAGGGGCAAGTGGAGAGCAAATTTGGCAAAGGGTAGGTCTGAGATCAGCCCCAGGCTGCGTGCAGGAACCACGCGGGTACAGCAGGCAGGATCTGCCAGCTCTCTAGGGGTTTGCTCTGGTTGACTGACCTAATGGGGAAGAGTCAGAAATGAGGAAGATTCAGGGCTGGAGGAGTGGGAGGAGAACTCGTCATTCCTCAATGGCCTTTTCCTATTCTTGGCACAGAAGAAAACTTGGGAAATCACGGATGAAGAATGTGGGCAGGGGGAGGGGCAAAGGTGGGAAGACACTAGAAGTGCTTCTCAATCCTAGTCTCACATTAGGATCATCTGCGTGACTTTCTAAAAACACCCGTCCCAGGCCCCATCCCCAAAGATTCTGTTGGAATGCGGTTGGGGAGGGGATCAGACATGAGTTTTCTGTAAGCTCCTTGGTGTCTCAAAAGTACATGTGGCGTTAGTTGAGAAGACAGCACCAGAGCAATCCAGAAGTCTTGTTCTGAGAGGGCCAGGCTGGAGCTGACTGGTCAGTCCCCACCATCGTATGAAGGAGAAGAGGTGGGTCGATATGAGGGGGGACAGTGGGGGACGATTCTGAGAACTTCCATTTGGACAGTCAAGCATCTACTAGTTTGTTTGGCTTTACAGCCTCACTAGGTCTCTAATCCACTTCTGGTTTAAAATCTGTCTGAGGTGGAGGTGTTTGGGCACAGGGAGAGAATCCCCCCGCCCCCCGCCCCCGCCGCCCCCCGCCCCATTTCCTGTCACTTCAAAGAGGAGTAATTCACTGTGCTGTATGGGGCCAAGAAGACAAATTCTGGGGTGAGATGGGAGTAGATTTTTCTGTTATATAATAAACACATGTTTCATAAATAAATAAACAAACCAGTAAGCAAGGCAATAAACAAAATAATGCACACAGTTTCTGCTCTCTTAAAGTGGTTCTCTCCTCACCCCATTGATCCTGGTGGCATACACGTGGCCCTTGGTCACCTGAAGGTGACCAGCCCAGTCGTATGGAGGAAGTAGGACTGCTTTGGCCCCGGCTCTGCAAGGATCAGAGGAATCTAGAGAGAGTATTAACACTGGCCACCCGTGTGGTGGAGGGAGAAAGAGTGGAGATATATATTCCCTCTGTTTTTCATCCAAAAGTATAGGGAGGGAAGTTAGGGCTTGGGAACCAATGCTGGAACATTTTAGGTATCTGAAGTCCAAACTGACCGCACTTCATCCCAGCTTCACTTAGAGGTGTGGGGATGGACTTGAGATCTGGATGGACCCAATCTTTCCACACAAAAAGATACAGCAGGCACAACTCCCGCTTCAACACAGCTCCCCAGGAGCCAACCAGCCAGGCTGTGGAGAGTGCTGCACGGCATGTGGTGGGGTGGGAGGGAGGACAGGCCATGCGATGAGGGAATGGGAGGATGGTGAGGAGACAGGTAGGGTGGCGCCCGTTTTAGTGGGAAGGCAGCTATCCAGGGCTTCCGCTTCTGGAGCCAGCAGCCATTGCTCACTTCCTCCTCTTTAGTCTCTGCCATGTGGTTCTGCTCCTGGGCGTGCCTTGTTCTACTAGGTGACCTGTATGTGGACATGGAGACATGTAAATAAAATGGGCATTAAGACAGTGGCCAAAGAATGTTATTCCTTAAAAGCAGATGTTTATAATCTGGGCTTCATAAGTAGATTGCAAGGGGACAATGACCCTGAGACTTTTATGCAAAATTATGAGTACT
This sequence comes from Capra hircus, assembly GCF_001704415.2. Classification (NCBI taxonomy): domain Eukaryota; kingdom Metazoa; phylum Chordata; class Mammalia; order Artiodactyla; family Bovidae; genus Capra; species Capra hircus. Next base: position 117,353,485 of record NC_030810.1, read on the forward strand.
TATTTACATATGCATTGCTCTGTCAAGACAGTCTATAGTATTTATGTGGCTGTTAAGCACAAACAATATTAGATTCTAGATCGGCTATAAGTGTAACCCACTAGCAAGGCACAAAAGGGTCTACAGAAATGGGTGGGAATTCCAGACCCTCTATGGCTTTGGTTCTCAGTATCCAAAGGCACAAGGGAATTTGTAAGAATTGCTGATTCACCAGAACTCTATCTATGGCTCTCCCAGTATACCTGCGCATGGGCATATATTCGAGCTCTGCTAAAACATTTTGAATGTGAATCTGTATTACTCAACTTAGAGTTGTTGATCAATTTTTCTTCTTTCAAAAAGACTGTTTTGGGGGAGTACTTGCATATATGGTAAGTTGTGGTCCTAAAGAAGTGAACCGAATTTTTAAAATAAAAAGAGTATTTTTGAATGCATGAACGGAGTTGTTTTGAGATAAATCCAAGCATTGGACATCTTCCTCTTGCTTTCCTGATCATTTGTTTATGCTTCGTATCATTGGATTGTTATTATGCGGGGTTGGTTATAGCAATGTACTACTATAATGGCACAATGAGTTTTTGTGATTCCAAATGAACACAGTTGCATTCAGATTTTAGGCATGGTTTCAGTTTCAGAAAGAAAAAAAAACCCCTGAAATTCTTATAGAGATGGTGAAATAAACTTGTTCCAACTGTTTGAAGTTTGCAGACAACCCCACTATATATACAAATGAGGACTTAATAGCCTAGAAGCCATTCTAGAAACTGTCCCTCCCTTCATCTTGTGCTCTGGAATAACTGCTCCCCTTCCTGCAGTGAGAGACTGCTTGTGCTGGGCTCTGCCAGCCTTTGATGTTATGCATGCCACAGAGAGACACATACGGTGCGTGATGGGGAAGAGTGGGGGTACTGCGTGGATACAGGTGTGCAGAGGCTTGGAGACAACCTCAGAATCTGTCTACTGCTCATGGACCACAGTGGAGAGATACCTGTGTGCAAAAGTCACATCATCGTGATGACCACTTTATATGACTATTATATTTATTATCATATTCCTATTATAGTAGTTATCCAATAAGGATGCCTTTAGAGTAGCATAATTTTTGCACAAAATTTTTTTTCAACTACATAGTTGAGTTCCATCTATCAATTTTCCTCAAGGCAAGGCACAAGAAGCTTAGAGTTCTCTGTCAATGTGCTCCCACAAACCTAAAAACTTTAAGGGAGTGACTGTGGCACTGAGGACAGGTTTTCTTCCCATTTTACAGATGGAAAAGTGCAGGTGATCTGTATGAGAAGTCTTGCCTAATAAAGTCAATTCAACATCAGGCCTTAAGGGTTCTCAGGTTTCCTCATCCACAAGACCTCCTGAGCACTTGAAATAGGCTTGGGAAATGACTCTTTCTCTACTGAAGAGGAAAAGACAAGATTGTTCTGGCTGCAGAAAGTTTGGAATCCAGCTGAGTTTAGAGTTGCTTATCCTCTCATAAGAAATGGCCCATTTCCTTTATGATAAACACGCCCAAAGATAGCATTTCTCCTTGCTATTGTGAATGGCTTTTCAGAGGTGGTATTTTCTTGTTGTTTCTTCAGGTGAGATAGTGAGTCTTTAGTCCCTGATGTGTGTGTGTGTGTGTGTGTGGTGTGTGTGTGTGTGTGTGTGTGTACACTGTGTGTATGCATAAGCACTGTGCATGGAGAGGTGGGTGGGATAGTGCCTTGGTCCCTGTTCATCGGATATGCACACACAGAGTCCTTCTTTCTTTCCTAGTTAATTAGTAATAATAGCTTTCTATAGTTTCTGGTATATAAGGGAATGAAGTGGGAAATAATCTAATTGGCTGTTTTCCTTTCAAAGTCCAGTTTAATGAAATTGTTCTCAGCCTGAAATGCATGTATTATCTTTCCTGTTATTTTTCCAATTAATATTTCATTGGATCACGTCTATGAGGAATATTCTAATTGGTTTGAAGGGGTGGGGGGTGAGGGGATGAGAGCAGATGGAGAGATGACCAGCTGCTCCTCTCATCACCAGAGCCACGTATGCACTGATGCAGCTGTAGGTTTTCCCCAATGCCTTTCCTTGGAGGAGCTCAAAGAGCTTGACAGAGTGCTGCCTTGCTACCTTAACCATCCTCACTGATCTCTTGGGCCACAGACCAAGGGGCCTCCTGCCAAGGTCCCTGGGTTCGCTGAGATGTGTGACTCCAAAGGCAAGATGAGTAGCTCCTGTTCCCTGTGGGCATTGTCTACCTGCAGACTCTGTTCAGCCTACAAGAGCGAACACCTCTTATAGACCCTTGTTTTAAGAGTGAGTCTCCAGAGGGACCTCACAACCATACCTCCCCATATCTGCTCTTCTTGTGAAGAGAACAATGCATAGAAGATGGCATGGCAACAGGGCTGGGCCTGGGGTGAGGCAATCTGGGTGCCCAGGGCAGACACCGAAGGGGCCTCCCTCTCAGCAGATGCAGAATCAGTGTTTGCAAACAGGAGTGAGTGCCTTCTTTGATTTCCCAGGGCAGGCACCTTGGTTGGGTTTGTGTCTGGCCTGAAGCAAAGCGTTCCGTCCTCTCTCCTGTCTCCTCCTTGCTCCCCGTGATGTGGGGTCTCAGCCGTCTGAGCCCAGCCCCATGCCTAGCCATCTCTCTATTCAGATGCTTCACGTGCACTCGCAGAGCCCCTCACAGTCCCCAGGGAGGTCTGCATGCAGCTGGGCTGCTGCTCTGCGACTTGGCCTTCTCCTTTCTCCTATAACTTGAACGTCTATTTTCCATTCTCTTGGGCATTTCTGACCCAGTATTCAGCTGTTTTAAGGGTCAGGCCACATTTTCTGGGTTAGTGAAGGACAGATAGGAGCCAGAGGCAGAGAAGAGCCTCCTTTGCATGGCCATGTGACCTGCTGCCCAAAGGCCTGACTTCATGTTTGTTTTGGTGAGAAAAGATAGTAGGTTCTCTTTGGGATCACTCTCCAGCTGGGCAAAATTGCCTTTCTTCCCAGAAATTCTGTGGTGTGGCCAACCTGGGAGTGAGGCACAGATTGGGATGTGGGAGCAGAGGGCCTTGGGAAGCAGCCCTGAAGCAAGCTCTGTGGCTGGTCCAGGGTGGGGCATGTGAAATAGGGCCTTAGCAGGCAGGGCAGGCAGAGAGAGGGGCCATAGCCAATTATATTTCCAGTGTGGTGAGACAGCTTGGGGGTGGGGGGCAGTGTAGGAAGAAGTATTTCCTCCTTTTATGTGCACCCATGTGACCAAATCTGTAACGTTACCTACAAACTTGAAGTCCCAGCCAAGATCTGGTGCATCTTGCAGAGATGGGAACTGTGTAGAGACAGACAGGCCAGTGGAGACCCACATAAAGATATGTATACATATAATAATAAGAATAATTTCCCCCTCTGTATTTCTTGCCTGAGCCTATGATAGGAAAAATGTAGCTGTCCCTGGCTGGCTTCTCCAGGAGGTTTAAATAGGCAAATCATTTTGGGATTTCAAGTCTGGCCCAGATCTGATCAGCCTCTTTTCCTTTCTGAAAGATCTCTTGGAATTCCAGCTATAAATTCTTCCCAGAGCTGCTTTCTACAGGGCTATGTAGAGATCTGCTTTCTTTCCTTGACTGCCAGGGTCCAGGCCTCACCAACAAGGTGTCTGGGGGCCGGGTGAACTCAAGATGCCCACTATTCCCCACAAAGCCAGGCCTCCCCTGGCAGGGACAGTGGGCTTCCCTGAGATGGTCTTGGGCTTCCAATCTGATGGGGCTTGAAGGCCTGCAACTCTTCCTGGGCCCCATGATTCTACTGACATGACAAGACCTTACATCAGGCAGCACTTCAGACATTTTTGAGTGTTTCCAGACATCACATCGCTGTGTCTTCCTGACTACAATGTTGGCTGGGCTGTGCTAGTGCCTCTGTTAACAAAGGACGAAACAGGCTGAGATGAATGACATGATTTGTTGATGGTCTAGTTCATCAGCTGGGTTTAGAAGACTCAGATCTTTCGGAGGTCCTGGGCTCTGACCTCTGACTTCAGAGCACCCAAGTAGGCCTCCTTTCCAACATGGAAGAAGAGAGAAGTCACTGAAGACATAGATCCTAAGACCGCTGAACCCAGATTCCTCAGGAGAGCTTGCTCTGCCTGGTCAAAGTGCATCCAGAGATCAATTAGGGCGGCTGTGCACAGACTTCCCCTGCAAGGGAGTCACCCTGCCTTAGGAACAGCAGTGGAGAAAATGCTCCATGAGAGTGGAGGAAAGGAGAGGAGCCAGAAGACTGAAATTCAAATCTTAAGAGCACCATTGGTAGTAGTGTGACCTTGGACAGGTCACTTGACCTTCAAGTCTCTCATCTGTAAAATGGGGATATAAATTAGACCTTACAAGGTTATTGAGAATCAAGTCAAAAAGCATTTGTGTCTGTGCTATGCAGACTGCAACAAACTAATCAAATGGGAATTCTTGTTGTTATAAGGATTAGACCAATACTAAGAATTTCTATCCTGAATAGAGATGTTTTATACTCTATGTAAAGGGAAGAAAGCACCCTTTTTAAGCTGTAAAGTGCTGTAGACCTCAAAGGAATTGTTAGGAGGAATGAGGTTAATTAGTAACGGGATCCATCATGGGAGGGAGCATGGCTAACCAAGGTAAGCAGAAGGACTCCATTTCTCCAAAAGCATTCTTATGAGTGTTTAAAAATGGCCAAACAACCTTGGCTGTCCTCTAGTCACTGAGCTGGCAACTCTTCTGAAGGCCTTCCATAGGCAGATGTCCTAACTAAGAAACTGGAACCAGACGTACTCAAGATCTCAAAAGAAATTTATGGCAATAAGACTCTGGGGTAAAAATATCTCTGGGCACTGAGCTAGCTCACTCCACTCCCTTTCTATCTAAGGATCATTTAGGCTTAATTATAGAGTTCAGGCATTCATTGGGGTTTTGATTAATTTTCTTTCCAGCTTGAAGCATGTGTGAGTGTAGCAGGTCTCTGTGTGTGTGTGTTTACATCTTTTTTTGCAACTCAGTTGGGAGCTGGCTCTGGCAATGTTTAATTGTGCCCTCAGTTCTAACAAGAATAGTCAATGTGCCAACTGGAGCTTGGAAAGCCATTGTTTCCAATGCCTCCGCCCCATGGGCTGCTCCTGCTGCATTGAGGGGTGGAGGGTGGCAAGGCCTTGCTCAGCTGGGACCTCAGCTGTGGGATGCTTGCTTTCCTCCCCCTTTTGTGCTCTTGGTGTTTCAGGGATTCTGAGACCAGGAGAGTAGGTTTCCTACTCCACCGATCACCAGTACTGTGCTACAAGCTGGTGAGTGACAGCCAGCTCACCCACACTGCAGCCCCTGGCAGGAATGTTTTCTGGGCAAGTCTCCTTGTGGATTACACAGTTTTCTGCATAAGAAAGCAGTGTTACTTCTCTTAGTTTAATATGCCCACTTAGTTGACAGGTAGGGACTACATGACTGTGTAGGTGAAAGTGACCCGCTTCCTCCTTCCTTCTCTTCTGTGCTCTCCAGGCAGGGCAACTCAGGAGGCGCCACAGTGTAGCATCATGGCGAGAGATGTGGAGCCAAGTGGCTCAGTTTGAATCCCAACTCCCCATATTTTCCATTTGTGTGCCTATCCACTTAACCTCTGTGGATCTCAGTTTACTGTTACACTCCTAAGACTGTCTGGGGATGGGAAAATGCACGTGGAAGCCTTTTGTAAACTACTCCATAAATCACAGTTGTTTTATTTTACTGCTCAGAATGACTGCTGAGAACATGATTTTGACCTATGAGATATTCCTAGCTCCAGAAAAGAGCTGCAAAAAGGCCCATGGAAAAGAAGACAGAGAAAGAACTAGCTTCCAACCTTCTTGGGTGCTGTGGACCAAAGCAACAAGCTGGGAATGTAAGATGCTGCAAAGACCCAGACTAAGAGTTCAAATCAGTTGATATAGGTAAAAGAGAATCAGGAACATTCATTTCTTGGACATAACTGTTTTTTAAAGCATGGATTTCATTGTCTCTAGTGCTAAGAGGGTGAATGGCTCAAGGACTGTGACAATGTTTTGCCTGGAGCCAAGAGGAGAACTACGGGTCTCAGGTGAGTGTGACAATGCTGTGATACGAGATATGGGGACCCAGGTCTTCTCTCGGCTCTGCTGCTGATTATGACCCTGAGAATGATGTGACCCTGAATAGATGAGACCTCAATTTCCTTGAGATTATGGAAAAAAAAATCTCAAAGGAATCTATGAGGAATTTATGATTTAATAAAATGCTCTTTCCCACACAGCAATTAAAAACTCTTGTGCCACTAAGAGACTGTTGTGGTATGTATGTGTGTTTAGAATTCAAATATAGTACTAAGACTACCCAACTAAAACCTAATAGAGGCACCACACGAACCCCTTTAAACTGATGGCATCTGGTGTCAGACACAAGGACTGTCAGGGAAAGAAAGGCTTGATGGGAGGATGGAGGTGACCCAAACAGAGATTTCAAGATGAATTCACTCTTGTTGGAGAGCCTTTCATTTGGCAATATCTGATGAAGCTGAAAGGTAATGACCTATGGATGACAGAAAAGACGCTATTTCCTTGTAAAGCAACTCTAACTTCAAAATAATAGGCTGCAGAGCAACAGAACATTCTGCCAGGCTGACTTCAGAACTGAGATACCCAACTAAGAGTTCACAGCACTATCACTGACAGTAGTCATAATGTATATTTGCACAGTACCTTTAACTTTTATAAGTACATTCCTATTTCTCTCATTTTTGTTATTACCTAATTTTCCAGAAAACTTGCCCAGGGCAATTTCTTTTAAAACTCTAGAAAATGTGAGTTTTCAGTGGGAAAAAATGTCTAACCAAGTATGTAGCATTTATAAATACAGATATGCCCTTGAAAAAGTTATGCTATATGTAAACATAATTGTGTAAGTCATATCATATTTTCATGGGCAGAAATCATGTGTAGCATTTTGTAATATAAAAAAAACCTTTCCTCTTTAACCTTCTGTTTGTTACAATTTTAGATTTTTAAATATCAGGTTTTCTTAAAGTAGGGCCATAAGGATTAGATTTCAGGATCAGTATCCACACTCCAGAATTCCATAAGGGTAACATCTAATTCAATCACAGGGAGAGATTCCTATTTCTGATGTCAACATGGAAAATTAAGCAGCTTTGTATTTAAACCATGGAGCTCTCTGAGACTACCTCTCCCATAAAATAAGGAGAGATAGGAAAGGACAGGGAAATCCAAACGTAACAGTTGAACTGTTTCTAAATGGAATGTCTCTAGGTCTTCTGTGAGTCACTGCTGTGTCATGAATGTGGTGTTATAAATAGCTCAGCTTGCCATCAATAACTAATCTATAGACAGTAGTTGGTGGTTAGGATATGAGGTTAAAATTTGGAGTGGATCTGCTAAACTTCTCATGTAAATAAGCACCTACTCCTGTGACATGAAGTAACCTGAAGTAAATAAGACCAAACTCCATTTTTGATAAAAGTAATAAACAAGTCTTCCTGCTTTTTATTCTCCATCTTCAAACTCAGATAAAAGATAGATCAGTGGAGCCAACCATGGGATTATAATAATTGCATGAACGTTAACTCTCTCGGCTCTGAAATTAGGCTGGCAATATCCACTCATAAAATCCACAATGGTATTGTGGGAGTTTTAGAATTATTTTGCATGGAGGGTTTTGAACAAGGATCTATCTATCTATCTATCAAAATTAGCACTATCAAGAATAAAAGGAAAAGCTCTTTTGTAATGACTTTAAAGTTCTTTTTGTGGTGATCCTTATGGCAAAGATTGGATACCTTTAAAAACTTATATTGTCCTGACTAGAGGAAATATGGCCTTTCATCCTTATTGGTTGGATCTCACCAATACAGGTTTGTTTGCTGTGAGTAGCTCAGATTTTCATTAAGAGTCTGAAGTTAAGCATTATGAAGCACGTTCTCACAAATGCTCAAGCAGTTGAAGTTGAGCTTCTGTGAAACTGAGCTAAAATAAACATATACAGATACACAGCATATGTACTGTGTATGCAGAAAGGCTATAAGCACACAAGCAGATACAGCTAGCAGGTCCTGCCAGCAATCATGCTGGCATGGGTGTTTGCATGTGTGAATGTGTAACAGCTAAATGCTATCCTTACTTGTTGAAATGGTCTCGAAACTCTACATGGGTTCAAGCCTTATAAACAATTATCTTTTTGTAAATTAGGGCTGGTAATAGGAAGAGAAGCAGCAGCTGTAAACAAAATCACAATTTGGGTTTCAGTAAAAACATGGTGAAGGCCCCAAATGTCACAGCTATTGCAGAATTCAGAAACTATCTATCCAAATACTGTGATTGAGGATACTTTGAATAAACAGTTTTTGGAAAGATGTGGGTAGATGGAAATGCTGTCATCATCATCAACTAGAACCACCGTCAGCACCCTGGACAGTTCCTAGGAGGCTCTCCCTCGGAACAGAAGCAACATATTGTTTTCTTAGCGTTTCTTTCATTTCAGTAAGTGTGTTGATGATCTGATGATTAACTAATACATGCATAGGTATTACTTTGCAGTAACAAAGTTATCCCCTCCTCCTTCCATTGCCCATTCACTTTCATTCCGCCCCATTCCCCAGCACCCTCCAGTTAGACAATGGGACATATGTCTTACAAACACCTGATGTGGATGTTTTCACTCTCACTTCTAATTGGTTGGGAAGCAGCATTTGCCACAGGCACTGTTTAATTTTGTTTCCATCCCCTGCCTCTCACAGGAAAGAAATGGTCAATAGTTCAGATAAAAGAATCATCCTGGTCAGCTCCAAAATATGGCTACTTGCATGGCAATCACAGCAAGTCTTTCAGAGCAGCGATTTTCTTTATTCCTAAAAGGAAGGGATTTTTCCTAAGGACTATGGTTCTACCAACCAAGGAGCAGCTCTACTCTTCACAAGTGGCTGCAAAGGCTGGCAAACCATGAGGTCTGCTTTGGCTCAGAAACTCAGTTTGGCTCCTGCCACCCCTGGCTCACTGCATGTCTCAGTGGCATATGCTCCACACACAGTCAGGCCAGTCTGCTTCTACTTAGGAGGGATCACAACTAGAGGTGGCCCCCGCTTGGGCCTCCACATGAGGACCTGGGCATCGTTGGCATTGGGCTTCACTAGTGCGTTGGGGGGTATGGGCTCCATCCGGCTCAGGATCCGGGGCTGCTCCTGCTGAGTCCTGCCCACCAGGCGGGCCCGTTGCCCCAAAAGTTGAAGAGGGTCCACCTCAATGTCCACCCTCATCCTCCACTTGATGGTCTGCAGAATGATCTTCTCTTTCGTGGTCGTGTTCATGGCCACCAGCCAGGTAGTGAAACTTTGGTCCCTCTTGATCCGTGTGAGCAGCGGCACATTGCTGTCACTCACTGGCACCGCCCATGTCACACTGGGGTAGAAATTGTCATTCATGCTGACGGAGAACCTGGAGATCTTGTTGGTGGGGCCAACCAGGGTCACAGTTTCTGTGGTGTTCCCGTACCAAGGGTAGCTCACCCCATCTGAGTCACTGATGGCTTTCACTCTCCCTTCCCTCAAGTCAGGCAGTTCCCAGCTTGACCTGGCAAAGCAGAAGAGATGTACAAGAAAAGAAGAGGCTGAATGAATTTTTAAAAGCTGGAGAGGTGCCCACCACTTACTAACAGTCAACTTGGGCAAAATGGGAAGTTTAGAGGGGGAATTCAGGTAAAAAATGTCTATGCTGTGCTGCTTCAGGATTAAATGAGAACAAATCAAAACAGAACAAAAATGCAACACCAATACAAATCAAGTTAAGCCATAAGTAGTTCAAGAGAGAGCAAAAATCTCAAAGAAGCATTTGTGAGATCCACAAAGGCATCAACTATCTGCAACCGTATAATTGTAATGAACTATTTAGAGGTATTCAACTGAATAAAAATACTTTCTCAGGAAGTGTGAGCTTATGTAAGGTTTGTTTGTTAAGAAAAGATGGTGGTTGGAATTTGACATACTTGTAAGGAAGTTGCATGTGGAAAGGAGGGCAAAGAGAGCTAAGGTTAAAGGTTATACTGGTTTCATATGAAATCACAATAGTAGATTTCTACTCAACAAAGAAAAATGTTTAAATTCTAGTCATTGGCCAATCCAGTATTTAGAAAACCTGCACATAGAAACTTGTAATAGGAGATAAGGGTCACCTTTGGGAAACCACTTCAGTGTGCAAGTTGTGCCACAGATTGGCATACATAGTCTATTGTGCTGTTCTCCCATCACCTTTAAGTCCAGCCTGGAAGTTTAATTGCTTAGTTTAGCAAACACACCATTCTGGGCACTTTGTTACTCCTCCTGGCTGCTTCTAACTTTGAACGGAAGGAAGGAGGAGAAGATATGCCCATATTCTTAGCCCATGTTTCTCCTCCAATGCTATGGAATATTCTTCATCATCATCATAGCTGATACTTATTGAGTGCTTACTCTATTCCAACCACTGTGCTGAGTTTTTTATGTTATCTCAGTTAATGCTCAAAATATCTCACAAGATAAATATATTTTTATTTCCATTTATACTTGAGAGGATGGACACTTAAAAATATTAAGGCACATGCAAGAGTTCTACAAGCTGTAAGGCGTGGGGCTGGGAGTCGTCTGACTCCAAAGTCTATGCTTTTGACCACAAAGCAACAATGCCTTCTGAAGTGGCCTTACACGATGCTGGAAGAAGCCAGAGTGGAGGGGATTCAGGCTGTCCAATGATCTAGCAGCTCCCAGAGCAGCCATGGGAAGCTGGACTGGACGCTACTGGGGGCAGATATTGAGTCAGCAGAGTCTGGCTATGCAACCTCCATATATCCTTTCCTGGGACCAAGAATAACTCAGTAATATTGTGTAAGAATTTAATAATTAAGGAAAGAAAGGAGACTGCGCCACTCATCAGCAAAGAGGTAGTCTTGTTCTATACAATGTTCTTCCTCTTACAAAGTGACAGAGATCCTGCAGGACTTTATACCAATCACCTGAAAGGGAGCTACGTTGCCAGGTTAATACTGAACTGTCTCAGAATCCTTCACACAAGGACACTAACTGCTGCCTCCTGCTGCCACTGCCCCCACCCCACCCTCCACCCCAGCGTTCCCTATGCTAGTCAGACCCAGCCTGAAGGGAAGGGAAGGCTGGATTGCCTGGAGAGGAGGTGAGCTCACAGCTTCAAGAACCCTTTATCTTGCCTCCATGCCCTTAATAACTGCTGGCAATAACTGCAGTGTATAATGGTTAGCAGAAACTAAGTAAGAGGAATTGACTTGGTGCAGAAAGTTAGAGATTTTGTTACAATTTTGTTACCTGTGCTAGTTGTAGCTGGACCAAGGAGTAGCTGCCAGATAATTCTATAGCTGCTTATTACTGTACAAAGGGGAATAAGTGTTGTTTGAGTGGGATATAATCATACAAGGGTCAGGTCAAGTGAGAACCGAACTGCTTGCTGGGTTGATGAAACAACCACACTGGAGGTAGCTTTGTGTCCCAAGTCAAAGGATTGCTACAATTATTCAGTCACAAGGCACTCATTTTCTGTGTTGCTCCAACCTACTTCTTCACTGGTTACAGTGACCAGGCTCCGCTGGCCTGTGGTTTCCTCTGTGGGACTGGAGGACAAGTATTCTCAATAGTGTAAAACTGTACTTGCTCTCCTGTCCTAAACACTGGGCCGGCTGTAGAATGTTGTTTAGGGAATTTGGCTTGTTATAATGCTGTCCTTTTCTGGGCTGAATATCTTGCCATTTAATTATTTTTTTCTATAAAGTATTTACAGTTCATACTTTGCCTCTATTTTCCTACACAAAATTATGTGAGCAGAGACTTGGGCCCAAAGCTTAGTTTGGTCCCAGATTTTCTGAAAACAGAGATAATAAAATAAAGTTGCACTCTTGTGCCTATCTTGAAAGAGAAAGATGATACCCTTGTCTTAGAAGATTCTCTGGAACAGAGAAGTGAAACAGGCTTCTTAATCATCACAATGGTCATGAACTTGAGCAAATTCCAGGAGACAGTGAAAGACAGGGAAGTCCGGAGTGCTGCAGTCCATGGGGTCGCAAAGAGACATGACTTAGCAACTGAACAACAATCATCACATCAACACAAATGCATCTGGAAAGTGTAGCCAGTGAATGTGGTGACCTTGGGAGGCTACACATTTGTTCATTCCACCCATTGCTGTGACTTTGTCCACTGGTCTATTGGAAATCCCTCAGGTCTGAGGTATGGTCTCTTTCACAGCTCCAGGTGCCCCAGGACTACTACAATGGTTAAGGAAGTGTTTGATTTTGGAAGCAGCCAAAACTCACTGACTTAAGCCTAGTGATTGAGAGTAGGTTTCTTTTTGAAAAGTATCATATCATCTTTCTATTATGAGAAATAGTTATTAATGTGCATTCCAAGGTAGTGGATTTTTACAAAAAGAGTTATGCCTATAAAATGCATAACTGGTTAATGCAGCTTTTGTAATAGTTTGCAGAGATCCCTGATAAGTTCCAAAAATAGCACCACTAGAATCATTCTATAACTATTACAACTACTTCAAATGAGATGCCAGAATCACTTCAAATTACACATGACCTAAACTAAATCACCACATCCGCCATAAACTTGGGCTTCCCTGATAGCTCAGTTGGTAAAATATCAGCCTGCAATGCAGGAGACCGCTGTTCAATTCTTGGGTTGGGAAGATCTGCTGGAGAAGGGCTAGGCTACCCACTCCAGTATTCTTGGGCTTCCCATGTGGCTCAGCTGGTAAAGAATCCACCTGCAATGTGGGAGACCTGGGTTCAATGCCTGGGTTGGGAAGATTGCCTGGAGAAGGGAATGGCTACCCACTCCAGTATTCCAGCCTGGAGAATTCCATGGACAGTAAAGTCGATGGGGGTCACAAAGAGTTGGACATGACTGAGCGACCTTCAGCATAAACTTGGTCCTTTCACCCTGTCTCTGCTGCAGGCATTGGCCCACTGCTCATCCCATCTTCCAGGCCAGAAGTGTGATCATTTTTGGCTCTTCCTCTGCCCTGTCCTAGACTGCCACAGCCACTGTGTTACTGCATATTGTGAATTTTTTCCCATAGGTGATGCTTGACTTTATCTCCCTTTCTCCATCAAACTCTCACTGCCCTCGTTTAAGCCAAGCCCTCAGCATCTCTTACCTGGTCTACTATAATGGTCCACAACTGGTCTCTCTGCATCCAACTCTGATTCCTCTTAAATTCATCTTCCAGGCTGCACTGATGTTCAAATATGCAGATATGATTATGTCTTTTCTCTGCCTAAAACCCTTCATAGTCTCCTTTACATGGACATCACTGGCACAACCTACAGGAAAAATTTAAGTTCCTTAATAGGACATTTGTGGCCCTCTGTGGCCTGGCCTTCCTGTCCCCATAAACCATGCTGTTTCTCACCTCTGGCCCTTTGCTCATGCTGTGCCCTCTGCCTGCACTGCTCTTTCCTCTCCTAAAGTTTACTGTGTGTAACTGCCTGATATTTGAGGATCATTGCATGTACTATCTCCTCCAGGAAGCTTTCTTCTGCATTTCCATGGATATCTCCAGGTCTTTATAAGTCCTGGATTTTAATTATCTGGAAGGCTTTACCCTTTGCCCCCATCATTCCTGGCAATCTTTCCTGATTTCCTGAATCTCAGTGCAATCTTTCCTGATCACCATATTTAAAATCAAAACTTCTTGCCCCAGCCCTCCGCATCCCCCATCTTTGCTTCATTTTTCTCCACAGCAGTCTAATATACAATATTAGACATATGCAGAGTACATATATTTAACTTATATGTTTATTTAACTTATACACAGGGTACATCATGCAAAATGCCAGTCTAGATGAATCAGAAGCTGGAATCAAGATAACCAATAACCTCACATATGTAGATGACACTGCCCTAATGGCAGAAAGCAAAGAGGAACTAAAGAGACTCCTGATGAAGGTAAAAGAGAGTAAAAAGGCTGGTTTAAAACTCAACATTAAAAAAACTAAGATCATGGCATCCAGTTCCATTGCTTCATGGCAAGTAGATGGGGAAAAGATGGACAGTGACAGACTTTATTTTCTTGGGCTCCAAAATCACTGGATGGTGACTGCAACCATGAAATTAAAAGATGCTTGCACCTTGGAAGAAAAGCTATGACAAACCTAGACATTAAAAAGGAGAGACATCACTTTTCTGATAAAGGTCCATGGTTTTTCCAGTAGTCATGTATGGATGTGAGAGTTAGAAAGAAGACTGAGCGCTGAGGAATTGATGCTCTCAAAGGGTAGTGCTGGAGAAGACTCTTAAGAATCCCTTGGACTGCAAGGATATCAAACCAGTTAACCCTAAAGGAAACCAACCCGGAGTATTCACTAGAAGGACTGATGCTGAAGGTGAAGCTCCAATACTTGGGCTACCTGATGTGAAGAGCTGACTCATTGGAAAAGCCCCTGATGCTGGGAAAGATTGAAAGCAAGAGAAGAAGGGGCCGAAAGAGGATGAGATGGCTGGATGGCATCACTGACTCAATGGACATGAGTTTGAGTAAACTCCGGGAGATAGGAAAGGACAGGGAAGCTTGGCATGGTGCAGTCAATGGGATTTCAAAGAGCCGGACATGACTTAGCAACTGAACAACCACAACATATTATATAACTTACTTATCCCTTGGAGAAGGGAATGGCAACCCACACCAGTATTCTTGCCTAGAGAATCCCATGGACAGAGGAACCTGGTGGGCTACAGTCCATAGGGTCGCAAAGAGTCAGACATGACTGAAGTGACTGAGCACAGCGCAAGGAACAGAGATGGGACAGGGTTAGAGAGAAAGGAAACAAACAACCACAGGACCCTTGCATGTGCAAGCACTTGGCTGCAACTGTAAGAGGCAGGGACTATTATGTGGTGTTCTTACATGAGGAAAGGGGGAGGAAATAGCAACCCACTCCAGTAGTCTTGCCTGGAAAATCCCCTGGACAGAGGAGCGTGGTGGGTTACAGTCCACGTGGCCACAAAAGTGCTGGGCATGACTTAGCGACTGAGCATGGATAAGGAAAAGAGAACTATGCAAAGTCATACAGATGGGGAAGGGGCGGTGCCAGGATTTAAAGCCGAATCTCCTTGACCTCAAACTCTTGCCTTTTCTACTGCATCACACTTGTGGGAACAGCTCCTCTGAGTTTTATATCTCACCTTTCCTTCCTTGAAGTCTTTGGTGTGATGGATGGAGGAAGCACCAAGACTGCCCTCAGGAGTCTTGGATGTCAGTCCCAAGGTGGCTGCTGGCTGACCTTAGCAAGTCAGCCTCAGGCTGCTCATGTGTAAAATAGGAAGGAAAATAAGCCCACCTCTTTAATCTCAGGGCTATTCCAAGGATCAGATGAAGTGACGTGATGTGTGAACAACTGCTTTGTAAACTGTAACACACTAGGTCAATATTAATCCTTATCATCTCATTCCCCTCCTTCTCCAACAACCCTTCTCCTCATTGTGATAAACACAGTGTTTTTGTTTTAGACAATCAGCCATTGACCTGAAGCTCACAGCTAATGGACTCGCCAATGGAGCTGATAATGAACACATCCATTACTGCAACCTTCATGCTTTCTGAATCCCATTTCTAGAATAAAGACGCAAATCTCAATCAAACAAGCTTATGTGAAGCATTTCATTTAAATAACCAGTCCCTGGATTTAAGTACAGGCCTCCACCCAGACCCAGCTAGTTTTCCCAGTGTCCATGAGGGCCAGAGCAACCTCTCTAAAGGACCCTTGCTTTGCTCTCATGGAAGCCCTGTGGTCACCAAGTGGATGTGGGCAGGGGCAGCAGCATTCTTCAAGACAGGGAGTGGGCAGGTGTGCAGGGCACGGTTGATACTAACACCCTCTGATGGAGACTGGGATGGGAATCAGAGAACCACACACGAGATGATGGTTTCATGCCTGTATAGCTGCCAGGGAAGGCTCTGAGATCCTGGATGGTTCTAAACTGACTCCCCTCTCCCGAAGAGCACCCTCCCAGGCTACCCAGGTTCTTCCTTGGGCTCTGGTTCTGTCCAGCAACTAAAGGGTTAGTGTAGGCATGGCAGAGGACAAGTTCCACCGCTGAGCCTCAGTCCTGGTCATGTCACAGGCCCTGTTCTGAGAGTCTCTGGCCTAACCACCATCACAAGCCTGCTCTTAAAGGAAGTCTGACCACTGTGTAAACTTAACTGCATTTAGAAGGTGGAAAAGAGGCCCCTACCTTGTCTCTTTATGTCATGGTCTGAACCTATGGAGTTACCAGTCAGGAATGTGGGAAGTTTAAAGAGCACACCGGGGTTTCTGAGAATTCAGCTTCTTTTCTCCTGACTGTGCTAAGAGCCCTGTGCCCACGTCCCAGGAAACCTGCTCTGCATCACTTTTGGCACATGCAGCACCCAGAATCTTTCCTCCCCACGGCCCACTGCAGAAGAGGCTCTGAAACAGCAGTCCAAGGCAGGTGGGGAGGCTGAGAGGGAGAGGACGGAGACACGCCCCTTTGGAAAGAGTCGGTGGGGACAGGGCTCAGCACTGGGAGAGGGCTGAGGTGGGGGTGGGGTGAAGCCAGCACCCTGTGTCACCCAGGGGAGTCATGAAGTCCATGGGCCCTCGGCTCACTCAGGCACCAGTCCCAGCCCGGGTGCTGGCACATATACTGATTCTCAGATGGTCTGCACCATGATTACAGAGTAAGTTTTAAAATTAGGTTTTTCCTCATTCTGCTCTGTTTATGTCAGACTCTTGAGAAGCCTGTAAATACCACCCTCCCACCTCCCCCTTCCTTCCTGACCACATCCTTTTCTTTCTGGCATACAGGGAGGCATTTTTCCCCCCACAGCAGAAAGGACAATTTCCAGTGTTTTTAGAGTCATCAGTGTTGGGCAAGACTCCACGTTTGAGTGAAAGTCTTCTTTGGTAAGTCACCCTCATGTTCTGTTTAGACTGGGTGTCTCTACCACTGGAGACACCTTTTAGTATGTACTTATCCTTCACCACTGGGAGGTCAGTTACCATCTCGAAGCCCCTGTCTCAGAGGCCTCTGCTGGGCTGTCTTATTTGATAGCCCTGAGGTCTTGGATCAGTGGCCAGTTTTCTGGGTCATGTCTGGGGATGGTTTGTCTCTGACTCTCATTCTGAGTTTCTTGGAGCAAAGCGAGAGTGAGCTACAGGCCGGGGTAGCTTTACCCATGGAGCATCCTCACATACGCCTGTGGGGTGGGAATGATGAGCTATGGCCGCTACAGAGCTGACCAGGCCCTGGCACATGAGGGTCTGTATCTACCCTCAAAGCGCTCACAGCCAGCCTGAGGTGACAGACCATACCTCCTGATGAGTTGGAGACCAGAATTCACCTTTTCTCTCTATGTGCGTGGCCCCCATCCTGTTCCTCATCATTTCTCCTCTCACTGGGATGCTGCAATGCTGGGCCCCAGCTCTAAACTTACCTTACCCCCACAAGCCACAGACGTGGTTTTTAAGAAATGTAAGTCAGGTCATGCCTCACTTCTCTGAAAACTCCTACGATGGTATCCCTTGCACTTAACATCCACAATGCATTATTTTCCCCCTGTCAGTTCTCCAGCCTCATCTCCACTGCCTCCCCGGCTCCTTACACTCCACCAACACTGGCTGTCTTCACCCTGGAAAAAAACACCTTCCCACCTCTGGGCCTTGGGACTTGCTGTTCTCTTTGCCCAGAGCTCCCTTCTCCCAGTTCTTTCAATGCTTGACTCCTCTTCATCCTCATCCTCAATTTGCAGTTACAATTCACCTCCTGAGAGGGAGTGAACAACAGAGTGTGAACTTCCATGTGCTGCATCTGCAGCAGAGGGGATGACATGGGGAAGGCTCTTCAAGAGACCAGGGAGACAGGCCTGATATGGTAGCCAAAGGAATGCAAAGGGATTGGATGAAGAAGCACTGGGACAAGTGTCCTGGGGCTTCTGGCTTGGTGCTGAGTGCCCTCCTTCTGACAGTCAGCACTGCCCATGGGCCCGGCTCCCCAGGCAGTGGGAGAGGCCATAGGAGATGGGTGGTGGTGGGTGCACAATTCGGGCATGGCATCCCATGAGGCAGACAGATAGTGGACAGAGGAAGAGGGAAAGTGGACATGTGTTTTTTTTTCTTATTATTTTGGAATTCTGCTACTACAGGTAGAATCTTAGTTAAAATTTAAAAAAGATATTGTTGGGTGGAGACCATCAAAATGTTAAAAGTATGATGATAAGGTTATGGGTATTCCCTTTTATTTTTATTTTGTATGTTTTCTCATATAAAAGGGAGCTTCCCTGGTAGCTCAGTTGGTAAAGAATCTGCCTGCAGTACAGGAGACCTGGGTTTGATCCCTGGGTCAGCAACAGCCCCTGGAGAAGGAAATGGCAACCCACTCTAGTATCCTTACCTGGAAAATCCCATGGACAGAGGAGTCTGGCAGGCTGCAGTCCATGGGTTGCAAAGAGTTCGGCATGACTGAGTGACTAACACTGGGTCACTGGGCTTATATAAAAAATAATTAATGTGTATCTATTCTGCAATCAGAAGTGATGAGATGCTTCACAGGATTGCATATCATGAGCATGACGCATTCGAGAAGAAAAAAGAGGAAGAGGAGTGGCAACATAATGTAAGATGAATTGAGCTGGGCAGGCGAGTGGCGACTGGAGGCGACACGGGGAGGCAGCGGGTGCGGCTGACACTGACCTGTGTGTAGCTCTGGACAGCGCTTCCTGACGCACCACACAGCCTTGGGCAAACAGCTAGGCTTCTCAGGTTTTCAGTTTCCAACAAGGATGGGAATAATAATAAAACCTATCTTACATGTTGCTTTTAGAAATAAATGAGAAAGCTTTGCAAAGCAATCTCTTTAGTGCCTGGCACAGAGTAGGTGCTTCATGAATGATAACTGTAATTATGGACACAGCTCATTTAGGGAGAATGTTGACTGGCTGGGACCCAAGCATCCTCAAAGGGTAAGAGGTATTTCCTCCTTTTATGCAGGTAATGTGGCTACCTAAGTATATTCCCTCCATCCCAGCTATGGTTTTTCCAGTAGTCATGTATGGATGTGAGAGTTGGACCATAAAGAAAGCTGTGAAAGTCGCTCAGTCATGTTCAACTCTTTGAGACCCCTCTTGGAATTCTCTAGGCCAGAATACTGGAGTGGGTAGCCTTTCCCTTCTCCAGGGGATCTTCCCAACCCAAGGATTGAACCCAGGTCTCCCGCATTGCAGGAAGATGCTTTACCAGCTGAGCTACAAGGGAAGCCCAAGAATACTGGAGTGAGTAGCCTATCCCTTCTCCAGAGGATCTTCCCAACAAAGGAAATCAAACTGGGGTCTCCTGCATTGCAGGTGGATTCTTTACCAACTGAACTATCAAGGAAAGCTGAGTGCTGAAGAATTGATGCTTTTGAATTGTGGTGTTTAAAAAGACTCTTGATTCATGTTGATGTATTGCAAAATCAATACAATATTGTAAAGTAATTAGCCTCCAATTAAAATAAGTAAATTTAAATTAAAAACAAAAAGACTCTTGAGAGTCTCTTTGACAGCAGGAGATCAAACCAGTCAATCCTAAAGGAAATCAACCTTGAATATTCATTGGAAGGACTGATGCTGATGCTGAAGCTCCAATACTTTGGCCACTTGATGAGAAGAACTGACTCATTGGAAAATACCCTGATGCTGTAAAGGATTGAAGGCAGGAGGACAAGGGGCCAACAGAGGATGAGAAGGGGCCAACAGAGGATGAGATGGTTGGATGGCATCACCAACTCGATGCACATGAGTTTGAGAGAGCTCCAGGAGCTGGTGATGGACAGGGAAGCCTGATGTGCTGCATTCCATGGGGTTGCAAAGTGTTGGACATGACTGAGCAACTGAACTGAATTGAACTTTCTTCTCAACATTGAGTCAGACTTTGTGGTTAACACAGAGGACCAAGGACACCAACACTGTCAAATTTTGCATACAATTTCACGGGAGAAGGGGTTTCAATTTTAAAATACCTCTTTTGGAAGCTACTAGCCTGGTGAGAGACTACCCTCTCATGCTCTTCTGGGATGACTTGTGGGGCTCCTTCTCCAATACCAGCCCTTTCATCCTCAATTTCTTCATCTATAAAACTGACAGAATGAAACAAACAGCCTCATGAATAAGCTCTTATGCTCTTTGACCAAAGACCTCAGTCCTTGTGCTGATGGCCAGTAGGGTTTGCAGGGCCACAGAGGAAGAAGCTCTGGTTTCAGAAGAGAAATGTCATGGGTACTTCCCAAGGACAGGGAATAGCACTGTTCCAGAACACAAGATCCCACACAAATTGTTCTCCCTGAGGTCCAGGAACACTGGGGACTTATGGTGGCTTCCCTTCATTCACACTCCACTCCAGGGTCTGACATCATCCTGACTGAGGTTCCCACACTGCCTGCAGCTGGGGAGCCACTGCAGTTCTTGAGCCCCGATGGGCGTCTCTGACTTGCCAGTTGTCAGGCTTCTAACCTGCGCCTTGGTGATGGAAGGAGACATCATACTTGCCTTCACATGGCCTGGATCCCAGTTCCCAGTGGAGCCTAGAATCTGGGAGCTTTGTGATGACAAAAGGCCTTTCACAGTGTGAATATCCAATCTCTTTCTTTCTTTGCATTTTTCCTGTTCTTTCTTGTTCCTGACTGGGAGGAGGTGTGGTTTGCTTCTTTCTTTTTTGTTGTTATTCAAGAAGGATTCCTAGTACGGAATCTTCTGTTGATCCTGGGGGTGGACATATTGAAGTCCTCCCATTTACTCCATCTCAGTGAGCTGACACCATCTGGCCCTGCGTGCTCAGCAGTCTCATTGACTCTTTTACCCCAGAATATATGCAGCTTTAACTGTTATTTATACAGATATGGCTAGTTTTCTGGGGGCTGAATCTGATGGTGGCACATATGTATGATGAAGGCAATAAGAGGAAGGTTGGCTGGGAGCCCTGGGCAGCCCGGAGGAGGAGACAGACACTCTGCCACCCCAGTCTGTCATCTGCACCTAACACGGATGGGGGCTGAGGCCAGAACTCAGAAGTCTTCCTGTCTGTTGGCCTGGACAGCAGTTATTATTTCTAGATTTCCATCTAATTTGAGGACTATTAAAGGGGAAAAATTCTTCAAGATCAAGGAGATATGGGTAATGACACAATTGCCAAATCTTCCCCGAGATGAACAGGAAGTCCCTAGACATTTACCATCTGAGTGAATGAATGAACCAGAGCAGGACTCCTGGGCACAAGTCTCTGCAGGCTTGCAGGGGCGCCACCCACCCTCTTGTGTCAGGGAGCATCCTTACCTTTCTCCTTGGACCAGAGCTGTTCAAGGCTCATTGATCCCAGCCTGGGAGAGGGGAAATGTTGCCCTCTTCCTCTCTTGCCCACCCCATCAGCTGGCCCCGAGGAACATCCCACAGAGCTCTGGATGCTTTGGGGACTAGAGTTAGGGAGGCACGTAGAGAGGCTAACAGACTCTGGTCTGTGCCACTGAGCCAAGAGTGGGGCACTGGGGCTCAAGAGTGGCCCGAGGGGTGGGGGGGGCCAATGCAGGGTTTTGGGGGGTGGGCTCCTTGGCCTCAGTGGTCTAGAGGTTAAAGTCTGGAAGCTGGGAAACAAAGTCAAAGTTAAAAATACATTAATTGGAGCAAGAACAAGACCAGAAGAATCAGACTGAGCAAAACAGCCATGCTGACAATGTTGAGAAGATCAAGGCAGACAGAGGGGAGACTCTCAGAAGTCAGGTATTATTAATACCGCTATTACTCATAAGAGCTGGAGGCTTACTGTGTGCCGAGCAAATCTACTAAATGCCTGACACATCAGCTTCAAAGGAGGCACTGCTACTCCCTCCACCTTTTTTTCTCCCCACTTAAGGGAAGTTAAATCACTTGGCAAAGTCACAAAGCAAGTAGGCGGCTGAGCTGGTGTGAACCTATCTCCCCAGCACCTGTGACCACCTTTTGCCTGGAACCAAAGGCATTGACCACCGTTTCCTAGCCTGATTGCTTGAGTAGTCCCCACACACTGGTTCCCTGTACAGGTGGCACTATAGTGACACTGCAGGTCCCCAGGGGAGGCCTGATGGCAGAAGGACAGGACTGCTGGCTGCTGCCGCTGGCTGCTGGGACCAGTCCTCTCTCCCCAGCACTGGGCCAGGTGCAGCTGCGAGCCACATTGGCAGAACATGGATACGCCTGTTCCCCTTCTCCAGCTGCCAAATCCTTCCACTGCTTCTTCAGGGAGCTCCTATATTCTGCCAAATAATGGCCAAGGTATTATTAGTAGCTGAGTTGGTAAAGAATCTGCCTGCAATGCAGGAGACCTAGGTTCAATCCCTGGGTCGGGAAGAGCCCCTGGAGAAGGCAATGGCAACCCACTCCAGTACTCTTGCCTGGAGAATTCCATGCACAGAGGAGTCTGGCAGGCTGCAGTCCATGGGATCACAAAGAGTTGGACATGACTGTGTGACTTCCTTTCACTTTCAGTGGCAAAGGAGGCAGAGGGAAGGGTCAGGTTCACCAGGCTAAGCTGAGGAGAGGGGCAGACACAGAGACGCAGAACGGACCAGGCTGAGGATGGAGGCGGAGGCGTGTAGCCGCACAGGCTTTGAAAATCACAGTTGACTGTTTTCATTAGCTTTCCACTGTGTGTTCATCCCAGGCCACATTTCAGCGCACGCTGAGCAGGGCAGCAGATGTGGGGAGCTACTAGCAGCAGCTAAGCTGGGGGCAGACCATGAGGATGCTGGCAGCTCCGTGTGTGTTCTGGTGACAGAGCCATGAAGAGGACTCATTAGACAGGTGCCTGCTTAGCACACGGAAGGAGCAGCCATGTGCAGGGAGTTGAGATCCGCACATGCGCAGGCACAGAGGGCTCCGTGCGGGGCATCTCGGTGTTTCCCAGTGCGGCATGTCCGGGTGGGACGCCCCTCTCGGTTCCAACGGAGGTAAGTGCTTCACACGCTTGTCCTCACACGCTTGTCCTCACTGTATCTGAATCACTACCAGGTGCTTTCTGTTAGGCTGACCAAAAAGTTCACTTGGGCTTTTCTGTTAAATGTGACAGAAAAACCCAAACAAACTTTCTGGCCAACCCAATATTATTGCCATCCTATCTTGCAAAGGGGGAAACAGATGCATAAAGATTAAGAGGTGCCCAGGATCACATGACTAGTAACCACGGGGCCAGGATTCACACCCAAGCAGTTCTCTCCATGGCCCAGATTCAGGCACTTGGCTCTTCAGAGACAGAGAAAAATACCTTTTCTTGAGCACCTCCTATGCTTCAGGCAGCATACTAGGTCCTTGGTCAACTAGTCCAGGTTTCATAACTGTCCTTGTGAGGGAGGCAAAGCCCTGACTTGGAAATGCAGCAACTTAGACTGACAGAAGTTGGTAACTTATCTACATTCTCCTGGCTAGTAACTACAGAGCTGAGATTTATGCCTTGATGCCATGCTCTTTCCCCTAACATGGGACAGAGTGTGGTGTGCCTCCTACATGGCCATATAGTGTTTCCAATTTTAAGAAGTTACACTACAACAGGCCCTCGGCATCCAAAGGTTCTGCATCCACAGATTCAACCAACAGTGCGTTGAAAATATTGGGAAAAATATTTCAGAAAGTTCCAAGAAGCAAACTTAAATTTGCCATTGTTGTTGTTCATCAGTATTGTCTGACTCTTTGCAACCCCATAGACTGCAGCATGCCAGGCTTCCCTGTCCTTAACCATCTCCTGGAGCTTGCTCAAACTCATATCCATTGAGTCGGTGATGCCATCCAACCATCTCATCCTCAGTCATTCCCATCTCCTCCTGCCAACTATCTACATAGCACTTGGAGAAGGAAATGGCAGCCCACTCCAGTATTCTTGCCTGGAAAATTCCATGGACAGAGGAGCCTGGTAGGCTACAGTCCATGGGGTCGCAAAGAGTCGGACATGACTGAACGACTTCACTTCACTTCTACATTGTATTTACAACTATTTACACACTCATATTGCGTTAGGTATTATACCTAGGTATAAGTAACCTAGAGATGATTTAAAGTATATGGGAAGACTTCCCTGGTAGTCCAGTGGTTAAGACTCCATGCTTCCAATGTAGGGGGTACAGGTTAGATCCCTAGTCGGGGAACTAAGATTCCGTATGCCATGGAGTGTGGCCAAAAAAATAAAAATAAATAAATAAAGTATATGGGAGAATGTGTATAAGCTATATGAAAATACTATGCCATTTTATATAATGGACTTGGACATTCCCAGATTCTGGTATACTCCAGGGGTCCTGGGACCAATATCCTGTGAATACTGAGGGACAACTGTATTTATTGACAGGGCTTTGCTCATTGATTGTTTAATTCCTTTAACATGTAATTTTTGAAGTCCTTCTGTGCCCAAGGCAATATGGGGGAGGGAACCAAAGCTGGCTGTAGTCTGGTTCCCAGTGGGTATGGTGACCGGGATGTGAGGAGGAAGGAGGAAGGCGAGGAGTGCTGCTCAACCAGAGAACATTTTGGGGTGTCGGGGATGGCAGAGGGCACTTGTTCTTGGTACTTTATTCTTGATGTTTCTGTAAGTGGGATTGTTTCCTGATTTCCTGTTCTGATAATTCATTATTAGTGTATGGAGATGCAGCTGATTCAGGGCGCACCTGTGTCTGCCACTGTTTCCTTCTGCACCCTGAGGAAGGTGGCTCAGGAGTCAGCCTTCCCCAGTGTGAAGTCCAGGCTTACACACTTTGAGCCAGTTCCCTTCAAGCTGTTGATCACCTCCATCAAACACTCAGGGGACTGGCTCTTTCCCTTGGATGGATCATCTCTGCTCTGATGATTCTGGTGTCAGCCTGAGAGCCAGGAGGGGAGCTAGCTTTCAACAGAGGCTTCTGAAACCTTGTGCTTTTTAGAGGGTCAGTTGAAAGCTGGAGCTTTATGACTTTTCCTTTATTTGAGAGCCCATCAAAGCCATGTGGGAGCTACCGTGGATTCAGAAAGAACACCAGCATCACAGCTGCATGGCCTGTGGCCCCACCATGTTCCAATTCACTCTCTTTCCAAGGGAATTTTCTTTCTTCTGCAGACCCTGCTGGGTGGGGCAGAAAAAACACTGGGAGGCAGAAGCTCCAGGCCCTCATTCCCAGCTGTCTCTCAGCGGCTCGACTCTCAGGAGTCAGATTCTTCTAGGCCTCAGTTGTCTGAGCTGCAGAATGGAGATAATAACGCCCTCTTGAGGATCCACCATGTGGAAGTAAGTGGAATGCTAGGTTTTATGTCCATTACAATTTCTAGGCTTCACCGAGGAACTTTCAGCTACAGCCAAGTCATGTCCACCCTCTGAATCTCTGTGAAGGGCTTCTTGATTAGTCTAGCCCACCTGACTTCCAGAGGGCTGTGTGACTTCTTCCCAGATGTACGGGCACAGGAAGCAGATGCTGGATTAATCTGGGGTTTGGGTTTTGCTGGGCTGGTGGCCTCCCCAGTTTACGATACTTCAAAGGCTTCCTATCACAGGTAGAATACAACGCAGAGCCCTAACTTGCTCCACATGGCCTTACCTACTCTGGTCTCTGACTCTCTCCCCAGCTTCACCTCACACTATACTCCCTTGGCTCTCAGCTCTCCATCCCCACCAGCTTCCATGATAGTTCTGAAATGTGCCTTCTCTTTCCTGACTCAGGGCCTTGGCGCACGCTGTTGAGAAAGCACTTCTCCCACTGTCAATGTGGCTAACTGAGTAATCTCAGCTGTCAGAGCAAGTATTACTTCCTCTGGGATCTTCTCTGGTCTGCACGTGATCACTGAGCTAAACTAGGTCTCTTATTGAGCCCAGATTCATAGAACATATCACTGTTTGCAATTACGTATGTGTGACTGCATTTACGGCTTAATCTCTGTCTCTTCATGCTTGACTGGACACGTAGACTCTGATGACTGTTACAGACTCAGCACCTGCCAGAGTCTGGCTCATGGTGCTGTTTCGTGAATTTGTGGAAGGGTGAATGCCTGCCGAAGAGGCAAGAGGATGGAGACTGCTGCAAAATCAGGGATGATGATAATGCGCCTGAGAGGTGAGGAGGCAGGGAGAAAGCAGAGGGCTCCATGAGAGGGGAGATGAGTCCAGGGGAAGACCTGAGAGTGAGTATTTGAATTTAAGACGTCATAGGAGCAGTCTTGAAGGATGGTCTGTTTTGATGCTCTCAGAAGGGGTACGTGCTGCCTCCTGATTGGGTCTTGTGCAGTTGGGGCATCCAGAGGCCCCGGGAGCTGGGGAACAGACCAGGAAGTAGGAGTGAGCTCCTGTGTTGTCATGACACTGTGGGATGGGGCAGCCCTGCCTCCAGGTATCTGCGGGAGTTGGGATTTCACGTATATTCCTTGGACTCAGCAGGAGGGAGCTCTCTCTGGGAGGCAGGGGTTCTGTGAACATAACTGCAGTGGGGGTTAAGTAGCAGCTTTCCCTCATGGTCTGGAACTCTGTGGCCAAAAATGCTGCATGGATTCTGTGAGTCTCAGCTGTCACTGCCCCTGGGCCCCACTGGGGCTCTTCATTCTCTTGGCAGCAATGATAAAGCTGAACAGCAGAGGAGGTAGGGAAGGCCAGGTAGGAAGCTGGTAACAGCCTCTTGCAGAAGCAGCTCTTCTGTAATACAAAGGTTGATACCAAGGGCAGTTATACAACACTCGCCCTGTCCTGCCCAGGCCTACAGTTCTCAGTGTCCACTTTCTGACCAGATGCTCTCATGTGGATTGAAAGATGTCAACATGAAAACTGGGAAACAGGAAGCCCTGTCCCGTGTGTATCACTTTTCAGGGCTCTTGAGCATACAGCTGTGGGGGTAAATCTTCATGTTCCAAGCCAGGACCATGATAACCATCTGCTCATTCACAAGCCCTGCCCCTAGACAGACAGACCACATTCCAGAGCCGCTGAAACTGACCCTCATGCAACAGGAAGACAGGCTGAAAAAGTAAAGGTCATCAGGAGAAGCAGGCGCTAGAAGCTGACCACTTTGATGATGACAGTGAAGTCAGAACCATATAAAATCATAGGTTAAGTCCATCCTCCCATGGCTATGACTAGCTCCACTGAAAGGACTGTTGTTCCAGTCAAAATTGACAGTAAAGAAAAACCACCCCAAGGCGACAGATGGTAACTAGACATCGTGGTGGTCATTTTGTAATGTATAGAAATATTGAATCACTATGTTGTACACCAGGAATTAACACAGTGTGGTAGGTCAAATTATACTCCAGTTAAAAAAACAATCATGATCAAATAGATACGAAGGCAGGGAAGTTTGCCAAATTCCTTTTAGCAGCATCCTGCTTGCACACCTAATTAGATAAATTGTGGAAAGCAGTTACACTGAAGTCCCACCCAACTGTAGCGTCTTCATTCCAGACCCAAAGCTCAGATGCCATTAGACAGGACAGAAGTCACCTAGAGTGTACACTGAAATGTCATGTTATTTCTGAGAGTGGTGCTGAGGGTGATTTTGTTTTCTGCCTTATATGCTTATGTATGAATTGCTTGTATAATAAAAAATGGTATTAAAGAAAAAAGAAAAACCACCACAGGGATATTTGAAGTCAGTTCCATGATTTCTTGAACTCGTACCATGTGCCTGGCTCTGTCTGGTTACAGAGACCATCAAGACTCATAAGACAGGGTCCCTGTCCTCAGAGAACGCCAACGTTATTTGGGGAGGACTTAGAGGCAGACCACTTCAACACAATGCGGTCTATTTGGGGATAGAGACACATCATCATGGAAGAAGGAGTGCTTTTCTGGAGAGAGGATGGTGGTGGCAATAGCAACAGCCAGCCTGATGCAGCATCTGCCCTGTGTGGCCACTGTTCATGGCCCTTCACATGTATTATCTGATTAATCTTAACCCAGTAAGGCTGGAACTAGCCTTGTCCCCTTGGAGAAGGACATGGCAACCCACTCCAGTGTTCTTGCCTGGAGAATCCCAGTGACAGAGGAGCCTGGTGGGCTGCCGTCTATGGGGTCACACAGAGCAGGACACGACTGAAGCGACTTAGCAGCAGCAGCAGCAGCCTTGTCCCCATTTTACTTATTTTTTAACACTTACATTTACTTATTTGTTTGGTTGCTCTGCATATTAGTTGTCTCATGCAGGATCTGCAGTTATAGCATGCGGGATCTAGTTCCCTCACCAGGAATCAAACCTGGGACCCCTGCCCTGGTAGTGTGAAGTCTTAGCCACTGGGCCACTAGGGAAGTCCCAGCCTTGTCTCCATTTTAAATAGGAAAAAATGAGGTTTGGGGAGGTGAAGAGACTAGTCTTCGGGCAACACAGGATCTGAATGCAGGCCAGCTGCCTCCTGAGCAGAGTCAGGAGAAAGAATGCAGAAGAGGAAGCAGTGTGAGCAAGGGCCTTGACGCGCGGGGTGGGCAGAAAAAGGCAGAAGTGATGTCTGTATCACCTGAACAGACGCTGGGCTAAAAACAAGGGAGGATGAGGCTGGAGAGGAGGTAGTGGCCTTGACAATGCCCCAGGGCTGTCTGCTCAGGTTGGTACAGGGAGGTAGGGTCTCAAGAATGATTCCTTGTGGTCCTGTTGCCTCCTGCTGCCGTGGAAATGCTCCACAATGTTTGGTGACTGAACGAGGAAACAACAGCCAAATATTGGCTGGTGCTGTGCTAAGTCGCTTCAGTTGTGTCTGACTCTGTGTGATCCCATGGACAGGGGAGCCTGGCAGGCTACTGTCCATGGGATTCTCCAGGCAGGAATACTGGAATGGATTGCCATACCCTCCTACAGATGATCTTCCACACCCAGGGATTAAAACCCACAGCTCTTATGTCTCCTGCATTGGCAGCTGAGTTCTTTACCACTACCGCCACCTGGGAAGCCCAGCAAATACTGGCTTAGCATTCTACTTTTCACAACATACTTACCTTTTTCTTGGCCGTGTCATGTAGTTTGTGGGATCTTCGTTCCATGACCCTGGTTTGGTTCCTGGGTCGGGGAGAATCCCTTGGAGAAGGCATAGGCTACCCATTTCAGTATTCTTGGGCTTCCCTGGTGGCTCAGATGGTAATGAATCCACCTGCAGTGTGGGAGACCTGCAGTTGGGAAGATCCCCTGGAGGAGGGCATGGCAACCTACTCTAGTATTCTTGCCTGGAGAATCCCCATGGACAGAGGAGCCTGGTGGGCTACAGTCCATGGGGTCTCAAAGAGTTGGACATGATTGAGCAACTAAGCATAGCACAGTTCCCTGACAGGGGATCAAACCTGCATTCCCGACATTGGAAGCACAGAGTCTTAACCAGTGGATCACCAGGGAGGTCCCAAAACATACTCCTCTTATAAAGGATCTTATTTAATCTTCATGATAATCTTATGAAACAGACAGTATGTCCTCCATTTCATAGATAGGGAAACCGAAGCTCAGAAAAGCTAACTACTTTTTCTCAAGGTTCAACAGTTAGTCAGCGATGGAGACAGGTCTTGAGCCCATGTATAAGCTCTGTGTCTCCTGCCATACTCCCCAAGGCCGTCACTGAGGCAAGATGGAGGAGAACGTAGAAATGCTGTAGTAGACAGTAGAGCTATCATTTTTCTGAAAGACAGGGGGATAGAAGCCTTATGTATCAAGCATCTATTTTTTCTGAAGAATTTTCCAGTACTTGACTCTCAGAAAGATGTATCCAAATTGTCCGTAATGCACTTGGTAAACATGAACCAGAAATAATTAGCTAATGAGCTACCATCAGTGCTAATTATCTGTGCCAAGAGAGACAGGCACTGAGGAAGGAGGTAAAAGGTCACAGGAAACTGTCTCTTAGATGGTGGGGCTATGGCCCTGCTCCCCAGCTGGGGGTCCTGGGATGGCCTGCGCCCGAAACCTGCCTGATGGTCCTGACCCTACTCTCTCTGGGGGCTTTGTTTAAAGGGACCCCTCCAGGTGGTCAGTGGTCGCAACCCCCCTCCTGCCTCCAGTTAGTCCTGCTCATCTTCTCTTCTGCAGACATTTCACCTTGGATTCCATTCTGGTTCTCTACCTATTCTCTGCCTTCACACTTCAGGCTTCCTGAGCCTGTTCTTGTTAATCAGGATGCAGACCTGGCTTCTCCTTTACTCCATGACCCTTAGTTACAAGCCAGCCTTGCCCACCCAGAGCTCCAGTCCTGACACTCAGGAGCCATGGGTATGGGCTCCCCAAAGTGAATTTTGTGTGCACAGCAGAGTTTTTATCTTAGGTCCAACCATCCCAAACATAGTCTCTTAAATTGGCTCACATCTGCCGGGTTCTTTTTGTGTGAAACAGTAAAGGTGTCTCTCAGACATGCCATTCTAAATCACATTTTTGATGAGTGAAGTGATAAGGAAATTGTTTAATCCTCTCAGCAATGTTTACTCTACAGAGAGGCATGTAGGATCTTGAGGTCTTGTAACTTGCCAGTAAGTGGCCAGGCTAGAATTAAACCTCCGCCTGTCTGAGCCCCAAGCCTATACTCTTAGATCCACTTGGAACTTCAGCAGTAGTTAAGGATATGTAAAGAGACAAATACACTGGGCAGCTGCTCCTTAAACGAGCCTCTCAGGGAAGCACTGTGGAACAGAAAAATCTTTATAAATAAGCATCCGTCAGTTTTCTGGTTTTATAAGTTTCTCTAAATCTGTATGTCCAGTTCCTTAAAGTGGGCATGTCAGTTTGTGAGAAATGACCCCCAAAAAAGTATTGGGCAGAAAGGGGTGGTGGGAAGACATGGCCAAATCATGTCTCAAGTCTAGTGATGAATGGTGGTTGTGAGCAGCAGGGAGAATACACAGCTGATCATGAGTTCTAATTTTCAAGCAGCTATTCTAAGTTCCTGCCCTTCCTATGACTCTTACCAAGAAAAAAAGGGGTCCTACAGAGACTTGTGGTTGTCAAGGGGGAGAGAGTTGGGGAAGATATGGATTGGAAGTTTGGGATTAGCAGATGCAAACTGGTATTTATAGAATGGATAAACAAGGTCCTATTGTATAGCACAGGGAACTATATTCAATATCCTATAATATAAACTGTAATGAAAAAGAATTTATGTGTGTTATTCACTAAGTTGTGTCTGACTCTTTGCGACCCCATGGATTGTAGCCCGCCAGGCTCCTCTGTTCATGGAATTCTCCAGGCAAGGATATTGGAGTGGGTTGCCATTCCCTTCTCCAGGGGATCTTCTTGACTCAGGGACTGAACAGGATCTCCTGCACTGCCAGCAGATTCTTTACCATCTGAGCCACCAGGGAAGCAATGTATATATATGTATGACCGAATCACTTTGCTATACAGTAGAAATTAACACAACATTGTAAAACAACTATGGGTTTCTCTGGTGGCTCAACTGGTAAAGAACCCACCTGCAATGAGGGAGACCAGGGTTCTATCCCTGCGTTGGGAAGATCTACTATACTTCAACACAATGATTAAAAAATAATAATAATAATTCTTGACATGGGCTTGTGGTGGGGGGAGAGGCATCTGTTGCTTTTTATTTCCTTTTCCCTTGGGCCAAAAGCAGAAGGAAAGAGGTTGATATTCACTCCCTGCCAGGTCGTATGGGACCCAGAGCTCAGAGAACCCTTTTAAGAGCCCTCTATGCTATCAAATATCTTCCTGGCCCTTCCCACACATACAGCCTCTAAAAACCTGTGCCACATGAACAGAGGACAAACTCATGAGAGAAAAGTGTGTCAGAGCAATTCTTTGCAGAATAAAAGATTTCTGATCAGCAGAAGCTTTTCAGGGCCCTGGCAGTGGCAGGCAAGCGGGTCATGTGAAAAGAGCGCTTTATTATTTATTAATTTTTTTTTTTTAAAGAAAGGGAGAGGATGAGCAAATGTAGATTAGGCACTAGAAGTAAGGCAGGCATTGATTTTTAGGGAAGATTTGATGCCTCCTGATTGGCTGGGATGATAGAACAGGGCTGCAAGGAAGAGACTGCGTTATCTTGGGAACAATGTCTGCAGAGGGGAGAGGCAGATGTGGATGTGAGGAACAGGAGAGGGGGGCACGTGAGCAGTGTGAATCTGTGTGTGTGTGTGTGTGTTCTGGAGTCCACGTTCTACAGAGCCAGAGGGCCGGCAGAGGGAGGGGAAGCAGGAGGCTGGGATGCAGGGCTGATCTCAAACAGCAAACGCTGAATGCAGCCCCACAGCAGAAGCCATTTGAGGGGGCCTGTGCCTAGGGAAGTGCCCACACCCAAGAGAAACGTGTGGCAAATGAAGAGCAAACAGGAGTGGTGGGAATGAAAGTCGATGTGGTCCTGGTGGAGTGTGAGGCTGCAGCCAGGAGGAGGGGATGGAAGTGGAAGGCCACCACCCGACTACAGAGGCAGGAAATGTCCTGTGCTCCCTGTGGGATCGGCCTGCCAGCCTCTCTCCCGGAGGTGTGCGCCATGCTGACGTCTGTCCTCCACGAGAACGCTGTGGCAGGCATTTTCCAGTCAAGGTGGACCCAGCGTTCTCTGCCCTTGGCCAGGCTGCACTGGGGCTGCAATGAGTCTGCGGATTCCTGCTGTCATGTTCTGCCAGCAAAAACTTCCCTCTGCTTCAAACAGTCTGTTCTTTAGCTGGAAGGCTGACGGGGCAGGAGTGTCCTGTAGATCTGGGGACAGAACGTGCCTTAATTCTTCTGAAGTGAACATTCTGGCCCCATATGGATGGGGCAATGAATTGAAACGGTCACGTATTCTGGGAGCAGCCCTGAGCAGAGGATGGTTGGGGCCACCTGAAGCTGAGAAGTGCAGGGGAGGGACAAGGCAAGGCTTCTGCTGCAGAGACAGCAATACGAGTGGTTCTCGTTACTGTGGTTTATGCACCTGTGACATGCCAGAGGCTGAAGAGCCTTTTATAGACGTTTCTCCCCTTAGTACTGAGAACCATGCTTCTGCACAGTGGGTATTCTTGGAGCCATTCAATATATAAGAACGCAAGCTCAAGAAGCTGGTGAGTCAGAGGTGGCCAAGCTGGTAGGTAAGATACTTGCCCTCCTCATTAGGCAGGAGACCTCTGTCCATCTGCACCTGCCCTTAGGACCCTGCAGAAGCAAGGCTGCCACACACCTGGGGGCTTGGGCGGCCGGGCCTCACGTGGCTATGTTTCCTCATTCTCCAAGGGCTTGCCAGGCCCTGTGGTGGCAGTTTCCTTTCCTTTGAGCGTGGCAAGCTCAGTGCACAGGCTTCTCCCTCTGTCTCAGCCCCTCTGTGGTGGCAGGCCAGGCCCGGAGGGACTTGGGTGGAGGAGTGCAGAGGTGAGACCAGGGTAATGGGGAGGCATCTGGACAGTTTAAATAAAAGCCAGAAAGGCAGGTAGAGGCAGCAGTGCAAGTGGCCAGTGGGCCCGGAGCCAGGCCAGGCAGGCAGGCGAGCTCACGGAGAGGGAGGAGTCAGAGCACACAGAGGCTGGCCCCATGCTGGCCCGAGGTTCAGGCACATCGGGGGCATGAGTGCACTTTACAGCTTCCTGATGGGGCAGCAGGGGACGTCAGGAGCTCTCAGGAGCTCGGAGGCAGGGACTTCAGGGGAAGGAAGGCCAGCAGGAGCATTTTCAGTAGGAGAGGTACAGCCGGGGCCTCTAGCACAGACTGCTGGGCAAGGCCCTGGCAGAGAATTCTCACTCCCTGCCTCTGCCCCACAACTCTTGAGCCCCCGGGGACCCTGGGCACCCCTAGTCATCCCTCTTGTCACCCCAGCCCAGATGGAGGCTGGGGGAAACAGGCAGCGCACTGCCCAAGTGATAGATACAGTTAGTGAGGCACAGACCCTCTCCAGAGAGAGGCCTCTGGGGCTGGAGCAGGGGAGGGAATCGGGAACCCTTGTGGGTGGAGACACTCCACCGGCAGAGAGGAGCAAGGCGCTGACTCCCGAGGACTGGTAATGGTTAGAAGAAGCACAGAGTTAATCAGATCCTACACGCACAAGCTGCAGACAGAAAGGTAATTCCCCAGCTGGCAATGATGACACCTAAAAATACTGAGCTGTGGTTCTCACAGGAATGCTTAACGGCCCACATTCAATCTAGAGCAGCTTCTGGATTACGGGTTAGAGTAAATAAAGAAGATCAGCTATGCAACATAACCATAGGCTTTTAGCTGAAAATGACGTCTGGTACAGCAGAGTGTCTGTCTCTAAGAAACTCAAATTGCCAGTCATCCCAGGAGGCTCTCTGCTGCTCTCAGCTAGTTTGCATCCTGACTTGTTCTGACCGGTGGCAAGAACACAAGTTTGGATCTCCAGCTTTCCTTTGGGTCCCCGTTGCTTGTTACCCAGGAGAGACTGCTGGGGATGACTGGCCACTGGCTAGCAGGGGCAGTGAGGTGGGTCTACTCCCACCTGTGGGCCAGAAGCTCAACCACTGGTCAGTCTTAACAGCCCCCCGTGCACCTCATTGTACACCTGTCTCTTCTCCAAGAGAAGCAACTTCAAGCGCTCAGCTTCCTGATGGCTGCTCAGTGGCAGCATTTTCTTTGGAAACAAGGAAAAGTCACTCCATGATAGATCTAATTCCTGGTTCTACACTGTCCTTCCCATGTGACCTAGGGCAGGTTACTTAGCTGCTTAGCTGGTTCAGTTTCATCATCCAAGATGCTGCCCTGAAGTTATCAGAGAGGACTGCTTCAGTGTTCTCATCCTCTTTTCACCCAGTTGGCCCTCCTGTCCTGAACACCCATCACGGCAGGTCTTTCTGCATCTTACTGCACCCTGACCTCTGCCTCTGGAAGCCAGTCTAGTCACCAGGGAAACCAGGCTGGAGTCTTAGGATCAAGAGACAATGAAGAGCTGTCTTCAAAAGGAAAAGAGCAAGATTTATCTCTGGCCCTGACCCTGGGTATCATGAAATCCTGACTTCACATCCTTCCTCGGCACAGCTGGGCACCTTTGAAGAGTCAGGCAGTGAGAGCCTGTAACTGCTGTCTTACTTCTGCTGTTTTGGACGTTATTCATGACCTTTTCTTCCTGTGGCTGAGGCCAAGGTAAGCAGTGAGCAACGGCTGGCTTTTCCTCCCATGAGCGGCTACCCAAATCCCAGCGAACAGTGACCTTCCCTGCTCCTTTCTTGCGTGCTGGTCACTGATGCTCTGAGCCCACCCTGCACACACTGGCTGCTGGCTAGGTGGGCATCAGGCACTTCAGATTCCACAAAGTTGGGCACTCCTCTGCTTTGGGAAAGTAGAGCCTGTGGCCCTTAACTATGAAAGATTCAGCTTCTGCTATCTCGTTGGGCAGAGCTCCAGGAAACTCAGCACGCCTGGACTTGTGAGGAGCAAGGCAGAAGGTACAGGATGGCATGGCCCGGGACAGGCACCAGCTCTGAGCCTCCAGCTTCTTTGCTTACAATACTGAGAATGAAAAAGTTACAGTTGTGAGCTTGGGCTGGCACTATACCATCAAGCTTTGAGAGGTCCTGTGCCCTACAAGCGTCGACAGGAATGACCAAGAAACCTGAAAGGTCCCTGCTGAGCAAGTATGAAGAAGGACACCATAGCTGTGGAAAACCCAGTGACCAGGATGAGCTGTCTTTGATGACCACAGCTGGAGAGCGGAAAAAATTAAGCCTCTTCGTGAAGACAACTGATGGGACCACTGTCGATAAGGGTCTCCTGACCGCCTTGAAAATGCTGGTCTGGACCTGACCCTTCTCTTTCATATGTCCCCTGGATCAAGCAACCATGGGATTTAAGCAGCTGAGATCAGTTCAAAGAACGCACCTTTCAGCGCATCTGCTCCTTCCGTATTAGGAGACCCCGAAAGCATGGTTTGTTAAAAGTAGGTACTCTCTCCAGCACTTATGGGCAGAAATAGGAAGGATAAGATTATACTGGGTGTTATGTCTGTACTCTGCACCCCAGGAAATGGGCCTCTGCATTCAGAGCTCGATTGTCAAGTCAAGGTGCCTGATATGATGATCTCATCAATGCAGACAGAAAACTGGAAGTCTCAGACAAGTCCAGGACAACCTGTAACAGAGGCTAGAATAGCTGTCATCCAACAAGGACACATTGACTGTGGTCCATGTACAGTCTCTGATGTACCTACAGTTTTTTCTGGAAATGCAATCAGTCTCTTCCTTTAGGTACAAA
Source organism: Capra hircus (assembly GCF_001704415.2). Taxonomy (NCBI): domain Eukaryota; kingdom Metazoa; phylum Chordata; class Mammalia; order Artiodactyla; family Bovidae; genus Capra; species Capra hircus. Next base: position 117,389,635 of record NC_030810.1, read on the forward strand.
TAACTGGGGACTGCCATTTCTTTTTGGCAAAAAAGAAAAGGGGGAGAAAAGTCAAACCACAAGGTCCCAGAATATGTCTTTATAACAGAAAACTGTCAAGTGCTTACTAAACCAGGATGGCTCCTGCACAGGGCTTTTAGAGGGGATCCAGTGAATGCAGGTTATTCGAAGTACAGTTCTTAATACATAATAAGTACTTGGGAAATGTTCAATTATCTAATTTCCTATAATATTTAAAATATAACCAGCCAGAAAGTAGGGCTCCTGGTTTCCCAGAGGCTAATTCATTGCCTATGGCTTTCCAGTTTTTAATGCTCTCTGGCTAAATTTCTATCCAGGTCATAGTGGTTTTGCCTAAGAGATAAATTGAATTCAGTAAGTTGCATGATCCAGGTTCTCAGAGACTTGATTAACATCAGGAATCATTACTCAGTGCTATGAACTTCCCTGGTTATATTCTGTAATCTTGTTTCCAGAAGCAGCCAGGTCTCTGGCGTTGCTGCTTCTGTCTAAATTCTTGGGGTGTATCTCCCCACTGGTTCTGTCTACAATCCTCTTTCCGCTTAGTCTTTCCTTCTCCAGAATAGACTTACTAGAGATTAACTTTCTTATTTATCACATTTCTATTTCAATCATACTCACAACCCCAGTCCCTGGACAGACACAAAACAGAGAGAAAGGTTAAGGGAAAATACAGGCCCAAGCCCAAAGCAGGGTTCTATGGAGTCCAGCCTATTTCTTCTCTTCTGTTCTCCACCTCATTTGTGCGTGCTCACGTCCGACTCTTTGTGGCTGTGGCCTGGGCCCCGCCAGGCTCCTCTCTCCATGGGACTCTCCGGTCAAGAACACTAGAGTGGGCTGTCATTTCCTCCTCCAGGGGATCTTCTTGACCTAGGGATCGAACCTGTGTCTCCTGCATCAGCAGGTGGATTCTCTTACCACTGAGCCACCTCACCACTGAAGCCCAGTCTTCACCTCACTTCACCCAGTTTATTTTTTTTCTTTTCCATTATGGTTTATTACAAGATACTGAATATAGTTCCCTGTGCCGTATGGTAGGACCTTGTTATTTATCCATCCTATATACAATAGTTTGCATCTACTAATCCAAACTCCCCAATCCATTTCCTCTTCGTATCCCTCCAACTTGGCAACCACGAATCTGTTCTCTATGTCTGTTAGGCACTAACCAGAGTTCTTGCTTAGGTCAACAATCTGAATTACCCTGGACAGAAACCTCTGGAACCCAAAAGGGTACTTTCCCTCATAATCCTCCTTTAAATGTTGTCAGACCAAGCTCCCGGCCCTCAGCGCACATGGCACTGCCTCAGTAATGTACCTGAGGAAAGGTCTCGAAGGAGATGTTAATTCATCAATTTCCCTGAAGAGCAGAGCACACACTAACGTCCCACTCTTCTGCAGATGGCTCACCATTCAAGGAGCAGCTAAAATACTGTAGGTGCTCCATCACTCCAAAGGCAGGTATTGTTTGAGCTCCTGTCCTCAAATCAAGAAGGATTTGAGATCCTTGGACTCAATAGGCTGGACTCCTAGAACCCTGCTTTGGGCTTGGGCTTGGGATTTGACAACAAGGCCCTGGATCACCTACAATTCTGGGAGTACTTCCTATATGCCAGACCCCATGCTAAGAATTCTATACAGTCACCTCATTTCATCTTTGCAACAATACTAAAAAGCACAGACTAGGTTACCCCTATGTTATAGATGTGCAAAGTGAGGCCCAAAGAGGTTATATAATTTAACCAAACTCACTAATATGCGCCAGAGCTGAGACATGAAACCATTAGACTGTATTCTTGGGAAGTCCACTCAAAGTACATCGTTAAATGTACATGGCTAAATTAGAGAGATGAGAGATTAAAAACAAATATGCTTCCTAATTAAAAAATAAAACTACAGAAACTTACTATCATTAATCAGGCTTGGCTGTGCCCTGCCTGATGGCTATTGAGCCTGAAGACAGTCACTGGCCCGCAGACCCTGCATGCCCTGTCCTGGTCCAGGTGCGGGGCCGGGTGTGGGTGGGTGGGCAGCAGATGAGCAAGCTGACTCTCATGATGAGCCTCCGGGCCGCTTTGCTGTACTCAGACAGGATTCCCCTTCTGCGGGCTCTGGACTCACAGCCCTTCCCTATTAGGGTCCTGCCCCCCAACAGGTTTCCTTGGAGACAAGAGACAAGTAGGGGTCAGGGAGGGGGAAGAGGGGAGCTGGATTTTAAATTCCATCTCTCTTACTTGTACCTATATGTTCAGATGACTTTACCACTCCAGTTTGGGTTTCCTCAGCTGTGAAGCAGAGCTAATCGGTCCATCACAGTTGTGAAGATACATTAAATGTGTGGTGAGAGATCACAAGAAGAGCTTTGTAAATGTTAGCAGTTAAATGTATAACAAGATGCATTTTCATCAGGGTGTGAATGACCACTGGGAGTTTTGCATTTTAAAGCGTACTTGCATTTTAAAAGAGGAATCTGACAAAGCAAATGAGGCTGAAGCCCTGGGTTGTTGATGTGACACCAGCAATCCAAGAACCCCATTTATTTCCTCCAGCAGGCAGGCCTCTGTCCTTGCTTCAGAAAGGCTCTGGCCCCGCTGTGTTGTTCTAGGTGGCCTCTGTGCATTCATACTCAAGTGTGTTTCCTTGAACAGCCTGGTGCACCCACACTCAAGTGTGTTTCCGTGAACAGCCCACCACAGAAATGTGCTGATGTTTCCTGGTACAGAGGGGCTGCCGGGGGTGGGCAGTGGGGAGTGGGGCCTGCATGCAGAGGAGAGCAGCTGTGAAACCTCAGCTCTGCCATGCGAGATGGGGAAGGTAGGGCAAGATGCCACCTCTGACAGGAGCAGTGTCAGGATCCAAATGTATAATCCAAAGAAGGTCAGACACAGGCCAAAAGGAGGCAGCCCATCGTAACCTGTAACACCTGCTACCATCCCAAGATTCACCGCCCTGAGGATGCTTGTCGGCAGGCAGACTCTTTATGTAGCAAGATGCAGGGCAGTAAGTAAATCAAAGCAACATTGTTTATGCTGTTAATATTCAGGCAAAGGCCCACTCTGTGCTCACTCTATGTTGGGGACCATTGGGGAATATGATATATGATATAAAAAGGCATTTCTAAGGCATATTAGAATTTTTGAGGTGCTCACACATGTGTTATCTAACTAAGTCCTTGAAACAAACTGCAGAAAATAGTCTAATGCCCATTTAGAAGTTGGGACACTGAGGTTCAGAGAGGGTACCCTGAATCAAAGTAAATAACAGAGCTCAGGCTAAAGGCCATTTGTTTATTCATTCATCAGTCACAAAGTGGCTGGGGTTTCTCTTAATTGATTTTGGTGTAGATCTGTCATCTTTTAGAAAAGACTGACTGTTGAGGCCAGAGCATCCAGTGGCCTATGAGGGACAGAGATGTCTGTTTGGTTGATGTGGTCTTGCTGGGACAGTGGCTGCTCTCTTGAACACAGAGGGAGGAGTAACAGGTAGAAAACTGAACTTTTACTGACTTCAAACTGTGCCTCTCTTTTGCTCAGCTCCTATGGGTCCAGAGACCATGACACAGAGGACACAGGAAGCCCGGCATCACAAATCACACTGGCTGGAGGTCAGCTGCCATGTTACACACTCTTTTCATCTCTATAACATCTGCGGGAGGAGGTGCGAAAACCTCACTTTACAAAAGGGAAAAGCAGGACAGGGACAGAAGGCAGAGAGCTGTTGCACCCTCCCACTGCTCTGCAGGTTGCCAGGAGCACTGACCACTACAGGGCTGCCTACCACCTTGCAAGTCCTCTCCTTCCTTCCATCTTCCTGCAGTCACGACTCTAGTTCACCCAGACCCTGATTTTGTCTCTCTTGAGCTACTGCAATCATTCCATCTGACATTTGTGAAAAAAAAAAAAAAAAAATGTGTACAGTTAGTGAGTACCAGCAGCGTCCCAGGCTCCGTGCTGGACACTGCAATAGAACAAGACGTGTAAGTTAGTGCCTGCTGTTCTAGTGAGGGGCACGGCAGGAGAACAGGCAGCCCTACGTGAGGATGAGCGCCGTCACAGGGACAAGTCCAAGTGTAGCATGAGAGCCTGGCAGATGCACCTGGTCCAGCTGATGGAGGCAAGGGGACGTGGTGCTCATGGTCACGGGTGGCTGGGGACCTCCAAGATGAGTCCAAGTCAGCCATCTTCCTAAGAATCCCCTTTGAGAGTCCTTTTGAAACTGAAAAACCAAGCAAAGCACTCCTCTTTTCAAAACACTTCAGTGGCTCCCTGTCAGCTACAGAATGAAGAACAGGCTCCTTAATGAGGCTCCCAAAGTTCTCCATGTTCTGACCTCATCTCCCACTGTGTCCCGATGTACCTACACATCTTGTCTCTTTCAGACTGGAAACATCCTGGAGGCAGGGTCTATGTCCAGTTGTTCTTTGTACCCAGGACACCCATTTATTTAGGTGTGTGATAGACTTTTTCAAATAATGAAGATATTCCTGAGGTCTGAGTTACTATCCACAGTAAGAATCTTTACCATCTGAGTCACCAGGGAAGCTCATTGTTCCCAAAGAAAAGGCCAATTCTGCTTTCCTCTGGGTCTCCAGATGGGAATGGCCTGAGCCCCCTGCAATTTTGGTCCCTGAGGGAAGAAAAGAAATTTAAAAAGGAATGGGGCATGTGGCTCCTCTGGGGTGTAGATCTGCACCCCGATTTCCTGACCTCAGCCTTACAGAGTTCTTCCTAGTCTTGACACAGAGGAATCCTGGGTCAGCTTACATATCCCTGAGTCAGACCAGAGTCCACGGAAATTCCTTTGAGTGACCTGTCCCTTCCCCACGTCCTTGGCATCCTATCCCTAGGAGCCCCAGGCCCCTGCTCACTGCTCTGCACACACCAAGTGTTTAGGAAGTTCTGTGTGAATACTGAACACTCTTGTCACCAGGATGAGGTTTATAATGGAGACAAATTCTCCTGTACTAATTTTCAAGGAGAAAGGAAATGCACTTCAAGCAAGAAAATTGGACATCTGGGAAGGTTTCCAGGCAGGAGATTTCCAGCAGGACTTGAAAAAAATGTAGTCCATCCCTCATTATAATAGAGTGGGGGTGGGGCGGTGGCCTTTACCGCACCCCCCCACCACCCCATTCCCTGCCCCACCGCACACACCTTTCCCCAGCCCTGTGCTCATCACCTCAGAGGACACAGAAGAGAAAGGCGTGTTGCCAGCTCAGGAGAGTATAACAATGTGGATTCCTTATTTTAAAAGAGGCAACAATGCAGCTTAGGTTCTTTGTGGGGTTTTTCCCCTCAAAGCTCAGAAACTGTAACTGCGGCGGCCAACGTTTTAGCAATGTCAACTTCAGGGCTCCTGACTCCCAGAGAGACAGGCTAAGTGAAAGTCGCTCAGTCTTGTCCAACTCTTTATGACCCCATAGACTATACAATCCGTGGAATTCTCCAGGCTTGAATACTGGAGTGGGTAGCCGTTCCTTTCTCCAGGGTATCTTCCCAACCTAGGGGTCAAACCCAGGTCTCCCTCATTTCAGGTGGATTCTTTACCAGTTGAGCCACCAGGGAAGTCCAGGAATACTGGAGTGGGTAGCTTATCCCTTCTTCAGTGGATCTTCCTGATCCAGGAATCTCCTGCATTGCAGGTGGATTCTTTACCAGGGAAGCTCTAGGAAGACAGTCTGGTCTTGTCCAAGAGGTTACCCTCAGCATTCTCTAATTGCTAGCATGGAGATGGAGATTCTCCAATTTAGGGGCGGTTGGGTGGAAGGGTGGAGGATGCAAATGAGGATGAGGAGGGGCATGTGGTACCACTATGCTCTCCAGATGTAACAAGAAAGCAAATTTTAGTGCCTTAACATGGAACAGCACGACTTGTTCATTCATTTGAAAGATGTCTGCTGTTCTAAGTTCTGGGGTCACAGTAGCAAACAAAACAAAGCTCCTGCCCTCAGGGAGCTTATGTGGTAGGAGAAATAGATAATAAATAAACAGGATAGAGATAATGAGGAATGGGGCTGATTTTTAAGACAGAAGTGCAAGGAAGGCCTCTTTGGGAATGTTGTTTCAGTGTCATTTTTAAGCAAACAACAGAATGAAGTGAGGAAGACAGCTGCTTGTATATGCGAAGGCAAAGGGGGGTGGGTTCCAAGGCAAAGGCCCCACAGTGGTAGTATCTCATGCATTTGAGGTCATCTTGGGGAAGGTGGGTAGAGGTGAGGTCGTGGGGGCTGTGGATCCAAGGGTGAGGCAGACATTATGGGCCCTGGAAGCCAGTTTGAATGAACTTTGGTGTACCTGAGTGCATCTGATTCAGGGTCTGCTGAGCATCTTCTCCGGGGCGGGCATGTCCTAACACCTGGCGATACTCTGGTGAACAGTCGTAGCCCCCACTTTCATGCAGCTTATGGTCTAGGAAAGGGTGACCAACAAAGAGAGGGAGTCCAGGACCCAATTGTCAGTGCTGAGGGGGCACTTGGAGGGGCCAAGGGCTCAGGAAAGACCTTCCAGAGATGTCGCTAAAGCCAGAGGAATCCTGTGTTCTGTGTTCTAGACCCAGTTTTGCTCATTTGCTATTTCAGTCCAGTTCCTCTCTGAGCCTCTACTTTCTTGTGTATAGAATGGGAATAATAATAATATCTGTTCTTTAAAGAAAAAACATGGCAGAGGATGAGATGGTTGGAGAGCATCACCGACTCAATGGACATGAATTTGAGCAGACTTCAGGAGGTAGAGAAGGACAGGGAAGCCTGGGGTGCTGCCGTCCGTGGGATCACAAAGAGTTGGTCATGACTAAGCGACTGAACAACAACAACAACAAAAAAAAACAGGGTCATAGATGTCAAAATGCTTTGAAAACTGTAAAGCCCCAAACAGATGTGAAACACTGCTATTCTCTCGTTGCACGGGTTTCTTTTCCTATGTATTGGGACTCTGTGTTTGTTACTGCAAAGACTCCTGGCCTCTCTCCCTCCTCTGGAGCCCAACCAGAGCTGGTGGCTCAGTCTTTGAAGATCTAAGCCAAGCTTCTCAACCAGAGGCCTGGTTGCAACCTGTAGACCCCTCACGTACTGTGGACACCAGTGCGGCTGGAAATGGCAACCCACTCCAGTATGCTTGTCTGGGAAATCCCATGAACAGAGGGTCCTGCTGGGCTACAGTCCATGTGATCGCAAAGAGTCGGACACAACTGAGCGACTAATGCACACCAGACTTGGCTCTGTCCAGAGAGGCAGTTGTCTGCAGTAAGAGGCCCTCAGCCAGGGAAAGAGCAGAGCCTGCTCTTTTTATAAAGAAGGTCCATCTTGGGAGTAAATTTTCATCAGCAGATTGGCAAGGTCATAGTTTAACACCAAATAATCTCCAACGAACTTAGAATGGAGTGCTTTCCACAAATCTTATTTCATGATTGAAAAGCTCTTTTTCCTAGGTCCCTTTATGAAGAAGAGAATTTCCTTTCAATTATCGTGGGCTTTATGCACATCCACCTGATGTTCCAGGGTATTTTCTTCAATCAGAGTTGTCCTATGGAAGCCTCACCCTCCTCATCTGAAACACCCAGTCTTGATTCATAGGGGAATACTGGCTGGGTTTAAGTACTGGCTCTATGACTCTGAGCACCTGGGCTTCAGTGACTGTCTGTGAAATGAGGGGATGAGACCACATGACTCCAAGGTCTCAGGACTCTTCCTTTTCAATGACACCTCCCTGCCATCTTGTCCTGTCTGAGAAGTCACCACGTCCCTTGATTTTACCTTGACGTTTCCCTTTCCATGGTCTCTTTCTGCATCTCCCCCCAGTTTAGGGAAAAACACAATTCCCTGGAGAGGATTCCTGCCTAATATGACATTGTGTGGAACATGTAGTTAACCGTTAGTGGTCAATAAACACAACAGCAAAATAACAGACCCCCAAATAGCAAGTTTTTCTTTGCTCATTTAGACGTGCAGCCATTGCCATCTCGGTACTCCCGGAGCTGTGTCTCCTCATCAGCACAAGCTTCTACTTCTCTGACAGGCTAATAACATAAGAGTCCATTTACTCCCACCCGAGAGGCAAAGTTCCTAGGGCTGCTGCTTCATTCCCAGTTTTAATGGCACTTATTTTCAATGGATATATGCTTTCATTAGCATAGATTTCTGTTGAAAAGGCAGTTAACTATTTTTTTTTTTTTTCAAAGCAGGAATGGCTGAACTGTGGGTTTATAGGTAAGCTAAAGACACTAGCTGGAAGAAGCACAAGCTGGAATCAAGATAGCCAGGAGAAATATCAATAACCTCAGATATGCAGATGACACCACCCTTATGGCAGAAAGTGAAGAGGAACTAAAAAGCCTCTTGATGAAAGTGAAAGAGGAGAGTGAAAAAGTTGCCTTAAAGCTCAACATTCAGAAAACTAATATCATGGCATCTGGTCCCATCACTTCATGGGAAATAGATGGGGAAACAGTGGAAACAGTGGCAGGCTTTATTTTTGGGGGCTCCAAAATCACTGCAGATGGTGACTGCAGCCATGAAATTAAAAGATGCTTACTCCTTGGAAGGAAAGTTATGACCAACCTAGATACCATATTAAAAAGCAGAGACACTACTTTGCCAACAAAGGTCCATCTAGTCAAGGCTATGGTTTTTCCTGTGGTCATGTATGGACGTGAGAGTTGGACTGTGAAGAAAGCTGAGCCCCGAGGAATTGATGCTTTTGAACTGTGGTGTTGGAGAAGACTCTTGAGAGTCCCTTGGACTGCAAGGAGATCCAACCAGTCCATCCTAAAGGAGATCAGTCCTGGGTGTTCATTGGAAGGACTGATGCTGAAGCTGAAACTCCAATCCTTTGACCACCTCATGTGAAGAGTTGACTCATTGGAAAAGACCCTGATGCTGGGAGGGATTGGGGGCAGGAGGAGAAGAGGGTGACAGAGAATGAGATGGCTGGATGGCATCAATGACTCGATGGACATGAGTTTGGGTAAACTTCAGGAGTTAGTGATGGACAGGGAGGCCTGGCGTGCTGCAATTCATGGGGTCACAAAGAGTCAGACACGACTGAGTGACTGAATTGAACTGAACTGAAAGACACTAGGGAGTCTGCTTGGTCTGAAAAAGAGTGGACTTTAAATATCTGAAGAGTTATCATGTATTCTAAATGTTTCTGGATACTGGGGCCCAAGGGCTATCCAGGAAGAGCTTCTGGATATCTGGGAAGGGCATAGGGGCTGAACCAAGTGCAGTCTGAGAAGTAGAGTTGGGAGTGCAGCTGGGATGGAAAGTTAACATGCAGTCCGCCTGGAGTGGGAGTGCTTCCCCCAAAAGTCTGGACCTGGGTGAGCCAGCCTGACATGTGGCAGCTGGAAAGGTGTGAGGAGTCAGGGACAGTGGGCCAGCTTTCTACTGGAAGGAAGGAGACAGCATTGAAATGGTCCTTTGAGGCAAACCTCTTGGACTCAAAAGAGGAAGTGCAACTCATCTGAGGGGGTTGAGGGCAGAAAGAGAAGGTAGAAGCAAGAAGCACGCACAAGTGGGACCAATGGGGTAAGTCACAAGGAAGCAGAGTCTGCCTTTGTTGAGAACTTACTGACAGCAGGAAGGGCCTGGGTGGGCTGGGCTGTCTCCTGAGATGGGGAGTTCAGTGCAAAGTACTGGTAAGCACAAATCAGGAACTTATGAGGGGCTTCCAGGATGAAGCAGGTAGTGATCCCTAAGACCCTTTAAGTTATGAGTCCACCATTCTATGAGATTTTTAAAAGTGCATACCAAGATAGTCATCTAATGTGTAACCTACCTAACCACATAGCAAATAAAATCACAAACAATTTCACATTCTAATGGGTTTGTGCTTTCACAAGCTAAAACCTATAACTTTATTATTAGGGAGAACCTTACTGGTAATGTTTATTACCTTGATTGAGGTGATGGCTTCATGGGTGGATACATATGTCCAAACTTATCAAATTAAATATTAAATATGTGCAGTTTTTTTGTATATCAGTTATACTTCAATAAAGCTGTCAATTAAAAACCTGTAAATTAAAAAAAACCAGGACCTTGTTGGTCATCTAATCCATGGTTGGCCAACTATGGCCTGCTGGCTGTCTTTACAAATAAAGGTTTATTAGAACAGTCATGCTCATTCACTTATACATTTTCTTTGATGGTTTTCATGTTATAATGGCAAAGTTGAGTAGTTGCAACAGTGACCAAATGGACTGTGAAGCCTAAAATGCTTATTTTCTGGCCCTTTAGAGAAAAGGTTTGCCACCCTTCAATCTAATCCAGACTTCCCTGATGGCCCAGACAGTAAAGAATCTGCCTACAGTACAGGGGACTAGGGTTCTATCCTCTGGAGAAGGGAATGGCTACCCACCCCAGTATTCTTGCCTAGAGAATTTCATGGACAGAGGAGCCTGGTGGTGTACAGGCCTCAGTCTAATCGAAGCCCCCATTTTATAGGTAAGAGAATGGAGGCTGGGCCTCCCTGGTGGGCCAGTGGTTAAGAATCTGCCTTGTAACGCATGGGACACCAGTTTGAGCCCTGGTGCGGGAAGGACCCACATGCCATAGGGCAATGAAGCCCATGCACCAAAAGTACTGAAGCCCACGTGCCCTAGAGCCTGGGCTCCGCAACAAGAGAAGCCACCGCAATGAGAAGAATGCGCATCAGAACTGGAGAGTAGCCCCCGCTCGCCGACAGCTAGAGAAAGCCTGTGCACAGCAACCGAGACCCAGCGCAGCCAAAACTTACAAAAAAGAAAACAGAGACTGACATCGTTCAGTGACTTCCTTTAGGCTGAGTAAGTTGGTGACTGAATTGGTTTAAGAATCACAGCATCTGACACTCAAGCTGGTGTTTCTCTACCTCAGTCCATATTTCCCAACCCTGGCTGTTCTCTGTACAAGCACCTCTTCACGGCCTGCCACGTTCATATTTCACAGACCCAGGGCCCCAGGGCGGAGGTGGACTGACTGGCCCATGGTCACTCCGCACACCTGCTGACCACGTGATGGGTCTCACCCTTGCAAGTTCTGACCCGACAAAGCTAGCTCCAAACCGCTCCTCCAGGAAGGCTGAGGCCTTGGGAGGCAGTGCAAGCTTCTGAGAGCTTCTAAGACAAGCACTCACCTGGCTCCCCGAGCCCCTCTCAGCATTAACATTCACCTTCTGTTATTCAACAAAGGACACATTTACAACTGTCTTGAGTTCAGCCTGAAAATCCTTTGCACAGGTTTCCAGGGAAATTACTTCAAGCAGCCCTGATGGGTTGAAATGATTTTAACACACTCAGTTGCCTTCAATTTCTTCGGTGGCGTCTGCTACAAACAGCAAAACATATGAGTACCTGATATTTACTTTCTTTTGAAATAACAGATTCCAAAAGAGACAGTGCAAAAGGAGGGGGAAAAAACCCCAAGCCCTATGTACCCACAATCATATTTAAAAAACAAACAGGCAATCTGAGGCCCAAGTCAGGCCTCCACTTTCCCTGTGGGAGATTTCCCAGAGCGACGAGGATCAATCAGACCAACAGAACAATCTACATTTGTCCCGGAGAGTATAAGCTGAAAGCCAGCCCCTACTTTGCCTCCCTAAGAGGGCTGTTTTCCTCTTCCTTGCCATTTATAAAGCTTTACATTTTCTGCATTTCCACTTCTATTACACATCTCTCTTAGATAAGAAAGAATATTCATGCAGGAGATTAAAGTGCCATCAGCAACCCTGACATAAGTGGTCAAGAGAATAAATGATGAGGTTTGTAAGTGGCCACAGGAGACCCCGCAAGCCTTGCCAAGGCGATACATTTGACATGAGTGTGGTTCCCTGGGCCCACAGTACTCCTGCCCAATTCCAACTCAAGTTCAAATTTCAAGGGTGACATTTTCTAGCCAAAGGAGGAAAGTTAATGACTGAGAGAGAAGATGGATCAACAAAGGCAGCTGTGCTTGGGGTTTAGCCAGTGGGATCTGCTGTTACTTGTACCAGCTTGCTCCTCTCAGCAGAGTCAGCTCCTAACAGCTTAAAGAAAAGAGCGTGTCAGCCACTGGATGGGGTGCTGGGAATCAGAAATAAATAAGGTCATTGTCTTCACATTTATTGAGAATTTATTTGTGCCAGGTCTTACGCTAGGGGTTTTACATGTGCCGTTCTTTAAATCCTTGCACAGCCCTAAGGTCAGCATTATTATCCTCATTTTATACATGTAGCACTTGCAGCTCAGAGAAGTTAAGTGACTGGCCCAAAGATGCACAGGAATTAAGTGTTGGATCTGGGCTTTGAACTCATGGTTGTGTGTGGGTGCTTCCAATCACTCAGTGCCACCTCTAACATCTGGGGACTTTCTTTAACTGCAGGTGCTGGCTGACTGTGCCTCACATACTTAGTGGGTTGCTTAGGTTGAGGAACCAAGGGCACTGAGTTGCTCTATGTCATACTGAAACCAGAACTTCTGGAACTTTCAAAGGTCATTTGGAGAGGGAAGGCAGAGAGTGAGACAGGGAAGAACAAACCCAATCTATGTGGAAATACAATTGTTTATGTTGGCCTGAATTATGTGAATTATCTTGGCTGGTGAGAGTGCCAGATGTACAGACAATCGTGCTAAGTCAGACCCTAGGGCTCCTGAAGAGGGGTCCCCGAAGGCCTCTGCAGGGATGCTGAAGATAACAGAAACACAAGATTCCAGCTGGATCTGGAGTGAGGTGGGTGGAGAAAACAGGAGGAGTCGAAAGCTGCTTCCAAGAGAAGGGAGAGTGGGATCCCTACCAAGAGCTCCCAGTTAACCAGCACAAACAGATAGATGTTTGAGGTGGGAGGGCTCGGCCTGACTTGAGGAACCCTGCTGCACCTGCACACGCTGTTTGTTTTGTCTGTCACTCCTAAGTTTCTAACACCTCTGCCTTCTCTCTACTTGGCCAGTCGGCAGAGGGAGGAAGTGAGAAAGCAAATCAATACGTCCTGCTGTCACTTCCAGGTGCTGGGCCCAGAACATCAGCTTGGCAATCATTCTCCATGTGCCCCTTCACCACCAATATCAGCAGCGCAGTCCCTCAACTCCCCTAAAATTTTCAGGGTCTGGGACAAGATTTTTTTTTTTTTAAGAAGAGCCCACATACAGTATGAGTAAGTATTTTAAAGTTATAGGTCAATCTTACAAATTGCTAAACAAAATATGTGCTCTTCTCTGACCCTGACAACTCTAAAGCTTCATGTCTGGAAGACTGGATCCAAATTTAGAATGATCAGACTCCACCGATTTCTGCAGGACCATGGTGGCGGGACACAGCAGTCACATGGATGTGGACACTGCAGTCCATGAGGAGCACACCCACATCCCCAACAGGCATGAGGGGCCACAGACACACAGGTGCAGGCCCTGCGGTCCACAGAGAGCTGATCACACCCAGGTGGGGACACCGAAGTCCACAGCCAGGTTCCATCCACACCATCATCTTCAGTTACATGGGGCCTCTGGGGTTTCCCAAGGCAGTGGAGTCCACCCCCAAGAGGCAGACGTGAGGAAAAGGTCTACAGGAGTTCTAGAAGCAGATATGAGGTTGTTTCATGGAGATTCTGAAGTCGTGGTACCTGAAGCTTATGGTCTAGAAAGGAGTCTGGACGTGTCTTCTTGGCCCTTTAGAACGCGATACAATGTGGGGTGCAGGGCTCTCTAAGGCATGGGGTCTAAGGATGAGGGTCTAAGAGTGATAATGATCTTCTCTGATACCCACTGAGCATCATGTAATAATCGTTGCCCTAAGCACTCTATGGGGCTTAACTTAGGTAATTCTCACAACTCCATGAGCTAGGAACCATTATCGCCATTTCCCAGAGGAGGAACCTGAGACACAGAACTGACAAGCTACTTGCCCAGGGTTATATCTGATGGAGTGGGCTGTCTGGCTATAGGTCTTCACTCTTATCCGTCACTCCATGTCCCTCCTCACATGGTAGAGCCCACCTTCAGGGCACATAAGGCTCTTACCACTCTTAGACCCTTGTCCTTAGACCCCATGCCTTAGAGAGTCCTGCACCCCACAGTGTATGGAGTTCTGAAGGGCTGAGAAGACATGCCTAGGCTCCTCCCTCCCAGAGGGATGCACGGCCCTCAAGATAACTTCCAATCAGGCACTATGGAGCATCTACAGTATACTTGTTGCCCATATGCCTGAATGTTTGGAATAACTTTTTGTCACATCCCTGCATCTCTGATGCCTTTGATGAATCACAGATTAATTCCCAGGTCTGTGTGGTGGACCTGCTGAAGAATCATTTTGAAGAGTTGGAAGTAACTTAGAAGATGAATTTTTTTCCTTGACTCAGCTGAGATAAGGAATTGAATCTTCCCTAAGGAAGGGGTAAGCATGGTTTGAGGGCACGTGTGGTTTGATGCTGTAGCTGATAACCAGAAAACAGTTGCTCTGCTCAGGACACAGATCTGCCTAAAATGTGAGAGGTGGAAAACACCCGAGATGAATGAGATTTGTAGAAGCCAGTGCATTGCTTCTTGGCCTTTTGGCCAAGATCCAGTGTCTAGAAGCCAGTGACGGTACCTGCTCTGAAACTGGGGGAGAGTACAAACCAACAAAAAGAAAACTTCTGTACCTCAACCTGGTTCTTTAAAAAGTGCAACCCATCTCTACTCAAATCAGATAATTAAAGTGAAGAAAAACACCATCAGTTTCATATTATGTTTGTAAAGTTTATTATCCAATGCTATGTTGGATATCCAACAACTGACATCTTAGATAACTATAGTTGCTTGACTTAGATAATAGCAACCCACTCTAAAATGGTAAGAAAAAAAAAAAAACAAAAACTGTCTAAAGGTGAGAATGATCAAGGAGCTGGGCTCAGAACTTTTTTCCCTTTACAGCTGCATGATGCTGTTTATGTTATTTGATTTTCCTGAACCGTGGCTTTCTCACCTGTAAAATGGAGTAGAAAGTATCTACCAAGGTCTTGTGAGAATTAAATCAAATGATATTTGTAAAGTCTCTCGTCTATATAATGAACTTTTTTCTTAAATTTTTTTTAATTTTAAAATTTAAAAAACTTGAATGAAAGGTTCTTCAAATGCTATAGTGCTTTACGATTTTATAAGCATTCACATACATGGTTTTATATAATCTCACAGTAACCATTTTTCTTTTTTCCCTACTCCATACCCTCTCTCTACGGGAAACCACTAGTTTGTTCTCTATTTCTGTGAGCCTTCTACTTTCTCATTATAGTCACTAGCTGGTTGTACTTTTTGGTTCCACATATAAATGACATCATAATACAGTATTTGTCTTTCTCTGTCCAACTTCTTTCACAGCCTAATGTCCTCCAAGTCTATCCATGTTGCTGTAAGTGAAAAAACTTCAATCTTATTGACTAAACAGCATTCCATTTATAAATATATACATATACCACCTTTTCTGTATTCACTGGTCTGTTGATGGGCACTTAAGCTCCTCCCGTAGAATGTACTTTTAAAACGTGCTCTCCTCTACACGTAAGCCGTCTCCCCTTCCACTCCTCCCCCTGGCAAGCTTCTCTCATGCCGCCTTTAGGCCCTTATGGGGCAGGCTCTTCACAGCTCCAGGAGGCCTCTTCCATGTGGGGGATACATGGTCAGGCTGGGAGCCCCGGGAAGGCACAAAGGCAGCAGAGAGCAAGGCCAACTTTTGATGAGGAATCACTCTAAGAAACATGGGAAAATGGACAAACACATTTAAAAGAAACCCCTCGGCAGTGACAGATAACAGACCACTGGGGTGGGCGGGGGGTGGGGGCAGACCCTCCACAGCCAGGTGACAGTGTGTTGAGCAGAAAGGCCTTGCTGCAAGGGGAGAACAGAATTTCTCCCTGTCTCTGCCACCACCTGGCCTTGACCTTCCAAGCTAGGCCACCTGCAGCGGGTCGAGAGGCCTCAGGCCCTGGGGTTCACGGGCGGGGACGTGGCTGACGCCGGTCAGCTCCTGGTCCCTCCTGCTCTGGGCCGCCTCAGGCACTTGCCTCCGTTTCTAGGATCCGCCTGTCATCCCCATTCCTACTTCAATTCTCTCAGGTCAGGCCCTCGCCACTTCTCTCCTAGTTGAGGATGACAGCCGGTACCTGGTGTCCCCATCTGCAATCTTTCTCTCTAATTCATCCTCCACAGTGCTGTCAGGGCGATGTCTCTGAGAGGCCCAACCGACCCCAATTTAACACCCTTCAACAGCTCCTCACTCTCAGCAGATGAAATCCCAGCTCTTTGGTGTGGTCTATTAGTCAGGCCTTTTTCATTTGCAAATGTCAGAAACTCCCTAGAAGAAGCTGAGATTCTCCCAACAGGCTTGCTGGCAGGACAATGGGAAAGTTCACAGCACAGAAGGAAGGCCTGCAGGCACCTGGGCAGTCTCAGGACCTGAGAGGCCGGGACTGGGGACCATGTCACGGCGGGAAAGAGGCCATTAGTTCCGCAGAACCACACTCCTCCAGCGACATGCCACGAGGAGCCGTGGGCTGGTCCTCCCAGGCCCCAGCAGAAATTCCTGGGGACCATTATGAATGGCCAGCTTGGGGCACACACTGATCTCTCCAAAACTCTTGTGGCCAGTAGTACAGGGAAGGTGACTGCTACCTGGACCTGGAGGAAGTGAGAAGAAGAGTGGGATCTGGGCTAACAGAATTCAGAAGAAGGTGCTGAGCTAATAAAATCCCCCATGATCTGACCTTGCTTCAGCCTCAACCCTTAGTATCCTGCCTCGAACCTCAGAACAGAAGCAACACTAGCCTCCGTGAAGTTCCTAACACACGGGTACATCACACTCGTGGTTTATCAACATCCCTTCCCTGCACCATCTTCCACCTTCTCAACTGGGGTAATGTCTACTTATCATTCCAGACTCAGGTCATTGTTACCTCTTTCAGGAATCTTTCCCAGATTAAAGTCTCTTTTTGGACTCCTAGAACCCCTGTGAATCTTTATAGCACTTATTACAGAATAACACTAAACATTAATAATGACAAGAAAAACAAGCATTTACTAATGCCAGGCACTGTTCTGGGCACTTGACATTCATTTGTAGCTTACAATAACTTGATGATATAGGCACTATTATTAGTCCTCATTCCCCAAGATCACAGAGTTAATAAGTAGTAGCGTGTGCTAAGTAGCTTCAGTTGTATCTGACTCTGTGCGACCCTGTGGACTGGAGCCCACCAGGATCCTCTGTCTATGGGAGCCAGGTTCAAACCCAGGATGGATCTGGGTCTGTATTCCTAAGTACTGTCTCTAGAAATGGCTTGAGGAGCCTCAGTTGGCAGTGTTGGGCTGGAAGCCCTGATTCAGGGACAGTGACAACCACCTCACATGGTTAGTGATGGCTGAGCGGGCCTTCACAAAACACTGCCAGTCAGGACTCAACAGAACCTTCTCTGTTGGGAGACAAAAGGAAGAAGAAGGAAGAGGAAAAGGCTACTTGGGCCCCTGGGTGTGCAGGGCCGAGGAAGGAACGGGATCAGAGGAGTCCAGTCTCACATCGCCTGTGCCCTGGCGGTCACGGGACGGGGCTGGGGGGTGGCGGGAGCAGGGCATGGGCACAGACACTATACAGGCTGCCCGGGCCCTGCTGCCCACCAGGCCATTTCTGTGGAGTATCTCTGGTTGACTGGGCCACACTTTCTTTTTCTCCAATTTGTCTCCGTATTCTTTAGGCAAATTTGGCTTCTACAGTTTTCTGAGACTCGCCTAGTGGCACAAAATAGGAAGGTTCTGCATTGAGCTCTGACGACTGCAGTTCTTTCCCACCCGTAACTTGGTAAGGCCAGCACTGGGATGCACCGCGCCGAGGGGATTCTCTCCCAGGGCTGAGGCATTCCTCAGTGTAGCTGCACCTTCCTACCATTGCTGGCTGGTCACACAGGCAGGTATCTGACTCTCCGTCTTTCCTTAAACCAGCTACCAAATGCTCCCTGACTTGGCTTCTCCAGCCCCAGCGGGTCACAGAGCTTCACAAAATGCTCTATCTGTGTCCGCTAGGAAGGTGGGTAGCAACAGGGAACTTGCCTACGATGGATGAGCCTGTGGAACATACCCTGAGTTTCCCTCCAGTGGGACCTCAACCCAACAAATTAATCAACGTGAAGGTGAGATACAAGAGCAGCCTTTTACTGAGTCTTTGCTATGGGTCAGGCTTTGAGCTAAGTGATTAAGAAGCACTCTCTAGTTCTCACCGATCTCACAAAGGATTTCCCAGTAAATCCTTTCAATGCTATGACTTGAGCATCTGTATATGCCAGGCTCTGTATTGGGCACCTCGGACACAGTAGTGAACAAAACAGACAAGGACCTTTAACTTGCATACAGACAGCAAGCAATACAGATAATAAACAAGCAGTAAAGTACAAAGTCAATATGTAGTTGGTTAGGGAAAAATACTATAGATAAAACAGAAATACAGATAAGAGGGACCGGGAGTGCTGGGGTATGGTCCTCATTGAGAAGATGATATCTGAGCAAAAATTTGTTAAGTAAAGGAATAGGCTGTGTGGATAGAGGAAGTGGAGAAGGCAATGGCACCCCACTCCAGTACTCTTGCCTGGAAAATCCCATGGACGGAGGAGCCTGGTGGGCTGCAGTCCATGGGGTCGCGAAGAGTCAGACACAACTGAGCGACTTCACTTTCACTTTTCACTTTCATGCATTGGAGAAGGAAATGGCAACCCACTCCAGTGTTCTTGCCTGGAGAATCCCAGGGACGGAGGAGCCTGGTGGGCTGCCGTCTATGAGGTCGCACAGAGCTGGACACGACTGAAGCGACTTAGCAGCAGCAGGATAGAGGAAGATCATTCTAGACAGAGAATGGCCAGTGTGAAGGCTTGAAGGTGGAAATGTGATGGGAGTGTTCAGGGAGTGGTGAGAAGGCCAGTGAGGCTGGGAAGAAGTGAGGTGGGAAAGGTGAGGATGAGAGGCTACAAGGGACCATGTGGGGTGGGGCTCTGTAGGCCACAAGATGAATACTGCTATCGTCTCCATTTTACAGATGAGCAAACCAAGGCAGAGAAAGTTTATGCCCAATGTGCTACGATTTGTATTAGAGCCGGGAATTAACAAGCTTTAACCACAATCACAACCCATGTGCATATCCTACTACTATATACCCCCCTCTCCACACATGGCAAACCAGGAAGTTTCTTGATAGCCTCCCATGTCAACCAAGTTAGGCTGAGTGGGACCCAAGATTCAGAAGTTTCTGAACTTGCAAGGAATGCTAGAAATCCTCTTGTCCAATTCTGGTATTGTGGAAGGAACAATAGACTTTGTGGCTGAAGCCTGGATGTTCCCTCTTGCTGGGTGACAGGTCATATGACATTTGACAGGTTTCCTTACCTGTAAAATGGCAACAATCACTCCTGCCTCATGTAGTTGTGCAGATTAAATGAAATGATGTATGTACCAGGGCTCTGAAAAACGCTTGCAGTTCATCTTTTTTTTTTCTATCTCCTCCCCCAGCTTCTTGGAGCTGCAATCAGTGACAATCCAATCTCAAAGTTCAACACTGTCTCAAACAGAGACAGGATATATATTTAAAAATTGTTAATTGAAGTATAGTTGATTTATAATATTGTGTTAGTTTCAGATATACAGCAAAGTGATTCAACTATACATATATATGTATCCATTATTTTTCAGAATCTTTTCTCACATAGGTTATTACAGGATATTGGGTAGAGCCCCTGTCATATAGGTCCTTATTATTGACGGAAGATGTGGTACATACACACAATGGATTATTACTTGGCCATAAACAAGAATGAAATAATGACATTTGCAACAACATGGAGAGAAAGGGTATGTATTGATAGCCTCCCTGCAATCATTGCCAATATAGTGGGGAGCTTGGAGTTTCCCTGGGACTGTGGGGCACCGTCCCCCTTATCTGTCCCTATGCATGGCGAGTCCACTGTCCTCCACTCTCATCTCCAGAGGTCCCCAAATGTGAGTCTCCGCAGTTCCTCTCCTATCAGCTGGGGCCCTACTGTATGCACTTGCAGCTCTGTTTAGAGTGAGAGACATGTAGTAGGTACTTAATAAACGGTTGTTGCTATTACTAGCAGAAATGGAACTCACTGCCACCAAAACTGTCTTGCCAATTTGAACAGACACTGGAAAAGGAAAACTTAATGATGGAAAGAGAAAGATAAATTTAGTTCACAAATCTGTCTGAACAGCCATTACATGTGTGGGCAAGTCAGTGACAGAGCTGCACCAAGATGCGAGAGCACAGACTGCCTGCGAGGGTTAGCCCTCGGGCCAGTACCAAGACCACACCTCGCCTGCGGCAGTCCTGGCCGGTCAGGCGGCAAACGGATGTTCTGCACAGAACTATTGAGTGTGCACCTGTGATTATCTTCAGAGTGACCAATATAAAACGTAGAGCCATCATATCAGACAAGGCATTTCTCTATGAGATAAAAAGCACGTGGGAAGCTGGCCTCACTAGTATAAACTTTATTGTAGGAATCTCAGGAAACATGTATAAAACAAAAGCCCAGGACACAGGAGCTAAAGGAAATGGGTAAACAGAGAAATAGAAGAGCTCAGCCAACAAATATCATTTTGACACTATAATTAGATCTATTCCCAGGAGCTAAACTTTGCTTCTTTGTACATCATATCCTTTCGTTTCTTTATTCCTCTAGTTAATTCATTCCTCATTCATTTATTTACTCATTATTTACTCATCCCCAAGTCACTTATTTTATGCATTTATTTTTTTCCTCCCTTATTTGTTCCTCACTCCATGGCAGCCCTGATCAGCAATGGAATGGACCAGGGGAAGCCTGCAGCAGCAGAAAGGAAAGCAAAGGTGACCGACTTGACAGAAGTCACCAGGGGGCAGGAGCCTGGACAGGGGACTGGGCTTCCGGTCCTTGCTCTGGCACAAAGGAGTTGTGTGGCTCTGGGTGAGCCATGCACCTCTCCGCACCTCAGTCCCCTACAAAGCAGGGGCAAGTTAATACCTATGCTAGTTTCCATCATGCCAGCTGGCTGGGCTAATGTGGATGAAAATTCTTGATCAATTTGAACAGGTATCCACAGGTAAGGCGTGGTTTTTTGATCATTGCTGGAGAACAGAGGGAAGAAGGTTCACAGCTGGCTCCCACTGCCAACTTCTATAAACCAGAGCCAGACCACTTGGTCCTTGGACCTCTCCTCCCACTCTCCCCCGAGAGTGAACGCAGCACGGGGCTGTCAGTGAGAGTGGCTGAGGCAGGATGGCCATCTTTCCTGTGACAGCCCCACATATGCATGAAGGATCTCTTTAGCTGATTAACAGATAAAAATTAATGACTAAACATGTATGTAGGGTGGAAGATGGATGGGTGTCCTGGGAGCCATCCCTTTGATTGTCCCTTCTTAGATACATTTAAGAATCACAACATCATAATTGCAGAGTTCATTGGAACAAAATAATATAAAGGGCGAGGGTGGGATGGGGGTCAGGATAAAGAAAAAATAAACCAAAATCATTATCACCTGCTGACAGGACAAGATGGGAACATGACAGAGGAGTCCCTGGGAAAGGTGAAGCTTTTGTGGCAACATAAGCATGGGGATACCTGCTCCAGTACTCAAGGGTCCAGGCTGTTTTCCTGACTGGGTGTGTGAGCAGTGGAAGGAAGCCCACCCAGCTGGACCAATTCGAGCTCAGAGCCCCTGCTGTGGGCACACACTTGTGTATACGGATTTAGAGCGTCCCGGTATACCGTTAGAATGTTAGGAAAAAACAGCATATGGCATATACTCTGCATGCAATTCTGCTCCTACTGTTAACTTAGTTAATTCCAAACTCTGATTCTTTTTGCTTATAAAAGGTGCTTTGCACAGGCACTCAGGCCCTAAGCTGAGGTTTTTTTCCCTCGTCTTTTCACTGAATGTTAGGGACATAAGTAGTCCCTCAAAAATGATAAATGGATTTGAGAAGCCCACCTCCATTGAAAAAAACAAAGCATTGAGCAAGCGACAGTGTGCCCTTTCCCAGAGGAAGCGTGCTAGACTGCGTCATGCATGGATGTGGAAGGATTCGGGAAACACAGGCATTTAATGCTTTTCCCTGGCTCCTCTCCAATGCCCAAAGTTCCTGGTTCCTGGTTCTTCCTCCATCTCCTCCTGTTCTATTAATGGGAACCTCTTTCTCAGGGATCAGATTCAATGTCCTCTCTGCCTCCTTCCCTTCCTCCTTCACCTCCTACAAGTTTTGTTGTTTCTCCCCCTGTACCTTCTTCTCCACTTCCTCATCCCCCATTCCAACCACTATCACTCTAGTCTGACCCCTCAGGCATCTTGTACTTGGCCCTTCCTCACTCAGATTCATCCCTGACACTACTGCCAAACCCCTTCAATACAGCTCTGACCCTGCCATCCCACTGCTCAGAAAATTTCCATGGTTCCCCCATCAAGCTAAAGACATGGTGCAAACATGGCATTTGGAGCCTTCATGAACAGGCCACAGGGTCTTCTCTCCTGCCACCCTGTCATCTAATCCTATGTGCTTCTCTTCGCTCAATCACACTGCTCCCTACTGAAATCCCATTCGACCCTCAGGGCCTTGTCCCCCAAAGAACCTCTTAGATGAGTATTTGCTCTCTGCTACCTGAGTGCCTCTTTCTGTCTTAGGTATGTATACTCTGTATTTCCGGTCATTTCTGTGTTTAAATATTCCTCCCACTGGAATTTATCATCCATGAAAATAAGCATGGCTACTCATCTTTCTGGCTCTTCACCTAACACACAGTTGATACTAAATATGTTGCGAAAAGGACTTCCCTGGTAGCTCAGATGGTAAAGCGCCTGCCTACAATGCGGGATACCTGGGTTCAATCCTTGGGTCAGGAAGACCTCCTGGAGGAGGAAATGGCAACCCACTCCAGTATTCTTGCCTAGAAAATCCCTTGGACAGAGGAGCCTGGGAGGCTACATGGGGTCTCAAAGAGTGGGACAGATTGAGCGACTTCACTTTCACTTTCACTCATCTTTCTGGCTCTTCACCTAACACACAGTTGATACCAAATATGTTTAAAAAAGGAAACAGCTGAATTGCATGAAGTAAAGAATGGACTTATCAAGTTACTTGCGGAACCATGCAGGGATATGGTATAGAATATGTGGTTTCTACTTTCTGCTTCTGGCTTCCCTGGTGGCTCAGTGGTAAAGAATATGCCTACCAATGCAGGGAACATGGATGCGATCCTTGGGTCAGGAAGATTCTCTAGAGAAGAAAATAGCAACTCACTCCAGTATTCCTGACTAGGAAATTCCATGGACACAGGAACCTGGCAGGTTACAGTCCATGGGTTTGCAAAAGAGTCAGACATGACTTAGTGATTAAAAAACAACTTTCTGCTTCTACAGTTCAGTTCAGTCGCTCAGTCATATCTGACTCTTTGCGACCCCATGAAGTGCAGCACACCAGGCCTCCCTGTCCATCACCAACCCCTAGAGTCTACCCAAACAAATGTCCATTGAGTCGGTGATGCCATTCAACCATCTCATCCTCTGTCATCCCCTTCTCCTCCTGCCCTCAAGTCAGCTCTTCACATCAGGTGGCCAAAATATTGGAGTTTCAACTTCAACATCAGTGCTTCCAATGAACACCCAGGACTGATCTCCTTTAGGATGGACTGGTTGAATCTCCTTGCAGTCCAAGGGACTCTCAAGAGTCTTCTCCAACACCACAGTTCAAAAGCATCAATTCTACGGTGCTCAGCTTTCTTTATAGTCCAACTCTCACATCTACACATGACAACTGGAAAAACCATAGCCTTGACTAGATGGACCTTTTCTGACAAAGTAATGTCTCTGCTTTTTAATATGCTGTCTAGGTTGGTCATAACTTTTCTTCTAAGGAGTAAGTGTCTTCTAATTTCATGCTGCAGTCACCATCTGCAGTGATCTTGCTGCTGCTGCTGCTAAGTCGCTTCAGTTGTGTCCGACTCTGTGTGACCCCATAGACGGCAGCCCACAAGGCTCCCCCATCCCTGGGATTCTCCAGGCAAGAGCACTGGAGTGGGTTGCCATTTCCTTCTCCAATGCATGAACGTGAAAAGTGAAAGTGAAGACGCTCAGTCGTATCCGACTCTTAGCAACACCATGGACTGCAGCCAACCAGGCTCCTCCGTCCACGGGATTTTCCAGGTAAGAGTACCGGAGTGGGTTGCCGTTGCCTTCTCTGACAGTAATTTTGGAGCCCCTCAAAATAAAGTTGGCCACTGTTTCCCCATCAATTTGCCATGAAGTGATGGGATCGGATGCTATGATCTTAGTTTTCTGAATGTTGAGCTTTAAGCCATCTTTTTCACTTTCCTCTTTCACTTTCATCAAGAGGCTCTTTAGTTCTTCACTTTCTGCCATAAGGGTGGTGTCATGTGCATATCTGAGGTTATTGATATTTCTCCCTGCAATCTTGATTCCAGCTTGTGCTTCTTCCAGCCCAGCGTTTCTCATGATGTACTCTGCATAGAAGTTAAATAAGCAGGGTGACAATATACAGCCTTGACGTACTCCCTTTCCTATTTGGAACCAGTCTGTTGTTCCATGTCTAGTTCTAATTGTTGCTTCCTGACCTGCATACAGGTTTCTCAAGAGGCACATCAGGTATTCCCATCTCTTTCAGAATTTTCCATAGTTTATTGTGATCCACACAGTCAAAGGCTTTGGCATAATCAGTAAAGCAGAAATAGATGTTTTTCTGGAACTCTCTTGCCTTTTCAATAATCCAGCGGATGTTGGCAATTTGATTTCTGGTTCCTCTGCCTTTTCTAAAACCAGCTTGAACATCTGGAAGTTCATGGTTCATGTACTGCTGAAGCCTGGCTTGGAGAATTTTGAGCATCACTTTACTAGTGTGTGAGATGAGTGCAATTGTGCGGTAGTTTGAGCATTCTTTGGCATTGCCTTTCTTTGGGATTGGAATGAAGACTGACGTTTTGTAGTCCTGTGGCCACTGCTGAGTTTTCCAAATTTGCTGGCATACTGAGTGCAGCACTTTCACAGCATCATCTTTTAGGATTTGAAACAGCTCAACTGGATTTCCAACACCTCCACTACTAGCTTTGTTCATAGTGATGAACTAGCTTTGTTCACAGTGATGAAGGCCCACTTGACTTCACATTCCAGGATGTCTGGCTCTAGGTGAGTGTGAGTGATCACACCATCATGATTATCTGGGTCATGAGGATCTTTTATTGTACAGTTCTTCTGTGTATTCTTGCCACCTCTTCTTAATATCTTCTGCTTCTGTTAGGTCCATACCATTTCTGTCCTTTATTGAGCCCATCTTTGCATGAAATGTTCCCTTGGTATCTCTAATTTTCTTGAAGACATCTCTAGTCTTTCCCATTCTGTTGTTTTCCTCTATTTTTTTGCATTGATTGCTGAGTAAGCCTTTCTTATCTCTCTGTTATTCTTTGGAACTCTGCATTCAGATGCTTATATCTTTCCTTTTCTCCTTTGCTTTTCACTTCTCTTCTTGTCACAGCTATTTGTAAGGCCTCCTCAGACAGCCATTTTGCTTTTTTGCATTTCTTTTCCATGGGGATGGTCTTGATTCCTGTCTCTTGTACAATGTCACGAACCTCCGTTCATAGTTCATCAGTTACTCTGTCTATCAGATCTAGTCCCTTAAATCTATTTCTCACTTCTACTGTATAGTCATAAGGGATTTGATTTAGGTCATACCTGAATGATCTCGTGGTTTTCCCTACTTTCTTCAATTTAAGTGTGAATTTGGCAATAAGGAGTTTGTGATCTGAGCCACAGTCAGCTCCCGGTCTTGTTTTTGCTGACTGTATACAGCTTCTCCATCTTTGGCTGCAAAGAATACAATCAGTCTGATTTCTGTGTTGACCATCTGGTGATGTCCATGTGTAGAGCCTTTTCTTGTGTCATTGGAAGAGGGTGTTTCTGCTTCTACAGAATTATAGTCAAATCA
This sequence comes from Capra hircus, assembly GCF_001704415.2. NCBI lineage: Eukaryota > Metazoa > Chordata > Mammalia > Artiodactyla > Bovidae > Capra > Capra hircus. Next base: position 117,415,604 of record NC_030810.1, read on the forward strand.
GAGAACACCAAAATGTAAAAAGAATGATGATGTCAACTATGATGTCCTGTATTTGCACACATTATTACTTCATGTATCCAGATAATCTTATGAGTTAATGCAGTGCTTCTTAACAGGGGGCAGTTTTGCCCCCCTGAGGACACTTGGCAATGTCTAGAGACACTTCAGGTTGTCACAAGGTGGAAATGATACTGGCATCTGGGGAGCAGGGGCTTGGCCTTCTGCTATACATGCTGCGATTCTCTACTCCGGCCCCCACCAAAGAATTATTTGGGCCAAAATATAAATAGTGCTATTGTTGACAAACCCTGGATTAATGTAAAACAGGCATATTAACCCTATAATCCAGATGAAAAACTGACAAGACAGATGGTTTCCCCACGATAACACAGCAGTTCAAGTGACAGTAATTTTCCTCTGTCTAAACTCCAGGTTCCCTGTTTCCCAGCCCTACATTCTTTCCCTTAGATTATGCATCCATCTGCAGAGCAGACACCATGGCAGGAACTCAGAGGCACCAGACCTGACCAAGATGCTATTATTAAGCCTGGTTGATGCCAAAACAACCACATGGGTAGGCCCAGGTTGGATAACTTGGTCCGCCACCCACTCCTGCTCCAGGATGCTCTTCTATAGATCCTCCAAATTGAACAAGATAGTAGAAGGCAATGCCAGAGGGCAGTGGACCCCCATCTCAGTAGGTAGGGCCAGATTGCTCTGGGGTTGAAGCAACTCCACTTCGCCATGTTGGGAAGGGTGTCAGAGAGAGGAAAACAGCAGCCCTTCCCATCAATAGATTACTGAACCCTCCAGCAGACAGTGGCTTTGTGGAGACCAAATAGCATCAAGGTCAGTTTTCCTTGCTCCAAGTGTTGTATGAAGTCTGGGAAGAGGCCCAATGAGAGTCAATACCCAGAGATGAAAATGCCATGCAGGGAAACCCTACACCAAGGCTTGCTTACTGAATTCCTTGATTCAAGAGAGGCAGCATGCTGGCATGGAGGGCTTGACAGACACAGGTACCAATTTTTCTTAGCATTTGAGCCCATGTCCTGAAACCTACCATCAATAGGAGAGCAATAGGTTGGAAAGGGGCTGAGGAAGACTGATGGGGAGAGCAGAGGCTTGGTGGGTATGACCACTTCCTCAACAGCCATGTGGATCTCTGAGAAGGAATTATCTTGGGGGCTCTTGCAGGTAGAACTGGGATTCATGGACAGGATAAAATTTGACAGATTTGGGCCCAATATGAGAGAGAATAGAGACAACGTATACAACTGCATGTGGTTCCATATCACTGGGATTGAGTAAGAGATGTTGAAGAAGTTCCCAATTAGATATCTCCAAAATCCTGTGTGCTTTATGAAAGAAAAAGCAAGGTTATGTGACAATGTGACAATTGAGGGGTCTAAGCTTATGATCTGTCTGGGATGGAGATGTGGCTTGAAAAAGCCCTGCCCCCACACAGCAGGAGACGTTCAGCTGAACTCCGAAGACCTAGGTCTGAAATTTTGCAGTGATATCTTATTACTTTTGTGTAACATGGGGACTAAGTGGCTCAGTGAACAACTGAAAAGTGGTTTTTCTGTTCTCACTTTGTTACTGAGAGGGGTGGAGCCAATTCTCTTCCCCCTCAACACTCACAGTATGAAGAGAATGACACACTGACGTTGACTGCCACTTCCTGAATTCAAAATCTGACACTGCAATTTAACAGCGTGACCTTAGGCAAGTCATGTAATATTCACGTTGTGGTTCCCTCATCTGTAAAATTTGGATACTACGACTACTTACCTTTATAGGGTCACTGCTGAGGATTAAACGAGATGTTCATACAGGACACAGGAAGTGTGGTCACGTGGCTGCTGAATGTCAGCCATCATTACAAAGGGCTTTCCCAAGTCATCGCCCTCTCCTTGCACCTCTGTAGGTGGCAGCAGAGGAAGAGTCTCCTCTGCCTCCCTCCACTGCACAATTCTCCACCCAACAGTTGTTCTTCTCACTAAATTATTCTGCCCAACTAGACAGAGATTCTCATGTTAAGATGAAGGCACAAAGTTAAAAAGTCACTCACTTCCAGTTGTTTGCTGGGAAGGAACAACTATAAAGTATAGTATAGTTCATCAACTATGTGAACCAGGAAGGTCAGTTTTGTTGCTAATGGCCCCCAAGTATTATTAGATAAACAGTGACCTGAGTTATAACACTGGCTTATCAGTGTGATGAAATAATATTTCATAATATCTGCTGGCTTCTGAAGATGAACCCTGATGAAAGCAGGAAGAGCAGTTTGTAAGGATGTCCACTGTCCTATGTGTCTCTTCAGGGATATGGGGACACTCTCTGGGGCCAGTCCAATGTCATCAGCAGTACTGGGTATTTGCTGGGCAACTGTGCTTCCAATACTGGGGGAAGGTATGGGTTTTTTTATTAGATTGGCAGGAAAGGGGTATTGCTGACTCTAAGAAGGACAAAGTGGCTTCCTTCTCATCTTTGAGAACAGTATTTCTGCTAGGGTCTGGACCCCAGTGTTCTTCTCTTGGCATTTTTTATGGTGAACAAAGGCTGAGTTTTGCAGAGCTGAATGTCCTGATCTAGGAGCTGAATGCAGTGCCTAAAACTCCTGATAAGGCCCTCTTCTTTCCTTTCTGAAGAGCAGGTTACATCTCAGGAAAAGATGATTGTTGTTCTTGTATAACTTTAGGTTTATCTTTCCTAAAGATGTACCCCAAAGGTACAATTTCTTGAAAGAACCTGCAATTTACATACTCTGCCAGTAGAGGACAATGATGTGAACCACACAAGACATCAGCTTCTGTGGAGATCTCTCCCCAAATTCCACAAGTGTATAATAATTGTTATGTCCACTGATTTATTAAAACATGTACAACTTTTGAACAATATTATATGCAAAGCTGAGCAATCGTAAAGAAAAACATGGATATAATGTGGAACACTGAATCTGACTTTTACTGGTTAGGAATGTTTTCTGCTGCTAATTTCATGCCTAATTAATTGCAGAAGACTTTGCACAGCTGTGGACTGCAGGCTGCAACGTTTCCCAGACTGCTTCCTTCAGCTGCACCAGCTTCTCCTTCATTGAAGGCTATTAACAAGGAGCTTGCCATTATAACTGTTCTGTTTTGGAACACCTCTCTCCTTTCTCTAAACATTATGATTTACTGAGTACTGACTCTATACCAGAAACACTTTATGCCACTAATCTCATTTCAGCCTCATCACAATGCCACAAGTTCCATTATTATTTCCATTTTACCATCAAAAGACTGGAGTCTGGTGACTGGGCCACATCTGAATTCAGATTTTGCCTCACTCTTACATACACTGTGAGTTCCTCCCCCATCTCTGTCTCACATCATCTACCAAATTCAAAGAAAAGGAAGTTATGCGCTTCCTGGTGCTGACACCGGCTTCCTTGCACTGCCCTTACAATGTCCATTTCCTATCAGAAGAGGGAAGTTCTCTACTTTATCCCTATTGTAAAACAAGACAAAACAACCCTTCCACCCCACTATTCTTTTACTCTACGAATTACTTGAATTAATGTGCATAACATACTTATTTATAGATTCAGAGAATTTCACCACGAATGGGACCTCAGAGGGCATTTGATGGAACTCCCTCTCTTTGAGAAGAAAACCAGGCAGGACAAATGCCTGGAGGGTCGAGCGCCTAGTTAGTGGCAGAGGTAGGGCTGGAGCTCAGCGGCCCTGTCTTACAGTTGGACTGTAGTACCCTGTAAGCTTTTTTTCTTTATTCCTACTTAGAATTTTTATGTTTTCTCCACTAACCCCCTGTAGGTTTTTCAGACCATTTCAGAGAATTCTGAAAAAGGGGCTGGGTGAAACGATCAGAAGAACATCATAATCATCAACAGCAGAAAGAAAGAAAAGAATGAAAAAGAAAGAAAAAACAAGAGGTTCGATTGGTTAAAATGGCTTAAAAAGAATGGAGTATGAGAATTTAAAACACCTCAGTGAGTCAGACCAACATTCACTCCACCTTATCCAGAGCCCCTAATGGTGGTGTCACCAAGGGTCATGGGAAAATATGGGAGACTCATCTCTAATGTTAACTTAAGCATTTGGAAAATGTTCCCGAACTTATTGGGTTCCTTAACCCAATTTATATTTGTCATCTATGACTCTAAAAGTTCATTCCTGGAATCTATTTATAATTTCAGCCCATACTGTTTCTAGGAGCAACGATTTTCACACATTTACTACCTACAGTGTAAAGTACTACTTCCTTTTATTGGCCTAAAACTATCAAGCTCTCTAGCTGTGCTCAGCAGGTCAGGACGAGAAGCCGTTAACATCTTTCACCTGAAGAATTATTTTTAAAGCAGCTAATTAAGTCTGCAATGAGAACAGGTATATTTACTATGCAAAAACGTTAATTAGGCCAATTTTGAGGTTCCTACAAGTTTCCTGGAAGAGTTCAGTCCACCTACAGGACTTTATCTGCTCCAGATGTCTTCGGCGTAGAATCTACTTCAGTAGGAATTTTCTTTACATGCCTGTGTGGGCATGGTTTGTGCCCTCCCCAGAACAAAAATGAAAACAGGGAGTCTGAGGGGCAGGGATATATAACCTATACCTAGAGGCTTATAGCAATGACATCGTGAAAGTGCATTCTTTCGTTTTCAAAGTTCAAAACCGAAAACAACTCCTTCCTGAACAAAGGTATGTTGGGAATGGTTAACTGACTCCCATAGCTAAAGCTGGGAGATGGGATAGCAGGAAACACCATTTTGATGAAGATTCAGATTTCATCACTAGAACCCTTCCAGATCATGATTTCATGAAAGTATGCATTGCTCCCCCGCCCCCCGACCCTGTTTCACTAACAATATAGAATAAGCGACTGTTGTTTGCTATTCAGCCCATAGCATGAGACGTGTTGGGTGAAGACATTTTCCTTAAAGACTCAAAGAAAGAACAGCTAGATGGCACCCTCCGAGTCTCCTTTTGTGGTCAGGGCAGGAAAGGGATAGAGAGACAATCGGGCCAGAGAGAATTCCAGACGGAGCAGTTCCCACTAAGGCGCAGGGTTCTGGGTTAGCAGCCCCAACCGACACAGGCACAGAGCGCTTCTAGTCAGCACCATGGCGTCTGTCCAGAGGAGAGTGGAGGCTGGTGCCCAAATGTGCTTCTCTCTCCTCTAAATAGATTTACAATCTGTATGCATTCCACAGAGATAGTGCAAAGGTTAATAATCTGAGGTATTTTAGAATTAGTACAGACCAAACCCACTTTCCGAAAGCCGGTTTTCGATGTACTAAGAAGAGATCTAGTCTCCCAAGACCCAGGAAATCCCCAGGGGTTCCTGCATTTGTAAGACGGAGCAGAAAGAATATACAAACATAGCAAGCCTCAACACTAAGTCTTTTCAAATAGCCCCTTTGAGGGGAACTTGTCAATCACCAGTATTTCAAGATGGGCTAAGTACAGTGCCTTAGCCAAACCCTGCCAGTAATTTGCTTGTCTATGAGACCAGCTGGGAACTAGCAAAGGACACAGGAGATGTAACAGAACAAGGCTCTAAGAATTCTAATGCATGGAGGGTGTCAGAGATTTAATGAGTTCAATCTATACCAATGTCTGAATTCACAGCATGGCTTATTCCAAGAAGTGCCAAGTGCTTTAAAGATGACACGTTAATCTTCCCAGAGCCTAGGTAATGGAAAGCCTGAGCCTTCAGGGACAGGGTGTAAGGTTGGGGAAGAATACTTGTAGCTGTGTGCTGGCCCCCCGGAGCGGATCAGTGACGTGGGTAGCAAGACAGCCATATCCAGACGCCTCATCCTTCTGCCCTGATTGCTGCTGCTGGTGCTGCCAGCTCTCACTGCCAGTGTTACTCCAAACTGTGACTCCTTACTTCTCACTTTCTTTATGGCAGCAGAACTTTATTAAGTAATAACCAAAAATAAGAGGGCCAAAGAGCAGATAAGTGAGTAAAGGGGGTAACAGAAAGACGTGCCAAAAGAAAAAAGCAATGAGCACATGGAAAGTATGCGGTGGACAAATCTACCTCCTGCCTGAGGTCCCGGGCCACCCTGCCCAGAGCTGGGAATGTATCTGCTCCAGAGTCTAGGCTCTCTGCCCCTGGGCAGGAAGAAGATCTAGATGCCTGGTGGGGTGTTCAAGGTCCTGGCCTGGCCCAGTACAAATAAGGCTCTACTCCACGTGTCAGTTCAGTGCTTGGCATAGAGCAGGTGCTCACTGAGTGTCTGTCTGTTAAGTGTCTGTCCATGTACTGCATTCTATAGTTTAGTAAAGTGCTTGCTCACCTCATCCCCTCACTTCTCATAACTACTATGATGCTACTGACCCTCAAATTAAAGTCAAGAACACTACGTCTCTAAAGGAGAGAGAAAGCGCCTGAACACAGATTGTCTCATTCCATTACTTCTTCTAAATGTCTGTAGAAAAGGAATGTCCCAGGCTGACTTAGTAGAAACAGCATGAGTTGGAAGGGAGGAGGCCAGGTTTCTACACCCCAGAATGTTAGGATAGAAAAGAACTTGGCGAATTAGCTGGGGGATGACAAGCAGTTTCCTTCTATGTGTGAACTCTGATTCCCAGTGGTGGCCACCGACCCCCTGGGAGCATGGCACTGAGAACTCTGGGGCTGCGAGGGGAGAAGTGTGCTGTGATTGATTAGCCATGTCTGCCACAGGTCTGGAAAGGGCGAACAGAACCACAGATGTTATCTATCATCATATTTTCTTTTTCTAGTCTACCTATTTGTATTATAGATAATAAATTCTATTAGAAAATTAATATATTCAAAGCCACACAGATGGAAGGGAGGTGAAATCTGAAGCCAGGATTCTTGACTACTAGTCCAGTATATTTTCACTATTTCATAATAATATCCTGGCCCCAATACTTAGTTCTAGCTCTACAAATACAGATAAATGAGTCCCCTGTGACTCTTGTTTCCTCACCTGCAGATTAGAGGAGATAAAACCCTGTTTTATCAGTCTCAGAATTACTCAAAACCAAATGAAATGCCAGAATCCCAGAACTTGAAGCTTGCAGGCCCACATTCTTGCTACTGCACCACGATGCTATCAATAGACATGAAAACACTGAAAGGCAAAAGCAGCCCTAAAAATGCAAAGCAGTATTATTGGAAGAGTCTGGAGCCCTAGATTCTCTTCAGCTGCATCTGTTCCACACCTGCAGGCTTTCTCTCTATAGCCAAACGGGCTCAGTTCAGGAACAGTCAGGGTGGGAGAGAAGCAAGGCTAACAGGGAAGCAGTCCTCAGACCCCTGGGAGGCAGTCGGTCTTGTGTATGTTGCAGAGGAGAGCATGGGACTGGAGGTAGAAGCTTTGTCCTCTTATATCCCACTCATCCTTCTAGCCTACTTTCCAGAGTACATGTCCCAGACCTAGTCAATGAACATGAGTTGTGTGACTGGAATTCCGGGCTGCAGGCAGCCTCCCTGCTTGTCAGTATTAGGGCTTACAGGGGAGTGAGCTGGGATTTCTGGTTTTGCATTGAGGGGTTTTCTCTCTGTCTCTTACTTCTGCTCCCACCTCACTCTGCTCATCAAAGGCTCCATCTCTCTGGCTTGCTAATTCCTCCTCCTTCTGACTCACTCTTATTGGTTCTTCAACCGACTTGCATAGCCTCTGAAGTCCTCCATCTTCAGCCTCAGAATCACAGTGATATCAAGAAAAAGCACCCACCCCTTGCCATGTGCGTTTGTGAAGTACTGGGTTTGCATTCCTTTCAAAAAAACAGCCACGGCATTTACCTTTTCTCCCAGAATGAAAGTCACCAGTGTAGAGGCCAGGATTAAGCCTAGAGGTGTTAGAATACAGACAGATCACTCATCTTAACTAGCCTGAGATTCATAACCTTGCAGGGCTGAAAGGCATCAAGAAGCTCTAGTCTAACCAGCCACTGGAGACAAATCATAAATATTAAAATTAATGTATTTGAAGTCACACAGCTGGACTGTAGCAGAAGTGAAATCTGAAGCCAGGACTCTTGACGACTAGTCCAGTGAGTTTTCATCATGTCAGATATTCTGGTCCCAGCACTAGTTCCCCTGTGCTGCAGGCCATGGGGTTGCAGAGAGTTGGACACGACTGAGCGACTGAACTAACACTCAGTTCCAGCTCTATAAATACGGATATATGAGTCCTTTGTGACTCATTTATAAAAGTACCCCTGAACACAGCAAACACTAGCTCCCAGGCAGCCCATTTTGGGAGTCCAAGAAACTCCACCAATACATTTATTTTATTTTTGCGTGTCACTGCTCACTAGATAGTAACCTCCATAAGGTAAGGGTTTTTGTCTCTTTTATTCATTTCTGCATCCCTATTGCCTAGAATAGGGCTTCCTTGGTCGCTCAGCAGTGAAGAATCATCCTGCAACGTGGGAGATGCATGTTCAATCCCTGTATCAGGAAGATCGCCTGGGGAAGGAAATGGGAACGCACTCTAGTATGCTTGCCTGGGGAATCCCACAGACAGAGGAGCTTGGTGGGCTATAGTCCATGGGGTCTCAAAAGAGTAGGACATGACTTAGGGACTAAATAACAACCTTGCTTAGAATAGTGCCTGCATATGGAAGATGCTTAATAATTATTTGCTTAACAACCACTGGTCTTCTTTCTAGCCCACAGGGCCTTTTGAGAGAGTCTGATCCTTTTTATCTTATATATTATAGCACCTCATATAATTAAAAACAACTGGTATATCCCTGAGTCTTCTTCCTCCATCCCTAAATACTGACAATCCCTTAAATATTATCTGAAGTATATCCAGACCTTTTACCATCTTGGGGTGTTCTCTGAACGTGCTCCAAAATCACAAGACAGCAAGGGGGATGTCTGATGTTTTCCGAGCTAATCCAAGTTCTCACTTTAGACACAAACTTGGAGACACATAAAGGCACAGCAACTGCGCTAGGAGGAGAGGCTTGGGCTCAAATCTTTATTAAGTAGCAGGCCGGCCAACATAAGGGCTTCCCAGGTGGCACTAGTGGTAAAGAACCCACCTGGAGTGCGGGAGATGCAGGGGACCCAGGCTCACCCCCTGGGTCAGGGAGACCCCCTGGAGGAGGGCATGGCAGCCACTCCAGTATTCTTGCCTGGAGAAGCCCATAGACAGGGGAGCTTGGCAGGCTACAGTCCATAGGGACGCAAAGAATCGGACACGACTGAAGTGATTTGGCATGCAGGCACGCAGGCCAACATCAGAAACAACTGATAAGCTCTATGATGCAGAAACTTTGTAGGTAAAATCAATCCCAATGTATTTCCCAACTTTTTGATGCTATCCCCGTGAGTAGCATAAATAGGTGTCTCTAAAAGGAATCTAACGACTATGGCTCTTTATTTAGTCAGATTTTTTATTTCTTCAAAAAGCACTGTTGACAAGTCAGTGTATGTTATGAACTGTGCTGGGCTTTGAGGCTACAAAGCTGAGGAAGAAACACCTGACGCACTTCTATACACGTGCCACTTACAATCTAGTGGAGAAACCCAAGTAGACAAAATGGCCACAGCGATACAGGGGCAGAGTTAACAGGGAACAGAGAGAGAGGAGCCACTAAGTCAGTGTCAGGGAGGTGGGGTAGGCTTCTTGGAGGAGGAAGGAGCATTTGAGCCCCAATAAGCACCACCAAGACATGCCTGGTCTGGGTTTGCCACTGGTTTCAGGTTGAACCCTAATATATACAAGATGTGCAGCTGGCAGAGGCGGTGCAGGGATGGTCTTAACCATACTAGCAAATCCCATGGGCTACTCTTCCTGTGCACACCATCAGCCAGGCTTGTGTTGCCCCAGAAATACATTCTTTCAGCCAAAGAGCTGAACAGCCTGTTGCTGTTGCTTTATCATGCAAGTCCAAGTCGGGCTGTCCTACTTTGGGGATGAAGGTTAGGGGCTGAACTCTACCATGATGCAGAGCCAGGGTGGCAGCCTCCCTACCACCACCGCCAGGGTCCCTCAAAGGCAGGACATAATGAAGGCCATACAGGATGTGGGGCAGGGTGGAGGGAGATTTCTCCAAACCTTTTTGGAGGACTGCTTTAAATGACCAGGAAAGAGAGGTGCAGAGCACATGTGTTTCTGACACCATCCAGCAGGGCTGGACTCTTCTTAGCTAGAAGATAGCCTTTCTATTCCAGGAGCAGAACTGCTATCTACCCGTCGCATCCCCCTCCACACCAAGCCTTCAAATGTGCAGATTCCTTATTCATTCTTTCATCCACCTCACAATCCACCACCAACATATGACTCCTAAGAGTTGCCCCCATCCTGGAGAGAGGAGGGAAGAGCAGAAACCACAATTAGGTGACAGAACCAGCCCCAGCCAGACTGCGGCCCGGGGGATCTGGATTGGACAGTGAAAGTGAATATGCAAATTAGAATCCAGACATTGTTAGGGGCTAGAGACTGATTATAAATCTGGGAAGTCAGACAGCAGCATTACAGAGCACTGGGCCTTCAGAAAATGATCGTTAGGGCAACTAATGAATCTGAGCCAGAGGAGAGAAAGAGGCACCCTCATCTCTGCTCTAGGCTGGGATGAGGAAACTGACCTGCAGAAGCCTTCTGTCCTTTTCTAGATTGCCAATGCTAAGTCATATGACGTGCCTCAATTTCCCTTATTGCAAACAGTGGGCAAACTTGCTGAATATAAGGAAACAGTGGATGGTTCTAAGAAAATGCTTGATAGGAAAACTACAAAGAAGACTTAATTTTTTTTTTTTTGCCATGGTTTGTATCAGTCTTGACCACTGGTTTATAGCAAGAGAGGAGGGGCAGTGCTCTGAAATTTAAAAATCTTCCTGTTCCCATCATCCTATTCACTCTCAGAACATCCCCATGAGGCTGGGATCTTACTGTCTGTTTTCTAGATGAAGAGACAATGATGGCTGAGAAAAATCAGGCAACTTGCTCAGAGTTTATGACCAACCAATAGTAGAGGTGTGACTACAATCTGACCTTCGGACACTAAAGCCCAGGCTGCCTCTGTAAGTGAAAGTAGCTGAATTAGAGGGGCACTAAGTGTCTAAACTAAAAAGCCTCTTGATGAAAGTGAAAGTGGAGAGTGAAAAAGTTGGCTTCAAGCTCAACATTCAGAAAACTAAGATCATGGCTTCTGGTCCCATCACTTCATGGCAAATAGATGGGGAAACAGTGGAAACAGTGTCAGACTTTATATTTTGGGGCTCCAAAATCACTGCAGATGGTGACTGCAGCCATGAAATTAAAAGACGCTTACTCCTTGGAAGAAAAGTTATGACCAACCTAGATAGCATGTTGAAAAGCAGAGACATTATTTTGCCAACAAATGTCCGTCTAGTCAAGGCTATGGTTTTTCCTGTGGTCATGTATGATGTGAGAGTTGGACTGTGAAGAAAGCTGAGTGTTGAAGAATTGATGTTTTTGTACTGTGGTGTTGGAGAAGACTCTTGAGAGTCCCTTGGACTGCAAGGAGATCCAACCAGTCCATTCTGAAGGAGACCAGCCCTGGGATTTCTTTGGAAGGAATGATGCTAAAGTTGAAACTCCAGTACTTTGGCCACCTTATGAGAAGAGTTGACTCATTGGAAAAGACTCTGATGCTGGGAGGGATTGGGGGCAGGGGGAGAAGGGGACAACAGAGGATGAGATGGCTGGATGGCATCACTGACTCGTTGGACGTGAGTCTGAGTGAACTCCGGGAGTTGGTGATGGACAGGGAGGCCTGGCATGATGGGGTTGCAAAGAGTCAGACACGACTGAGCGACTGAACTGAACTGAAGTGTCCAAAAAGTGGACACCTTTATGTGTTTGCGATGCTCCCTTGATATTGAAGGCTGGGTCAGTGAGCAGGCAAAATGCTCATAAATGGCTCACCCGCCATGGGCCAACAAATCTGTACTATGTGCTCACTGGGACAACAACATGTAAGGTGCAGAGACAGTCTCTGCCCTCATGGTCCCTAGTGCAACAAAGAGATAAGTCAACACACAGTTACATTATAGTCAGACAGATGACTAAAGGGGCAAACACCCCACCACAAGCAGAGGTTCAGAGACATGAAAATCTCTGTGGGTTTGACTCTAGTTACTGAGACCCTATTTCCCTGCATATTCTAAGAGCATCAAACAATTGAAGGGAAAGAGTTGGAATATTGCTACCTGTGTGTTTTTCCATGTTGTTTTGAAACCACTTTGTCTAAGACAGAATTTCTTAAAGCTATTACATTTGAGTGTTTACTATGTATTGGAAGCTGTGTCCCCAATAGGTACTTAAATATTTGTTAAACAAACAGCTGTAGAATCTCCACAAACACTCTGCAAAGTAGGTATGTTTATTCCCATTTTACAGAAGAGAAAAGTGTGTTCCTACTACAAGGTGACAGGACTTGGATATCCATGTGGGATCTGGTAAAGAGTGACCTACAGAAGAGTGGGCAACACTCTGGCTGCCCAAGGTGCTTCTAGAGGCAGTCCCTGACAGCGTGCGTTGTCTTTTAATCCACATTGAAGGATGCAAAGCTGTACAAGCCAGGGATAGACTGCAAGTGCCCCTGACTCTGTTAGAGGGAAACTGTTCTGGGCTGGGTGAGGTAGAGAAGGGGAGGAGGCAGGCTGATAGGTAGTGAGCTGCTCTCGCAAAAATGTGGTGTTTTTTTTGCAATCCTGGCAAGATGTGCCAACTGTGAGAGGTCCTGGGTTTCCTTGTTCTGAGAATAGTTTCCCTGTGGTCAGACTGGCTACGGGGGTGACTGACACAGTGGCAGGCAGCCCTGCTCTGCCCTAGGGCGTGTCTGCATGGATGGAGGCAGCTGCCTGGTACAGTCTATTGTGCAATGGAAAACAACTGGTAACCAGTGGAGGGGTCAGACTGTACTTATTGAGGCTCCAGTGTCCTGAACAACTTGGGTCTATAGCCGCTTGGGACTCTTGTGCCCAGAAATCCACTTCCGACCTGGAATCTCTCAGATGCCCTTTATTACTCAGGCCTGGGAAGCCTGCATAACTGAAGCTAGGACACAGTGCAGCTGCAGAAGCCTTAGGTTCACAGAGAAGCACTTGCTGAGCATTGGGCACAGAGCTGCAGTTCACTCGCTCTCTTTTCAAGGGACTCGGGATCTAGTGGGGACAAATGGGAGACTATTTTTACACAAGGACTGATTATAAAACAAAGAAACTGATTTTTGTTTGTGATTTGAGGAATCAATATCATTACTTTAGGCTTGCATATAATGTTCTCTATCTCAACCAAATTATAAGTCTCCCAAGGGCGCAGCTGTATCTTCTATGTCTCTGACTCCAAAGTTTTAGCACATGAAGGCCTTCTAGACCTTTTTTTATGGAATGATGCAGGGGCAACTGGTGGCAAACTGGGTTAATCTTAAATCTACTGAGTCCTACAGACTTAGGATGATGGTTTGGTGGAAAGGTTACCTGAAAAGGAACTGTGCTTACACCCTGAGTGAGATAGCGGGACAGGCTCCAGGATCAAACATGCACAGGGCTTCTCAGGTCAAGGGGCTCGGACCAGAGAGGACGGTGGTTTGGCCGACAGCACTAGAGGCGACAGAGCCCAGTGGTTACAAGTGTAGACTCGTAAGCCAAGTTCTTTTGGGTTCAAATCCCAGTTCCAAGCTGTGAGATCTTGGACAAATCAGTTAATTTCTCTGTGTCTCAATTTCCTCATCTGTGAGTGGCCACAGCAACAGTGCCTAGTTCATAGGGTTGCTGTGAGGATTAAATGCTTTGTTGCTGTGGTTCAGTTGCTAACTCATGTCTGACTCTTTTTGACCCCATGAAATGAGTATCCCAGGCTTCCCTGTCCTTCACCATCTCCTGGAGTTTGCTCAAATTCATGTCCATTGAGTCCGTGATGCTATCCAACCATCTCATTTTCTATTGTCCCCTTCTCCTCCTGCCCTCAATCTTTCCTAGCATCAGGATCTTTCCCAATGAGTCAGCTTTTCACATCAGGTGGTCAAAATATTGGAGCTTTGGTTTGACCATCAGTACTTCCAATGAATAATCAGTGTTGATTTTTTTTTAGGATTGACTGGTTTGATCTCCTTACAGTCCAAAGGACTCTCAAGAGTATTCTCCAGCACCAAAATTTGAAAGCATCAATTCTTTGGTGCTCAGCCTTCTTTATGGTCCAACTCTCACATCTGTACATGACTACTGGAAAAACCATAACTTTGACTAGACTGACCTTTGTCAGCAAAGTAATGTCTCTGCTTTTTAATATGCTGTCTAGGTTGGTCATAACTTTCCTTCTAAGGAGCAAGCATCTTTTAATTTCAGGACTGCGTCACCATCTGCAGTGATTTGGGAGCCCAAGAAAATAAAATCTTTCACTGTTTCCACTTTTTACCCATCTATTTTCCATAAAGTGATGTGACTAGAGCCATGATCTTAATATTTTGAATGCTGTGTTTTGTTTTGTTTTTTGAATGTCGAGGCAAGCTTTTCAACTCCTTTTTCACCCCCATCAAGAGGCTCTTTAGTTCCTCTTTGCTTTCTGCCATTAGTGTGGTGTCATCTGCATATCTGAGGTTGTTGATATTTCTCCCGGCAATCTTGATCCCAGTTTAAATGTGTTAAGATATATGAAGCATCTGGAAACACGTAAGTGCTAGTTATTAACACATAGAAGATGCTGGGCTGGTGGAAGGGACACTGAATCCAGGCTGGGGGAAGGTGCCAGGGGGACTCTCTGGGGAAATGACACATCCTGGTGGGAACTGCCCCTGGTGGTACTAATGGTAAAGAATTCACCTGCCAGTGTAGGAGACACAAGGGATGTGGGTTTGATCCCGGGACAGGAAGATCCCCTGGAGAAGAAAATGGCAAACCACTCCAGTATCCTTGCCTGAAAAATTCCATGGACAGAGGAGCTTGGCAGGCTATAGCCCATGGGGCTGCAAAGAGTTGGACACGACTGACTGTGTCCAGGGGACCTGGTGGAGGGACCACAGATGAGATGGTTAAGAGATGCCTCGGATTTTCTAAGTGGGGAAGGTCTCGCATTAGTTGCTAAGGAGTTTGAACTTTATCTTGAAGGGCATGCAGAGCCTTAGGAGGGGGTGACTTGATCATATTTATACCGTGAGATGCTCATTCTGACTGTGATGCAGAGGATGGGTGGTAGAGGCAAAGAGTGTGGAGAAGGGAGGCAGGGAGGCCAGTCAGGAGGCCATGGCAGTAAGGCAGATGAGAAGCGCAGGCTGGCACTAAAGAAGTGGGGAAGATTAGTTAAATAAGTCATGTTAAACAGCAAGACTGGCAGATACTAAACTACCAACAATAATAATACATATGGAGCCCTCAACAACGTGTCAGGCCCTGGGCTTAATAGCCGGCATGGATCATCTCATTTAGTCCTTACTCATACCCTGCAAACTTCATAGGGGTGCGGTGGAGGGACGAGGGAAGGACAGATGCACTTAGGGACTGGAGGACAGATAAGACACTACCTACTAACTTACCTTTGCTAGAAATCAAAAAGGAAATTTTATCAAGGAGTAAGTAATCATGAGGCAGCCAAAACAGCTGACAAAAGGCACCAAAGAAATCCTGAACACAGATTAGCGGGCACAGTAACCAGAGGTCCCAAGGCATAAAGGAATTGGTGGGTGTCTACTGCTAATTATTCAGGAAATAAATATCAACATGTAAAATTGCCTGATAGTCTGCAGTCTGTCAAATGCATGTGTATGTGCGTGTGCGTGTATGTGTGTGTGTGCGAGAGAGAGACAGAGAGAGAGACTATATTTTTACAAATTCATGCACGCTCCAGCATTTGGATGGGAAGAAAGAGCTGTGAGTAAGGGAGGGGTCTAGGAATGAGTCTGATTCTCCTTATGAATGATCGTGATGTGGGTGTCACTGGAATGAAATCAACAGATGGCAATAAATTTGTAGAAAATGAAAGAGACAGATTTAAATCCAGGATCACAGGAACCCTTAAACTGCTTCTATCAAGGGAGGCATACGAACATTAAATATTTCCTGAAGGATAAGCTCAGTTCTGGCAGGTGGGAGGCAAGGACCGGGAAGAGGCGGCTGGCTGTCCCCATGATGGAGCAGGAAGAATTAGAGAGTAATGGGGCGGGCAGAGACGGGAGCAGAGTGAGGTCTCTCATTCATCTCTAGCTGTACTGGCTCTTGACAGACAGGGAGTGGGTGGCTGTTTATCTCTCAAAACTCAGCTATTTTCTTCAGTAACAAGGTGTAAACTAACTTTGCTCAGGGCAAGATCTTCTGCTGCAAAGGGAAAAAGCACACCAAAGGTACAGAGCCTATGGGTGAAGGACAGACCTTCCAGGGAAGCCCCCTCTCTGTTCTCTATGGAGGTACCTCACTTGGAGGCTTCCTTAGGAATTCATTCATCTTTCCATAAGAAAAGCAACTCTTCCTACCTCCTGCCTGGGAAAGGGAGAACTTTGGGGTTTCTTTGAAAAAGTAAAAGATGGGGTGGGTACTATGGGGACTCAATACCTGCCAGACATGACTATCATTTGAAAGGCACACATCTGCTTCCAGTTTCCTAGATCTCAAACTTTGTCAAAGAAGACAGGAGGCAGGATGTCCTCAGGTTGGCTTGAGTCCATTATAGTTAAAGTGAAGGATGTGCCTGAGGACAAAACAAGCTGAACCCTTGTCTGACATCCTCAGGAGGCCAAGGACTGCAGGCACAGCCATCCTTGCCTCAGACTCTCCTCTGCTCCATCAATGTCTCCGTCACATTTGTCTCTCCAAGTTAGAGGTGCCTTCCAGACAAGGAACGGAGGCAAGATTTTACATTTTGCATGATTTCCCACCTGCCTCACTCCCCTGCCCAACCTGTTTGGCAAAAAATACCATCCTGGAGCACATCTGGCATCCTGCCTCCAGGGCATCCTGCTGGTTGGCACCAGGTGCCATCACAGCATCAGCACTTGGCCTGTGCTTTAAAAGGACAAGAGGGCTTCCTAATGGGCAGAGGGAATGTATGGAAGGGCCTGCATGGTACAGGACATCCACCTGTTCTGGGTGGTGTGGAGGAGGGGGAGGAAGAGCCAGATGTTTCCTCCAATTCCCTTCCAGTTGCTTCACAAGTTTGAGAGACGCCATAAAGCATTATCTTAGAAAAAGTCAGCAGACTGTCCGGTCTTGGGTCTGTATATGATCAAAAACAATCTCCAGTCTGACACAGTTGTGGCACCCAAGGGGGCCCACCTAGGCAAGGTTTCCAAATGAAAGGGGACTGACTCTTTCTCTTGGTTGGTGGCACATTAAACTGTTTCTCAAATTCAGGACCCGAAAGGCTAGTAGGATGGTAAAGATACTTTCATCCATCTGCACCTTCTGGCCTTGGACAAGTCACGTAACTTCCGAGTCTTTGTTTCTTCATTTGGAAGAGAAATGATACTTTCTCTACTTTTACTTTCATAGCTCCTGTGAGAAGGAAAAGAAATGCTATAAGCAAAAGCACTTTGTAAGCTTTTATTACCAGGATGAAGGATGGTTAGTAGTAACATGGCTTGCAAGGGCCAGAATCTTCCCTGAGGACAGTTCAGAGGTGTGCTTTAGGCCTTTAGTCCAACAGACTAATATCTCAGAGTTACTGCCACCACCATTTTGTCAAAAAGGCTTTTGACCTCAATGGCCAATTTCTAACTTCTCCATTCAGGGTTTTATGGCATCTGGGACCACAAAACATTGGGTTTATTGAGGGTCCTGTCTGAGTCACCTTTTCTATCTCTGAATTAACCTTTTTGATTATTGGGCCAGGGGTGGCACATTATAAAGTCAACAGGATGTCAAAGTGGACCGAAAGCAGGGAACACGTCTTGGGGGACATTTCCTCCAACCTCAGCGGAGGCAAAGAACCTCCTGAGCACTAGTGTTCATTTCATTTGGGCTTGCAGGACCTGGGATTTTCCTGGGCTTCCTTCTGTGGAAGCATTAGTTCCTTAGCCTTCCCCAGTAGTCCGTGCTCAAGCTCAGTTTATGACTTTGTGATGATGACTTACAGTCTCTCTTTGCTGGTCTCACCCCCTGCCATCAGGGTTCCTAAAAATTCTGAGTTCATAACCTAATTCCAGGGCTTTGAGCTCTGGGTCTGGATCTCACCTGCTTGGTGTTTAAGTGAGACCATATCTAGGAGGAGATGAGCACAGAGATGTTAGGAAAGAACAAAGTGCAACTTTGCAAGCCAGCAACTGACACAAGCAAAGGAAATTTGTTCAAACCCAGGACAGGAAAGACTGGCTGTATGTGAAGTGAGGACAGTCAGCAAAGTCCTAGGGGCTGTTGAAGGTAACAGCTGGTATCTCTTACTGGAATGCTATGGTTCCAGAGATAGGAAGCAGGTACAATACTGGGAAAAATAACACCCAGATGGAAATCAGTAAACAGGAGGCCTGGGGAAGTCTCTCATGCCTGCTGCCTGCTCAGGCTAGATCTTCTCTGAGAACAGAGTCCAAGGATGAACAAGTTAGACACCACAAGGATGCTCTAGGAAACTGCTGAATGGCTAGAAATTCTGCCTAAAGTTGGATGAAAGGTGAACTAATGGTGGATGTCAACTGGTCTTTACACATCTACAGGGTTTTCCCTCCTCTGAGTGGGCCTCCTGGACCCAGCACAGTGCCAAGTACCAAGGTGCTGCACAGTACCAACAGGCTGATCCAGCAGGATAAAGGGTTCTTACACAACCATGGCAAGCTTTTCTTCACAGTATGAAATATTTCCCAGCACAGTTTCTGCCACATACCAGGTATTCAATAAATATTTGTCCATTTAATTATTTGTTCACCCATTTAAAAAAATGTAACAGAAACATATAATGCCTGTGACTCATCAGGCACTGTTCATTCTGTTCAGTTCAGTTTCAGTTCAGTCACTCAGTCGTGTCTGACTCTTTGCAACCCCAGGGACTGGAGAATATGAAGCTTCCCTGTCCATCATCAGCTCCCTGAGCTTGCTCAAACTCATGTCCATGGAGTCTGATACCATCCAACCATCTCATTCTCTGTCGTCCTCTTCTCCTCCAGCCTTCAATCTTTCCCAGCATCAGGGTCTTTTCCAATGAGTCAGTTCTTTGCATCACCTAGCCAAAGTATTGGAGCTTCAGCTTTAGCATCAGTCCTTTCAATGAATATTCAGGACCAATTTCCTTTAGGATTGACTGGATTGATCTCCTTGCTCACCAAGGGACTCTTCAGAGTCTTCTCCAGCACCACAGCTCAAAAGTGTCAGTTCTTTGGCACTCAGCCTTCTTTATGGTCCAACTCTCACATCCATGCATGACTACTGGAAAAACCACAGCTTTGACTAGATGGTCCTTTGTTGGCAAAGTAATGTCTCTGCTTTTTAATACACTGCCTAGGTTTGTCGTTACTTTTCTTCCAAGGAGCAAGCATCTTTAATTTCATGACTGCAGTCACCATCTGCAGTGATTTTGGAGCCCAAGAAAATAAAGTCTGTCACTGTTTCCATTGTTTCCCCACCTATTTGCCATGAACTGATGGGACCGGATGCCATGATCTTAGGTTTTTGAATGTTGAGTTTTAAGCCAGGTTTTTCACTCTGCTTTCACCCTCCTCGGAGGCTCTTTAGTTCCTCTTCACTTTCTGCCGTAAGGGTGGTATCATCTGCATATCCGAGGTTATTGATATTTCTCCTGGCAATCTTGATTTCAGCTTGTGCTTCATCCAGTCCAGCATTTTACATGATAAACTCTGCATACAGGTTAAATAAGCAGGGTGACAATATACAGCCTCGACGTACTGCTTTCCAGATTTGGAACCAGTCTGTTGTTCCACGTCCGGTTCTAACTGTTGCTTTTTGACCTGCATACAGATTTCTCAGGAGGCAGGTAAGGTGGTCTGGTAGTCCCATCTCTTGAAGAATTTTCCACAGTTTGCTGTGATCCACATAGTCAGGCTTTGGCAGAAGTAGACGTTTTTCTGGAATTCTCTTGCTTTATCTATGGCAATTTGATTTCTGGTTCCTCTGCCTTTTCTAAAACCAGCTTGAACATCTGGAATTCTTGGTTCACATACTGCTGAAGCCTGGCTTGGAGATTTTTGAGCATTATTTTGCTGGCACGTGAGATGAGGGCAATTGTGCGGTAGTTTGAGCATTCTTTGGCATTGCCTTTCTTTGGGTTTGGAATGAAAATTGACCTTTTCCTGTGGCCTGTGGCCTGTGGCCACTGCAGAGTTTTCCAGATTTGCTGGCATACTGATTGCAGCACTTTCACAGCATCATCTTTGAGGATACAAAGATGGAATTCCATCACCTCCAATAGCTTTGTTCGTAATGATGCTTCCTAAGATCCATTTGACTGCGCACTCCAGGATGTCTGGCTCTAGGTGAGTGACCTTAGATTTTCTATCATTCTTCTGTGTATTCTTGCCACCTCTTCTTAATATCTTCTGCCTCTGTTAGGTCCACACAATTTCTGTCCTTTATTGTGCCCATTTCTGCATGAAATGTTCTCTTGGTATCTCTGATTTTCTTGAAGAGATCTCTAGTCTTTGCCATTCTATTGTTTTCTTCTATTTCTTTGCACTGATCACGTAGGAAGGCTTTCTTATCTCTCCTTGCTATTCTTTGGAACTCTGCATTCAGATGGGTATATCTTTCCTTTTCTCCTTTGCCTTTTGCTTCTCTTCTTTTCTCAGCTATTACTTCCATCACCAGTCACATCCACAACTGGTTTCACTTTGCCTCAGCCTCTTCATTCTTTCTGGAGCTATTTCTCCATTCTTCTCCAGTAGCATATTGAGCACCTACTGACCTGGGGAGTTCATCTTTCAGTGCCATATATTTTTACCTTTTCATACTGCTCATTGGGTTCTCAAGGCAAGAATACTGAAGTGGTTTGCCATTCCCTTCTCCAGTGGATCACGTTTTGTCAGAACTCTCCACCACGACCTGTCCATCTTCAGTGCCCCTACATGGCATGGCTCATAGTTTCATTGAGTTAGACAAGGCTGTGGTCCATGTGATCAGTTTGTTTAGTTTTCTGTAATTGTGCTTTCCATTCTATTTTTAAAAATGCAACAAAACATATAATGCCTGTGACTCATCAGGCACCATACTAAGCACTTTATAAATGTGAATTCATTACATCTTCCCAATAATTTTATGATGTAGGAAATATTATTACCTCTCATTATGGATGGAGAAGCAGAGGTGTAGAGAGGTTAGTTATACTGCCTGAAGTTACACAGCTAGTAAGTGGTGGAGGCAGGGAGGGGCTCCCGAGTAGCTCAGACGGTAAAGAATCTGCCAGCAATGCAGGAGACCCAGGTTTGATCCTGGGTCAGGAAGATCATCTGAAGAAGGGAATGGCAAGCCACTACAATATTCTTGTCTGAAGAATTCCCTGGATAGAGAAGATGGCCATGGGGTTGCAAAGAGTCAGACATGACTGAGCAACTAACACACACACACAAGTGGTGGAAGCAGGATTTGAACCTGTGTACAGAGGCTGCAAGGTCAACACTTCTTAATACTACAGTGCTTCCAGTCAGAGAGAAGGAGTAAAGGACAATGCATTTTCAGTGACCCGTGGCTATGAACGCCATGCTCTTCTCCCCAGTGGCACACTTCCTGTTCACCTATGGCTTTATCTTTAACAATAATAACTGCAACAATGAGTCTCCAATGCTGTGGTCCACCTACACAGAAACCCCAGATGAATGCAAGGTAAGATGTAAGGGGTCTAGAAAGCTGGTAACACAAAAAGAACTGAAATCTTTGATACTATTCTGTTAAGGGTGATTTTTTGGCTTACAGATAAATCTTGAAATACCTTTCATATGCATGCAGTTTGGTAAGATTGTTTGCAATAGTTTTGTTATCAGATGTTCAAATTATTTGCTGTTCCCAGCATTCTCAACCACCACCTGGAGTTTGAATTTTTCTTTCAGGTGAAGCAATAATATACTAATATTGGTGGTCAGAGTGTATGTTTGGAGTCCTTTGAACCTGGTGTTAAATTCTGGTTTTAGCACTGTGAGTTTGGGCAAGTTACATGATCTTTCAAAAACCTCAGTTTCTTTATGTGTGAAACAGAGATAAGATGAATATAAATGAACTTTAAATGAGATGTAATTTGTGTACCTGCCTCCTGAGAAAACTATATAGGTTTCACAGATCAAGAAGCAACAGTTAGAATTGAACATGGAACAATGGACTGGTTCAAAATTGGGAAAGGAGATGTCAAGATCGTATATTGTCACCCTGCTTATTTAACTTATATGCAGAGTACATCACATGAAATGCTGCACTGGATGAAGCACAAGCTGGAATCAAGATTGCCGGGAGAAACATCAATAACCTCAGATATGCAGATGACAGGAGCCTTACGGCGAAAAGTGAAGAACTAAAGAGCCTCTTGAGAAAGATGAAAGAGGAGAGTGAAAAAGCTGGCTTAAAACTCAACATTCAAAAAACTAAGATCATGGCATCTGGTCCCATCATGTCATGGTATATAGGTGGGGATACAATGGAAACAGTGACAGACTTTATTTTCTTGCACTCCAAAATCACCGCAGATGATGACGGCAGCCATGAAATTAAAAGACGCTTGCTCCTTGGAAGAAAAGCTATGACAAACCTAGGCAGTATATTAAAAAGCAGAGACATTATCCTGCTGGCAAGGGTTCATATAGTCAAAACTATGGTTTTTCCAGTAGTCATGTACGGATGTGAGAGCTGGACCATAAAAAGACTGAGCGCTGAAGAACTGATGATTTTGAACTGTGGTGTTGGAGAAAACTCTTGAAAGCCCCTTGGACTGCAAGGAGATCGAACCAGATCCTGAAGAAAATCAAACTGTGAATATTCACTGGAAGGACTGATGCTGAAGCTGAAGCTCCAATACTTTGGCCACCTGATGCAAAGAAATGACTAATTGGAAAAGACCCTGCTGCTGGGAAAGATTGAACCAAGGAGGAGAAGGGAACAAGAGGGGATGAGATGCTTGGATGGCATCACCAACTCAAAGGACAGGAGTTTGAGCAAGCTTCACAAGATGGTAAAGGACAGGGCAGCCTGGCGTGCTGCAGTCCATGGGGTCGCAGAGTCAGACATGACTGAGCTACTGAACAACAACAATTTGTGTAAAACACCTAACATCTCCTGTTTGTCTTATGCTTATTAGGTGATGAATCAATAATACATATCTGGGTTAGGAAAGGACCTACACTGACAGCCAAGTGTGTTACACAGCTCAGATTTCTGATGGGTACTAAATGGACTTGAGGGAGGAAACAATTCATTCGACCAGTTGGAACTCAGGAGGCCCGGCTGACAATTGTGGTTCAGGACCTTTCTTACCAATATAGTTGTCTATTAGGCTAGCCATTCCTGTAGACTATCATTACAGTATGGAGTTTATTTCCCAAAGAAATGATAAGCTTTCATAAAAAATGAAATTCACTGAATTGAAATGCTATCAGAAACACAAAGTTTTAAAATAAATGCAATCCTTTGAGGACTGCTAAGTGGTCTGCCACTTTACTTTTTGTATGACCTTGGACAATCCCTTTTACCTCTTTTTATGTTTGGGTTTTATTTTTCTCTCTTCTTTTAACCTGCAAAAAATTTAAAGGAGTAAGGGCAGGGAATTTCAACGTCATTTCAGCTTCCAAAGGTCTATCAGTGTTCTTTATTCCAATATCAGCTACCTAAAGGGAACAATCAATTTGGAATCAGATAGCAAGTGTGACCACTTCCTCACTTAACCTGCCAAATCACTTACAACTTGCATAGCCTTGGTTTTCCCCTTGTTATATGGACAATAATATCATCTCTAAGAGTGAGCATGAAGTTCAACAGAGGTAACATACTTGAAAGTGTTTTTGTAAACGCTGATGTGCTAGCTTTGTCTTTCGTTATCAAAGTCGAGCTTTATATGGCCCCAACCACCTTGAGATCTCCACAGCCCTAAATAGCTTGATACAGGGAATCTCTACCCCCAGCCCCTACCTCTGGAGAGAGTCAGCCTGCTGAGTGCCAGGGCCATGCCAGGCATGTATGCCTTCTCAGGGGTCCCTGGGTATGCCTTCCAAATAGTAGACAGCTTTGCCTCCCAGCTGCCCTCCCACCCTCCTTCCTCCTGTTGGTCTTTCTCAGAGCCATCTGGAACAGAAGGAGGTTAAACAAGCTCACCATTTGCCAGAAGCCAAATGCCAGTGCAAAGTGAGCCTCAGGGGGAAGGCCCAGGGAAGGAGAGTGGGGAATCTTGGAGCCAACTCATGTCTCTGCCACTACAGAGAGTCACTGAGGATGCCTGTGCTTGAGTGGGGCCTTGAGGTTTCTTAGGAAAGCAGCTTCTTCTCCAGCAGAACATTCTGTCCTGCCAAGGCCATCTTGGGCCCTGTATTGTGTACAAATGGTTGGCAAATGCAGTCATCATTCAGCAGTCGCTTACCACACTGCAGAGGCACTGGGTCCACTGAAGCAGTGGTCTGCACCTGTCATTCATGCCCAGTACAGAGCAGGGGTCTTGTTGGACACTCTTGTCCTTAGCTGTGGGCCCAAGATCCTCACAGTGCCTTGTCTCCCCTCTTCACCCTCAATGTCAGTGCTAAGAAACTTCAGCTCTTTTTATCAAAGCACCTTAACACCTTGCCTAGACAGGCAGCTTGCTTTGAAAGGCATCCCTTCAAATTGGAAAAAGTAGCCACTAAAAGCTCTGTCTGTAGTTGAGGAACAGAAGAATCTCGTACACAAATCATAATTGTGGTAGACTAAATATCTTGAAAAACCCTCCGTTACAAATTTCTTACTGAATCCATAGTTGGGGTTGCAAAACAAATCCCCAGGAGTCAGAAATGAAGAGGACACTGAAAATCAAACAGGTAAACACGCTCAGGCTCAAAATGTATAAAATGACAGTGGACAGCCCTGCAGAAAGAATCATCAATACCCAAGCAAGAGAGAAATTCCAACAGACTTTCTCAATCACTGATAGGCTGAGCAGATAGAACTTGGCAAGAATATAGACCATTTCCATAACATAGCTAACAAGCTTGAGCTTATGGACATAAGAGACAGTAAAAATACATTCATTTAAAGCATACATAGAAGCCCGTCGGGAATGTTCAGAAGTTAAATGGAGTGGCCTGGTACTGGGATTTTGAGCTCCTATGAAAAGTGATTTCTGCCAGGGAGACCCACCTCAGTTCTATCTGGGGTCATGTAAATATCCCACTGTTGACAAACAGGGATGAATCTGAAGAAAATGAATGCTTAAGATTGGAAACAACTGCATGAAACTTGTAACAGTTCAGGAGTTTCATTGCTACCTTGTAAACTGGTCTGCGTTCTTGAACTGCAGATATATACTTAGCCCTTGACCTGTCCCAATGAAGACAGCCTGACCATCCCACCCACTTCTTTCTCTCTGGCTACTCTGCTTCCATTTAACCGGAGATATTTCTAGGAGAATACCTTTTCAATGTCTTTGTTCTTTCAAGATGGCATGACAACACTCCAAGGTGCTTTTCCTTCTCGTGGACACAGACACTGGTATATAACTCTAGATACCAATTCTGACAACCAGACGTTTCAGGAGGCACCAGATGCTGAGGGTAAATCTTGAAAAAAACCTCTTGGCATCCAAGTAGGGGATTTATTTCTCAGAATAACCACATAAACATGCTTGTGTTCTGATCTAGAAGCATCCCCACTCTTCTTGGCTCAACAGTGGTTGTTCGTCTGATTTAACAGTGGTTGTTTGTCCCATTGTAGGGGTACCTGGCCTCTGACTCCTCAATCTCAAGTCTGAAGGCATTGATACAAACTGCAGAAACTATGGCCTCTGTGAGTGGAGAGGAAACCATTGTTTGTTTGGACACAAACAATCCTCCATGAGGACCGCACCCATGTCTCAGCTTTAGTGTGGGATCGACACCACTATTCAACCATTTGGTGAAAGCCCACTGGCCACTTGGTGGAAAGTGCACAGACCCTAAGGTTGACAGTTTCCATGAAAACTTTCTCATGTCGACAAATGTTACTTTCTCACGTGGACAAATTCTCCCCTTCCATTCGGCGGTGAGGCCTGGGGGTTTCTGCGAGAGAGAGGGGCCCTTGGCACTGCATCTGCACCAAGACCCCCCTCTGTCAGCCTTGCTCTGGGTCCAACTCTCCATCTAATTATGTATCAGGTCCATTTCTGAAAGTCTTTTCAACAGTGATTTAGCAACTCCACTAGTAGCCAGATGGTCTAGGTTCCCAGTGGGATTTAGGTCCTGAAAAGATGAACTCTTCCAGGGACATCTGAGAGGAGCCGGCAGTGGCTTGGGCAGGAGGATGTTTGCCTTGGCTGCAGAGAGACCACTTTGGACTTCCTGGCTCCCTTCCATCTCAGAAGCCTCTCAGCTCAACTACCCATGTGGAGAGTTTCCTGCGGGGGCTTTTCTGCAGGGAAGCCTCTGCGGGAGGTTGTTCTCTGGCATCGGTCGTGTGCGGTGGGGTCCAAACAAGGATGGGCCAGTCCCCACCACGTTCACACCTGGGAGGACAAAGCGTCCAGAGCTTGTCTCGGCACTCTGGGCAGGAATGAGGCTGCCTATGGTTCCCCTGGACTGAGTCTATCTCTGCCACTTGTCCTCTCTGTCTGAGGGTCTGCTCTGGACACCTAGGCCTTTCTGATGGCTGCTGGGAAGCCAAGGGCTGTAAAGCAGGTTCTGAACCTCCTTTCATGGCCCCTCTCTCTGCTGCAGATTGTGTGCTGACTAGGCCTGAATGCTGGTCACACTGATGCCCTCATCCCTGCCCCTACCTGCTCTGAGGCTGTCTCTGGTGCTCTGGTTCTAGCTGTTCCAGCTGCCTCATCAGACCTCCAGAACACTAGTTTAGTTGCCCATTTAAGGCACAAACAGTTTTCTTTACAGAGATCATGCTCACTCGTGAGATGAAGGTGGAAGTCCAGGACAGGCTTGGAGGGTCCAAGGAGGACAGAGGCATGTGTGAGCTTCTCTGGCTACAGCCCCCTCTGCACGTGTGTTTCCCCCTCAGAGGGACAGAGTAAGCCTGACAAGGAGGGCCAGGAGACAGGGGGCCTGGGAGCAGGCATCTGGCTAAAGCCCAACAGCTTGAAAGAACGCCTGACCAGAGACAGGGTCAGAGGGCAAGCAGGGAGATACTGAGATGGACACGGAGACAGCACAAGTGTTGGACAGGGATGAAGGCAGGCAAAGCCTTCCCAAATATAGGCTGATCAGACCGGACACCTAAAGGGGCCTCCTCCTCCACGGAGGCCTCTAGAGAATGCCAGAGCTAAGTCATTAGTACAGGTTTTGAAAGGAAGGGTTAAGGCTGGAATGGGACCACACTAGTACAAGTTTTGAAAGGGAAGGCCAAGGCTAGAATGGGACCTTGTTGGAGAAAGCAGACTTCCTGACATGATGCTGAATTTCTAGAATCTTCCTCAGGAGAGGCAGCGTGGAGTGGTGCAAAGATCTTGGATTTAGTCAGATAGGTAGAGGTGACAGGCTGCATGGAGGCACAAAGTCAGCTCCCTCTTCCTCTAACCCATCCCTCAGATCCCAACAAGGGCAAAGCAAACTGTTGTAGCCCAGCCTGCTTGTTCCTGCTCCTCCCGCCCTCACCTCCTTTAGAGTAAGTAGACACAGCACGACTGGATCAGAACCCAATGTTAAACTGTATCGAGTTCACAAAACATAAAAGGAAAAAAAATGGAGAAAACCCAACTAAAAGCCACAATAGAAACAGTCTCCAGGCTTCCAGGATCTCCCTTTCAGACTCCCCATCTGCTCCGCTCCACAGGGGCCACCCAGCTGAGCCCTGCTGTCAGGGGAGGGCCCTGGCCCCCTCACAATCTGTCATCTCTGACATCACTTGGATCTCATTTCTTCTGGAGCTGCCAGGGGCGGAGGAGCTACCCTGCTGCCTGTGGGCAGGGGACCAGGAGTCCGGGGATGGCCTCGGCACTTGGGCTGGGGATGGGGAGCGTTGAGGGGCGGAGGAAATTGATTCTTGGTTGTTGGGCATCCAGGCCGAATCTCAATTGTCAATTTTTCCATGCATGCCTCCTCCCCTGGCTGCCAAGCCCTCCCGTTTCCTGCCATCTGTGCTGGGCGTCTCCGGGGAGCCCCGCTCCTTTCTGGTTTGCTAATCACTGCCTATGGACACTGGGAAGAGGCTGGTGTCTGTGCTCCTGGCACCTGGGTAGCCATTCCCTGGGGCCCATCTGAGTTCCTCTCTGTGCGGAAGGGCTGTGCTCTGGCCTCGCTTGGGCGGCCCACAGACTTGGACCCTCAACAAACGGGGGGATAGGAAAATAGGTGGCACGGACCCCTGACGACTGCAATACAGACCGAGGTGTCCCAGCCTTGACTCACGGAGTGAGCTACCTGCTCCCCGTCAGGCCCGGTGTAGCCTGGTGGTGAGGAACGTTGGCGGTGGAGTCAGAGAGACCCGGGTCTCTTCCCGGCTCCAGCACTCACTCGCTGTGTCAGTGAGCCTCTCTGGAGCTCACTGTCCACGTCTGTAACGTGAGCAGCTGGGCTACGTGACTTCTCACATGGCCCTCACACCCCCAGGTCAAGGGTGACTCTGTTGACCCGCCACTCACATTTTCCTGGCTGTGCCTCTGCCCTGTAACCTAGAGTCTGCTAGAACTGGTAGCTGGAAGCAGCCTTGTGCGAGGCAGCTGGAAGGGGAGGGAGTGCTGACCTGGGTGCTGGGAGGGTCCCCTGGGTCTGACCCCAAGACCTGATCTCATTAACATGCCTGGACCAGCTGAGCAAACCAGCTGGGAGGCGACTAGACTGGCTGCTTCCAAAGTGATTTAAACCCTTTGTTCCCTAAGTCTCCACAGCAAGGACAAAAGCAAGCACTCAAGGCATTATCCTGAACGCTCTCTGCTCATCCATGGGTTCATCCATTCACTCGACCACTTGGCCTTAATGCGGCAGTGAAATATCATAAGGAGTCACTGCAATTCTGGGTTCTGATCCTAGCTCTGTTGCTTGTGAGTTGGGTAATGCTGGGGAAGTTACCCACTGTCTCTGGGCCTTGGTTTTGTCATCTCTAATGCGGGGATAGTATGGTACCCATCTCTCAATGCATACGAGGACATCTAGCACTGGCGAAGTCTTCAACAAATGGTGGCTGTGATCATCACTAGGTTGAATACATTGTTTACAGCCTCGTGGGGAGACAGACACTAGCCTAATGCCTGCCCACTTCTTAAAGTATACATGTGTCCCAGGAAGACAAGCTCCCTGGCTCCAAGGGCCAAGAAGACATCTTCAACAGGAATTTGGGTTTAGTTCTTTAGCACAAATCTCTTATCCTTCCTCAAAAAAAAAAAAAAAAAAAAAAGTGAAGTTTATTTATGGAAATTTGAAAGAGTCTCAGATATTTGAGTCAGTTAAAACCTGGTCTTGAAGCGAGTTGCCCAGGCTTTGGTGTGAAGGCGGTCATTTGCCATTTTGGAATGGAGGCTCAGCTGGTGGCTCTTGGGAGGAGGGGGGAGAAAGCCACCTCTCATTCTCCTTCATCCTTCCCTCCTGACACATGCCAGATCCTGACTCACTCCCCTTACCCATGCCCAGGGCAAAGGAACATTTCCTTTGCCTGTTTCTGGCAGTTTCCAGCCTTGCCAAAGGCTGTCCCTGTCACCACTTATGCCCACAAACCGTGACCTCCCTGGCCTGCCTGTCCCTTCAGGATGCTGCTGAGCTTGCTGACTGAGGATGCCCATTTACCGCTTCCCATTAGCCAGACTTCTGACAGCCTCTAAGCACCCTGGCCTGACACAGCCCACACACCAGCTTGGAAAGGTCAGGTCTCAAGAGAGTCAGTCAGCCAGAGGCTTTTTGAGACAGTCTTGTCACAGTAACCCCACCGAGGTGCCGTCGGGTGACACACGGCCTTATTTATTTTGCTTAATTGGACAGCCTGAAAATTTCTGTTTGCTTTTTTGGAACACATTTGAATGTTCCTATCTGCCCACTCTTATCTTCAGAGACCATAAACGGTGCCCTCCAAAATGCTTGTGCACCGACTGACCCTGGTGCTCCATGTACACAACCCTGGGGATGGCCTCTCTCATCCCCGCCTCCTGCACAGGGTTGGCACAGACCATGCACTTGGCACAGGAGGGCATGAAGCAGCCCTGATTCTACCAGTGCCCGCCACCATGACCTCGAGCACATGAGTTATTCAGTCAGCTTGCTTACCTAAAATAGGAAAAATGGCTGTCCTACACAGGTCTCATGATTTCAGGATTATGTGAGGTTCCCTTCTACACAGACACATTCATGAAAGTATAAGTTAAAGATCTACTAAAGATGTATCAGGAAGAATGTATTAAAAATAGTTCTGGACACAAATTATTTCAGGTGTGGGTCTCATTGTCCACCCAGGCTGGAAACTCCAGACCTTCCTGAAAAGGGACAGCACAGTATCACTCCAGCCCCAAGTCCTTGACTTCTCATCTGGGGCCTAACTGACACTGACATCAGGGGGTCTGGGGCAGGGCAGGCAGTCCCCATGAGGACCTGGCTGAGATGCAGGCATAGCGCCAAGGACTGGGAGCAGCAGGGTCCTGGCTGCTGCCCAGAGTCCACAGCTCAGAGCAGATCTGGAAAGGCAACCTCTAGGTGGGACAAAAGGTAGCAGCTACCCCCTTCCTCTGAGTATGAATGAAAAACAGCCCTGGCTCTGAATATAAAGTCAGCCTTTCTCCTCCCCTCTGACTCTGAGTGGGACTTGGGGGAGCGTGGCTCATGCACAAGGGACCCTTCCCCAGAGTGTGAATGCTTCTCTCTGCCCGGGAAGCCACAACCTCCCTATTCCTTAAGGCTGATCCAGAGTCACCCTCCAGTAACAACAGCCATGTTGCTGTTTAGTCGCTCTGTTGTGTCTGACTCTGCGAACCCATGGACTGTAGCCCACCCGGCTCCTCCATCCATGGGATTCTCCAGGCAAGAACACTGGAGTGGGGTGCCCTTTCCTCCTCCAGGGGATCCTCCCGACCCAGGGATTGACCCCACATCTGCCGCAGTGGCAGGCAGATTCTTTACTGCTGAGCCACCCGGGAAGCTCAGCAAGAGTCATGCTCTATAAAAAAAAAACCACACGTGCACAATACACTAGTTTGGAGAGCACTTTCTCAGTTTTCATCTCACCTGATTCCTGACCCCCAGCCAAGTAGACAGGATGGGACTTTTTGCTGTCTATTTACATGAATGCAAACTAGACACTAGATTGTTAAGGAATCTGCCAAAGGTCATATGGCTCGGAATCGAATCCAAGGTCTTCTGACTCACATCCCTGTGCTGGAAAGATACCCTCAACCAGCACAGTGAACAGTTCCAACTGGCTTGTGTCAGAGCTGCTGAGGGAGTGGGGTCCACACAGCTAACACAGTGGCCTGGGTGAACCTTGCAATAATAGTATAAGAATTCCCAGGAGCCAGCGGAATTTCTGCTGAGTGAGGGTAGAGCCAGGGGTCCTTCCCACTACCAGAAGAGGGTCCTCTTTTTCCTCCTAATCACCTGTCCAAACAGCAATTGTGTGGAGAGTTTGAGGGATGAATGGGCTCACAAGTACAATAACTGAGGAGTCTGTGTAACTGCTGGGGTCCAGGGCTGCCCATCTGGGCTGACATGTGAGCCCCAGGGAAGATCCTGGAGGAGACAGCACAGGACTAAAACCTGCAGTCCCGGCCAGCTTGGGTCCCTGAGAGGTGAGGTGTCCCCCTGCTCCCAGGGAATGAGCTCAGGGATGGATGGACCTGGTACTCCACCCTCTTGGCCCCACCCTCTCACAAAGATTCAGCTCAGCCACCAACTAGATGCATGATCTCAGGCAAGTCCTCTGACCCCCTGAGCCTTAGTTTTCTCAACAGATATAATCAGAACATCTAGCTCCCAGGGTGAGACAAGATCAGAGCACTCCACAAATCGGAGGGAAGGGGATCTTACGTCTCACACTAGATTCTGCATTTCCTGACTCAACCTGCAGCCTTCTTGAACCTGGAACATGAAGCATCTGCAGACCTCACCCCGCAAACAGTATCCGCCGCTGCTCTCACGTGGAAGGTCGCTGACACTCTGTAGGCCCACACCTCCCAGCTCGCCTGTCCTGCTTTCTCCACCCAGCGCAGCTGTGTTTCAGCAGCCCATGCTACACAAGCCACATTTTAACTCCCACGTACTGCTCGCCTTCTTTTTCTGAATCATGTTTCCTTGCCTGTTCCTCCAACCCCCTCCAACTCCAGAGTTGTGCTTTATCTCCAGTGAGATTAATGCTTCCTGATAAGACCAGCTAATCTGCTGCTGCTCCTCTTTTGCCGAGATGGAGAAGATTAGAGGCAAAGGGTTAGGCTGCCTCCCTTTCAAGGGCACTCAGGACTTTAATAAGGGAATTGGATCCTGCTTTCCCATCTGATGCTCTGGGACAGGGTCCCCATCGTTTCTGGTGAGGACTAGCCTTCACTACTTCCAGATAATGGGGCCCCTGACTGGGGGTGTCATGGGAATGGGGGAGGGGTGTTGGTTCTGGTCTCCACAGGGAGACTGAGGACGGGGCCGCCAGCTGCTGAGAAGCACTGGGCCTGGTGAGACACGCACCTGCACACTCATCCGGCTCCTGGGACGCATGAGCCGAGCTGGTCCGCAAGAGCAAAGTGCCTGAAGGAGGCATCTCGACCAGTGAGGGCCACGCTCAAAGCTATGCTGCACATGCTGCCCTGAACAGGGGCAGTGTTTGCTTCGGGGGCAATCACCCTACTAGGCCAGGTGCTTAAGTGCTGGCTAGGACCATCACCCCCAGAAGTCCCGGAGTTCAGGCCGTGAGTTACTGATGCAGGTGGAACTGTGCTATGACACGGTTCCCATGTCCCAGCTCCTTGGGCAGACGCTGAATGCCACTCTGCAGCAGGTGACGTGACAGTCGGGCCTCAGTGTTTACTGAACCACACTCCTGGTGTGCAGAACACCACAGGGAAACAGAGGAAGTGACAGACACGCGCCTTGGCTTGAGGAGCAGGGAATCTCGTGGGACAATGCAGCTCAAAATGACATAAACGCACGGCGGAGTTCAATCGCTCGTGTGTTAAGCGACTGCTGGAGAGTCAGGAGTTGGAGAGATTTGTGGCATTAGCACTAGGTTTTACACGAAAGGCGAATTTTCCAGAAAGACGTGATTTTTTGAAAGGGACACAGACTATTTGAGGTTAGAAAAAGGGCTCCTTTATTTTGATCTGGCAACCCACTCCAGTATTCTTGCCTGGAGAATCCCATGGACGGAGGAGCCTGGTGGGCTACAGTCCACGGGGTCGCAAAAAGTCGGACACAACTGAGCGACTTCACTTTATTTTGATCAAATGTTTAACGCCTGTTATGGGCCAAGCACTATTCACAGGGAAATAAAATGTATATAATACCTGCTTTAATGGGGCTTACAGTCTTGTAGATAAATCAGAAGTTACATAAACATATAAATACTTGCTTACTAATGGTAACAACGAAAAGAGTAGTATGTTACTCAAGAGAACAGGAGAACCCTAATACAAACTATGAACTCAGGGTTGCCTCTCTGAAGTAACGGCTGAGACCTGAATGAGGAGTAGGAATTTGCTAGAAAAGGGTAGGTGTGTAGAGCATTTCAGACAGAGAGCAGCACGTAGAAAAGTTCTGAATCAGGATAAAGCTAGTTCCTCTGAAGAAATGAAAAAAGGTTGAAGGGGCTTAAGAACAGAAATCAGAGTGGGAAGAGATTTGCAAATTTTATCCTGGGATTGTAATGGGAAGCCATTAAAGGGTTTAAGCAAGAAAGCAACAGCATTTACACTTTTAAAATGTCTCTTGACTATCATATGGGGGATAGGCTGGATGGAGGGCAAGAACAGAGGTGGCAAGTTTGGTCAGAAATCCTCTTTCGGAGCAAGTGATAGGGGATGATGACATGTTCTACACTGGAAGAGGTGGGCACAGAAAGTGGTGGCTGGATTAGTTATCTGCGGGATGGGATCAGCAGGATTTGATAATGGAATGAATGTCGGGGGAAGTATCTACAGTGACAAACAGATTTTCAGCTAAGGCAACCCAGGGACTGAAGGTGTTACTAAAATGGGAAAGAATGGCAGAGGTGCAGCTTTTGGGTGGGAGCTATAGCAGAGATCAAGAGTGCAGGTTTGGATACATTGAGCTTGAGATTTCTTCCAGCCAGCCAAGTGGACACTGTGTAGACACATACACCTGTACTGCAGGTGACTCTGTATCCCAAAGGCCATCTGGTGCCCTTGGGATGGAAGAAATAACTATCCCTCCAGTACAGAATGAGAAGTGTCCCAATGAACTGCATTTTGAGGTCAGATAGAGGAACAGCCAGAAAAACAGCAGGAGAGCTAAATGATGGAAGTGATTTAAGACACAGGAAGCTGTCAACCATGCGGAATGTTGATGAAAAGGTAAGTGTCTGCTGGATCTGGAAATATGGAAAGCCCAGATGAACTGAGCAAGCGCAAATTTGGAACTGAGAGAAATCAGCTTGGAATAAACTGAAACGGTAACAGAGGTGGGTGGGTATAGTCAAACCCTCAGTAATGTTGGCTCTGCGGGAGGAGGAGAGAGACGGGCAGGAGCTGTCTCCTGAAGGTGAGGCGTGAGCTCCCACCTCCTCAAGCTGCACCCAGGCCAAGGCTCTCCAAGCCCTACACCATCAGCCCTAAGCTGACCACAGCTGACCCTTACAGCTCTAGAAGACACCACGCCTAGGTGTGGAGGGAGCGGGAAGGGCCTTCAGCCACTGCCGACTCTCCCCCTGCATCTTTGGCACATGAACCCCACTCCTTATTCTTGGGTATTGTACTCTAGCATTCAAAACTTCCATCATGGGGTGGGGGGAGGGATGGATTGGGAGCCTGAGATTAGGAGATGCAAACTATCACACATACGACAGATAAACAAGGACCTACTGTGCTGTATAGGAACTGCGCTCTATCCTGTGATAAACCGTAACAGAAAAGAATGTGTGTGTGTATCTGTGTGTCTGTGTGTGTACACACATATATGCTTGTGCTTAGTCACCCAAGTCATGTCTGACTCTTTGTGACCCCATGGACTGTAGCCTGCCAGTCTCCTCTGTCCATGGGATTCTCTAGACAAGAATATGGGGGTGAGTTGCCACGCCCAGCTCCAGGGGATCTTCCCAACCCAGAGATTGAACCCAGTCTCCCACATTCTTTATGGGCTGAGCCCCTCCAAATATATATATAGGCTAATCACTCCACTGTACAGCAGAAATTGGCACAACACTGTAAGTCAACTATATCAATAAATTAGAAAAAAAAAAAAAAAAGACCTGTTCTATCATAAGGGTCTTAAGTCTCTACTGAAAAGCTCCTGTATGCCCAAGAGGCACTGAAAGGGTATGAAGCACTTCCTCATACTCTTTTGGTTAGAAGATCTGATCTCAGCCTTCCCTTTTCCAGATCTACTCTTCTAGGCCTTCCCAACAGACCCTTTCTGACTTTATCCCCCACTGTTCTTCACCTTGAAAGTTCCTCTCCTGCATTTCTGTGCCCCTTTCTATTTTCCTACCTCCAGGTAGTTGCTGTTTTTGCCCTTTAGAACTAGTCCCTCCTCCTTGCCTGGCTGAATCTCACCCATCCCTTGCATCCAGCTTGAGTCTTTACAGATCTAGAACACTTGGCCTGGCCCCTTTCACTGGCATTTCTCCTATACTACTTGGGAGCACTGGCCTTTTCTGCCTGTGCCCCTCCTTACCTCCTGCACTGAGGAACACTGAAGCTGCCTTCTTATTCCTTTGTTTTCTTTGCTGGCACTGGTGCATCAGAGGCAGTTAGTAAAATAAACATTTGTTTATTGATGAGTTGATTGAGAAAATCCCGTGGTTCTTCCTCCCTGAAGGATGAAGCCTTGCAGCAGTCTTGGCAGGGCTGCAGGAGCAGGCTCATCAGGGCCAAATGAGAAAGAAATGGGGGCCACAAGCATTAATAGCCTGCTTCCTACAGAATCAGTAGGGGGAGTTTCAAGTCACTTGAGTTCAAGTTCAAATTAAGCTCTGGCCATCCTGACCATCAGCTATTTCAAATGCTCCTGTAGAAGACTTCCCTTTCTTGGAAATGTGGAGAAATTTAAACCATGAAAGCTCATGTTTTCTTTAAACCTATAGATAAAGTTTTCTTGGCATTTTAAGTTGCAGGTTTCCTCTGGCATAGGCCCTTTTAAATGTTGAAAAAGGCAGCTTTATAACCTATAGTCTCTCATCATACCATGCTTCATGTAACAAGACCATTACACAGGGGTGAAAATTCAGCCTGCGGTGTTTTCTCCACTCAAGGTACTGGCTAAAATGGACATAATAACTAATAGGCTGCAGTGACTTTCATACAGTATGGGTTTCTATCAGAAAGTTTACATTGGCCAAGTTTTCAGGGCCAAAACATTTCGTGGAAATTGGTTCAATCAAATCCAGGCTCCAAAGTGGCCTTAAACACACACAGCCATTATTGTAGCCACAAAGACAGGAGGCCCCTGGACACAAATCTAAAATAATATGCTTTATGATTTCTTGGGGACTATTTTTGTCCCCCGCCAACAACAACATAAAAAGCAAGAATCTTAAAATAATGAAAGTGGTAGTTTAAAGGCAGAACTTTTTTTTTTTTTTTTCCTCTAAATCCCAAAGGCAAGAACTCAGCAAGGAAGGGTCAGGGAGAATGTGTCCCTCTCAGCAGACACCAAGTCACACCCTAAAGTGGGTTCCCATGTAGACACATCTTCTCATAGAGTCAAGAAAGTTCAACTACCATGTCTGTTTATACTTCTCCTGAGGTAGAATATATTCTCTTTTATGAAAGAACGATTTATTTACTTTCAGATTACTAATTTACAGGAGATGTGAGGCAGCAGAGACTCTTGGCTGTGCAGTCTTGGGAAAAGCAAGACTTTCGGCTCAGTCCCTCCTAGTGTCTCTCAGAGTGGCCCCAGGCTGCAATTACTGCCCTCAGCCAATGCTGCACACTGCCGTCAGGGCCAGGCCAAGAGAACAAACATGAGGATGCCCTTGCCCTGTCTGGGGCTTTCTCTGATTTAGCTGGAAATAATAAGGTTCTTAAAAAAAAAAAAATCTTTAAGAGACACACATGTTCAGATATAATAATTCTTTTGAGGGGGTGTATGTTTCTAAATGGCACGTGTGTTAGTTGCTCAGTCATGTCCGACTCTTTGAGACTGTAGCCCACCAGGCTCCTCTGTCCGTGTGATTCTTTAGGCAAGAATACTGGAGTGGGTAGCCATTTCCTTCTCCAGGGGATCTTCCCAACCCAGGGACTGAACTGGGATCTCTTGAACTGCAAGCAGATTCTTTACCGTCTGAGCCATCAGAATTCACCCCAAATAAGATTTCCTCTATTTCTCACATCCAGCTGCCTTCCGGAAAGACAAGAACACTCTGGGTGCAGAGACAGAGCAAAACGGGCTGTCACACTTCTTCCTTAGGAAGGAGCTTTCTCCAGCATTGTATTTTTACGATTAGAGAGGAAAGTTCAGACTCTCTGGGGTAGGGAAAAGGGTGGGAGTGGGAGCCAGGAGAGACGAAGCAACCTGTCAGAATTCCTTTTAGCACCCATGACTAGTGTTAACTTACATGCTCCCAAAGTGCAATAAAAAGCCTGCAAACTGCTGTTAAAAAGATAGTTTGACCTTTTAAAATGGAAACTCTCCCACCTTATATCCATATTCAAAAGATGAACCTAGGGAACTCTGGAGTTTTAGATTACTAATGAAATGAGGCTGACTTTTCAGAAGAGGGTTTCCCTACGGGCTGCAAGCTAATTAGGGTGTTCTAGACCTACATTGTAACAGCAGGCAAAATGCAGGCCCCAAACCTTTTAGCCATTGTAGTTGCCAACTGTCCAGAGTGTACTTCTGAAAGGAGTCTGGCAGGGAGTTATGAAAATTTAGTTAATAAAAAAGTCCTGGAAGCGACTGTCAGCAGCCTGCGGTTCCGGGTCAGGCTGTCGGCCCCTGGCGGCAGAGGAGTCGCCGCGATCCCGGGTCTCCACCGCAGCTGCGGAGCCCGGCGCGCGCCGAGCGGCGCTGCTGAAAGAAGTTGGAGAGCTCCCAGCTCTCCGACAGAATTCGGCGGTGGGCGCTGGGGAATCCCTCCCAGAGCCGGAGAATAAAGTTTTGGAGTAAGTAAAGACCCTAGACCGACATGAGACCCATACTTTCACTGAGCACGGACACGCATCGCACCACGCCAATCAGAGGCTGCTCGCACGAGGCCATCAGCCTCGCTCCGCTGGGACGCGCCCGGAGCCTTCCCACTCCCACCACCTCCAGTTCTCTTCCGGAGGGCGCTGAGCCAGAGAGGTGGCTGTCGGCGGTGCGGTTCCGGATGGAAACGCCGCCAGGCTTTCCGGTTCGGGGGACAAGAGCTCGAAGTCAACAGTCGAAGGAACAAGGGCAGACCAAGTCCAGGCTGGACGCCTGGGACCTTCCTCTCCAAACCGGCTCGGGTTTCTCCAAAGCACGCGCGGTACAGCCCACGCGCCCCAGGCACTACACTACTCTCTACAGGTTCCCCCAAACTCTTCCCCAGAAGCCCTGCAAACCACAGACGGCGCCCCGAAACTCCCAGGGCACTAGCCAGCCACCCCACCTCCGTCTCTTGAACCCTCCTCAGAGCGTTCTTCCCGCCCCGCACCGTGCTCCTAGCATTCATAGGGAATCAGAAGCAAACCGCGAGAAAATGCCTTCGCGAGGAGCCTCCCTACACACATCAGCCCTGTCACTGAAACAAAAGCGTAGGGAGGAGGGAGATGGAAAAGGAGGCGGGAGGAAGGTTTATAAAAAGGATGGGGAGAGCAGTAAGAAGGAGCTGGGGAGGAGGGTCGGGGTGAGGAGAGACCCCGCCACGAAGCCCGCTCCTACTCCGCGCGGCCGGTCGCTTACATGCCCAGGTCGCTGTAGGTGTTGAAGAACTCCATCTGGTTGCACGCCTGGATCCAGCCCACCACCCAGGTCTCGTGGCGGGGGATGGGGGGCATGACCACGCGGGCCGAAGCTTTGAAGTAGGGGGTCTTGTAGCGCAGGACGATGGGCGAGGTCTCCTCGATGCGCGTGGGGCATTGGTCGATGGTGGCGCACACATCGTACACGACGATGTTCTCGCGCCGGATCCGTGCCTTGCAGGTAATGCTTTGGATACAGCCCATCCTGCGGCCCGGCGCCGGCGCGGCGCGGCGTGGGGCAGCGCCGGGGACCGCGCGGGCAGCCGGGGGCGCCCGTCACACCGGCATGGCGACGCGCCGCCCGCTCTGGGTCCGGCTCAGCTCGCGCCTAAGAGCGGGGAGCCGCCGCCGGGCATCCTCCGAGGCAGCCCCCTCCTCTCGCCGCCTTGCGGGGTCCCGGCTGCCCGACGCCCGCCCGCCCCCGCCCACGCCCGCCCCCTCTCTCCCGCAGGGCGCGCGGAGAGCGTGCGCTCCTAGAAGGCAGCGGGCGCCCCCGCCAGCTCCAGGGCCCGAGCGGAGGGCAGGGAGGGGAGCGGCGCTGCGAGGAGTGATGCCCACCCCGGGCCGGAGCCCCCCGCCCCTCGCCGGAGAGGAGGAGGCGGCAGCGGTGGCGGCATGGAGCCGGGGGAGGGCGGCGGCGGCGGCGGCAGCGCCGGGTCTGTCTGCCTCCGCGGCGGCAGCGGCAGCCGCCGCCGCCGCCGCCGCCGCCGCGGCCGCCGCCGCCGCTGCATGAACCTCTGCACCGCGGCGGCCCCCCGCGTGCAGCGCACCCAGCGGCGGGCGAGCGGGCGGCCGGAGCAGCAGGCGGAGGCAGGCGGAGGCAGCCGTGGCAGCGGCGGAGACCTGCGCTCCCGCCGGCCCCGCCCCGCAGCTGGGCCGTAGCGACACTCCTCTGCCGGGCCGCCGCGGGCTCAGGGCCGCCAGGGGCTGTGACCCAGGGTGGAAGGCCCCAAGGGCAGGGCAGTCCGGGACGAGATCCGCGGAGGAAGCTGGCTGAACGCCATGAGTTTTGTCCCTCTCCGGCTGCCGTTCGGGTCGGGCTGGGGGGGTGCTGCGTAAGGGTGGAGGTGTTTAAAGGGCCGCCAGCGCCGGGGTGGGGCCCGACACGTGGGTCTTGGGAGGGGCGGGGCTGCAGTGGGTGGCTCTCCAGGGGTGGGCTT
Source organism: Capra hircus (assembly GCF_001704415.2). NCBI lineage: Eukaryota > Metazoa > Chordata > Mammalia > Artiodactyla > Bovidae > Capra > Capra hircus. The sequence continues at coordinate 117,455,810 of NC_030810.1, forward strand.
GGGGGTTGTGGGGACCCCTCCTGGGTCGGGTGGGTGGGACCGAGAAGGGCGGGGCGCTGTCCAGAGTCTGGGTGGGAACGCGGCAGTGAACCTTTGGGGCAGCCTAAGGGTTAAGGGAGCAGCTATATCTGAGATTGGCCCGTCATTTATAATGTAGTTTGTTAAGAATTAGGCTTGAGCTCCCCTAGTATTTTACCCTGAAGAAGGCCGAAGTCTGGGCTCCAGTATGGTGCTAAATGCAGTGAATTTACGTCTTTCCCTGACTGGGTTTCCCCTGGAAGCTTTTCTTTGCACCACTCTACACGGTGAGGGTATCCAGAGAATTCTTCCATGCCCTAACACGCCAAGAGTTTTGGTTGAAGCTCGAACTCAGCTTCACTCATCATCTGCCTTCATACAAATCTTTTCCTTCTTTGAAAACCGTCTTTCAGCAAACCCCTACCCATTGGGAGATTAGAGCAGTAGTGAACGTACCCTAAACGCTGCATTTTGAATGTAGCTGTGTCCACAGACGGGTTATGCCTTGCGATACAGACTGGCTGCATTAGAATGCTTAGCAGCCTTCTTGAGGTTGCCCAAGGTAACCTGTGACCTGTTAAGTACAAGGAGAACTTGAGAACAATTTTGGAACCAGGCTGGATTTAAATAGTAACTGCTTAATGGTACAAGTCCAGGGCCATTTGTAGTAGTCCATCTGTCCTGTAAAAATCCTGGATCTCAGGGACCTGTTCTTTCCTTTGCTTGTGCCGTGTGACTGGCCCGCAGTAGCTGCACAGCAGTTTCTGTGAGTGAATGAATGAGTGAACAAAAAACAGCATCACAGTAGCTGTTCTGTGGAGACTGCCACCACAGATGTTGGGCACTGTGTGCAGTGTGATGCCCCGTGTCTGACATTGCCCTCTAAAATGCCAAACAGGAGAAAAAAAAAAAAGGTTTTACTAGGCATTTTTTCCCATTTGTATTTTTAAAACCAATACCTTCTTTTTACGTATTTCTTCCATGGTCATTGAGCATTTGTTGGATCCAGTGTCCAGGTGTGAAATGTTCTGACTTAGGCTGCACAGGACGCTGGTTAGAGTTGGTCTTTAGCTAAGGACAGATGTGATGCGTAATTTAAAAGTCAGTTGAGATCTAAAAGTACCCTATCCTTATTTTAACTTTCCTGGCATCTTGATTCAGGTTAGAGTTAACAAAAAAATGTAGTTTTTGCCCTTTGATAACATGCTTCTCTCATTTTACCGTGTAACCACCAATCTAGATCGCTGGTCCTTCCATTCAGCAAACACTGACTGCGTGGCAGGAGCCAAGCATCGTGCTAAATACTAGGATTCAAAGACAAGAGCTTGTGGATCACAGAAGAAGATAACTTTGTTACCACGTTCTTGCTGTAAACTGTGACATGTGCTTTAATAGCATGTTTTCAGGGCCACAGGAGCCCAGATGGAGGAGCCACTGAGAGGTTCACACGTGGCTCTCCTGAAGCAGTGGCATTTGAATTGAATCTAGAAGGTCTGGTAGAAATTCGGTAAAGTACAGGAGTGAAAAGGCCATGCAGCGCAAGAATTGGATAGATACAAAAATGCGTAGAGGTATGAAAGAACACAGCATAATTAGGAAAATAAGCAGCTCACAGTTAATGCAATTCTCAAAGTGTTATGTGTAGACCCATGGGCATCAGACTCACTGGCCAGTTATTGATGGAACCATATTTTTATCTTCAGTGGAAACTAATGAATGCAAGATTTGCATTTTGAGAAAAATTACTCTCTATCAACTTGGGGGATAGAGGAAGGACAGGTTAGAGGCACTGTGTCAGAATACTGTGATGCCAGATGATTTGGGTCTCAGCTAGGGCAGTGGCAGGGGACTGGAGAGGCCCAACTGCTTTTGAGAGTCATTTAAGAGTTAACGTCGATTTACTTGGTAACTGATTAGATATTGAGAGAAGAGTCTGGCCAGTTCTAAGCTTTCCAGCTTCAGCAATTAAATACGTGTGATCCTAATAGCCATAACAAGGTGACAAGTGGAAGCAGATTGAGGTCGTGTGTTGTCATGTTAAGTGTGAGGTATTTTGGGGAGGGGGCCTGATTGAAGTCTCAGTGGTTATTAAGTTACAGGAAATAGACTAAGGGAAAAGCATTCAGTTGGGGGAATTTAGTTGTCTATGTTGATTTGTCAGGCTGCAATTTAGTGGATAAATATTATTCTTTGTCTTCTGGTAATACATACTGAGCCTTCATAAACAGGGAAGGGCAATAGTACTCTTCTCCAAATTATAAGAAAATCATATAAAAGAGATTATATCTTGTTTTTCCAACTTAAAAATGAGAACATGTTATATCCAGTAGAGTGCCAATAAAATATAATTCATTATTCACAGACGTGGACCCCTGACATTCTCAAAGTGCTCATCCATGACCTTCATGAGTCTCCAGAATCATGAATATCACTATGACATATAATTTCCCCTATAAAAAGCAGTAAAGTGTAACTGAAAAATGCAAGGGATCTTTTTTAGACTCTTAATGGTTCTATAAATATGGGGCCAAGGTAATGTCTAAAGCTTCTTAAATAAATTTTGCCATTAAAATAAACTCTTTACTTCATTACATATGTGCCTTATTAACTCCATATTTCTCTGACTCTGCAAAGGAAAAAAAGTTAATCAGTGTGAGAATTACTACATAGATGCCAATGAGAAAAGAGGTAAGCTGTGCTGGGGCACAAATGCCAGGTGTGAGGTGTGATCCATTCACTAGTAAATGGGTGGCAAGTACACTCTGGCCTCCTAGCAGACCGTTCAGATTTGTGTCTCAGCAAAGTAACTACAGGAATGTTTCAGATCACTCAATAAAGACTATTTTCATTCATGAACATTCGGTCTGCAAAGAGCAATGGGCTGCTGCATGTAGCTCAAACCAGAGTCCTCAGAAGTGCGACGATGCCTCTGTGCTGCTCTTGTAAGTTTCTCTTCCTCTCTTGGTAAAGTCTCCCCTGCCTCTGTGAGCATCATGTACCTGCCGCTATTAGCATCTTTCCTGCTCTTTCGTGGTTGTTTGCTCACTCTTGTCTCCCTCAGCAGGCTGTACACCTCTCAAGGGGATGTGTCATCTGCCCTGTTGCCCAGCCTGGTGGCTGGGACCTAGGAGCTGCTCAGTAAATGTCTGAATGCTAAATTTATTTTTTTTAATCTGATAAAATACTATTTCCCATAACTTAACTATGAGCACTGTCTCTTTACTTACATTAAGCATATATTTTTATGTATTTTTAATTAATTTTATTTATTTATCTTTGGCTATGCTAGATCTTCGTTGCTGCATGAGGGCTTTTCACTAGTTGTGGTGTGTGGGCTTCTCATTGTGGTGGCTTCTTTTGTGGAGCACGGTTCCAGTGTGTGCAGGCTCGGTAGTTTTGGTGTATGAGCTTTGTTGCTCCATGGCATGTGGGATCTTCCCGGACCAGGGATTGAACCTGTACCTTCTGCATTGGCACGCAGATTCTTTACCACCGAGCCACCAGGGAAGCCCAATGAACATATATTTTTTAATCTACTTCTTTCTGCATGACACCTCTTTGTCCTCCACTCGCTTTGTCTCTCTCTCTCTCTAGCATCCCTCAGTTTAGTTCAGTTCAGTCGCTCAGTCATGTCTGACTCTTTGCGACCCCATGAATTGCAGCATGCCAGGCCTCCCTGTCCATCACCATCTGCCAGAGTTTACTCAGACTCACGTCCATCGAGTCAGTGATGCCATCCAGCCATCTCATCCTCTGTTGTCCCCTTCTCTTCCTGCCCCCAATCCCTCCCAGCATCAGAGTCTTTTCCAATGAGTCAACTCTTCACATGAGGTGGCCAAAGTACTGGAGTTTCAGCTTTAGCATCATTCCTTCCAAAGAAATCTCAGGGTTGATCTCCTTCAGAATGGACTGGTTGGATCTCCTTGCAGTCCAAGGGACTCTCAGGAGTCTTCTCCAACACCACAGTTGAAAAGCATCAATTCTTCGGTGCTCAGCTTTCTTCACAGTCCAACTCTCACATCCATACATGACCACAAGAAAAACCATAGCCTTGACTAGACGGACCTTTGTTGGCAAAGTCATGTCTCTGCTTTTCAATATGCTTTCTAGGTTGGTCATAACTTTTCTTCCAAGGAGTAAGCGTCTTTTAATTTCATGGCTGCAGTCATCATCTGCAGTGATTCTGGAGCCCCCCAAAATAAAGTCTGACACTGTTTCCACTGTTTCCCCATCTATTTCCCATGAAGTGATGGGACCAGATGCCATGATCTTAGTTTTCTGAATGTTGAGCTTGGTCTCAAATCGATGCCATTTGTCTTGAGCACTATTATCTACTCTCGAAGGTTATCAGTCCTAAACACCAAGAAATGGAAAAGCTTTAATGACAGGACCTCGGAGACAATCATTCCTTGTGAATAACTTCGTTCCAGTTTATTCTCAGGGCACACACAATTCCTCCTTTGTACTTCATGCTTCTGATGTTCTTGTGCATGACAGAGCCTCTCAGTTCTCCGAGTGAGAGCCCTAGAGTGCACTCTCCAGGATGTTGGCCTCTGTATCCCCTTTACAACGCTCTCCCTCAGCCTCCAGTGACCCCACACTCCATGTTTCCAGAAGCTGGTCAGTCTCTGACCTTCTTTTTCCTGTCAGTTGACTCATTACTCAATTTGTCAAGTGAGCTTTTTGGAAACTCTGGGTCACAAAGGCCTATTTTCTAGTTGATCTTGGTAAGAGTTTTCAGAGACTGTAACAGACCACCAAAAATTGTTGAGGAATTACCCCTGGAACTTCTTAAAAGGGAGATAATTTCTATTTGACTTAGACGTCTGAAGGCAAGCAAGGGGTTAACTGAATTCTCAAGATCTTAGAGAATATGATTAAAGAAATGACTCTTTGGGGGTAAAGCCCTCCTACCACCACTTCAAGTGAGAGTAACCAGTTTCTTTTCCAAGCTCAGCTAAGAAGCCTTACAGGAAGTGGACCCTGGCAATGGACTCAAGCTGCTTTGCTGAATGCGTTCAGCCCAAGGTGCAGCAGCTTCTTCAAGTGGCCAGTATTCATCAAGTTTTTCTGGCAGCCTCGCATTACAATAGGCTGCAGACATTACCAAGGATGCTTTAGTTGGTGAGCTATCTTGTTGAATGTCATTTGTGCCTGTCTTTGCCACAAAATCCTTTTCTCAGTCCTTACATGCAGGGCTTGATGCTCTTCTTTTTAAAATACATACAGCATGTGCTTTTTAAAAAAAAAAAAATATTTGTTTACTTGGCTGTGCTGGATCTTAGATGCAGCATGTAGGATCTACTTTCCTGACAAGGGATTGAACCTGGACCCCCTGCATTGGGAATACAGAGTCTTAGCCACTGGACAACTAAGGATATCCCTTGAAGCCTTTCTTTTAATTCCAGGATTCTGCAAATCCCAGTTCTCTTGGCTTCTCTGACTCCTTTTGCTTCCTGCCTTCCCCCAGGGTATATTTCCTAAGGAGCCCTCCTCCCCAGCCTGAGCTCCCTCAAGTCATTTACCCATGTTGCTGGTTTTAACTATTATTTTCTTGAAAAAAAATTTTTTTAAACTTTATTTTCCTTTCAATACTGTATTGGTTTTGCCATACATCAACATGAATCCACCATGGGTGTACACGTGTTCCCAATCCTGAACCCCCCCCTCCACTTTCCTCCCCATACCATCTCTCTGGGTCATCCCAGTGCACCAGCCCCAAGCATCCTGTGTCCTGCATCAAACCTAGACTGGTGATTCATTTCTTATATGATATTATACATGTTTCAATGCCATTCACCCAAATCATCCCACCCTCTCCCTCTCCCATAGAGTCCAAAAGACTGTTCTATACATCTGTGTCTCTTTTGCTGTCTTGCATAGAGGGTTATCATTACCATCTTTCTAAATTCCATATATATGTGTTAGTATACTGTATTGGTGTTTTTTTTTTTTTTTTCTGGCTTACTTCACTCTGTATAATAGGTTCCCGTTTCATCCACCTCCTTAGGACTGATTCAAGTGTATTCTTTTTAATGGCTGAGTAATACTCCATTGTGTGTATGTACCACAGCTTTCTTATCCATTCATCTGCTGATGGACATCTAGGTTGTTATTTTCAAAATTATTTATTATTCAGTGATGTCTTCCAAGTTCTTCCCTCCAGCCCAAATATTTCCTGAGCTCAACACCAGCTTGTCCATCTGCCTCTAGATGTTTCTATGTGGATATACTGCCAACTTCTTCATCTCAGTGAATTGACACTTCTCTTCCTGCAAACCAGGGTCTCCTCTTGATGACCTTGTTTCTAGGTGAAGCTTCCTCCCTCTCCATCTTTGCCATTCTCCTCCCACACATCAAGGCAGAGCAAATTTCTATCCTAATCCCACCTATTCTAGAAACTTCGGGTAGTTTTTGTTATTATTTGAATTCACTGCAGATCTTCTGAATTGGTATTGAAGTGCTCCATTGATGGAACCCCAAGTAGTGCTTCTAGCCTTTTTTTCTCTGCTTCTACTATACCCTGGACTTCAGGCCAAGCAGATGGCTCACCCGTCCCTCAAGAGGTCTCCATTCTTTCCTCTTCTCTCTTTGTAAGTTATGTTGTTGACTGAAAGTTCATATCCCACCCTGCTCCACACAATCATAATAATAGAATGGTGTATGTCTCACTGATTCCTCCTCTAGGTCTGTGAGGTAATATCATTATCCTCTTTTACAGACAGTGGTGCCAAGAGAGTAGGAATCTGCCCCAGGATCAAAACTAGCAAGTGGTTGTGCCAAGATTCAGATCTCTGTCTGACCACACACTCTGACCCACTGACTCATGAGAACTTCTGCAAGCACTTCAGCTAGCTATGATCTTTTCAACCCCTGAACTCCTGCTCAGAGTATACACTGAACACTGAATAACACATACATGAATGAATAGAATAATAGCAATTTTAATAGCTTTATAAGATTAAAGGAGAAGAAAGCATTAAGGATAAATCCAAATTTCTAGGCTAATTTGAGAGAAGGAGAGTTTGATGGGTCGGGGGTTGCAGTGATCTTGATATCGGGCTATATCCGCGCATCCAAATGAAGCTACCTCATGGGGAAGTCATTGATGAGTATGTCTCGTCTGAGTTGTCATTTTAGAAATTGTGGTTTATTTTATTTATGCATTTCAGAGCACACAGCACAGCTTGTGGGATCTTAGTTCCCTGACCAGAGATTGAACCCGTGCCCTCTGCAGTGGAAGAGCAAAGTCCTAACCACTGGACTGCCAGAGAACTCCCCGGAAATTACAGCTTAGTGCAGTTCCTTCTATCATATTTCCTTCCTTCCTTTTATGTCTTTTGCCTTCCCTTCTTTATTTTCCTTCAGAAATATCATTGAGACTTTTCTTAGTATCTGATATTATGATGGTGCTTACAGTTGTATATGTAAGATACTACATCCTGTTCTTACCTTGTTCATAGCGCTCACCCTTTAAAAAATACTATTTATTATATATCTTTCTCATGAATACATTATCATCTTAAGTTTGTGCCTCATATTTAATTTGATTTTGTGTCTTTAGTTCTAAACACAGTGCCTGGCACGTAGTAAATGCTCAAATGATATTGAGTAAAGAGTCGTATGGTGCAGAACAAAAGAAAGGATATTTCGGGTTGAGATCAGTGCTTCTTAAATTATAATGCATGTATAAATCCCCTGGAGATCTTCTTAAAAGATCTTCTTAAAAGATTGATTCAAATGGGGGCATAGGGGGCCCCGAAATGAGATTCTGCCTTTGTAGTCAGTTTCTAGGTCCTTGTTATTCAAAATGTGGTTTGTGGACTCATAGCATTGGCATACAAGTTGAGAAGCGTGATGGAGAGGATGGTGTGTAAGGAAGAAGCAGGAAATTTAGTGTGGCAGGGAATAGCCCCCGAAAGGGCAGGCATGGGGATTGCGAGCCCAGAAAGGAGGTTAGGACCAGAGCCCGTGGCTCCCGGGTATAGTGGAAGGCTAATGCAGCTGGACTCAGGCATGCCGTTCTGTACTTCGCTGGAGTCAGGGATGCTGTACTTCATTGCTCAGTCATGTCCGACGCTTTGCAACCCCATGGACTGGAGCCCACCAGGCTCCTTTGTCCATGGGGATTCTCCAGGCCAGAGGACTGGAGTGGTTGCCATGCCCTCCCCCAGGGAATCTTCCCAACCCAGAGACTGAACCCAGGTCTCCGACACTGCAGGCAGATTCTTTACGAGCTGAATCAGAGTCAGACATACTTGAGTTCTAATCTCAGTTTGGACAAGTACTGGTGGTACAATGTCACTGCTCCTAATTCTCACTTTCCTTGTATACACATGAGAACAGGGAAAGCAAAATGTCTTCTTCACAAGGCTGCTGTGAGCATTAACTCAGCGTAAATTTTCTAGATCAATGCCTGGCCTATGGTGGGCGCTCAATAAATGGCAGTGATCATCATTACCAGGGTAGATGACGGACAGTGTGAGTCTGGGCAGACAGAGAAAATATCATTTCTGCCTATAGGGATTTCTAGAGTGGATGAATCATCAATGTGATAAGCCTTCTGGCTATTGCCTCTCCCATCTCTATTTTGGTCATACTTCCCTGGTGGCTCAGATGGTAAATGCGTATGCCTACAATGAGGGAGACTGGGGTTCAATCCCTGGGTCAGGAAGATCCCCTGGAGAAGGAAATGGCAACCCACTCCAGTACTCTTGCCTGGAAAATCCCATGGACGGAGGAGCTTGGTAGGCCACAGTCCATGGGGTCGCAAAGAGTCAGATACGACTGAGAGACTTTGCTTCTTTAGAGGCTTCTCTATTTTGGGTTCATGACACAAGGGGATAAACTGTAAACTGATTTCATGGCATGAGGCCCCAGGTGAGATTTCACTCACAGTAGATCAGGTCAGTAAACACCCTCAGCAGAAGGCAGGCAGCTGGATTTGCTTGGCTGTCAACCACATCTCTTTTAGACAACTTCCCTTTTGTCTTCTTACTTCACTCAGGTTATCCTGCCAAATACCAACTAATCTTGGAAGAGGTATGTCTGACCAAATTCTTTCATGTGGGTCAGATAATAGAATTTGTTGGAGCAACAGTTCGGTGTCATTGTCTATCCACACATGATCTTTCCCATTAGTTGCTGTCCAGCCCTTGTGCTGTGTGGGAAGAAGACCCCTACTTGTCCTCAAACACACCCTTCTCCAGCTCCTTTGTCTCTGTTTGTGTTCAGTCCTCATCAGCCAGAGCAATAGTCTCCAGAACAGTCTCCACTGGAGGAGAGGAAGAAAATAATAAAATTCCTATTTTATTTGTGTTTTATTAACGACTATACAGTATCAGTGTTGTGGTACTGATGGATACAATTTATAAATAAATAGGCAAACCCACATGGCAACTACTGATCTTTTATCTTTGCAATTGTCTAGTTCCCATTCCTTCTAGTCTGGTCTGGGCTCAATCCCGTCTTGTATATTACACTGAGGATTATCTTTTGTTTCCAATCTCTTTCAAAAAGTTGAAATTAGTTAATTTGCAATGTGGGTTAGCTTCAAGTGTACAGCAAAGTGATCTGAAAAAGAATATATATATTCTTTTCAATTTTTTTCCTTTATAGGTTATTACAAAACATTGCATATAGTTCCCTGTGCTATATATTAGGTCCTTGTTTATCTATGTTGTGTGTATATGTTTATCTATATTGGGTATACTATGGTAGTGTATATATGTTAACACTAAGCTCCTAATTTATCTGCCTTACACCAAAGATTCTCTTTCTAAAATGTACTTCTCATTGTTCACTGGCCTGTCTAAAGTCATTCATTCATTCATAGGCTGCCACGCAGCTGCCACCAGGCAGGCACTATTATATTCTAGACTTACAAAGATGAGTGAGATGCCGCCCTTGCCTTTACAGAACCCAGGAAAGTAGGCTCCTTGTGATCTCCTGCTCCACCATGTGATGGAAGACTTTGTAATCCGCAACCTAAGTTCCAAACTCTCCTGTTCACATTTCGTCTCACCGAGGTGATTAGCATTGCCTAATTTTCACCTGTGTGCTCTCCGCCTTACATTTCACATTCTGCAAAAACGTAAACTCCATAAGGGCAGGGATCTTTGTATTTCAAATCCCAGTACATAGTGGGTGGTTAATAAATGCTTACTGACTGCAGGACTACTCAGTCTGTGTTGAGTCCCTTCCTCATTAAGATCTTTTCTCTCTGTCGCATACCTTTCACATAGCCAAGTCATCCTTCAGATCTCAGCCTAAATGCCGCTCCTTCAGCAACGCTTTTGACTTCCCAGACTCAGTGAGGGCTCACTATTGTGCATCCTTAAATCCCTCTGTACCTTTCCTCACAGCATGTATCACATGATTAATGATCATTTCTGGGATTATTTAATTATGACCTGTCTTCATCGCTGGATTATAAACTCCATAAGGGTAGCGACTATGTTTAATTTTGTCATGGCTGTTTTCTCAGGCCTTCAAAACAATGCCCAATACATAGTGGTTGTTCACAAAATGTCAAATGAGGGTGCTGACTTTATCTTAGTAACCTGCTCAGTTTCCCAGTCCTTCTGACGGGAGGGAAAGGGACAGGGCACAACCTTTAAAAAAAGTGACGTAGGCCAAGGACGTGACTCAAACTGATTAGAACAAAATAGGTCCAAGATGGCTGACGAGTTGACTTCCACTAGACCCTGAGCCTCAGCATACACTCATTCTGACACATCAGCAAGCTAAATGACACACCCACCAATGCCATGACAGTTCAAAGTTTGACCATAAAGGTAAAAAAGTGGTCAGTGGCCCAGTTCTTACAAATCCCCATCACTTCCCTCAAATAGCTGGAATACTTCAGCCACTCATTAGCCTAGGAAATTACCCATGCCTATACAAATATCTACTTCTGATTCATTGATTACAATAAAGTATTTCACTGTATGGATCACAACAAACTGTGGACAATTCTTAAAGAAAAGGGAATACCAGACAACCTTACCTGTCTCCTGAGAAACCTGTATGTGGGTCAAGAAGCAACAGTTAGAACCTTCAGTTGGTTCACTTCAGTTGCTCAGTCGTGTTCAACTCTTTGTGACCCCATGAATCACAGCACGCCAGGCCTCCCTGTCCATCACCAACTCCTGAACTTTACCCAAACTCATTTCCATCGAGTTGGTGATGCCATCCATCCATCTCATCCTCTGTCGTCCCCTTCTGCTCCTGCCCCAAATCCTTCTCAGCATCAGGGTCTTTTCCAATGAGTCAACTCTTGCATGAGACGGCCAAAGTATTGGAGTTTCAGCTTCAACATCAGTCCTTCCAATGAACACCTAAGACTGATATCCTTTAGGATGGACTGGTTGGATCTCCTTGCAGTCCCTGGGACTCTCAAGAGTCTTCTCCAACACCACGGTTTAAAAGCATCAATTCTTCGACACTCAGCTTTCCTTATAGTCCAACTCTCACATCCATACATGACCACTGGAAATATCATAGCCTTGACTGGACTGACCTTTGTTGGCAAAGTGATGTCTCTGATTTTTAGTATGCTGTCTAGGTTGGACATAACATTCCTTCCAAGGAGTAAGCATCTTTTAATTTCATGGCTGCAATCACCATCTGCAGTGATATTGGAGCCCCTCAAAATAAAGTCTGACACTGTTTCCACTGTTTCCCCATCTATTTCTCATGAAGTGATGAGACCAGATGCCATGATCTTAGTTTTCTGAATGCTGAGCTTTAAGCCAACTTTTGCACTCTCCTCTTTCACTTTCATCAAGAGGCTTTTGAGTTCCTCTTCACTTTCTGCCATAAGGGTGGTGTCATCTGCATATCTGAGGTTATTGATATTTCTCCTGGAAATCTTGATTCCAACTTGTGCTTCTTCCAGCCCAACGTTTCTCATGATGTTCAGTTCAGTTCAGTCGCTCAGTTGTATCCAACTCTTTGTGACCCCATGAATCTCAGCATGCCAGGCCTCCCTGTTCATCACTGTCTCCTGGAGTTCACTCAGACTCATGTCCATCGAGTCTGTGATGCCATCCAGCCGTCTCATCCTCGGTTGTCCCCTTCTCCTACTGCCCTCAATCCCTCCCAGCATCAGAGTCTCTTCCAATGAGGTGGCCAAAGTACTGGAGCTTCAGCTTCAGCATCATTCCTTCCAAAGAAATATCAGGGTTGATCTCCTTCAGAATGGACTGGTTGGATCTCCTTGCAGTCCAAGGGACCCTCAAGAGTCTTCTCCAACACCACAGTTCGAAAGCATCAATTCTTCGGTGCTCAGCCTTCTTCACAGTCCGACTCTCACATCCATACATGACCACAGGAAAAACCATAGCCTTGACTAGACGGACCCTAGTTGGCAAAATAATGTCTCTGCTTTTGAATATGCTATCTAGGTTGGTCATAACTTTCCTTCCAAGGAGTAAGCATCTTTTAATTTCATGGTTGCAGTCACCATCTGCGGTGATTTTGGAGCCCCCCAAAATAAAGTCTGACACTGTTTCCACTGTTTCCCTGTCTATTTCCCATGAAGTTATGGGACCAGATGCCATGATCTTAGTTTTCTTAATGTTGAGCTTTAAGCCAACTTTTTCACTCTCCTCTTTCACTTTCATCAAGAGGCTTTTTAACTCCTCTTCACTTTCTGCCATAAGGGTGGTGTCATCTGCATATCTGAGTTTATTGATACTTCTCCCGGCCATCTTGATTCCAGCTTGTGTTTCTTCCAGTCCAGTGCTTCTCATCATGTACTCTGTATATAAATTATTAAGCAGGGTGACAACATGCAGCCCTGACATACTCCTTTTCCTATTTGGAACCAGTCTGTTGTTCCATGTCCAGTTCTAACTGTTGCTTCCTGACCTGCATACAGGTTTCTCAAAAGGCACATCAGGTGGTCTGGTATTCCCATCTCTCTCAGATTTTCCACAGTTTATTGTGATCCACACAGTCAAAGGCTTTGGCATAGTCAATAAAGCAGGAATAGATGTTTTTCTGGAACTCTCTTGCTTTTTCCATGATCCAGTGGATGTTGGCAATTTGATCTCTGGTTCCTCTGCCTTTTCTAAAACCAGCTTGAACATCAGGGAGTTCACGGTTCACATATTGCTGAAGCCTGGCTTGGAGAATTTTGAGCATTACTTTACTAGCGTGTGAGATGAGTGCAACTTTGTGGTAGTTTGAGCATTCTTTGGCATTGCCTTTCTTTGGGATTGGAATGAAAACTGACCTTTTCCAGTCCTGTGGCCACTGCTGAGTTTTCCAAATTTGCTGGCATATTGAGTGCAGCACTTTCACAGCATCATCTTTCAGGATTTGAAACAGCTCAACTGGAATTCCATCACCTCCACTAGCTTTGTTCGTAGTGATGCTTCCTAAGGCCCACTTGACTTCACATCCAGGATGTCTGTCTCTAGATGAGTGATCACACCATCGTGATTATCTGGGTCATGAAGATCTCTTTTGTAGAGTTCTTCTGTGTATTCTTGCCACCTCTTCTTAATACCTTCTGTTAGGTCCATACCATTTCTGTCCTTTATCGAGCCCATCTTTGCATGAAATGTTCCCTTGGTATCTCTAATTTTCTTGAAGAGATCTCAGTCTTTCCCATTCTGTTGTTTTCCTCTATTTCTTTGCACTGATTGCTGAGGAAGGCTTTCTTTTCTCTCCTTTCTATTCTTTCGAACTGTGCATTCAAATGGGTATATCTTCCCTTTTCTCCTTTGCTTTTCGCTTCTCTTCTTTTCACAGCTATTTGTAAGGCCTCCTCAGACACCCATTTTGCTTTTTTGCATTTCTTTTTCTTGGGGATGGTCTTGAATCCTGTCTCCTGTACAATGTCATGAACCTCCATCCATAGTTCATCAGGTGCTCTGTCTAGCAGATCTAGGCCCTTAAATCTATTTCTCACTTCCACTATATAATCATAAGGGATTTGATTTAGGTCATACCTGAATGATCTAGTAATTTTCTCCACTTTCTTCAATTTAAGTCTGAATTTGGCAATAAGGAGTTCATGATCTGAGCCACAGTCAGCTCCCAGTCTTGGTTTTGCTGACTCTATAGAGCTTCTCCATCTTTGGCTGCAAAGAATATAATAATCTGATTTTGGTGTTGACCATCTGGTGATGTCCATGTGTAGAGTCTTCTCTAGTGTTGTTGGAAGAGGGTGTTTGCTATGACCAGTGCATTCTCTTGGCAGAACTCTGTTAGCCTTTGCCCTACTTAATTCCGTACTCCAAGGGCAAATTTGCCTGTTACTCTGGGTATTTCTTGACTTCCTACTTTTGAATTCCAGTCCCGTATAATGAAAAGGACATCTTTTTTGGGTGTTAGTTCTAAAAGGTCTTGTAGGTCTTCACAGAACCATTCAACTTCAGCTTCTTCAGCGTTACTTGTGCTTGGATTACTGTGATATTGAATGGTTTGCCTTGGAAATGAACAGAGATCATTCTGTCGTTTTTGAGACTGCGTCTAGGTACTGCATTTTGGACTCTTTTGTTGACCATGATGGCTACTCCGTTTCTTCTAAAGGATTCCTGACCACAGTAGTAGATATAATGGTCATCTGAGTTAAATTCACCCATTCCAGTCCATTTTAGTTCACTGATTCCTAGAATGTCGACGTTCATTCTTGCCATCTCTTGTTTGACCACTTCCAATTTGCCTTGATTCATGGACCTGACATTCCAGGTTCCTATGCAATATTGCTCTTTATAGCATCGGACCTTGCTTCTATCACCAGTCACATCCACAGCTGGGTATTGTTTTTGCTTTGACTCCATCCCTTGATTCTTTCTGGAGTTATTTCTCCACTAATCTCCAGTAGCATATTGGGCACTTACCGACCTGGAGATTTCCTCTTTCAGTATCCTATCATTTTTGCCCTTTCATACTGTTCATGGTGTTCTCAAGGCAAGAATACTGAAGTGGTTTGCCATTCCCTTCTCCAGTGAACCACATGGTGTCAGACCTCTCCACCATGACCCATCCATCTTGGGTGGCCCCACATGGCATGGCTTAGTTTCATTGAGTTAGACAAGGCTGTGGTCTGTGTGAGTCCAAGTGGCTGTGGTCCAAGTATGTTAGAACCTATTTGGAACAATTGACTGATTCAAAATTGGGAAAGGAGTATGACAAGGCTGTACATTGTCAATCTACTTATTTAACTTATATGCAGAGTACATCATGCAAAATCCTGTGCTGAATGAATCACAAGCTGGAATCAAGATTTCTGGGAGAAATATCAACAACCTCATATATGCAGATGACACCAACCTTATGGCAGAAAGTAAGGATAAACTAAAGAAACTCTTGATGAGGGTGAAAGAGAAGAGTGAAAAAGCTGGCTTAAAACTCAGCATTCAAAAAACTAAGAAAATGGCATCCGGTTTCATCACTTCATGGCAAATAGGAAGGGGAAAAAGTGGAAGTGGTGACCGATTTTATTTTCTTGGGATCCAAAATCAGTGGTGATGATTACTGCAGCCATGAATTTAAGAGACACTTGCTCCTTGGAAGAAAAGCTATGACAAACCTAGACAGCATACTAAAAAGCAGAGATATCACTTTGCCAACAAAGGTCTGTCTAGTCAAAGCTATGGTTTTTCCAGTAGTCATGCATGGGTGTGAGAATTGGACCATAAATAAGGCTGAGCACTAAAGAATTGATGCTTTCAAATTTTGATGCTGGAGAAGATCTTGAGAGTCCCTTGGACTGCAAGGAGATCAAACCAGTCAATCCTAAAGGAAATCAACCCTGAATATCCCTTGGAAGGACTCATGCTGAAGCTGAAGCTCCAATAGTTTGATTACCTGATGCTAAGAGCCAACTCACTGGAAAAGACTCTGATGCTGGAATTGAGTGAAGGCAAAAGGAGAAGAAGGCAGCAGAGGATGAAATGGTTAGATAGCATCACTGACTCCATGGACATGAATTTGAGCAAATTCTGGTATATAGTGAAGGACAGGGAAGCCTTGTGTGCTGCAGTCCATGGGGTCACAAAGGGTTAGACAAAACTTAGGAACTGAGCAGCAACAACAATAAAAACTGACAACTCCCTTCCTTGCTGCCTCTCTCGCCTCTGAGATAATCCGCACTCTATCCGTGAAGTGTGTTTCTTTTTAAATAAATCCACTTTCCTGTCAATTTTTCTCTCACTGAATTCTTTCTGCGATGAGATGTCAAGAGCCTAAGCTTCATTAAGTCTTGGGACCAGGTGTGAGCTCAGTTAAAAGACCATGGGTTTGAGTCCCAATCTGAGTTGCATGGTTTCGTTACTAGATACATCTCTCTCAGTGCTAGTTTTGGGATCTCCTCCTTAGTTTCAAGTCCTACCCCTCGTGGACTTCCTCATCCAAATTGTGTTGGGGACATGTATCTGGAGATAGCACGAGAGGTGGTGATGAGATGGTGTGTGGATCCCCAGGTACTGATTGTGTGGAGTGCTTTAATGTGTGTTGTATTTACTCAGAAAATTCAACCTGAGGCTCGGTCCAGGCTAAAGAAATACAATCTGGGGTAGAACTCTTAGTGAGGGTTTACCATTTGAAAAAAGTATTTATTTATATTTTTTTATTACTGTTGGGAAATAGTGATTGATAGAAAACAAGACCAAATCACTAATAAAAGGAATGAGTAGTATATGAACATAATACAAAAGGGAAGGAGAAAAACAGAGAAGATCTTTAAATTGGGTTTTTACTGAAACAGAAACTAATTATATTGGTATTACTCAGTAAGTATCACACACAGTGGAAGCAAAATAGCATTAGTATTTACACTTCCTGAGGCAACACCCACAATTCTGTACCAACATGAGACAAGCATCAAGTAGGTCACACATCACAATTTTATTTCATAAACACCTCATGGAGCTGGGTGGAGAATGCCATGCTCTCTCCCCAAAATGTTTGAAGTGCAGTTGATTACATCTTAAAATAGACTCAAAGCCTGGCACTGGAAGCTTTATTGGAAAGTTATGTCTCTGAGGCTTTTTGTCTTTCCATTGACAGAGGATTGAAACTGATATCAACTCTCTAGTCCCAGGAAGTCACAGAAAGATTTTGAGCCTCTTGTTTATATTTGTAATTCGAAAAGATGATCTTCATGGTTATCTCCAGATTTTCTCTTGTTTTTGTTTTCGGAAAAAGCTTTGCATGGGGCAAAAGATGAGAATTTGACAACAGGAACTTGAGCTCTATACAGTCAACAAAAACAAGACACGGAGCTGACTGTGGCTCAGATCATGAACTCCTTATTGCCAAATTCAGACTCAAATTGAAGAAAGTAGGGAAAACCACTAGACAATTCAGGTATGACCTAAATCAAATCCCTCATGATTATACAGTGGAAGTGAGAGATAGATTTAAGGGCCTAGATCTGATAGATAGAGTGCCTGATGAACTATGGAATGAGGTTCATGACATTGTACAGGAGACAGGGATCAAGACCATCCCCATGGAAAAGAGATGCAAAAAAGCAAAATGGCTGTCTGGGGAGGCCTTACAAATAGCTGTGAAAAGAAGAGAGGTGAAAAGCAAAGAAAAAGGAAAGATATAAACATCTGAATGTAGAGTTCCAAAGAATAGCAAGAAGAGATAAGAAAGCCTTCTTCAGTGATCAATGCAAAGAAATAGAGGAAAACAACAGAATGGGAAAGATTAGAGATATCTTTAAGAAAATTAGAGACACCAAGGGAACATTTCATGCAAAGATGGGCTCGATAAAGGACAGAAATGCTCTGGACCTAACAGAAGCAGAAGATATTAAGAAGAAGTGGCAAGAATACACAGAAGAACTGTACAAAAAAGATCTTCATGACCCAGATAATCATGATGATGTGATCACTAATCTAGAGCCAGACATCTTGGAATGTGAAGTCAAGTGGGCCTTAGAAAGCATCACTACGAACAAAGCTAGTGGAGGTGATGGAATTCCAGTTGAGCTGTTTCAAATCCAGAAAGATGATGCTGTGAAAGTGCTGCACTCAATATGTCAGCAAATTTGGAAAACTTAGCAGTGGCCACAGGACTGGAAAAGGTCAGTTTCCATTCCAATTCCAAAGAAAGGCAATGCCAAAGAATGCTCAAACTACCACAAAGTTGCACTCATCTCACACGCTAGTAAAGTAATGCTCAAAATTCTCCAAGCCAGGCTTCAGCAATATGTGAACCGTGAACTCCCTGATGTTCAAGCTGGTTTTAGAAAAGGCAGAGGAACCAGAGATCAAATTGCCAACATCCACTGGATCATGGAAAAAGCAAGAGAGTTCCAGAAAAACATCTATTTCTGCTTTATTGACTATGCCAAAGCCTTTGACTGTGGGGATCACAATAAACTGTGGAGAATTCTGAGAGATGGGAATACCAGACCACCTAACCTGCCTCTTGAGAAATCTGTATGCAGGTCAGGAAGCAACAGTTAGAACTGGACATGGAACAACAGACTGGTTCCAAATAGGAAAAGGAGTATGTCAAGGCTGTATATTGTCACCCTGCTTATTTAACTTCTATGCAGAGTACATCATGAGAAACGCTGGACTGGAAGAAACACAAGCTGGAATCAAGATTGCTGGGAGAAATATCAATAAACTCAGATATGCAGATGACACCACCCTTATGGCAGAAAGTGAAGAGGAACTAAAAAGCCTCTTGATGAAAGTGAAAGAGGAGAGCGTAAAAGTTGGCTTAAAGCTCAACATACAGAAAACGAAGATCATGGCATCTGGTCCCATCACTTCAAGGGAAATAGATGGGGAAACAGTGGAAACAGTGTCAGACTTTATTTTGGGGGGCTCCAAAATCACTGCAGATGGTGACTGCAGCCATGGAATTAAGAGATGCTTACTCCTTGGAAGAAAAGTTATGACTAACCTAGATAGTATATTCAAAAGCAGAGACATTACTTTGCCAACGAAGGTCCGTCTAGTCAAGGCTATGGTTTTTCCTGTGGTCATGTATGGATGTGAGAGTTGAACTGTGAAGAAGGCTGAGAGCTGAAGAATTGATGCTCTTGAACTGTGGTGTTGGAGAAGAGTCTTGAGAGTCCCTTGGACTGCAAGGAGATCCAACCAGTCCATTGTGAAGGAGATCAACCCTGGGGTTTCTTTGGAAGGAATGATGCTAAGGCTGAAGCTCCAGTACTTGGACACCTCATGCAGAGAGTTGACTCATTGGCAAAGACTCTGATGCTGGGAGAAATTGAGGGCAGGAGGAGAAGGGGACGATCCAGGATGAGATGGCTGGATGGCATCACTGACTCGATGGACGTGAGTCCGAGTGAAATCCGGGAGATGGTGATGGACAGGGAGGCCTGGCATGCTGCGATTCATGGGGTTGTAAAGAGTTGGACACGACTGAGCGACTGAACTGAACTGAACTGAACTGAAGATGTGAAATGGAAAAGACTCAGTGGGCTGTTAGCCTACTATGTGGGTTTACCTATTAAGCTTCAGTTCAAACATTCTTTTTTCTGTTGTTACTAGTATTTTGAGGAGAGAGATAAGGGGAGCTGAGCACTTTGTTGGAGGTAAAAGCAATGCCTAGAAGGTCTGGAAGTACGAGAAGCATGGTACAGGGCCGGGAAGACTTCCAACACCTTGACCTGTGGTGGAAGTCATCCAAAGGATGGGCAATTCAGAGATCAGATGGGATACATAGAGGCCAGCACAAAGGCTCTATTAATTTTTACTTCCTTGAAGCAGGGGTTGACAACTGTGGCATATGCTCAAAAGAAGAAGCCAGAGTAGGGAACTGTCAGCCAGGTTGGAAGTAGACCTTGTGCTCATCTACTATCTCATACTACAACCTTGGCTGAATAATTCATCCTTTCTGAGCTTCAGTTTCTTCATCAAAAAAGTAGAATTAGTCACACCTTCCTCATTGCCTCCGAATAGAATATTATATGTATAAATACTTGGACATAGTGGGACTATGCATACGTAAGTCAGATGATGACATTTTGAACGGAAAAGATGATGTATTTGTTTTTGGAGCTCTTCCAAGCCCCTCTGAGGATCTTTTCTTCATTTTGGATTGATTGCCTCTTTCTGTAAAGCACTAGATTGTATCTCAAGTGGCTGTCAACTATTCTCTGCTAAGGTGCTTATTGACCGATAATTTATGAAAAATCTCCCACATGCCAGACAATATGCTAGCCATTGAAGATTCAAAGGTAAATACTATTCTTGCCCTGGTAGAACTCACAGTCTAGGAAGAAAGAAATTAATATAAAAGACGGTGAAGTCCTATAATAGAAGTTTTAATAGCATGTTGTGGGAGAGATAGGAGAGATATGGAAGAGAAGCCTGAGGCAGAAGGGGAAGTCTTCTCAGAACAGAAGATATATGTTCTAGGATCTGAAGGAGGAATAAATGTTCCCCATTGAGAGGGCCATTGTGGGTGGTGTTTGCAGGGGAATGGCATGGGCAAAGGTATGATCATGTGGAAGTATTTTAAATATTTAGGAAATGGAGAGAAGACTGATGCAGATAAATTCTAATTTAAGGGTGGAATGGGGAAAGATGGAAGACAATATAGGATGGGTTGCTGGAGGCTAGGTCTTTTCAGTGAATTTGGAGCAGGTTGGAAAAACAATGGAGTATTACCATAATAGTTTTCTTTGGTTAAACTCCATTTGGTCACAATGAATCATCTTCTTTATATATTGATAGATTGGGTTTGCTAAAATGTAGTAATGACATTTAGTGATTATATTCTGTGGGTTCTTTATTGTAATATCATTGTCTGGTTTTTCTACCAAGGTAGTGCAGGCATCATAGAATAAATTGTAAGTGGTCCCTCTTTATCATATCAGTTTTTTATTTCTGCTCAACAAAGTGACACAGATTTTGTGGCTTAACACAACAAAAATCTATTATCATACAATTCTGAAGATCAGAAGTCCAAGATGAATTTTGCTATGCTAAAATCAAGATATTGACAGGGCTGACTTCCTTCTGGAGGCCCTAGGACAGAATCAGTTTCCTTGCCTTTTCTGGCTTCTGGAGGCTACCTGCATTCCTTGGCTCATATCATCTTCCTTTATCTTCAAAGCCAGAAATGTAATATCTTCTTTGATCTCTCATTTTAAGTCTCCTCTTTCTTAAGTAAAAGGACTCTTGTGATTACATTGGGTCCACCAGGATAATGCAGATTAGTCTCTCCATCCTAAGGTCCTTAAGTTTAATTACTTCTACAAAGTCCCCTTTGCCACACAAGGTAACACGTTCTATTCTTCCTTCCTACTTTTATTCATTTTTTTAAAGGAAAAATTTGTGTAGAATTAGTATTATTTCTTCCTTAAATGTTTGGTAGAACTTGCTGGTGAAGTCATCTGGGCCTGGAGATTTCTTCATGGAAAGATTTTTCGCTACAAATGAAATTTCTTTAATAGGCTTAACACTATTCAGATTATATGCTTCTTTTTAAGAGAGCTTCAGTAGATAATGCCTTTAAAAATAGTTTTTAACATTTCATCTAAGTTGCTGAATTTATTAGCATAAAGTTGGTTATAATAGTCCTTTGTTATTTTTTTTTTTAATCCCATAGGCTATATTGTGAAATCCACTTTCTTGTTTTACTTTGTTATTAGTGTCGTCTCTCTTTTTTTGGTCATGAACAATCTGTGTAGAAGTTTATGAGTTTTATTGATATTCTCAAAGAATAAGCTTTTGTTTCACTGATTTTATCTATTGTTATTCTCTTTTCATTTTATTGGTTTAGACTGTTATTATTTGCTTTCTTCTTACACTAGATTTATTTCAGTTCAAAATACTTTATATGGACCCTTGTGATTTCTTCTTTGACCCATGGTTTAGTTATATATGTGTTGTTTAATGTTTAAATATTTACGGAATTCTAGGTTGATGGTTTTCTTCTTTAAGCATTTTAAAGATGTTGCTCCACTTTCTTCTGCCTTATATTGTACTCAACGAGAAATCCCTTGTGATTCTTACCCTGTTCCTCTACATGTGATATTTTTTTTTGTTGTTTTTTAATCTCCATTTTTTAAAGATTTTTGCTTTATCATGGGTTTTGAGCAATCTGATTTTGATATGCCTTGGTATACTTTTTGTAATGTTTCTTCTTTTGAATTTCTTGGATCTGTGTCTATAGTTTTCACCAAATTTTGAAAAAAAATTTTTTTCTTCAAAATTTTTCTACATCTTCCTCTTTCCTTTTCCTTTCATTTATGGCCATAAATTATACATATATTAGACTACTTAAAGTTCTTCCACAGCTCATTTATACTTTGGTAATTTTTTTCAATAATTTTTCTCTCTGTAGTTTATTTAGAATCCTTCTATCATTATTCTTATTATTGTTTACTGAACATTTTTCTACAGTGCTCTTAACATTTTTTATTATATTTTTTCATATTAGGAGTATTTTTTATCTATAAAAGTTCAATTTGGATCTTTAAAAAATACCTTTTATATATTTCCTTAACATGTCCATGATTTCCACTATCTTCTTGAGTATATGGAATGTACTTGTATATGAAATAGTTGTTTTAATGTCTTTGTTTAATAGTTCTTTCATCTGATCCTTTTGAGGTTTGTTTTTAAACTTTAGTAAGTGGGACCTGGCAATCTTTTCAGTTCAGTTTGGTTCAGTCGCTCAGTCATGTCCGACTCTCTGCAACCCCCATGGCCTGAAGCACACCAGGCCTCACTGTCATTCACCAACTCCCAGAGTTTATTCAAACTCATCTCCATTGAGTCAGTGATGCCATCCAGCCATCTCATCCTCTGTCATCCCCTTCTCCTCCTGCCCTCAATCTTTCCCAGCATCAGGGTCTTTTGAAATGAGTCAGCTCTTTGCATCAGGTGGCCAAAGTATTGGAGTTTCAGCTTCAACATCAGTCCTTCAATGAATACTCAATGAACACTTCAAAGAACGCTTCCAGTGATCTCCTTTAGGATGGACTGGTTGGATCTCCTTGCAGTCCAAGGGACTCTCAAGAGTCTTCTCCAGCACCACAGTTTAAAAGCATCAATTCTTCAGCTCTCAGTTTTCTTCATAATCCAACTCTCACATCCATACATGAGCACTGGAAAAACCATAGCCTTGACTAGATGGACCTTTGTTGGCAAAGTAATGTCTCTGCTTTTTAATATGCCCTCTAGGTTGGTCATAACTTTTCTTCTAAGGAGTAAGTGTCTTTCAATTTCATGGCTGCAATCACCATCTGCAGTGATATTGGAGCCCCCCAAAATAAAGCCTGCCACTGTTTCCCCATCTATTTCTCATGAAATGATGGGACCAGATGCCATGATCTTCGTTTTCTGAATGTTGAGCTTTAAGCCAACTTTTTCATTCTTCTCTTTCACCTTCATCAAGAGGCTTTTTAGTTTTTCTTCACTTTCTGCCATAAGGGTGTTGTCATCTGCATATCTGGGTTTATTGATATTTCTCCTGGCAATCTTGATTCCAGCTTGTGTTTCTTCCAGTCCAGTGCTTCTCATGATGTACTCTGCATATAAGTTAAATAAGCAGGGTGACAATATGCAGCCTTGATGTACTCCTTTTCCTATTTGGAACCAGTCTGTTGTTCCATGTCCAGTTCTAACTGTTGCTTCCTGACCTGCATACAGATTTCTCAAGAGGCAGGTCAGGCAATCTTTTACATGGGGCTAATTTGGCAATACTCTTTGGAATACTCTTCCTGAAAACCCAACCTATTCCACTCTAATTTTGGGGAACAAAAACTATTCCCAGCCCTGTATGAGCTTTGAGAGTTGTTTCTTCTTCTCTTTTCCAGTGGTTCTTTCTCCTACCTAAGCTACTTTCCTCATGTGTTTGTCAGTCACTCAGTTGTGTCCACCTCTCTGTGACCCCATGGACTGTAACCTACCAGGTTCCTCTGTCAAAGAAATTCTCTAGGCAGGAATACTGGAGTGGGTTGCTGTTCCCTTCTCCAGGGGATCTTCCCAACGCAGGGGCAGAACCCAGGTCTCCTGCATTGCAGGCAGATTCTTTACTGTCAGTGCCACTGGGGAAGCCCAGTTTCCTCATACATAAGCACTAATCAGTACTGAGCCAAAGTATCAAGGTGAACCCTCTGCAGAGCTCTGGAGCCCTTTCTGTATGCAAATCTATTTCTCTGATGCTTCACTTTGTGAACTCTAGCTGCCTTGGACTTCCCAAACTCCCAACTCTATCGTCTCAACTCAACTTACCTTGGACTCCTCTCTCTGTTCTTTGCCTAGGAAACACTTCCTAGGCATCAGTCTGGGACAACCATAGGGCTTCCTTTGGTTGTTTCTTCTTTTCTCAGGAGACTCTGTCTTTTACTGCTTATTCCCAATGTCAAAAATCATATACTTTGTATTTTAGTTGTCTTAGGAGAGAGGGTAACTTTAGGCATTTTCAATTCATCTTTGTTGAAATTAGACATAAACAAAAAATGGCTTAGGATGAGATTGCTTAAAGATTTGATTTCAAGATGCCTTAGATCCAAAAAAATAATGCTATGGTCACAAAAACCTAATGCATGGAAATCTATGGCATAGTAGGGAGCAAGTGACTAATATCAATATGCCTAAAGTCAATATAATCAGTTCCACCTTGCTTCAGATCAAAAGCACACACTAGACCCTGCTGACAACTGCTGGAGCAGGGTATCTACACCCTCATTATCATGGGTGAGGGGCATTACTGTGCTCTTGGTTCTAGGAAACCCAGCTGCCCCAACCTGCAGGAAGTTGATGAAGTCATCAGGCAGAGTTGGGCTTGGGCCCCTGGTCACAGTAGATTTTCCAGGCTTCCTTGAAGATTATTTCTGCCTGTGTTTCTAGGGAAACAAGCTTGAGCTCATGGCACCTCCTAACACCTCAGAACTGAAACTCAAGACCAAGAAGCCATCCTCCAGTGCCTCAGTTCTGCCCACTGGAGTCATGATTAACTTTGTGGAAACAGAATTTTGATAAATGACCTTCTTTCCTTAACAGTAACTCAGATTTCTTGAGTGAATCTATGCTTTACATATGAGAAAACTAAGAAAAAGGCAGATTAAGTAAATTATTTAGGAATACACAGTTAATAAAAAGGAGGTATAATATTTGTGCTTGGGTCTACTCAAAAAAGAGTGCGGCCACTGCGACGATGCGCAGAGAGCAGCTGAGAGGAGCTACCCCACGTCCAAGGTCAGGGGCGACAGCCGGGAGGAGCTAACCTGCCTGAGGCCAGGGGCGGTGGCCAGGAGGAGCAACTCCACGTCCAAGGAGCGGTGGCTGCATCCAAGGAGCGGTGGCTGCACGGGCGCCAGAGGGCCTAGAGGAGCTATTCCACGTTCAAGGTCAGGAGGGGCGGTGGTGAGGAGATACCCCTCGCCTAAGGTAAGGAGCAGTGGCTGAACTTCGCTGAAGCAGCCGAGAAGAGATACCCCATGTTCAAGATAAGAGAAACCCAAGTAAGACGGTAGGTATTACAAGAGGGCAAACACACTGAAACCATACTCACAGAAAACTAGTCAATATAATTACACTAGGGCCACAGCCTTGTCTAACTCAATGAAACTAAGCCATGCCCTGTGAGGCCACCCAAGATGGGTGGGCATGGTGGAGAGGTCTAACGGAATGTGGTCCACAGGAGAAGGGAATGGCAAACCACTTCAGTAGTCTTCCCTTGAGAACCTTATGAACAAATGAAAAGGCAAAATGATAGGATACTGAAAGAGGAACTCCCCAGGTCAGTAGGTGCCCAATACGCTACTGGAGATCAGTGGAGAAATAACTCCAGAAAGAATGAAGGGATGAAGCCAAAGTAAAAACAATACCAGTTGTGGATGTGACTGGTGATAGAAGCAAGGTCCGATGCTGTAAAGAGCAATATTACATAGGAACCTGGAATGTCAGGTCCATGAATCAAGGCAAATTGGGAGTGGTCAAACAAGAGATGGCAAGGGTGAACGTCAACATTCTAGGAATCAGTGAACTAAAATGGACTGGAATGGGTGACTTTAACTCAGATGACCATTATATCTACTACTGTGGGCAGGAATCCCTCAGAAGAAATGGAGTAGCCATCATGGTCAACAAAAGAGTCCAAAATGCAGTACTTGTATGCAATCTCAAAAATGACAGAATGATCTCTGTTCATCTCCAAGGCAAACCATTCAATATCACAGTAATCCAAGTCTATGCCCCAACCAGTAATGCTGAAGAAGCTGAAGTTGAATGGTTCTATGAAGACCTACAAGACCTTTTAGAACTAACACCCCCAAAAGATGTCCTTTTCATTATAGGGGACTGGAATGCAAAAGTAGGAAGTCAAGAAACACCTGGAGTAACAGGCAAATTTGGCGTTGGAATTTGGAATGAAGCAGGGCAAAGGCAAATAGAATTTGGCCAAGAGAAGGCACTGGTCACAGCAAATACCCTCTTCCAACAACACCAGAGAAGACTCTACACATGGACATCACCAGACGATCAACACCAAAATCAGAATGATTACATTCTTTGCAGCCAGAGATGTAGAAGCTCTATACAGTCAGCAAAAACAAGACCAGGACTTGACTGTGGCTCAGATCATGAACTCCTTATTGCCAAATTCAGACATAAATTGAAGAAAGTAGGGAAAACTACTAGACCATTCAGGTATGACCTAAATCAAATCCCTTATGATTATACTGTGGAAGTGAGAAATAGATATAAGGGACTAGATCTGATAGATAGAGTACCTGATGAACTATGGAATGAGGTTCGTGACATTGTACAGGAGACAGGGATCAAGACCATCCCCATGGAAAAGAAATGCAAAAAAGCAAAATGGCTGTCTGGGGAGGCCTTACAAATCGCTGTGAAAAGAAGAGAAGCGAAAAACAAAGGAGAAAAGGAAAGATATAAGCATCTGAATGTAGAGTTCCAAAGAATAGCAAGAAGAGATAAGAAAGCCTTCCTCAGCGATCAATTAAGAATCGAGGAAAACAACAGAACTGGCAAAACTAGACATCTCTTCAAGAAAATTAGAGACACCAAGGGAACATTTCATGCAAAGATGGGCTCGATAAAGGACAGAAATGATATGGACCTAACAGAAGGTATTAAGAAGAGGTGGCAAGAATACACAGGAGAACTGTACAAAAAAGATCTTCATGACCCAGATAATCACGATGGTGTGCCCACTCATCTAGAGCCAGACATCCTGGAATGTGGAGTCAAGTGGGCCTTAGAAAGCATCACTACGAACAAAGCTAGTGGAGGTGATAGAATTCCAGTAGAGCTGTTTCAAATCCTGAAAGATGATGCTGTGAAAGTGCTACACTCAATATGCCAGCAAATTTGGAAAACTCAGCAGTGGCCACAGGACTGGAAAAGGTCAGTTTTCATTCCAATCCCAAAAAAAGGCAATGCCAAAGAATACTCAAACTACCACACAATTGCACTCATCTCACACGCTAGTAAAGTAATGCTCAAAATTCTCCAAGCCAGGCTTCAGCAATACGTGAACCATGAACTTCCAGATGTTCAAGCTGGTTTTAGAAAAGGCAGAGGAACCAGAGATCAAATTGTCAACATCTGCTGGATCATGGAAAAAGCAAGAGAGTTCCAGAAAAACATCTATTCCTGTTTTCTTGACTATGCCAAAGCCTTTGACTGTGGGGATCACAATAAACTGTGGAAAATTCTGAGAGAGATGGGAATACCAGACCACCTGATCTGCCTCTTGAGAAACCTATATGTAGGTCAGAAAACAATCATTAGAACTGGACGTGGAACGACAGATTGGTTCCAAATAGGAAAAGGAGTACATTAAGGCTGCATATTGTCACCCTGCTTATTTCACTTATATGCAGAGTACATCATGAGAAGCACTGGACTGGAAGAAACACAAGCTGGAATCAAGATGGCCGGGAGAAATATCAATAACCTCAGATATGCAGATGACACCACCCTTATGGCAGAAGTGAATAAAAACTAAAAAGCCTCTTGATGAAAGTGAAAGAGAAGAGTGCGAAAGTTGGCTTAAAGCTCAACATTCAGAAAACGAAGATCATGGCATCTGGTCTGATCATTTCATGGGAGATAGATGGGGAAACAGTGGAAACAGTGTCAGACTTTATTTTTTGGGCTCCAAAATCACTTGCAGATTGTGACTGTAGCCATGAAATTAAAAGATGCTTACTCCTTGGAAGAAAAGTTATGACCAACCTAGACAGCATATTGAAAAGCAGAGACATGACTTTGCCAACAAAGGTCCGTCTAGTCAAGGCTATTGTTTTTCCAGTGGTCATGTATGGATGTGAGAGTTGGACTGTGAAGAAGGCTGAGCACCGAAGAATTGATGCTCTTGAACTGTGGTGTTGGAGAAGACTCTTGCTAGTCCCTTGGACTTCAAGGAAATCCAACCAGTCCATTCTAAAGGAGATCGGCCCTGGGATTTCTTTGGAAGGAATGATGCTAAAGCTGAAACTCCAGGACTTTGGCCACCTCATGCGAAGAGCTGACTCATTGGAAAAGACTCTGATGCTGGGAGGGATTGGGGGCAGGAGGAGAAGGGGACGACCAAGGATGAGATGGCTGGATGGCATCACGGACTTGATGGATGAGAGTCTGAGTTAACTCCGGGAGTTGGTGATGGACAGGGAGGCCTGGTGTGCTGCGATTCATGGGGTCACAAAGAGTCGGACACGACTGTGTGGCTGAACTGACTGACTGATTGATGACTACTTTCTGGGGCTAGGCAGATGGGGAAGGAGTTACCTATAGGTTAAGCCTCTCTCCCAGGCCTAGCATCCTTATTTTAAAGAATCAGGCTAGGACGTCTCTGGTGGTCCAGTGGTTAAGAACTCTTTAGCTGCCAGTGCAGGGGACATGGGTTTAATCCCTCATGTGGGAAGATCCCGCACGCCCTGAAGTATATAAACCCACAAGCCACAACTACTGAGCCTGTGTGCTGCAGCTGCTGACGTCCACATACCTAGAGCCTATGCTCCACAACAAGAGAAGCCATGACAATGAGAAGACCGTGCAACTGCAGCTAAAGAGTAGCCCCCACTCACCGCAGCTAGAGAAAGCCCTGCAGCAGTGAATACCCAGTGCAGCCAACAATAAATAAATACAGAAACATTTTTAAGAAAGAAAAAAAAACCAGTCTGGCTAAATAGCCTAGAAGATCCTTACCTTATATCTTCTTGAAACAGTATCATTTCCCATTTAGTTTCTTTTTATTGAGGCAGAGTCCATAGAAGCCAATGCTGAGGAAGTATAGCCAGTGGAAGGAAGTGCAAGCAAAGCCTTCACCTCCTTGAATGACTAGGAAGGGCTCTTTCTAAGGGCCAGTTGTGATGACTCATAATGATGATAGGTTATCATTGTGATAACAAATGCCAGGCATCTGTGCATTTTGCTTAGAAGGCCTTGTTGACTGTAAGCATAAGCATATGTGTGTCCAAAATGTCTGCTGAATCACTGAAATGCCTGATGTAGGTCAGGACACACAGTAAGCACATAGGAAATGCTCACTGAATGAATAAGCAGAGAGAGTTCTATAGTTGCCATGGGCTTGGAGATGGATGCACTTATTGAGCTCTTCCTGACTGTGTGTCAGCAACATTGTGGCATACGAAACTAAAAATGGCACCTCACCTGCCATAGTGAGTTTTCCAGTCTGGGGCAAAGAACTGTAGTACAAAATAAAAAAGTTGTAACGTCTACAAAAGCAGCGATTCACAAAACCCAGGAGAAAGAGAATCCTTAATTCAAGCTTCTTCTTAAAACAGTAGCCCTCTGAAGCTAGTGGGTACCTGTTTTCTAATCACATGTTGTAAAACATTTCCTATATTTGGAATACTTTCTGCATTACAAGTCTCCCCCACCTCCAGGGGAAAAGTAGACACTCACTTTTCCAGTCGTCCTTGCAATTGGGTTATGTATATTCACAGATCCGAGTGAATATCCGAGTGGTGTTCCGAGTTCTGCCAATCAGATATGCTGATGGGAAACTCTGATTAGGAAAAGAGTAGAGGGAAGAAGCGGGGGCTGTAGCCCAGTTTATGATGAGGAAGACTGTGGGGGCACTTGGCTGTTGGGAGCAGCAGAGGCGGGGTTCAGGCTTCCAGGTCCCAGTGTGAAATCTGTGCTGTGTCAAGTCCTTCAGTGGGATCCCCGAGGAAGACATCAGTATGGTCCAAATATTGTTCCTTATCATGTCACCTCCAAGGCTGGCTTTCTGATCCTTCTAGAGATTTTCTGAGCTACCCCCCAATTTTAATTTTTAAAAAATATTTATTTATTTATTTGGCTGGGTCAGATCTTAGTTTTGGCTGGCAGGCTTAACTTGCTCTGAGGCATGTGGGATCTTAATTTCCTGACCAGGGATCGAACCTGCATCCCATGTATTATACGGTGGATTCTTACTCACTGGACCGTCAAGGAAATTCCCCAAAATCTTTAATAAATTATTTTTCGGCTTAAGGTAGCTATAGGAAGTTCTGTTATGTGTAACTGAGAACCTGACCGAAAAAACTCTCCTTTGTTGACTGGTAAGACTTCCTTTTTAAGTGTTTCATTTTTAAGCAAATGTGAAGAGATGCCATTTGTTTGTTTGTTTGTTTTTGATTAAAGATTCAGCTTTTTAAGAGCTTCTGGGTCAGAATGAGCGAGTAGGTCCCAAACTGTTCTTGAAGAAGTGAGCATACTTCTCACTTCTGAAAGTTTCCTTGCAGTTTCTGCACTCTAATTATACTGGGCATGAGTGTTCTTCTGCCTGCATCCTCCTTTTTTATTAGTATCCTTGGATGTCCAGCCTGAGGTATGCAGTCATCCCAGACCGTTCCTCTCCCTCACCTACCAGTGACAAACGTTCAGAATTTGACCTTGATGTTATTGCTTAAACTATTGCTCTTCTTCCCGTCTCCACTGGTACTCTCTTAGCTTAGTCCTCTGTCTGTCATATTTTCCTCCTAGTTCAGCCCCTGTCTCTAGCCTCTTCACATTTCAGGCCATCTTCCATGCCACAGAATTTAATCAAGCTACCCTTCCGTCCAAGATAAAACCCTCCAATGGTTACCTATTTCTAGTAGAAAAATGTCCAAGCTCTTTTGTAATTTTGCCCCGGAAAATCATCCTAGATATACTTCCTACTGTGCTCTCATCACCTCCCTTGTCTAGCCACCCACTGGTCTCCAAGTACCTGGCTCTCAGAGCTGCATCTCATTGTGCACTACTCCCCTCTCTTGAAATGTCCTTTGTCATGTTATGAATTTGGCATACTCCTACTCATCCTTCAAGATTTAGTGATAATGCCACCCAACTCTGGGAAATGGTTTCTGCCATTTCCAGCAAAGTGTAGCAGTTCTTTCTCTGTGCTCCCAGCCTTTTCCCATCCTTCTAATATAGCACTGACCACATTATTGTGTTTATTGACTCCTATGTGTTTATCTTCTCACTAGACGGTGAAGCTGTAAAGAGTAGGGGCAAAGTTATCTTCACCTCTGCATCTTCAGGTTCAAGGACAGTGCCCGGCACTTAGTAGAAACTCAGATGATGCTTATGAAATTAGCAAATTAATTAATAATAAAAACACTTGCAGGAAAGAATCTTGAAACTAGTTGAAAACACTGGCAACTTGGCAACCGGAATTCCCGAATAGAGGCTGTTATTAAAATAGTAAGATTCTAGTCACTCTGGCCACAGCTGTCCCGTCTCCAGTGAACCATGTGCATCCCCTAAGGGGAATCTTTTTGCACAGACAGCCTAAAAGCAGACCCAGAAAAGGAAATGAAACACCTGCTAATTTACAAACACCTAGGTATTTCGAATAATAATTAGCACAGAGCTCACTAATAGTTAGGGAGTAATTAATAGGTAAATGTGGGCATATTTAACAAAACGTTTTCCCCTTTTTCTACCCAAACAATGATTTTAAATTGAGGATGCTCAAAATGGCATGAAAGGGGAGGAAATCATTCCAGACATCACGTGTATTTAAAAGACAGTGCTGCTGGTGGGCGTCCTTCATTACCATCGTTAACCACAATGGGAACAGCCAGTGTTCACCGAGCCCCTGCCAGCTGAGGCAGAGGCGCAGAATTGAAGGCATGCCTGCTTTCACAAAAAGCTCTCATATGAAAATAAATTACACTCGTGAAGCAAATGAATTTAGAGAGAGGCGGGTGATAACTCACAATCCAAAGAGACCTTGTTCTAAACAAAAGGATCTCCCACGGGGCTCCTTTAAATAGGAAACTGCTAGGGAGCAGTTAAAACATCATTGAGTTTATAAGGAATCGATTAAGAACCAATTCTTTCAGAAACCAATCTATTGCACAACGGGGATGTAACTATGTTTAGAATTGCTGCTCAAACTTTTGCCTTGCCACCAGCCTTTGCCAGCAACCATTACACAGCAACAGTGAATAAAAGGAAATGTATAGAGAAGGTCAGGAGAGCCAGATTCGAATCTGGCTTTTGGCCATGCTGGTTCAGCCTGGAACAGGGGCCAACAGTCTTGGGGGTAAGGATTAAAAAAGAAAATGAGCTTGAAATAGCCCGTGACATGGGTGGTTGTTCACTGGTGTATTAGTTTGCTAGGATTGCTATAACAAAGTACCACAGACCAAGCTGCTTAAAGAGCAGAACTTTGGCTCATACTTCTAAAGCCCAGAAGTCCAAGGTGTGGTGAGGTCAGATCCTCCTGAAGTTTGTTCCCATGCCTCTCTCCAAGCTTCTGCTGCTTTGCTGCCAGTCTTTGGTGTTTCTTGTTTTCTGCTGCATCACACCAATCTGTTTTTATCATCATACAACATGTTCTCTGTGCGAATGTCCACTATGACCCCATGCTAACTAATTACATCTGCAATATTCTTATTTCCAAATGAGGTGACATTCTGAGATAACAGGAGTTAAAACTTTCACATGAATTTTGAGAGAACACAGTTTAATCCATAACAGCTCATTATTGCTCTGGCCTTAAGTCACTGGAATGACAGACATGCTGTGTTTTTTCATGGTAGATATTTTGCTTTTCTTGGCTAAGATGTTGCCAAGTGAAAGGCGTTTTTATAGAAATAACAGCAAGCCACAAAGAGAAGATCTTGAACATAGAAATCAAGACAAAAGGGAAACTTCTAGGAGAGAGTAGACCAGGCAGTAGCTTCAATAGCAGTTTTCTTCTCCCTGACAGCCTTTTATCTCTTCCCTCTTAGGAAAAAGGCTGTATTCACCAGGGATTTGGTCACATTCTCCTTTCCACATGAGGAGTATGAAGGAGGTCTGGCACTCTATTCTTATCATGACTCATTTTTCTTTTTGCAGGAAGAAGATTCCTCACACCCAGCAACACCATCCTTCTGTCAGATGGAGAAGGCTCTCTACCTCCAGGGTTCTGCCAAACCATCCACAAGAGCATTGAATTGGTCATTTCCTCCCAAGCATGGCTTTCAATAAACTAAAGCACACACACACACACGCACACAAAAAAAAAACAACCAACTGATGCTGTTGTCTCATAGATTATATCAGTATTATCATGGGATTGCTGCATGTATGGAAGTCAGAAACTGGAAGAAATTATTTGAGGAGCTTTAATACCTAGGACACACTTGTTCTGTGCTCTGGTCTTCACCCGGTGACCCTTGGATATTGGGGTAGATTAACTGTAGCAATGACTGAATTTGTTCCCACCACCTGTATCCAGGCATTTGATAATGCTCCCCTGCACTGACTTTCGGCACAGTTACGTGTCTTGATTTGGCCAAGGGAGCAGCCTCAAAAGCGCCTGTATATTGGGGCTGGTCCTCTTGCTGGTCTTGCAACCACTGCTGCTGCCACCAAATGATCAAGTACAAGCTTGCTTCCTGGAGGAGATACCACATGATCAGAGATAAGCCATCCCAGCTGAGCCATCATAGACTAGCCCATTGCCATCAACTCTACAGCTGATCACAGATGTGTGAGTGCCCAGCTGATATTAGCAGAGTATAGTCCCAAGCTGCAAGAACCACTCAGGCACAAGAGGCCTACACTGCAACTTATCAAAATTGTGAGCCAAAGTAGTGTCTTTTTTCCTCCCTTTTTCTTTTTGTTGTAGGCCACCTGATTTTGAAGTGTTTTGTTATGTAGCAAAAGTTAACTGACACAGATATCTCCCTAAGGTTTCTCCTGGAGCCCAGTGCCACTGGTGGGGTCATATGGCTGGGATTCTAGGGACGTTTTCTACTGTGCCAAGTGTAATGTGGGTGAACTGGGCTAGCAGGGGGGCTCTGTTACCAGTCATGCTCTGTGCTGTTTGGGAGCACAGGCTTTGGACTCAAACTGGCCTTAATTCCAATCATGGCATTGTGTCAGTGTAGAAGTAACAGCTATAAAATCTCATTGGTATAAAAACATCAAAATCTCAGTGGCTTCACACCATAAAGGTGTATTGCTCTCCTATGTCACTGCTCATGTATATATTTATGTATTTGGTGCCCTATACATATGTGATGGGATTCCCTGGTGGCTCAGATGGTAAAGAATCTGCCTGCATTGCAGGAGATCAGGTTTGATCCCTGGGTTAGGAAGATCCCCTGGAGAAGGAAGTGGCAACCCACTTCAATATTCATGCCTAGAGAATTCCATGGACAGAGGAGCCTGGTGGGCTACAGTCCTGATTGCAAAGAGTTGGACACAGTTGAGCAACTAACACACTTCACTCACATCTGTGATGATCTGCAGAGCTGGCTGGCTGGCAGGTCTAAGAGGGCTCAGTTGGGATGGTATCTTGTCCTCCAGCTGGCTAACTTGTGCATGATCACACTCATGTATATTCATGTAGAGGTTCAGGGACCAAGGCTCCTTCCACCTAGTGCGTTCTCTGAGTCCTCCACTGGATCTTCTGCAACCAGCAAGGAGATAAGAAAACAGAAAGAACATGGAGAATCTGGTGGGTTTAAGGGCCAGGGCTGTAAATGCCAGAAGTTAATTCCTGCCTCATTCCATTGCTAGAACTAGTCAAATGGCCCCACCTAGATGTAAAGGGACTGGGAACATGATCCAGTAGTGTGCCAAGGAAAGAGAGAAAATACATATTGGTGAGACACAGAAATTTGTCTCATTTAGCAGTTAATTAACTAGGTAATTAGGCAAGTTACTTGATTTCTTTGATAGTTAAATAGTCCTGTGTGGATTGTGCAATCATGCAGAAGTGACCTCATGCCAATCTGTCTTTTCATTCTGGTCTGTGTCCATTCATACTAGGAATTGAGGCTGTTTAATGCCACATTAATGCTATGCTGTTTTTGAGAATCAAGCCCTATCTGGCATACCAAGGAAGAAGGATACAAATGGTTTTCCCTGGGTGCAGGAAATGAGTGGGTGCATTGGAAGAAATGCAAGGAAATTTTTTAAATTATAAGCCATCTGTGAGTTGGTCTTTTTTTATTATTGTCATATGCCAGTAAATAATAATAAAATACTCCTTCCTAAAGGAAAAACTGTTATCTAACTGTGGAAAATTCTGAAAGAGATAGGAATACCAGACCACCTGACCTGCCTCTTGAGAAATCTGTATGCAGGTCAGAAAGCAACAGTTAGAACTGGACATAGAACAACAGACTGGTTCCAAATAGGAAAAGGAGTACGTCAAGGCTGTATATTGTCACCCTGCTTATTTAACTTCTCTGCAGAGTATATAATGAGAACTGCTGGGCTGGAAGAAGCACAAGCTGGAATCAAGATTTGCCAGGAGAAATATCAATAACCTCTGATATGCACATGACACCACCCTTATGGCAGAAAGCGAAGAGAAACTAAAGAGCCTCTTGATGAAAGTGAAAGAGGAGAGTGAAAAAGTTGGCTTAAAGCTCAACATTCAGAAAACGAAGATCATGGCATCTGGTCCCATCACTTCATGGCAAATAAATGGGGAAACAGTGGAAACAGTGGCAGGCTTTATTTTTCGGGGCTCCAAAATCACTGCAAATGGTGATCGCAGCCATGAAATTAAAAGATGCTTACTCCTTGGAAGGAAAGTTATGACCAACCTAGACAGCAGTTTAAAAAGCAGAGACAACACTTTGCCAACAAAGGTCCATCTAGTCAAGGCTATGGTTTTTCCAGTGGTCATGTATGGATGTGAGAGTTGGACTGTGAAGAAAGCTGAGCACCAAAGAATTGATGCTTTTGAACTGTGGTGTTGGAGAAGACTCTTGAGAGTCCCTTGGACTGCAAGGAGATCCAACCAGTTTATCCTAAAGGAGATCAGTCCTGGGTGTTCATTGGAAGGACTGATGTTGAAGCTGAAACTCCAATACTTTGGCCACCTGATGTGAAGAACTGACTGATTTGAAAAGACCCTCATGCTGGGAAAGATTGAAGGCAGGAGGAGAAGGGGCCGACAGAGGATGAGATGGCTGGATGGCATCACCGACTCGATGGACGTGAGTCTGAGTGAACTCTGGGAGTTGGTGATGGACAGCCTGGTGTGCTGCAGGCCATGGGGTCACAAAGAGTCAGACACGACTGAGCGACTGAACTGAACTGAAGACCTAAACAGTTACTGCAATGCTATTGAGGTTTAATGATATTATGTAGTTAGAATGGGCCCTTCACATACAAAGGCCCAACCCCACACTTGAAGAGTACATTGGAGAGGTATCTGGATTTCAGATTCGTTTGAGCATGTTTTCAAATAATCATCCTGGTTACTGTTTCACTGTTTTATTTATTTATTTAAATTAAATAATTTATTTTAATTGAGGAATAATTCCTTTACAATATTGTGATGGATTTGCCATACATCAGCATGAATCAGCCACAGGTATTCATGTTTCCCCCTGACCCATCCTGAACACCCCTCCCACATCCCTCCCCACCCTATCTCTCTGGTTGTCCCAGAGCACAGGCTTTGGATTCCCTGCTTCATGCATTGAATTTACACTAGTTATGTATTTTACATATGGTAATGTACATGTTTCAATGCTATTCTTTCAAATCGTCAGTGGGAGAAGGCAAGGGTGGAATGTTTCACTGTTCTAAACTTCTAAACACAAACAGAAATCATGTGGTCACATAGAATGTTAGAATTAAAGAAACTCAGGTTCTGTTTCATCATCTTCACAAGCATTGTTTATTTTTGCTTTGCAGCTTAAATTCAAGAATATCTAGTACCACAGGTGTTGGAGACACAAACTGATCCCAAAGGGAGCTTTTGTTGTTTTTCAGTTGCTAAGTCATGTCCAACTCTTTGCAACCCCATGGACAGCAGCATGTCAGGCTTCCCTGTCTTTCACTATCTCCAGGAGTTTGCTCAAACTCATGCCCATTGAGTTGATGATGCCATCCAACCATCTCATCCTCTGTCACCCCCTTCTCCTCCTGCCTTCAGTCTTTCCCAGCATTAGGGTCTTTTCCAATGAGTTGGCTCTTCACATCAGGTGGCTGAAGTTTTGGAGCTTCAGCTTCGACATCAGTCCTTTCAGTGAATATTCAGCGTTGATTTCTTTTAGGATTGACTGGGTCGGTCTCCTTGCTATCCAAGGGACTGTCAAGAGTCTTTTCCAGTTTTCCAGTCTAAACGATTATGAACTTATTGGAAGCTCACCAAATTCACTTCCATATAGAATATAGTATCTACTTAAAGGATAAGTGTTTTAGTCAGCATGGTGTGCTATAAAACATACCACATACTGGCTGGCTTAAAGAACAGACATTTGTCTCTCACAGTTCTGGAGGCTGGTAAGTCCAGGGTGAAGATGCTGGCCAGTTTGGTTCTTGGTAAGGGCTCTCTTCCTGGCTTGTAAATGGCTGCCTTGCTGTATCCTCACATGGTAGAGAAAGGAAACTCTGATGCCTACTCCTCTTCTTATAAGGGCACTAGTCCCACCATGGAAGCTCCACTTTTATGAAATCATCTAAATTTATTCACATCCCCAAAGCCCTACCTCCTAATGCTTAGGTTTAGGGCTTCAACAAATGAATTTGAGATGGGACACAAACATTCAGTTCAAAACAATCAGTAATGAATGTACCACTCTGAAGATAATTCGGACTCTATGGACGGGAGTCTGAGTGAACTCTGGGAGATGGTGATGAACAGGGAGGCCTGGCGTGCTGCGATTCATGGGGTCGCAAAGAGTCAGACACGACTGAGCAATTGAACTGAACTGAACTGAACTGAAGATAATTTGAGGGAGAAGTCAGAAAGTGATATGCTTTGGGCTCACATTTTGCTAGCTTCATCACTGGCTGCTCCACAGAGGCTTGGTCTTTGATATCTGCTCCTTGCTAGCACTCAGCCCCCAACTGTGTTTCCTGAATCTTCCCACATGAAGTAAGATCTTCATTAGAAGCAGGATGACTGGATAGGTCTGCAGAATTCCAGGTCTCAGATCTAGACATTGTGGCCTAGACCACACAGTTCACTGGCTGGTGTGGCAAAGCCATGTTGAATCCAAAGGTGTAAGCATAGAAGCAGATCATCATCTCCTGAATCCTTATCCTTCTTTCTCTCACCTGTAGTCTGCTGCCCTAGTCTTTTTGCTTGTTTGTTTTGTTTTTAAGTTAACTAAATACCAGCTGCCTATCGGATAGCTCTGTTCAACTTGCCTCTTATCCAAATGATTAAATCCAAATCTGTACGGATCTGTTCTTCCCATTCATGACCCCTTTTCCAAGTGTCCCACATTTTCCCTTTAGTTGTTGTTGTCAACGTTATTCTCCCAGCCTCTGTAATCTTGGACATGTTCTCTTTTACTCTTTCAACAAAATTTCAAGATCTGTAATCAAGTTCTTTCCTCTTCCATTTACCCTGGTTTCAACCCAGATCAACTTGCATCTAAGACTGTGCCTCACTAACCCTGCCACTAACTCTGTTTTCTGCTGCCAAATGAACCTTTCCAAATACCATTTCCATCATGTCACTGTTTCCCCAAGAGTTTGCAATAATTTCTTGTTGCTAATGTATTGAAATTATCTCCCTTGAGGCCTGAGGAGGCTGGAGCAAATGATAGATGAAAATTTTTTTCAACTAAACATTTCAATTTTCAATTAAAGATGTTTTTCCTTAAGCCTAAATCTTTCTTTTATACATAAAAAGGATGTTGACTGATGTAGGGGCTTAGTAGATATTTCTTGGAGAGAAAAGAACTTTATGGATAATATGTGAAACTGTAACTCCCCTAAATAGGATACTTTGTCCATATTCATTTACCTGTTTTATTTACCTATAGCTGCATTAATAAGCTATTGAAAAACTTGGTGGCTTAAAACAATGATTTTATTATCTTTCATATTTCTGTGGGATGCCTGGGGTCATCAGGGCAGTTTTTCTGCTGATCACTCTTGAGTTCTCTCATGCAGTTGTAGTTAGATGGAGGCTTGGCTGAGATGCCAGGATAGCTGCTCCTCTTTCCCACTTTAAGTGGTCTCCTCTGTCTCTCCGTGTGGCCTCTCTATGCCTTCTCTCAATGTCATCTTTCCAGAATGAGAGCCAGACTTCTTATGTGAAAGCTCAAGGTTTCCAAAACTAAAAAAGTGGAAGCTGCCAGGCCTATAAAGCTTAGGCTCTAGCTGGTATAGTGTCAGTTCTGCCATATTCTGTTATTTAAATCAAGTCCCAGGAAAGCCCAACTTCAATGAGGGAGGGGTCTACACATGGTGTAAATTCAAGGAGATGTGGTTCATTGGGAGCCATCTTTGGAGACTAGGTACCATCCTCTGGCTATTACTGATTCATGGCCTTTCTACATGAAAAATATACTTATCTCTGCAAATCTCATCCAGGTATGGTATCAGTTTAAAGTCCAGGATATTGTCAACAAAATCAGGTGCTGGTATGGATGTGACTGCTTGGAGGCGTCTTCTCATATGCGCTTCCTCAGGGGCAGAGACCAGTGAAGATGAGCAGGTTATCTACCCACCCCCAAACAATCTCTTTCATGTAATGGTGAAAGAGACAGAAAAACTTCAGCAGACTCCCCTGTTCAAAAAGAGGAGAAAAGGGAGACATTAGTATTTCCTGATTTATAGCAATTCTAAAATCCAGCCTGGTGCATATCCCAATTTCTCTAACTCAAGGCAGAGGATAGTCCTTGATTAAGGTACAATTTTGCTTCTTAGGAATGGTTTCCCTCTGCTCTTGGTTTTATACTGTGGGTTCTGAGTCCGAGTCATTCTTCCATTTTCATTAAAATGGCCTGTGTTTGCAGCCGTATAACTCTAAACCTGTTTCTTATCTCTTTGGAAGTTAAGGGCCCAAAGTGAAGGCAAACTGGGGTGGCTAGTCTATGAAAATGCCCCAGTGAATCACATCTCCTGTTCATATTCTTATGTGGTTCCCCTACTCATTGAATCTGGGCTGGCCCAGTGATCTATTTTAACCAATGGACAATGGTTAAGAAGCCCTGGCAGTTTTCTGATTTTGTACTTTGGGGATCCCTGAGCCACCACCATGTAAGAGGTCTGGTTTCCCTGTTGCAAACACCACATGTAGAGTCTACATAGAGAGGAAGAAATTTGAGACTATGGAGAGGGAGAGAGACCATGTCATCCCAGCATCCTGGTTGAACCTCCAGATAAATCCATGCTAAGCTGTTATCTGACTGTAAGCAAACGAGAGAACCCAAGTGAAACTATCAGAAGAACTTCTCACTGGGCCTAGTCAACCTTTAGAACTGTGAAAGGTAAAGTCATTTTAAGCCATTAAATTGGAGTGGTTTGTTATGCAGCAGTAGAAAACCACACATAATCCATTCGCTGAAAGTTACTGAATTGTCCATCTGTGCCTGACTCTGCATTAGGTGACGTGAATGCAAGACTAAATAGAGTATTGATTCTGAAGTCTACCTCATTTATATGTTTGTTAATGAAAGATTTTTGTCAAAGGAAATGTTTCAATTTTTTTATATTAAGGGTGAAAGATTTCTAAAAGCTTTTGCACAACAAGGGAAACCATAAACAAGGTGAAAAGACAGCCTTCAGAATGGGAGAAAATAATAGCAAATGAAGCAACTGACAAAGAATTAATCTCAAAAATATACAAGCAACTCCTACTGTTCAATTCCAGAAAAATAAACCACCCAATCAAAAATTGGGCCAAAGAACTAAACAGACATTTCTCCAAAGAAGACATACAGATCCTCATCATCAGAGCAATGCAAATCAAAACCACAATGAGGTACCATTTCACACCAGTCAGAATGGCTGCTATCAAAATGTCTACAAGCAATAAATGCTGGAGAGGGTGTGGATAAAAGGGAATCCTCTTACACTGTTGGTGGGAATACAAACTAGTACAGCCACTATCTCACAGTGTAGAGATTCCTTAAAAAACTGGAAATAGAACTGCCTTATGACCCAGCAATCCCACTGCTGGGCATACACATCAAGGAAACCAGTATTGAAAGAGATGAATGTACCCCAATGTTCATCGCAGCACTGTTTATAATAGCCAGGACATGGAAGCAACCTAGATGTCCATCAGCAGATGAATGGATAAGAAAGCTGTGGTACATATACACAATGGAGTATTACTCAGCCATTAAAAAGAATACATTTGAATCAGTTCTAATGAGGGGGATGAAATTGGAGCCTATTATACAGAGTGAAGTAAGCCAGAAAGAAAAACACCAATACAGTATATTAACACATATATATGGAATTTAGAAAGATGGTAATGATAACCCTCTATGCAAGACAGCAAAAGAGACACAGATGTGTAGAACAGTCTTTTGGACTCTGTGGGAGAGGGTGAGGGTGGGATGATTTGGGAGAATGGCATTGAAACATGTATATTATCATATGTGAAATGGATTATCAGTCCAGTTTCGATGCATGATACAGGATGCTCAGGGTTGGTGCACTGGGATGGATGACCCTGAGGGATGAGATGGGGAGGAAGGTGGGAGGGGAGTTCAGGATGGGGAACACATGTACACCCGTG
Organism: Capra hircus; assembly: GCF_001704415.2. Lineage (NCBI taxonomy): Eukaryota > Metazoa > Chordata > Mammalia > Artiodactyla > Bovidae > Capra > Capra hircus. Next base: position 117,497,705 of record NC_030810.1, read on the forward strand.
GCAGATTCATGTCAATGTATGACAAAACCACTACAATATTGTAAAGTAATTAGCCTACAAAAATAAATAAATAAATAAAGTGAAAAAATAAAGAAATAAAATACACCAGCAATGAATTCTTTTACAAAAAGAAATAATCACTCTGAGATTTTTTAAATTTAAAATTTTTTTCACATTAAAGTTTTTAAATAGTGAAGCATACCAGAGTTTTTAATAACAAATTTGATTCAGCAAATATTATCTGATCCTTTGCTACATGTTTCCTCAGTATATTTTAAAAATTTGGGTGAAATTCAGGTGCTGTTTTCCACCTGATATCTACTAGCTTGCATGGGAGTTGTAAGTTATTTGGGGGATCCTATTTTGTCTATTAGCATGTATTCTTGTTATTATCATGCATCCCATGGCTGTTTTCTTATTGCTTCAGCAAGAATTACATTCGGCTGTTCAGTTTCTAAATGACCTAATTAGCAGCAGTTTTTCCATTTTTTTTCTTTAGAATTCTCTTAGTCTACAGTTGGACTCCCTCTCCATTACTCTCTTTCCCTCCCTGAGTTTTACTCAACATTCTGCTAATGAGTTCACATTCCACTCTTGTCCCTCTATGGGTTGCTTCCCATGCATTTGGAGACTTCCTTGCCTTAATTATTGGGGGAAAAAAATCTCTCCTTGGTCTTTCCTTGTTAGACATTGCTGGCTCTGAGTTTCTAGCTCTTACCTCTGATGTGCCTTTGTTTTTCAAATAAATAGAGATCATAAAGCAGAGAGAAGCCCTGAAGACCATATAATTTTATGGATGATCAAACTTTGGCCAGAGAGCCAAGTGACTTATTCAAAGAACTACAGTTAGTGGCAGAATCAGAGCCAGAACCCATATTTCCAAACCAAGAAGTTCTGGTTTCACTATAGTAATGAATTCACTCTCAGACCACATCAAACTAATGCAGACAGACTAACTGATGCTTGGTCAACCAGTTCTATTTACAATTAATTAATAAAATTTAATTATATCTCAATTAGATTCTCAGTCTTGGACTACAACTGGGGGAAAATAAGTGGGAAAAAGAGAAGTAGAGTGAGTTCATAAGCTGTAAGGTGGGCAGCAGCAGTTCATAATATTTTTTATTGCTTAGGATTTTGATGAATGCTCTTGAGCCTCTCATTACTTTATTCAATAAATATTTATTGGGTACCTACCCTGTGCATATCTGTGTGCATGTGTGAACACATACATGCATAAACACAATTTCCTTAGATCTTCTTTTAAGGAGACACTCTGTGAATGGTGTCAATATCCTCATAAATATCTTATAATACATACAAGTTTCATGCCCATAGCAATATACCAAAATTAGTTGCTTTTTTGGGGAAATGCACACTGTGATTCTTTTTAGACAGTTTACCTTCATAATTATTCCCATGTCTCCAATTTTTAGAATCATCTAATTCTTGTATTTCATAGTGGAGGACCTCAGAGTCAAATACTTTCAAGGGCCATGTAGTTAAGGTAAATGAGTGAAGTAGGTAGAGTACTGGAGACAGTGGTGGTGTTGACTACAAGTCCTATTTGAAGGGGACAGCTGCCACTCCATGTCAGGTGATTTTTGTCATGTGGGAAATCAAGGGCTAATATTTCTAGAACTTCTGTATTTCTAAGAGAGGCTGGAAATCTTTGTCTAAATGAAATCTTCTAATTTTTAAAATGTTGGTGATTAATCAAAAACATTTAAAACCTCTGTGTTGGCCAAATGAAACGTGTGTACCTGATTAAAATCCTGGGCATATAGTTTGCCCTACCACCATTTGTGTGCATTCTCCATTTGCAGAGACAAATGGCAAGACCCAAGACTCCAAGCCACAGGACGCTCTCGTTTCTAAGAATTCTGGAAGTGAGGGCTCAAGGGAAATAGTCTGAACTCACTGACCTCTGGAGTGGTCAAACAACCCACCATTGATTTGCTTGGTCAGCTCCCACTTAATGCCATTGAGAAAATAAAAATCCCTTTCTAGAGAAAATGAAGGGAAAAGTGTTGTTCCTTATGCAGAGATCGAAATAAGGGCTGTCTTGCTTTTATTCAAGCTATATTAATTATTCTAGAAATAAAAATGTAGTATTGGCATGCATGACACCCAATGAGTGTGTTTCATGTTTGGCCCGACATGGGTCATGAGAACACAAATCTATACATGGCATCTTGAATCCTATTTCTCCAAACCAAGTAATTAATGTCTGATATTAGCTCCAACTGCTCAGTTCAAGGTCCTCCCTAGTCTCCTAAACTTCAAATCTAATTGCCTGTTCTCATTGCATGTCTTATTTCATTTTCTCATTTGTCAAATATTTATAGACTGCCTCCTAGGTGTCAGATATGTTTTAAACACTAAATATATATGACAGGTAATCGTATCAGTTCAGTTCAGTTCAGTCACTCAGTCGTGTCTGACTCTTTGAGATCCCATGATTCGCAGCACGGCAGGCCTCTCTGTCAATTACCAACCCCCAGAGTTCACTCAATCTCATGTCCATCAAGTCGATGATGGCATCCAGCCATCTCATCCTCTGTCATCCACTTCTCCTCCTGCCCCAATCCCTCCCAGCATCAGGGTCTTTTCCAATGAGTCAGCTCTTCACATCAGGCAGCCAAAGTATTGGGGTTTCAGCTTCAACATCAGTCCAATGAACACCCAGGACTGATCTCCTTTAGGATGGACTGGTTGGATCTCCTTGCAGTCCAAGGGACTCTCAAGAGTCTTCTCCAACACCACAGTTCAAAAGCATTAATTTTTCGATGCTCAGCTTTCTTCACAGTACAACTCTCACATCCATACATGACCACTGGAAAAATGATAGCCTTGACTAGAAGGACCTTTGTCGGCAAAGTAATGTCTCTGCTTTTCAATATGTTATCTAGGTTGGTCATAACTTTCCTTCCAAGGAGTAAGTCACCATCTGCAGTGATTTTGGAGCCCCTCCAAAATAAAGTCTGACACTGTTTCCACTGTTTTCCCATCTATTTGCCATGAAGTCATGGGACCAGATGCCATGATCCAAATTTTCTGAATGTTGAGCTTTAAGCCAATATTTCTCCTGGCAATCTTGATTCCAGCTTGTGCTTCTTCCAGCCCAGCATTTCTCATGATGTACTCTGCATATAATTAAATAAGCAGGGTGACAATATACAGCCTTGACGTACTCCTTTTCCTATTTGGAACCAGTCTGTTGCTCCATGTCCAGTTCTAACTGTTGCTTCCTGACCTGCATACAGATTTCTCAAGAGGCAGGTCAGGTGGTCTGGTATTCCCATCTCTTTCAGAATTTTCCACAGTTGATTGTGATCCACACAGTCAAAGGCTTTGGCATAGTCAGTAAAGCAGAAATCAATGTTTTTCTGGAACTTTCTTGCTTTTTCGATGATCCAGTGGATGTTGGCAATTTGATCTCTGGTTCCTCTGCCTTTTCTAAAACCAGCTTGAACATCTGGAAATTCACGGTTCACATATTGCTGAAGCCTGGCTTGAAGAATTTTGATCATCACTTTACTAGCATGTGAGATGAGTGCAATTGTGTGGTAGTTTTAGCATTCTTTTGCATTGCCTTTCTTTGGGATTGGAATGAAAACTGACCTTTTCCAGTCCTGTGGCCACTGCTGAGTTTTCCAAATTTGCTGGCATATTGAGTGCAGCACTAATAGAATCATCTTTCAGGATTTGAAATAGCTCAACTGGAATTCCATCACCTCCACTAGCTTTGTTCTTAGCGATGCTTTCTAAGGCCCACTTGACTTCACATTCCAGGATGTCTGGTTCTAGGTGAGTGATCACACCATCATGATTATCTTGGTTGTGAAGATCTATCTTCTGCTTCTGTTAGGTCCATACCATTTCTTTCCTTTATCGAGCCCATCTTTGCATGAAATGTTCCCTTGGTATCTCTAATTTTCTTGAAGAGATCTCTAGGTTTTCCCATCCTATTGTTTTCCACTATTTCTTTGCATTGATCGATGAGGAAGGCTTTCTTATCTCTTCTTGCTATTCTTTGGAACTCTGCATGCAAATGCTTATATCTTTCCTTTCCTCCTTTGCTTTTCACTTCTCTTCACAGCTATTTGTAAGGCCTCCTCAGACAGCCTTTTGCTTTTTTACATTTCTTTTCCATGTGGATGGTCCTGATCCCTGTCTTCTGTACAATGTCATGAACCTCGTCCATAGTTCTTCAGGCACTCTGTCTATCAGATCTAGTCCCTTAAATCTATTTCTCACTTCCACTGTATAATCATAAGGGATTTGATTTAGGTCATACCTGAATGGTCTAGTGGTTTTTCCTACTTTCTTCAATTTAAGTCTGAATTTGGCAATAAAGAGCTCATGATCTGAGCCTAGTCAGCTCTCGGTCTTGTTTTTGCTGACTGTATAGAGCTTTTCCATCTTTGTCTGCAAAGAATATAATCAGTCTGATTTTGGTGTTGACCATCTGGTGATGTCCACGTGTAGAGTCTTCTTTTGTACTGTTGGAAGAGGGTGTTTGTTATAACCAGTGTGTTCTCTTGGCAAAACTCTATTAGCCTTTGCCCTGCTTCATTCCATACTCCAAGGGCAAATTTTCCTGTTACTCCAGGTGTTTCTTGACTTCCTACTTTTTCATTCTAGTCCCCTATAATGAAGAGAACATTTTTCTTAGGTGTTAGTTCTAAAAGGTCTTGTAGGTTTTCATAGAACCGTTCAAATTCAGCTTCTTCAGCGTTACTGGTTGGGGCATAGGCTTGGATTACCATGATATTGAATGGTTTGCCTTGGAAATGGACAGAGATCATCCTGTCTTTTTTGAGATTGCATCCAGGTACTGCATTTCGGACTCTTGTTGACCATGATGGCTACTCCATTTCTTCTAAGGGATTCTTGCCCACTGTAGTAGATATAATGGTCATCTGAGTTAAATTCACCCATTCCAGTCCATTTTAGTTTGCTGATTTTTAGAATGTCGACGTTCACTCTTGCCATCTCCTGTTTGACCACTTCCAATTTGCCTTGATTTATGAACCTAATATTCCAGGTTCCTATGCAATATTGCTCTTTACAACATCGGACCTTGCTTCTATCACCAGTCACATCCACAACTGGGTATTGTTTTTGCTTTGGCTCCATCCCTTCATTCTTTCTGGAGTTATTTCTCCACTGATGTCCAGTAGCATATTGGGCACCTACCGACCTGGAGAGTTCCCCTTTCAGTATCCTATCATTTTGCCTTTTCCTACTGTTCATGGGGTTCTGAAGGCAAGAATACTGAAGTGGTTTGCCATTCCCTTCTTCAGTGTACCACTTTCTGTCAGACCTCTTCACCATGATCCGCCTCTCCTGGGTGACCCCACACAGCATGGCTTAGTTTCATTGAGTTAGACAAGACTGTGGTCCATGTGATCAGATTGGCTAGTTTTCTGTGATTATGGTTTCAGTGTGTCTGCCCTCTTTGTAATCACATAGACATGGTCCATTCACCCACAAGCTTAGTCTCTGCGAAGCCTTAGGAGACAATAGTCATGTAAACAAATGAATAAATAACAGTTTCAAGCAGTGATAATTGTTATGAAGAAAGTAAAATGTGGAAATGGGATAGGAGTGATTGAGGAAAGGCTGTACTGCACAGTCATTTGGATTGAGACCTGAATAGTGAGAAGTTGACAACAATGCAAAGATATGGGGGAAGAGGGTTGCTATCAAGGGAAACATCTGGTGCAAAAGCCTGTCACAGGACTGGACTTGAAGCATTTAAGGATCAGAAAGACAACCTGTGTCTGGAAAAGTCTAACTTGCCTTCTTTCCAGTATTTGCACATTTATAATCCTGGTTTTGACAGAACTTGCCTAGTTCTATTTATCAGCTACCTTTGTTGGTTCTCTCCAGGGCCCTGATGAAAGATTGTGTCCTTCTTTGTAGACTTTAACCACTACTAAAATCTCATTTATTACCTCCGTGTTGTCTTCACCTGAGTATACGGTCTAACTGATGAATTCAGGTAAGTTTTATATGCATGGAAATGACAAGAAGACTTACCATATTTACAGACTTCTTCTCTCTGGAACCCAGAAACCATGTGAAGTAGTCCAGAAAGATAATGTCTTGAACTAAAACAGTGGCTGAGATAGAATCATCAGTACCTGATGGCCTCTTAGATATGTAGGTGTGCATGTGGGTCTATGTGATGGGAGTGAGGGGACACACTAGGGGAGAATGTCTCCAAAGTGTCAGACTTCAATCAATGGCTAGATGACAAGTGCCACTCACTGAGACTCAGAAAACAGGAGGAGAAGTAGGCTTTCTTTGGATGAAGGTGGGTAGGTGAATACAGGTAATGGAAGGCAAGAAAGAGTGAGAGTTAAGAAGGAATTCCCAAATGTGAACAGCAGGCAGTCTCTTTCTGCCTACTTAGACTGGAACTTCAAATAAATATTGCCAAGGAAGAATGATTACAATGGGAAAACAGGTCTATAATACTATTGAATGCCATTATTTTTCTATATTCAGATAAAATAATTTTACAAGGAGTACAAAGCTCTATATTGTCACCTACTTATTTAGCTTATATGCAGAGTACATCATGTGAAATGCTGAGCTGGATGAAGCACAAGCTGGAATCAGGATTGCTGGAAGAAATATTAATAACCTCAAATATGCAGATGACACCACCCTTATGACAGAAAGTGAAGAGAAACTAAAGAGCCTCCTGATGAAAGTGAAAGGGGAGAGTGAAAAAGCAGGCTTAAAACTCAACATTCAAAAAACGAAGATCATGGCATCTGGTCCCATCACTTCATGGCAAATAGATGGGGAAACAGTGGAAACAGAGACAGACTTTATTTTGGGGGGCTCCAAAATAACTGCAATGGTGATTGCAGCCATAAAATTAAAAGACACTCCTTGGAAGGAAAGTTATGACCAACATAGATAGCATATTAAAAAACAGAGACATTACTTTGTTAACAAAGTAGCTATGGTTTTTCCAGTAGTCATGTATGGATGTGAGAGTTGGACTATAAAGAAAGCTGAGTGACGAAGAATTGATGCTTTTGAACTGTGGTGTTGGAGAATACTCTTGAGAGTCCCTTGGACTGCAAGGAGATCCAACCAGTCCATCCTAAAGGAGATTAGTCCTGGGTGTTCATTGGAAGGACTGATGTTGAAGCTGAAACCCCAATACTTTGGCCACCTGATGTGAAGAACTGACTCATTGGAAAAGACCCTGATGCTGGGAGGGATTGGGGGCAGGAGGAGAGAGGGACGGCAGAGGATGAGATGAGTGGATGGCATCATCGACTCGATGGACATGGGTTTGGGTGGATTCTGGGAGTTGGTGATGGACAGGGAGGCCTGGCGTGCTGCAATTCATGGGATCACAGAGAGTCGGACATGACTGAGTGACTGAACTGAACTGAATCATAAATATATTACTTGGTTTTAGAGAATTGGAGCAAAATGGCAGACATGGCATCATTATGTCCTGGCTAACAGTCAAGGCTATGGTTTATCCAATAGTCATGTGTGGATGTGAGAGTTGGACTGTGAAGAAAGCTGAACGCTGAAGAATTGATGTGTTTGAACTGTGGTGTTGGAGAAGATTCTTGAGAGTCCCTTGGACTGCAAGGAGATCCAACCAGTCCATTCTAAAGGAGATCAGCCCTGGGATTTCTTTGGAAGGAATGATGCTAAAGCTGAAACTCCAGTACTTTGGCCACTTCATGCAAAGAGTTGACTCATTGGAAAAGACTCTGATGCTGGGAGGGACTGGGGGCAGGAGGAGAAGGGGACGACAGAGGATGAGATGGCTGGATGGCATCACCAACTCAAATGGACATGAGTTTGGGTGAACTCCGTGAGTTGGTGATGGACAAGGAGGCCTGGCGTGCTGCGACTCATGGGGTCGCAGAGTTGGACACGACTGAGTGACTGAACTGAACTGAACTGAACATTCATTAATCACTAAACAAAACTTATTGGGCACTAACAATGTGCCAGACATTATGCTGGGTGCTGGGGATGCAAAGATGAATAAGACATAGCTCTTGCACAAAAATTATCAACAAACCATAGCTAGGCTGACCTTTGTTCTTCACACTAGAGTCTCTTTTTTGTAACTGATGGATACTGTCTTTTAAGTGGTATGTTATGCACCAAGGCTATATGGGGCCAATTTGTACTTACTCTTTTATTCTTAAAGCTAATTGCATATTCTCACCCCAGCACAGAGCTCTATGATGCCAAGAGACTCACTGTAGTTCACTTGGAAGAGGAAAGAATTCTAATAGTGGTCAAGATCTGCTGCATTTATTATTTTAAGAGTTTGTTCCAATTGGAAATAGTTTTCCTAGTTATTGTTTATGAATCCTCTCACCCGGTCTTCTGATAAAGCTGCTTGAGGGCCTGCATTCTGGCATTTTGATGGAATGGGTTTATTTTCTTTACCCTGGACACCAGGTGTGACTGGCTAAAAACAGCAAAAGACTGAATCTCTTCTCTTAAGGGTCCTGGCAGCTCTGTGGCAAATTCGGCCACTGAGCTATCTAGGCTCTGTTACTTCCACTCTAATGGGCTTCCCTCCCTAATGGTGTGTGTATGTGTGTGTATGAGAGAGGTGGGAGCAGGGTAGAGAGAGAGGGAGAATGTGTTTCATTGTCCCTATTCTCAAGTGGAGTTGGTGTTCTCAGTTGTCTCACAGCATTTTCTGGAAATAAAATGAAATAGGACAGAAATATGACTATGCCCAGAAAAAATGAGTCGTGATATTTAAAAATATCACTAACTAATTGTGAGGTTAAATCAGTATGACTCTGCATTCTTGTGAGAGATGGGATAATCTAGTGGTTAAAACCCTCAGTTTTTTTATTTGGCTTTTGCTGGTGTGATTTCAGGTGAATTACTAAATCTCTTTGAGCCACAATTTCTTTGTCTATGAAAGGATAACAACTTTATCTGCTTCATATGTTGCTGTGAGGGTTGAATAACTTATTTAGGTAAAGCACTTAGCCTGGTGTCTGTCAAATGGAAAATGTTAACTTAATCAAATATTTACTTTCCTTATCCCTTCTCTGCCCAAGAAGACCTTATAGCTCTTTACAAGTGCAGTTGTACAGAAATGACCACCTTCATCCTCCCATGACCCACTGAAATCAAAAACATTTGCAAAATGGAGAGACTTCATGTGCCCAAGAAAACAAGCTGTTGAAAGACCAGGATTTTAATTCTGATGCTTTGGTCATTTGGCTGGATGACCTTGGACAGACTCTTTGTTTACAATTATATTAACATTTCTGCAATATTTGGAAGAAGAAGCTGAGGACCTGACTCACCCCTCCCAGGTAATAGAAATGCTCATGTCTCCCCCATGCCCTTTAAAATCAATCAATCAATATCCATCCAAACATTTCAATAAAAGACTTTCTCTTTTTGGTCCTAGTCAACCTTCTTAAAAAGTTATCTGCGTTAATTTTTCTCCACCTTCCCACCTGCAGTTGTTTCTTAACAAGGCATGGCAATCTGCCCTTGGCCTCCTAACCATCATTACATCAGCTGTGGTTAAAACTACCTCTTCATTAACAAAAACAAATGGTTATCTTTCGATCTTCATCTTCCTTAACTTTTGACCACAAAGAGAAGAAGGCAAATGACCTTAAGGTGTGGGAAATACATGTTTTAAGTTTGAGTCCAGACGAACTGAGTCTCAATGCTGAAATCAAAATTGCCATTTAAAGGGCCTTTGTTCTGCTGAAAACATCCCATATTCAGGATCAAAATGTGAATTATTCAAGTAATCAAGGAAAGTAGGTCTACTAAAATACCTTACCATGACATTAGGCATCGAAAGTGAAATCAGATGACAGGGAAATGATTAGAGCACAAAGCAATCTGTTGCTTTGTTCTGATGTGAAATGATGATGGTAAAGTAGGCACCTGCTGCTATTTGTACCTGATGGGTCCTGACACAGTTCAGACCAGTGTCTAGTCACTCTGCCGTATCCAATCACAATGCATTTGTCTGGTGTCATATGCCATTAAGACCTTCTTCTTTGTTAAGGAGCCTCTCTAGAGATCCAAGCAAGCTGTTACAGATAATAATTTGCATTAGAGCAGACATTGTCAGTGTTTAATTTCAGGCACACAGGTATGTGGGTGTGGGCAATATTTCTGGTTAGGAGAAACTTTTCCAAGCCCTCTGGACCACCACCCCCTCCCTTTTCTTCACCTCCCCTTGGAGTTGACTGCATTTTAATGGGGCATTTGGTGAAGCTGCTACCCTAAGCTGAGTCAGATTGTTGCAGAGAAAGTTTATCATTCTCAGGATTGCTGTCAGGATGATTAAATAGGGCTGTTGTGCAATAGGTCCCAATGCACAGCAGCAATAGAGGGGAGTAAACACTGAACTGGGGATCAGGGGAACTGGTCTAGTCTGGTTCTGTGACTCTGGGCAAGTCTCTTCAACTCTGTTAGCCTGGGTAGTGTCACCTATAAAAGGGGGGCTGACCTAGATAACTTCTAAGGTCATGTTCCATTCACTGATTCTAAAGTCAGTTTAAAAAATTTCTCTCTCAACTCTATAGTTCTCCACATTTCTTTAAACCGATTTCACCTTGCTTGATTTTACCACTACTTTGCAAAGTGATGACTTATCTCTCATTTCTTCACTTGCTTTTTGGCTAGTTCACCTAGAGATAACCACAGGAAATATGCATCTCACAAGCAAATCATTTTCTCCTTTGGAGACAGAGTACCTCTGTGCTGTGTTCACTGTGGAGCAATTACATGGTAAATTTGGGATGTGTCCAGGGTATTCGCTCATAAAACAAAGGTTTTCAGCCTGAACTTCTGGTTGTTCACAGATACTTGTATGAAATGCTAGTTGGGTGGCCAGGTTTGAAACCAGACAACTCTACTAGATAACCTGGCTCTGTATGAAATAGGTTATAGTCATTTCATGTTTCTACTCTGATAATTACTCCAAAGATTTTCAAATCCTAACACTGATGAAACTTTTAACATTTTTTTTTCTTGTTCCTGTTCCCCAGACTCAAGCTGATAGACAGCCAGAGCCTGGAAGCAATGGTGACTCATCATTTAAACATTATTATGTCAGTAATAATCATGCCCTCTTTCTTGGGGCTCAAGCACTATTATAAAGACTTTTTTTCTTTTAAGACTCACAACCAGAAATGCTGTGAAATTTCAGAATGTTAAGGATAAAAAGAATACCCTAAAAGTGTCCCAGTAGCGTTAACATAAAATATAGGAGAGCTAGTTAACATTGAAGTTCATATAGACAATAAGGAATTTTTTAGAATAAGTATGTTTCTAGAATTTCCTTGCTTATCTGAAAGGCAAACTTACTTGGATATCCTGTATTTTTACTTGCTAGATGTGGCAATGCTGTTTTTCAGAGTAAAACCAGATCACCCAAACATCCCATCAATTAGCAGTGAATGGTAATAGGCAATTTGACTGATGTTTTCAAAATTTGGAGAGATTAAAATTTTCAACCTTGAGTCCCGTACCTACCCAAGTCATCAATGAAGGGATAAATGAAGACTTTTTAAGACATTCAAGGGCCTAGAAAAAAATGACCTCTAAGAAAGTTATCCAGTATGCATCCCAATAAAACTGGCAAGTAAACCGAGGAAGACATAGCATACATAAAAGTGTGACTCAGGTTCAGAAAGGCAGTGAAGGGAGCTCAGGTGTGCAGCAGGTATGCAGCAGAACTAAAGTAACTGGTGAGATTCTTTGACTGCAAGTAAAGAAAAATCCAACTCAAATTGGCTTAAATGAAACCTGAAGATAGGGAGGTCTCCCAAATTGATTTAATGATTCATAGATCAACAAAGATCCTGTCTTTTTACCCTCTTTCTGCCCTGTCATTCCTGGTATTACCTTCATCCTAAAGCTAGGGGGCTTCCCAGGTGGCAGTAGTGGTAAAGAACCTGCCTGCCAATGCAGAAGACATAAGAGATGCATGCTCCATCTCTGGGCTGGGAAGATCCCCTGGAGGAGGGCATGGCAACCCACTCCGGTATTCTTGCCTGGAGAACCCCATGGGGAGAGGAGCCTGGTGGGCTACAGTCCATGGGTCACAAAGAGTCGGACATGACTGTAGCAACTTAGCACAAAGATGCTTTTCCTTCTGATGATACCTGGCTGCCTGAAGCAACTTGATCAAATGCTTCTTTATTCATATCTAGTGGGAAAAGGACTGGTTTTTCTTTTCCAGCAAGTGTTCCCTCACAATTCATTAGCCCAAACTGGCCTATGGGGGTTGCCCTTTGCTGAAAGAGTCTCTAGCAAGGAAGATGGAGTCTCTAGCAAGTTCATTTCATTTGATTCTTTCATTAGACAGGCACTGTTTTCAGCACTAGGAAAAAATATTAATAGAAATAAAAGACAAACTTTCCTGACTTCATGGAGTTTGCATTCAGGTGAAGAGATGAGAAGCAACTGTGCTATAAAGTGATATGTGTTGGTGCAATAAATAGAGAAGGGAATAGGAAGTGTTGTAGACTGCTGGAATTTTAGGAAGGCTGTTTGGGAACATCCTCACTGAGGATGTCTGCTCAGTCTAATGAGGGGACATGACTCTCTCTGCAGTCATTGTCTGTGATGGAATGGATTTGGGGAATCAGCCACAGTGTCCACTGTACCTGGAGAACATACAATCCCAGTCAAAACAGGAGGACAGGTGGCTCTGGGAGAGAGGTCTCCTGGGACAAAAGGAGACGTTGTAGAATATCTGTTGTCATGGAAAATTTAAAAATAGCATGAGAATTAGAAGAAACGAAAACAAGGAGAAAGTTAACTTCACAGAATACTGCTTGACTCCTCCGTGAATAATGCTCACAAAGTCACAATAATGTATGACGTTGTTATTAGTTTTCAAATTTTAAAATGAACTGATAGAGAAAGCATGGAAGATTTAATTTTAATTACAGAACCAAGTGTAAATGTTATCACCTGGAATGCCCTATGATTAGAATGCCAGAAAAGGCAGATAGCACAGCTATAAAGATAAGTCTAGGAGCATCAGTGTTCTTTTTATACCCAGCGGGATGTTAAAAGACAGACTATATTTGGTGTATGTTTATTGCTTAAAGTTTAAAAGATAGCCAAACAATAGAGAAGCAAATATGTGTTATAATTACACTGGGAACTTGGGGAAGATAGATGTGAGGTGATATAACTGAGCTAAAGCTTATAGCAGCAACTTGAATATCTAAAATGGACACATTGAGACATTGTATATAAACTCACATATACTGCAGAATCAAAGAAGAAACGCAGAATTTTGATGTAAATACAGAATAAACAAGATATAGAGGTAGCGGGTTGACTTTGGGGAGTTAAGACAGGGGGAGAGTGAAGAACAGAGTATTATTTTCATTATTAGTCATTTGGGACAAATTTGACTTTTGAACAATGTGTGCACATTACATTGAATTTTAAAATATCTGGTTTCCACTCTACAAAAATTTCTTTCTGTGCTCCTGAGAGTGATATGTTTTCATTATGGAAAATTTAGAAACTATAGAAAACTTCTCCAGGATTTAGAGGTAACTCTTAAAATATTGGCTCATTTTCTTCTAGTCTTTTGTAATCAATTACATTTGCACACATTTGCGATTATGTGAAGTAAGGGTACAACGTGATGTATTCAAATTTGTGAATCTAAACTGATTAACTTAGATTCCATAGATAATTTGTAACATTTAAAATCTCCTTTACGATTTCAAATGAAACCAAAACAAACATGATATTAAAATCTTTTTGCAAAGAGACCCTTGGCATTAAACAGTAGCAATAAAATTAGCCTATTTACCAAGGTGACTAGACCCCAACAAACTAAGGTCAAGTTCATTCTGATGTTAATCAGGCAGTGAGAGCTATGACTTGCCCAACAAAATTAAATGACAGATTTCTTTCATAACAGGATAGATACATCAGTTCAGTTCAGTTCAGTCACTCAGTCATGTCCGATTCTTAGTGACCCCATGGACTGCAGCATGCCAGGCCTCCCTGTTCATCATCAACTCCTGGAGTTTACCCAAGCTCATGTTCATTGAGCTGTTGATGCCATCCAATCATCTTATCCTCAGACATCCCCCTTGCCTCCTGCCTTCACTCTTTCCCAGCATCAGGGTCTTTTCAAATGAGTCAGTTCTTTGCATGAGGTGGCCAAAGTATTGGAGTTTCAGCTTCAACATCAGTCCTTCCAATGAACACTCAGGACTGATCTCCTTTAGGATGGACTGATTGGATCTCTTTGCAGTCCAAGGGACTCTCAAGTGTCTTCTCCAACACCACAGTTCAAAAGCATCAATTCTACTGTGCTCAGCTTTCTTTATAGTCCAACTTTCACATTCATACATGACTACTGGAAAAACCATAGCCTTGACTAGACGGACCTTTGTTGACAAGGTGATTTCTCTGCTTTTTAATATGCTCTCTAGGTTGGTCATAACATTCCTTCCAAGGAGTAAGTGTCTTTTAATTTCATGGCTGCAATCACCATCATCAGTGATTTTGGAGCCCCTTACCCCTCCAAAAGAGTCAGCCACTGTTTCCACTATTTCCCCATCTATTTGCCATGAAGTGATGGGATCAAATGCCATAATCTAGTTTTCTGAATGTTGAGCTTTAAGCCAACTTTTTCATTCTCCTCTTTCACTTTCATCAAGAGGCTCTTTAATTCTTCTTCACTCTCTGCCATAAGGGTGGTGTCATCTGCATATCTGAGGTTATTGATATTTCTCCCAGCAATCTTGATTCCAGCTTGTGTTTCTTCCAGCCCAGCATTTCTCATGATGTACTCTGCATATAAGTTAAATAAGCAGGGTGACAATATACAGCCTTGACGTACTCCTTTTCCTATTTGAAACCAGTCTGTTGTTCCATGCCCAGTTCTAACTGTTGCTTCCTGACCTGCATACAGATTTCTCAAGAGGCAGGTCAGGTGGTCTGGTATTCCCATCTCTTTCAAAATTTTTCACAGTTGATTGTGATCCACACAGTCAAAGGCTTTGGCATAGTCAATAAAGCAGAAATAGATGTTTTTCTGGAACTCTCTTGCTTTTTTGATGATACAACAGATGTTGGCAATCTGATCTCTGGTTCCTCTGCCTTTTCTAAAACCAGCTTGAACATCAGGAAGTTCACGGTTCACGTATTGCTGAAGTAAGCCTGGCTTGGAGAATTTTGATCATCACTTTACTAGTGTGTGAGATGAGTGCAATTGTGCGGTAGTTTGAGCATTCTTTGGCATTGCCTTTCTTTGGGATTGGAATGAAGACTGACCTTTTCTAGTCCTGTGGCCACTGCTGAGTTTTCCAAATTTGCTGGCATATTGAGTGCAGCACTTTCACAGCATCATCTTTCAGGATTTGAAACAGCTCAACTGGAATTCCATCACCTCCACTATCTTTGTTCGTAGCGATGCTTTCTAAGGCCCACTTGACTTCACATTCCAGGATGTCTGGCTCTAGGTGAGTGGTCACACCATCGTGATTATCTGGGTTGTGAAGATCTTTTTTTGTACAGTTCTTCTGTGTATTTTTGTCACCTCTTCTTAATGTCTTCTGCTTCTGTTAGGTCCATACCATCTCTGTCATTTATTGAGCTCATCTTTGCATGAAACGTTTCTTTGGTATGTCTAATTTTCTTGAAGAGATTTATAGTCTTTCCCATTCTATTGTTTTCCTCTATTTCTTTGCACTGATCACTGAGGAAGGCTTTCTTAGCTCTCCTTGGTATTCTTTGGAAGTCTGCATTCAGATGGGTATATTTTTCCTTTTCTCCTTTGCTTTTCACTTCTCTTCTTTCCACAGCTATTAGTAAGCTCTCCTCAGACAGCCATTTTGCTTTTCTGCATTTCTTTTTCTTGGGGTGGTCTTAATCCCTGTCTCCTGTATAATGTCATGAACCTCCGTCCATAGTTCATCAAGCACTCTGTGTATCAGATCTAGTCCCTTAAATCTATTTCTCACTTCCACTGTGTAATCGTAAGGGATTTGATTTAGGCCGTACCTGAATGGTCTAGCGGTTTTCCCTACTTTCTTCAATTTAAGTCTGAATTTGGCAATAAGGAGTTCATGATCTGAGCCACAGTCAACTCCTAGTCTTGTTTTTTTGCTGACTGTATAGAGCTTCTCCATCTTTGGCTGCAAAGAATATAATCAATCTGATTTCGGTGTCGACTGTCTGGTGATATCCATGTGTAGAATCTTCTCTGGTGTTGTTGGAAGAGGGTGTTTGCTATGACCAGTGCGTTCCCTTGGCAAAACTCTATTAGCCTTTGCCCTGCTTCACTCTGTACTCCAAGGTCAAATTTGCCTGTTACTCCAGGTATTTCTTGACTTCCTACTTTTGCATTCCAGTCCTCTATAATGAAGAGGACATCTTTTTTGGATGTTAGTTCTAAAAGGTCTTGTAGATTTTCATAGAAACATTCAACTTCAGCTTCTTCAGCATTACTGGTCAGGACATAGACTTGGATTACTGTGATATTGAATGATTTACCTTGGAAACGAACAGAGATCTTTCTGCCTTTTTAGAGACTGCATCCAAGTAGTGCATTTCAGACTCTTGCTGACTATGGTGGCTACTCCATCTCTTCTAAGGGATTCTTGCCCTCAGTAGTAGATATAATGATCATCTGAGTTAAATTCACCCATTCAAGTCCATTTTACTTCACTGATTCCTAAAATGTCGGTGTTCACTCTTGCCATCTGCTGTTTGACCACTTGCAATTCATGGACTTAGCATTCCAGGTTCCTATGCAATATTGCTCTTTACAGCATCAGACTTTACTTCCATCACCAGTCACATCCACAACTGGGTGTTGTTTTCACTTTGGCTCCGTCTCTTCATTCTTTCTGGACTTATTTCTCCACTGATCTCCAGGAGCATTTTGGGTACCTACTGACCTGGGCTATCTAGGAAAACTTTTTGGAAAGTTATGACCAACCTAGATAGCATATTCAAAAGCAGAGACATTACTTTGCCAACTAAGGTCCGTCTAGTCAAGGCTATGGTTTTTCCAGTGGTCATGTATGGATGTTAGAGTTGGACTGTGATGAAAGCTGAGTGCCAAAGAATTGATGCTTTTGAACTGCGGTGTTGGAGAAGACTCTTGAGAGTCCCTTGGACTGCAAGGAGATCCAACCAGTCCATTCTAAAGGATATCAGTCCTGGGTGTTCTTTGGAAGGGCTGATGCTAAAGCTGAAACTCCAGTACTTTGGCCACCTCATGCGAAGAGTTGACTCATTGGAAAAAACTCTGATGCTGGGAAGGATTGAGGGCAGGAGGAGAAGGGGACGACAGAGGATGATGAGATGGCTGGATGGCATCACTGACTTGATGGACATGAGTTTGAGTGAACTCTGGGAGTTGGTGATGGACAGGGAGACCTGGTGTGCTGCAATCATGGGGTCGCAAAGAGTCGGACATCATTGAGCGACTGAACTGAACTGAACTGAACTGACCTGGGCAGTTCATCTTTCAGTATCCTATCCTTTTGCCTTTTCATACCATTCATGGGGTTCTCAAGGCAAGAATACTGAAGTGGGTTGCGCTTCCCTTCTCCAGTGGACCACATTTTCTCAGACCTCTCCACCATGACCCGTCTGTCTTGGGTGGCCCCACACAGCATGTCCTAGTTTCGTTGAGTTAGAGAAGGCTGTGGTCCATCTGATCAGATTGGTTCACTTTTTATGGTTGTAGTTTCTGGCTGTCTGCCTTCTGGTGCCTTCTCTGAGCGCCTACCATCTTCCTGGGTTTTCTCTTACAACGGACGTGGGCTATCTCCTCCCGGCCACTCGCTGCTCCAGCACTGCTGCCGCTTGCTGCTCCTAGATGCCTTATATAATAAGGCATGGTATTCAGACCCTGCCTTCCTCACTGGCCTTGCCTTCCATTCTCCCCAGTCTTTGCTCATGCCAAGCCCCTTGGATCTAGGTCTCCATCATAGAATGTGCCAGGCTTCTCTTCCCGCTTTGTGCTTGTGCATGCTGTTTGCTTTCTTGGAGTGCT
Organism: Capra hircus; assembly: GCF_001704415.2. Taxonomy (NCBI): domain Eukaryota; kingdom Metazoa; phylum Chordata; class Mammalia; order Artiodactyla; family Bovidae; genus Capra; species Capra hircus. The sequence goes on from NC_030810.1 coordinate 117,515,760, forward strand.
CTTTGCAAGCTATTCAGCCTGAAAAAGCATTACAAGTCCATTAAATCTCAGCCTAGGTCCTCTCTCCCCTGTGATGTTTACCTAATTCCTTCTTGGATATCGTACAGCCTCTTCCCTTGTGCAACCTCCAAACTTTCTCCATATGCTATAACTAGTGCCTTCATATGGAGTATAAGTTACAGAGCTAAAAGAATGTGTTGTAGTGTCAGACTGCCTGAGCTTGGCTCTCAGCTCCACTTCTAACTGGGCAAGTCACTAAAATAACTGGAGCCTCAGTTTGTTGTTGTTAAGTTGCTAATTCATATCTGACTCTTTGTGACCTTATGGACTGGAGCATGTCAGACTCCTCTGTCCTACACTAAGTACTGGAGTTTGCTCAAAGTTACGCTGTGATATCTAACCATCTCATCCTCTGCTGCCTCCTTCTCCTTTTGCCTTCAATTTTTTCCCAGCATTGGAGTCTTTTCCAATGAGTTGGCTCTTTGCAAAAGGTGGCCAAGGAATTGGAGCTATAGCTTCAGCATCAGTCCTTCCAATGAATATTCAGGGTTGATTTCCTTTATGATTGACTGGTTTGATCTCCTTGCAGTCCAAGGGACACTTAAGAGTCTTCTCCAGCACCACAATTCAAAAGCATCAGATCTTTGATGCTTAGTGTTTTTAATGGACCAACTCTCACATCCATACCTGACTACTGGAAAAATCATAGCTTTGACTAGATGGACCTTTGCCAGCAAAGTGATATTTCTTTTTAATACCTGTCTAGGTTTGTCACAGTTTTTCTTCAAAGTGGCAAGGATCTTTTAATTTCATGGCTGCAGTCACCATCCACAGTGATTTTGGAGCCCAAGAAATTAAAATCTGTCACTGCTTCTACTTTTTCCCTTCTCAGGGCTCAGTTTACTCATCTGTAAAATGGTTTTATTAATAATATCTACCTCATTGGCTGTGGGAGAGATTAAAAACTACAAAGAAGGCACTTGGCACAGTGCCTGAACTATGTATGGTAAGTGCTCAAAAACATCTGGCATTATTTGTTGTTACTGTTGTAATGATTGACTTGCATGTTTAGCCACTGAATTGAGGGCCTATAACTTTTCATCTTTACATACCCTGCACCACTGCAGAACTTGGCATCGTGTCCTTGAAAGTTTATTGACTAAATGAATGGACAAATGAATACTTTAGAGAGTAAATTCAGTTACATTTTTATAATTATCATTTTTCAGGATAGCAGTTCCAAGAATGGGCCTCAAAGGTACGCAAAAAACTAATGAGTATTAATTCAAGGAGCCAATATTTTTCTTATTTAAATAAAGAGCCACTTCCTGAATACATTTATTGTATTATCAGCCCTGAGAAAGATTAATCTAAAAGCTATGAGGTCTCTCAGCAATGCTGGACCTTGTCTGTTTCTTATAAGATTTCTCACCATCATAGAGATGACAGTACTTCTGACCTACAGAGATGGAGGACTAATGGGATAATGCATTTCATGAAGGATTCCTAACCACAGTATGAGTGGGAGCAACATTAAAGCACATTTTAATTATCTTGTGAATTCATGTTTTCTATTTGATTGCTTTTCTCCCTCTCAAGAGAATTATCGTTCCATTCAAGCCCAGGTCTATTTAATACCTTTGGAGTTGTGTAGTGCTGACTCATGTCCTTGGGGACTGTAAGTACTAAGGGTGATTCTGTTCTGTGCAGTACCCCAGAACCAAGACTCCACCATCAGAATGAGATGATGCCTTACTCTACCTGCAAGAGAATGGGATTTTGTTGGCATTTTGCAAGTCTGAGTCTAAGCCAGATACTCTGGCAGTTATTTGGGAGAATAATATTTGTCTTGCTTATCTGCAAAGGCTGCTGGAAGACTCTAGTGAGCAGTTTTATAAAGTACAAAGTGATCTACAAATACAAGCATTTTTATTATTATTAAAAACACATCTCATCTTCCACTGGAACCTCTAGATAAAGGAATGTTGGTATGATAAAGAGCTGGAGCTAAAGGGGGAGAAACGCTAAAAACCTAATTACCAAATACGGCAGTAAGAGAGTAATTACTTGATTAATTAATGATAGGGGCCCTATGTTTAAAGTCTTTCAGTTATACTGGCATCAACCATCTTTGCCTATCAGGATTGGCTTATTTCTGCCGACAAAAAACTACCAAACCACTGAGGCCTAACTGACATGTGATTAATATGGGCTTTGTTAATTGTATGGTTGAGCTTTATGCATGAAGCTGTATCCTTGATTATTCTCCCTTAATTTCCTTCTGTTTAACTGTTGGTTGTAAAACCATTTTAAATATATCTGCTGAGCATGAGTGCAAGTTTTGCAACTTGAAAAGTGCCTGAGTCAGTTTGGGCATTTCATGTAGTAAAACAGACTTGGGGGAACTCATGGGCTGTGAGATGGATTGTCACTTGGCTTCCACTTCCAACACTGCTGGCTCTTTTCTGCAGCTGCTCACTGGCACTGAATCTCATCTGTTATCATTAAGCACATGCATAGCATCAATAGTGGCAAAAGGCTTAATCACTTTCTGCTCAGCAGCCCATCTGATGGCCTTCTTCAACTTGTTTCTGGACAGATGGAGATGATGACAGCTGCCAGTCTAGTCTTCTCGGCAATCATTTACCCTTTTTGTTAACGGCACCTGATTTTCTTTTGGGATCCTACCCTTCCTCCTACACTTTGCCTGCTTATAGTCCCTGTAGTTCAAGTAGAGCTGATCTCATTTCCCATGCTCCAGGGCAGGTCTTACACAATTAGAATCTTAATAATTGGTTTAAGGATGATCATGTGACCCAAGCTGAGCCAGTGAGAGGCAACCCTGGGACCTACGTGGCACTGGTGGTAAAGAACCCACCTGCCAAAGCAGGAGATGCAAGAGACACAGGCTCTACCCCTGGGTTGGACAGATCCCCTGTAGGAGGAAATGGCAACCAACTCCAGTATTCTTGCCTGGAAGATCCCACAGACAGAGGAGCCTGGTGGGCCATAGCCCACAGGGTCACAAAAAGTCGGGAACTACTGAAGCATCTTAACACACACACACATGGGGAAAGAACAGTTCTCTCTTTTTATTAAGCCTAGAGTTTCTGGTCTCTTTGTCACAAACAAAGGAGAGTTCAGCCAAGAATGCAGACAGAGGAAAGGAGAGCCAAGAGATGGAGAGAGACAAACTCTGCTGGCCTTGTTTGAATATGTGGGTTTAGTCATACCTGACAACAAACCTGATGCTGTGCTTTGCCATTATATGAACCAGTTTGAATAGACCTTTGTCACTTGTAACATAGAGTCTTGACTCAAGTGATGCTGCTGGTCACCATACCTTCTGCCTCAGCATTTATGTTCAGATCCTTAAGAAAAATGAGACTGAGACAGAAGGAAGTCAGTCTGCAGGAAATAAGATTCAGTGTTTTAGAGATATTTATACTTTTTTTTTTTTTTGCAATGCTGCGAGGCATGTGAGATCTTAGATCTCCAGCCAGAGATTGAAACTGTGACCCCCTGCAGTGAAAGTGCGGAGTCCTGACCACTGCACCCCCATGAAAGTCCCAGAAATACATATATATTTAAAAAACATATTTCCTCCCCTAGAAAAAGTGCTTGGGTCCATCTGGCACTTTCCCTTATTTTATTGGAGTGGTCTGATTAAAGTGATTCTGTGACATCTTGCTGGTAGGAGAATGGCGTCATTCTCTGGCGGAGGCCCTGCGGTTCATTCATTCATTCAGTGATGGGTGTCTGCTTGTGCGAGGTGATAAAGATGTGTCAGGTGAATGAGATCTCTGTGTACCTAACAGAGATTATAATCTAATGGATTTTAGTGAGTCAAGAAACTAGGATCCATAAATATAGAGAAATCAACAGATTTTGATAATACCCTTTATTGATGGGTAGTACCACCTAAGGATAGATCCTATGACTTTGAAGGCGTGTTCATAATATTATTACAGAAATATTCATGCTTTGATATTTGTTTTACTCTATAACAACTCTCAGGTCTTTTAGTTTTTATTCTTAAAAAGGAAAATTTTTCTTAAAAAGGAAATTGAGGCTGCTCAACAATAAGAAGATTGGAAGGACTGAAAAATACACCCCCTCCCCCAAAGCCCCATTAATCCTATTACTCTAAAACAACTGACTTTCTTTGGGGCTACTAAGATTTTTGTAGATTTTGGGCACTTTTACTCCAGTGAGCTATAAACACATGTGGTTGAGTGCATTTTATTTTCCCCAGCTCTGCTGATTGTATCCGAGGCCAGAGTTTTATTCCCCAATTCACACAGGGAATAACCAATGGAGAGAAGGCTAGAGTTGTCTGAGATATCACAGTTGGAGGTTGAGACAGATACTGATCCGCTTTGGTCCTTATGAGGTCTTTCAATGACCCTGTCTCCATTCTCAGACCTGATTCACCATTCCCAAAATATGCCTTCTACTTTTCCATGCCTTTATTACTGCTATTCTTTATCCTGGTTGTTTGTACCTCTGTGTCTCCTCCTCTCCTGAATTTTCACCTCTAGTTGTCCTTCCAGACCTCAGGAAAAAGCCTTCTCTTTTCATAAACCTCTCTGAGATCTTTCCTAGATGGAAGCAATTTGATTTATTCCTGCAGCTTTTTTTTTCAAACTTAGTCTGATATTTATTTATGTACCTCTCTCTCCTGATGGCATGTAAACTCATTAAGACAAGGAAAGCTGCCTGGCTCTTTCTTGTGACTCTGATTGGGTGTGCTGCTTTGAAAGAGAATTAAATAAGCATCTGCTGAATGAATGATGTGTGGGTTCTTTCACAGATTAAAAATGAAGCTAAATACCTCGTGCTTTCTCTCATCTCTGAGTCTTGCACAGGCTATTCCCTTTCCAGGGTGTGTGCTCCCATTCCCCTAACTTCTGGCACTCTCTAATTTACAGCTCACACTAAGAAATACATTTTATAGTCAACTCATTATAAACATATCATGAAATATCAACCTTCGCTACCTGAAATGTGTTCTGATCTATACTCTATTCTGTTTCCTTGTATTATTTTCTCTTCTACTGTACTATTGTCCAGTCTATTATTTCATTTCAAAAGACGTTGGTTGTGACACAGTAATTGATTTCCTTAACCTAATAAGAGTTTACAAGAAGCATTGGCCTAGTTGATTCCTACTTATCTTTCAGATCTCCGTTCACAAGTTGCTTCTTCAGGAAAGTCTCCTGATCTCCCAGGCTAGATTGAGCCTCTGCTAGATCCCCTTCTTCTTCATAGAATTTAACTATGTCTTCTTGTGTAATTGTTTGGCATCTTTTTTCCCCATTAAACTCCAAGCTTAGGAGGGTGGGTTTTCTTTATTTTTTATCATCATATTCACAGTGCCTAGTACAGTGCCTGGGACCCACCTGTGCACATTAAAGCTTTGTTGAATAAATTACCTGGGTATTTTTAATTTGGCTGATGAAAGACTGTCATAGTCACATTTGGGCTTTAAGTAGATCACCTAGGCTACACGCATTTCATTGTTCAAAGGACAGACGAAGTTGGGGAGGTGTTGAAGGGTGGAAGGCTTCGAGGCCAAGAGGCAGGGAGATCAGTTCGGGAGCTGGTATAGAGGGGGTCTGAACTAAGGGACAATCAGTAGTGTTGAAGAACTAAGGACAGGTCCCTGAGATTGTTTGAAGGGAAAACTGAGGGAGCATAATGATCTGTTTTAGGGGTGAATCCAGTGCTTGGGAATTTTTTCCTGTCATGGTCGGACAGTAGGAAGTTACCCTTCTGGCTCTGGGTGCCTCCCAGGCTGCAGGTCTTCCTCGTCTGGGGTTTTCGGCCCTGGAGGGATGCGATAAAGGTATCCTGGCCTCTCTTGGGTCTACTGCTTTCTTGGTCCTCACAGCACCATTCCAGGGGCTAATTATACCCTGGCTCGCTTTGTTTTCTCCATCGATGTCAGTTTTAAACCAATTAAGATGGGGAGGGATTTCAAGCAAGATTGTGTCTTTATTGATCAGTTTTACACTAAAGCCTTAGTTCTTAATTAAGGGAGTCCAATGCTCTTGTCTACAGACACAAAGCCTCCTGAGGTGACAACCCACAGGAGAGGAAGGGCATGCATCCCATTTAGAGACGCAACTGCGGCATGGCCCCTCAGCGCCCAGCACCAGCTCTGAACTGGACTGTGTTTTCTGGCAATAGCTCTGGAGCCCAAGGCTGTGTCTATGCAGTGTGACTGAGACTTCTCTTGGTACTAGATTTGGTATCTGTGCTTGTCATAAGGGCACATTGCCCAGCTATGGTTCAGACTGTCTGTGATTGTTCTAATTTGGTTATTCAAACAGCCAAAATAATGACTAATGCAACTGACAAAAATATTTTTGGTACACAATGACATCAACCACTTGACCACTGACCTCTGTTAGAGTTGGAAATTTTAGATCGAGCACAACACGAGCAGTCCATAGGATGAGGAGATATCTATCAGAGGGCATCCCATCTCCTTTCCCTAGGGTCATGCTGTATAGCACGGGGACACTCTGGCTGTATTTCTGCCAGTACCCTTTCCTCTCTCTGTTCATTATCTCTACTTCCCTGAGATATACACTTTTCCTCTTCTGGCCTGACTATGCATTGAACTGTTTCTTCTTAGATAAACTATTTTTCTCCCAAGATAAATCTCATTTTGTTACGTGCTGTCTGTATTTCTAATCCACTAAGTCCATTTATATTATCACTTGGCCTTGCCTGATGCTTGGCCTACTTCTCATTTCAGTGTTGCCATGACTCCAAAGTTGCCACACAAGCCAGGAGCACACTTCCTTCCATTACAGGAAAAAGGAGGGGAGAAGAGGAAGAAAAACCAATGAGAAGAAAAATGATCATCTGTTTACTTTCTGTATCGGACCAGCTGTGGTTTTATACAAAATGTGCAGAAAGAACCAGCCATATAGAGAGTAATGATAACAAGTACCATTTGAGTGTTTTATATATATTAACTTTCTCAGTTCTTACAGCCACTCTCTGGAGAATGTGCTGTGATCATCTCCTTTCAGCTGAGGAAACTGAGGCACAGAAAGTTTACACATAATATGCCCCAAATAAGTGTGCTAATGTAACTACTAAGTGACTGAGACTGGATCCTGTGAAACTAGCATAAATTATACAGATCTTAAATTTTAGGTGCTTTCAAATTTTCCCTTTTTAAAAAATATTTATGTATTTATTATTTATTTATTTGGGTTTCCCAGGTGGCTCACTTGTGAAAAATCTGTCTGTCAGTGCAGGAGTTGCCAATTTGATCCCTGGGTGACAAAGACCCCCACAGGAGGAAATGGCAACCTACTCCAGTACTCTTGCCTGAGAAATCCCATGGACAGAGAAGCATGGCAGGCTACAGCCCAGGGAGTCACAAAGAGTCGGACATGACTGAGTGTGTGCTCACACTCACACTGTAATTTGTTTATTTGGCTGTGCTGGGTCTTAGTTGCAACACGCAAACTCTTAGTTGCAGCATGTGGGATATAGTTCCCTGAAAGTGAAAGTGAAATTGAAGTCGCTCAGTCGTGTCCTATTCTGTGCGACCCCATAGATGGCAGCCCACTAGGCTCCTCTGTCCCGGGGATTCTCCAGGCAAGAATACTGGAGTAGGTTGCCATTTCCTTCTCCAATGCATGAAAGTGAAAAGTGAAAATGAAGTCGTTCAGTCCTGCCCGACTCTTAGCGACCCCATGGACTGCAGCCTACCAGGCTCCTCCGTCTATGGGATTTTCCAGGCAAGAGTATTGGAGTGGGTTGCCATTGCCTTCTCTGACCAGGTATCAAACCTGCCCCCACGCTGCCCCACCCTGCAATGGAAGCACAGTCTTAATTCCTGGACCATAGGGAAAGTTCCTAAATTTTTCAGTTTTTAAGCTCAGGTGTCAGACACAAGTGATCTCAACTGTTACACAGTCATTATTTACAAAATAGGTGAGAGAGCCTGACCATGCCATCTTGGCTCATTTGCTCTCTCCCCACAAATAGACTCACAGATACAGAGAACGAACTTGTTACCAATAGGGAGTGAAGGTGGGATGGATTCGAAGTTTGGGATTAGCAGATGCAAGCTATTATATACAGAATGGATAAGCAAAAAGATCCTACTATATAGCACAGGGAACTATATTCAATATATAATAAACCATAATGGAAAAGAAATTTTAAAATGTGTATATATATATATATATATATAGTCTTCCCTGGTGATTCAGAGGTTAAAGCGTCTGCCTCCAAGGTGGGAGACCCAGGTTTGATCCCTGGGTCGGGATCCCCTGGAGAAGGAAATGGTAACCCACTCCAGTATTCTTGCCTGGAGAATCCCATGGACAGAGAAGCCTGGTAGGCTACAGTCGACGGGGTCACAAAGAGTCAGATACGACTCAGCGACTTCACTTTCACTTTTCTATATGTATACATGTATAACTGAATCATTTTTCTGTAAAGCAGAAATTCCACAACATGGTAAATCAATTATCCTTCAGTTAGATAAATTGTTTAAAAGCAAAATAATTATGATGTCCATGAATTTGAACCCCTGTTTTCAATTCTGCTTCTCTAGAGAGAAACCTGACTAATGTATATCATATATATGCTATATTAGTCAAGAGCGTATTTCTAATTTCTAAAAGTTAAGATTTTCTTTGGATTACTTTTTAATTATTCGTTTCTTTTTTACTGGCTGAAAAACTTTCTGTTTTTTTATTGACTATTAATTTAACCCTTAATTTTTTCCAAATATATATTCTTTGTGGACAAATGCATAGTTGGTTTTCATAAATATTCCAGGGACATAAGAAAAAAAAATGAGTAGTTCTTGTTTGGTGGATTTGGGATTGAAAAATAATTTTATTTTATTATAATAATTTATAATTCATTACTATAATTTTATTATTCATTTCCTCAATCTCCATGTGAGAGAGTTAATTTAGGTAGGTTGATAAGGAGTCCAGACCCCTCAAGGAGGAAGGGGTCCAGGCCCTTGAGAAGGAGAAAAGTGTCCTGGGCTCTCAAGGAGGAGAAAGAGACAAACATTTTTTTCCCTACATTCCTTTGTCTTAGTCACAGAAAATGTTTTTTCTTTTAACGACCAGAACCAATGGCTCAAGGGTATGTTTTTCCTTAAGCTCTGTACCAATGATTACATAACAACAATGTATCCTGCTTGAGGGCTTGTTTCTCCTTCTTAAGAACCTTCTGACTAACCCTGTCACCTTAAAATGCATATTGTGGGAACGGGTCTGGTAAGACCTTTCTGTTGTTAGTTCTCAGTTCAGCTCAGTTCAGTCTCTCAGTCTTATCTGACTCTTTGCGACCCCAGGGACTGCAGAGCATGCTTCCCTGTCCGTCACCAACTCCCGGAGCTTGCTCAGACTCATGTCCATCGAGTCAGTAATGCCATCCAACCATCTCATCTTTGTTGTCCCCTTCTCCTCCTGACTTCAATCTTTCCCAGCATCAGGGTCTTTTCAAATGAGTCAGTTCTTCACATCAGGTGGCCAAAGTTTTGGAGTTTCAACTTCAACATCAGTCCTTCCAATGAACACCCAGGACTGATCTCCTTTAGGATGGACTGGTTGGATCTGCTTGCAGTCCAAGGGGCTCTCAAGAGTCTCCTCCAATGTCACAGTTCAAAACATCAATTCTTTGGTGCTCAGCTTTCTTTATGGTCCAACTCTCACATCCATACCTGATTACTGGAAAAACCATAGCTTTGACTAGATGGACCTTTGTTGGCAAAGTGATGTTTCTGCTTTTTAATATGCTGTCTAGGTTGGTCATAACTTTCCTTCCAAGGAGCAAGCATCTTTAATTTCATGGCTGCAGTCACCATCTGCAGTAATTTTGGAGCTCCCCAAAATAAAGTCTACCTTTAAAATAATGAATTGAAAAGAGTTCTTTTTGTATTCTGGATACATGTCATTTATAAGATACATGAATTGTGGATACTCTCTCCCTTTTTATGGGTTGTCTTTTTATTTTCCTGATGGTGTTATTTTAACCACAAACATTTTAAATTTCAATGAGTACAATATTTCTAATATTTTCTTCTGCTGCTTGTGATTTCAATGATATAGCTTAGAAATCATCGCTTTACTCAAAGTCATGAAGATTTACTCCTATGTTTTCTTCTAGGAGTTTTAGCTATTATATTTAGGTCTGTGTTCCACTTTGGGTTGTTTTTTGTATAGTATTAAGTAGGAGTCCCACTTTGTTGTTTTGCATATGGATATCCTCCCTAGATTCTTTTCCTAAGGTGTTGATACACTCTCCAATTTCCGGCATGTTCCTATCTATTTTCCGTTCATTTTAATAAGTGAATAATCTTGGCTGGGAGTAGAATCTTGGTTGCAATCTCACAGTGTCTGTGGTTGCTATTTTACTGTTTTTCAACTTCTATGGTGGCAGTAAAGAAATCTGTTGCCATTCTGATTATTTTTCCCTTACAGAGCTTGTGTTCTTTTTTTTTATTATTTATTTTTAATTGAAGGATAATTGCTTTACAATATTCTGTTAGTTTCTGCCACATATCAGCATGGATCAGCCATAGGTATCAGTATGTCCCCTTCCTCTTGAACCTCCCTGCCACCTCACACCCCAACCCACCCCTTTAGGTTGTCACAGAACACATGGTTTGAGTTCCCTATGTCAAATACAGCAAATTTCCACTGGCTATTTAATTTTACATATGGTAATGTTTCAATGCTATTCTTTCAGTTTGTCCCACTCTTTCCTTCTCACATTGTCTCTACAAGTCTGAGCTTACATTCTTTTTATTTGAATGCTTTTCTTTTTACCCAAAGTTTGGAATATTACCAAGATGTTTCTTCATGTGTCTCTTTACTCTATAGTCCTGACAGAATTGAAAGAATCTTATACGTTATAACTCTTTTTTACTTCTCCTGGAACACCCATGATTCACATATTGGGTCTTCTGGATATATTCTCCACAGCTCTTAAATTTTCCTTCATGATTTCGATCTCTTCACATTTTTCCTTTGTGCTTTGAAACATTTCTTATAACTTGATCAACGACCACTCTCTATTGTGATTTCTTTCTTGAATCTCTTAGTTGAGATTTTTTTAGATTCCAGTAAGTCTATCTTGTTCTTGTGTGTTTTGTACTCGAGTCTCCATAAGTACTTGTTATTTTTTCTTATTTTATTTTAAATTTATCTTTTTAGACCATGCTTTGCAACATGTGGGATCTTATTTCCCCAACCAGGAATTGAGCACATGTCCCCTGCATTGGGAGAATGGAGTCTTAACCAATGCACCACCAGGGAAGTCCCCAAATACTCATTATTTTTATTTGAAAAGTGTTGACATTCTTCTTCAGCAGCTCTATTTCACTGTACATACATTCTGTGTCTTATGGATATTTCTGTGTCAGCAGAAACTCACATTACCCACATCTGCACTAGAGCCTGCTGTCCAAAGACCCCAGAAGCCGTTAGAAGTGGGAGAGGTAGAGAGATTGAATGTGTGCCTGAGAGAGTGAAGGAGTTCGGATCATTATCTTCCAAGGACTCCTGCAACAGGTTACACCACTTCAGTTTCCATTTCTGATCTAATTCTCTGCCTTTTCAAGCAGAATGTGTCCTCTTAGACCTGGGCCTGCATCCTATTTGTTTTTGCACACTTAACACTTGGCCCAGGGCGTGAGGCATAATGGACTTTCATTAGCTATATTTGGAATGCATGAATGCAAATGTGAAACTCCAATGAATAATTTGATCAGGACTCAGGAAATTCATCTAGACTCTTGCATTGCTTGCAAAGTCTTTGACTCTGGTAATTTAAATGAAGGAGATTTTATTGGAACGATACTGAGATAGTCCAAGAATTGAGAAATAGAGAACTAGGCCTGGAAAAGGGCAGGAGGCAAGGCATCCCTTGAGGGCCAGGAGACTAGAAGTCAGGACTAACCAAGCAGTAGAAACACTATGATCAGTGTTATATTACTGAGGAAATGTCCCCCAGTCTTTCTTAAAAAAATCACTCACTCAATATTTAAAGCCCTGCAGAGACTCTATCAGCTGTGCAGCTATACAGCAACCATGGCAGGAAGGATTTGATCTATTAGCTTCTGGAGTGGGAGCCAGGCATCTGGATTTCCCACCCTTCAAAGGCTAACACGCAAAATAAAGGGTAATTCCCCCTAAGGGACAGGAGTGTTCTAGGGAGGGGGGCATAGTGCCGGGTGGCCACAAAACAACACGTTTCTAAAAATGGAGCATTCTAGAAGAGAGGTGTCTGATTTCCAAAGTGGTGCAAATGTTCCTCTCTGGAGCCTACCCTTTCTCCCTGCTGTTAGAGCCCCTGAGATTACTGCCAATGCTGAGTGAGGGAGGGGAGAGGGAAGGGTTAATGAAATGCTGTCAGACTCCTACTGGCCCCCTCCGTCTTCCAAGCCCCATTCTTCTGAAGTGGGTCCTGTTCTCTTGGGAGCCAGGGGAATTCTCAAAACTGGTATTATGGAGAGGCAGGTGGGCTCCTGGGGTCCTACAATCAATCCATCTCTCATAGAAGCAGTGTAGGGATGACATTTAGGTTCTTAGATTAAACAAGCTTTTGTGGGTTGGATTGAGATGTCAGTCACTGAATAGTGTTACTAGTTTCCAAACAACCTTCCTTTCCCCCTCTCTTCTTTTCTCTACAAATGTTTATTGAATGTCAGTCGTTGGAAACCAAAACAGCCCCTTTTTAAGCTCCAGTACTTTGACCAACTGATGTGAAGAACTGACTCATTGGAAAAGACCTTGGTGCTGGGAAAGATCGAAGACAAAAGGAGAAGGTGGTGGCAGAGGATGAGATGGTTAGATAGCATCACTGATTCAATAGACATGAATTTGAGCAAATCCCGGGAGACAGTAGAGGACAGGGGAGCCTGGCGTGCTGCAGTACATGGGGTGAAGAAGAGTCTGGCATGACCTAACAACTGAACAGCAACAACGCGGAACTTACAGTTTAGTGGGAGAAAAGAGATAAACAAAAAAGCACTCAACTAAGCACGTATCTGCAAACTGGTTCTGTGCTGTACATAATTAGCGTCATGATAGAGATCTACTTCCGATGGGGGAGATTCGAAAAGGTCTCTGAGGAAGTAACACAGTAACTGAAGACTCGAATGCCTTAGGCAAATTGCTTCATTCCTCGATTTCCATCTTGTGGCAAAACGTTCTGTCTTGCAGTGCTCAACCCCGGGCGGTGTTCAGGTGAGTCATTTTGTTGTTGTCACAAAGATTCAGGGAGTATGACTGAAAGTTTGTGTGCAGAAGCTCCAATGCTAAATGCTGATGATGATTCTGCATGACAAAGAAGAGTCCTGCTCGAAATGCTAACAACATCTTCATCAGAGAAGCCCATAGGCAGCCAACCTCATCAGGAGAGCTGCCCCTCAGTGTTTGTTGCTCTGGAAGTGATGGGATGGAATCAGATTGGCACAGCTTGAGTCCCCTGTCCACTCCTGAACCAAGTACAGTGACTCAGAGTGGGAAGGGGTGAAACTACCAAGGCAACTAGTGATGCTGAACTTCTGCCAGGCTGGCAGAGAAGCTGATGACCATTACATGGATGAGAAGGGCAGTGGTGCAAGATGAGGCTGGATAGGGAGGCAGGGCCGATCATTCAGGGCCTTGTCAAAGATGCTGGATTCCTCCGGGGTGCCCTGGGAGACCACAGACAGGTTTTAAGCAGGGGAAGAGGATGGCATAATTTGTACCAAACTTCAGAGCTTGTACACTAAGTTTAAGTGGAGACACGACTGAGCGACTGAGCATGCACGCACGTATAGGCTTCTGGTCTAGACTTTTCTCCATGGAAGAAACGCTGTATCTCCTCTGCCTGTCTTACCTTCTCCTTTCTTATATCTTTTTAATGAATAGATTCCATTGTCTTCTACCTAGAGATGAAAGACAAAGGCAGAATTGTGCTCTGGGAAAGCACTATTCTTTCATAGGCCTCTATCAAGTATGGTTTTCTGATCTGCATCACATTTCAAAATTTGCTTTCTGCTCTGGAGATGAGAGTTGGAAATGAGCAAGTGTTCTTATCCCAGGAAGTCATTGATTTAATCCAATTAACTACCTAGTGGAAAATCTCTCCATCCCAGCAATGCTTATGCTGTGATGGCCAAGTCCAGGGCATTGCCAACGTATCTTTGCAAATTTCATTAGCAGTGGCTATTTCCGTTTTCTTCTAGGTCATTAATGAGTTTGTTAAATGAGGTCAGTTCCAGCATCAGCCTCTGACATGCTCTAGTGGACTTTTTGCTTCCAACCAGATGTATTTCCTGTTTATCCCTGATTACGTAGTATTTTCACCCTGCCAGCAATCCATTTAGATGAGAGCACTCAAAAACAGGCCAATTTAATTGGAGCACAACTTTTATGTAAGTAGTTGTCAAATGCATTTCTGATGCCCACATAACGTTACTGTACTCTTGTCACCTGCTCACTGTTCTATCTCTTTTATACTTCTTCCTATTGCTTTTTGCCAAACAAGTTTTTTCAATTGTAATTAAATGCATATAACATGAAATTTACTACCTTAGCCATTTTAAGTGTACAGTTCAGTAGCGTTAAGTATATTCATACTCTTGTGCAAGTAATCCCCAGAACATTTTTATCTTGCAAAATTAAACTCTATACCCATGGAACAACCACTCTTATTTTCTCCTCCTCTAAGCCCCTGGAACACTCTACTTTCTGTTTTTACAAGTTTGGTTACTCCTGATACCCTGTGTGAGTAGAATCAGAGAGTATTTATCTTTTTGTGACTTACTTATTTCACTTAGTGTAATGTCCTCAAGGTTCATTCACATTGAGGCATGTGTCAGAATTTTTTTCCCTTTGAGACTAAATAATATTCCATTTTATATATATATATATATATTCCATTATATATATCTACATATGTATACACTTAATTTTGATTATCCATGCATCTGTTAATGGACAATTGGGTTGTTTCTACCTTTCAGTTATTGTGAATATTGCTGCTTATGAACATGGGTGTACATTTCTTTCAATTATTTTATTTATATACCCAGAAGTGAAATTGCAGAATCATATGGAAATAGAATTTGTTTGAGAAACTGTTATACTATTTTCTGCAGTGGGTCACCATTTAACATTCTTGCTAACAGTGCACCAAATTTTCAGTTTCTCTATATCTTTCCCAGCATTTGTTATTCCTATTGTTTTGATTATACCCAACCTAATGGGTATAAAGTGATATTTCATGGTGGTTTTGGTCTTTCCAGTGGCTCAGATGGTAAAGAATTTGCCTGCAGTGCCAAAGACCTGGGTTCGATGCTAAGCTGGGAAGGGCTCCTGGAGGACGGCATGGCAACCCACTCCAGTATTCTTGTCTGGAGAATCCTCATGGACAGAGGAGCCTGGTGGAATACACAGTCCATGGGGTCACAGTCAGACATGACTGAGTGACTAAGCACGCACAGCACAGCCCTGGTGGTCTGGTTTGCATTTCATAATGGGCTGCCGTCTATGGGGTCGCACAGAGCCAGACACGACTGAAGCGACTTAGCAGCAGCAGCAGCAGCAGTGGTGGTGCTGAGCACATTTTCATAGCTTGTTGGCCATTTGTGTATCTTCTTTAGAGAAATATCTATTTCTTTGCTCATGTTTCAGTCAGGTTTTTTGTGTTGCCATAGGAGTTCCTTATATATTCTAGATACTAATCTTTTTATCAGATATATGACTTGCATTTCGCTTATTCCATAAGCCACTTTTTCATTCTATTGATTGTATTTTTTGATGCATAGAAGGTTTAGATTCTGACTTAATCTCCTAATGAGTTTTATGATTTTAGAAATTACCATTTTTCCTGTAGAAGTTACCATTCTGTGTATTTGCCACACGTTTTTTCTCTGTTATTCAATTCTGATACTTCACCTTCTTTAGGGTTAGCAATTCTGAATCATAACTGTTGGCATCAGTTTCCACAATATGAGAGAAATCTTAGTAATGGCTTGAAATAAGAAAAATAAGAATATGGGATACGTAGTTTGTTGCTTCATTTGGAAAAATTAAGAAGTGACTGGGGTGAGTGAAGATTAACTCTAATAATGATCTTTACACTGCATAGCATTCTATGGCCAATGGTGTCTTTTTTCCAATGATCATGCATAAAAGACATCGTAATCCCCACTTTACAGGTGAGAAAACTGAGATTAAAGAAAAGTATTTTGTTCAGTTTCACAAACGTTACAAACATTCTTCTGTTCTGCGCAAGACCTCCAAGGAAATGTTTGGAAACCCTTCTGAAAATAAGTGAATAACCTCTTACCTTATTCCTCTCATTTGAGCCTGCCCTGTGCTACAAAACTGAGACTTGCTTGCCTATCAGATGCAGGCATTGCACTGCAAACTTCACATGCCTTAGTTCATCGATCCACCTTACTGTGCAAGGCAGCCTGAGGCTCAGAGAAGTTAAAGAATTTTGCCCAAGATCACACTTCCAAAAAGTGGTAGAGCAAGAATTTGTACCCAAGCCAGTCTGATTCCAGAGCTGCTTTATCCCAAGTTTAGATCATGAAAGAGCACTTCAGTCAGAATATACTCTGCTTAAACTATCCTTATCATAAAGTACTTCAAAAGACCCTTTATTGATCAAATTATTTTGCTTAGACTTTCAGTCCCCTTTCATTTGCTGGTTTTTTTTAATAGAAAGGAGATATAGTCTCAGATCTCTGCTCTGCAATGAACTAGCTGTGAAACTGTAGATAAGTAGCGAACTCCTCCTGGCCTTGATTTTTTTTCATCTGAAAACTATCCATTATATCATGTACTTCATGTGGTTGACTTGAGTAGTAAATGAAATAATATATGCACAAATGCTTAGCAGATAGCCTAGCCCACCGTAAGCACTCAGTAAATTATAGTTATTTTTATTAATTTTATAAATTTTAAAATAAATTTTATAAACAAATTTGACCCATATTGTATATGCTGCTAAGTCACTTCAGGCGTGTCCGACTCTGTGCGACCCCATAGACGGCAGCCCACCAGGCTCCCCCGTCCCTGGGATTCTCCAGGCAAGAACACTGGAGTGGGTTGCCATTTCCTTCTCCAATGCATAAAAGCGAAAAGTGAAAGGAAAGTCGCTCAGTCATGTCTGACCCTCAGTGACCCCATGGACTGCAGCCTACCAGACTCCTCCGTCCATGGGATTTTCCAGGCAAGAGTACTGGAGTGGGGTGCCACTGCCTTCTCCACATATGGTATATAGCATATACTTTATGTCCTTATCTTAGTCCTTCATGATTTTTCCTTGTTAAACAGAATACATAAAAGGAGACTCACAGTGAAATCTTTTGCTGGAAAAGTTAACTAGGTTCTGCATCAGGACTTGATACTGCTGTAAATTATTAAAAAACCTAAGCAACATCATAGACACACAGTACTTATTCTCTCACATAAAATAAACCCAGAAATAGGAAATTCAGAACTGGTATGGCAACACCATGAAGTCATTCAGACACAGGTTCTATCTTTTTGGTTTCACTATCTCTAGAGCAAAGTCTTTAACTTCAAAGTAACCTAATGGTTCAGTGTGGTTGCAGAAGCTCAGCCATCATGCCCATATTTAAGAAAGCAGAAAGGAGGAAAAACAGAAGAATAGACAGGGCACAGCTTTCAGTTCTAAGGAGTCTTTCTGGGAATCTCATATAACACTCTCATTTATATATCATTGGCCAGTCTTTAACCAGTACTGGCTTATTGGCTTTATGTAGCAGCAAGGCAGGCTTGGAAATGTCATCTTATAATTGGTTTCATTTCCACCCTTATTAGAATCTGGTTACTAAGAAAGAAGGGGAAAGGGTTACTGGGATGGTAATTTGCAGTCTCTGCCTCAGTGAGGAAAATTGGTGTGCATTGAGGTTTTAGAGCAACTGTATCTAGGGTTGCTCCTGAGGCTGGAGAGAGTCTGGGGAAAGGACAGACTCAGGGATCTCTGTTTATGTGTATAAGATAATGGAGTTGCATAGAAAGTTTATTTTGCTAAAACTGTTCTACTGCCTACAGTAATTCTACAAACCACTATTAAAAAGCAAGGATAACACTAGTCCATTTAGAATAAGACTGAAGGCAGGAATATTACATAAAGGAATAGAGAGAGGATATACCAGGATATTTGAGGTAACAAAAACTTACCTATGTGCGTGTCCCTATAGCAAATTAGAGAAGCAATCACCTTGACTTGTTGCATTGTGCTGTGGAAGCTGTGTAAAGAAAGGTGAAGTCTCTTCCCCTTATGCATGTGGCTGTACCCATGTTTGATGTTGGATCTAAACTCATAGTTATATTGGATTTAACCTCATGTGTGCAGAACCAATTAAGTGTTTTAACCAAAGATTCCACTGGCCTTTCAAGCAAATGTTTTGGTTTTTCAGAGGTAGATCTGTATTCAAATTTCCTGTTCCAGCAGACTCATGGGGACCGTTCTGCTTGTCAGCTCATGTGTTCTGATTTCTGGTACTCTGTGTTCTGCCAAAGGATTGATTCACTCTTGCCCACATGTTCCTCAGGCCTAGTGCATCAGTAGATATTTGATAAATGTTTGTTGACAGTAATTGCTACTAATTATGCAATGCAATTGAGTTTTAAAATGCACAGGCCCTCACTTTAAAACTGTCTTCAGAATCTGTGTGGTAAGATCACGTAATAATGAGGTCAGGGTTTTTTTTCCTTCAGTGGCTAAATTTTTTTTGAAGGATGCAATATTGAGCCTTCAGATGTTGAAGTCCATTCCAAAGAAAACAGGACCTGGAGGAGAACTCAGGAGAGGGAAACTCGCAGTGAGCACTTGCTTGACAAAAAGCTTGTCATGCTAGGACTGGCCTTCCCATCCTCTTGATGAATTGCTCCTCATGGGGGCCCAAGTGCTGCTACCAGAATGATCTGAGGCTGTGACCTTCCTCCTCTCCAACAGGGTGCTTCTCTCTTAAGCCCAGTGAACATATTTTCCCTCTCTCAGTTCAGAGTCCTGACACTGCAAAAGAAACCACTGCCTGGGCCCTCTCCATGAAGATATTCCTTTTTGCATCTTGACTGCATTGGTGGCCTACTCCCTGTTTCTTTGGAGGGTTCCCTTTCTGACATCTTTCTCAGTAGCTACCAGACCTCTGGGCTTCCTTTATCACCATATAACCTTCCCCTCCTGCCCCCAGATCCCCAGAAAGGAGGTTAGGCTCTTATTGCCTGACCTCAGAGAAAAATTGGAAGCCCTGATTTCCAGTTGGCTTCCTCCTACTGGACGCCCCATTGGGAACTGTTGTATATACTTTCCCACAAAATCACCTTGCAAAGACCTACAAATCTTCTATGGAGCACTCTGAGCCCACATGGATCTCTAGTCCCTATTCTTTGGGGAAAGCTGTACCCTGCCTCTGACTAACATATTTTTGAAACCCACAGGGTTCAGAAGTTGAGGATTGCTTGTGTTTCTGGGACACCGTGTTATCAGGAAGACAAGACAGTAGAAAGGAGATTAGGAAAAGAGTCCTGTTTCTGTGGGCATGACTATGTAGCTTAATTCTAAAGTCTTTGTGGTGTAAAGCAGTGCTTTGAAACCTGACTACATGTCAGAATCACTTGGGAAGCTTGTTAAAAAGTGTGTCCTCTTGGTTCTCACCCTAGGATACTCTGATTCAGAGACACTGATATGCAGACCAGACATCTGTACTTTTGAGAATTTCCTTAGGTGGTTCTGAGGCAGTCACTGCTTAGGGGATACACACAGAGAGAGCAGCTTTGCATGGATAGAGGTGTGTACACCCATCGCCCAGTGTTGCGGAAGAGCGTGACTCCTCTGGATGGCGCCGAGTGCCGGCGCCCTCTGCACTAGCAAAGTGTGCTTGGCTCATCAATGAGAAACTGGAGGCCTTGGGGACGGAGGCCAGACTTCCAAGCTAATCTAGGTTATGCAGGGAGTGAGACCATTTCCAAAGGACAGAATAGATCCAAAAGGGGTAAACCAGAACCGAAAGGAGGAAGGAGTTTTGCTAGAACACTTGGGAAGATGGAGCTGGGGATTTTTGTGGGGCTGTGGGAGGATTTTAGGAGGAAAGATGGGTGAAAAGGCGTTTCTGCTGTATGTTTTTCCATGTGACGGTCCCTTTAGCCATATCTTCCAGGATTTCATGAAAGACCTACATAAGTCTTCAGGTTGTTAGGTTTGGGTTTATTTTGGATGTGACATCATGCTGGCATGTAGGCAGTCTTGTTTTTTATTCAGGTTATAGACGTAAAAATACTGCCCTCGCAGGATTATGATGAGGAGTTGAGATACCCTATTTAATATCTCAGTCAAATAGTAGTTGCTAAAACAAACAAACAAAACACACAGCACAATTATTGAATTACCAGTAGTTACTGAGAGCATACATATGCCACCTGGTGCGCTGGGCACCACAGAAAAGCAGGGAAATGGGGAGCCCTCGGTCTGAATCAATTAACTTTCATCATAAATTTGTGCTCCAGAAAGATCTCTGTGACTCAGACATCATCAGACCTGACTGCATAAGCTTTGCAGAAAGTTTATGAGAATCAGAACCACATATTTAAGAATCTGGCCAGATTCAAGACTGTCTGAGCTGGAAGGGCGTTATAGAGCATCCATTTCATTTTCCACATTTTCCTGATGAGGACCTCAGGCCTGCAGAGAGGGAGGACTTACAACTGTGATAAATTGTTATCATTTGTATTAAGTGTTTAAAGATGTGGTCATTATTTATAGAGCAACTCTAAAAGTTATGCCAACATAAATCTTAACAGAGAACAAAGTATAAAATGCCAGTGCTAAAATTTTCCTAAGGGTCCCCTGGTTCAGATTGCTTATTTTACTAATGAGGAAACTAGGGATATACTTTATTCTGTCTACTGCTGAGTCACAGCCTGTAGGTGAGTGTATCTAAGCAAGATTTGAGGTAGGAGACTGGTAAATGATAGTCTTGAGTATTTTTTTCCAGAACGGTGTTGATAAACTGCTGCTCAAATATATTTCCTTTCCTTCCTTGACTGCCTGGTTTTATTTGACCACATAGCTACAAGTCAAGTGAAATAAAGAAAGGCAAAAAATGTATAGACATAACATATGTCTATACATGGACAAAGGATATGTGCATAAGTTCAGTTCAGTTCATTTCAGTTGCTCAGTCATGTCCGATTCTTTGTGACCCCATGAATCGCAGCACGCCAGGCCTCCCTGTCCATCACCAACTCCCGGAGTTCACTCAGACTCACGTCCATCGAGTTGGTGATGCCATCCAGCCATCTCATCCTCTGTCGTCCACTTCTCCTCTTGCCCCCAATCCCACCCAGCATCAGAGTCTTTTCCAATGAGTCAACTCTTCTCATGAGGTGGCCAAAGTACTGGAGTTTCAGCCTTAGCATCATTCCTTCCAAAGAAATCCCAGGGTTGATCTCCTTCAGAATGGACTGGTTGGATCTCCTTGCAGTCCAAGGGACTCTTAAGAGTCTTCTCCAACATCGCATTTCAAACGCATCAGTTCTTCGGTGCTCAGTCTTCTTCACAGTCCAACTCTCACATCCATACATGACCACTGGAAAAACCATAGCCTTGACTAGACGGACCTTAGTCGGCAAAGTAATATCTCTGCTTTTGAATATGCTGTCTAGGTTAGTGTATAAGTTAGGATGCATTTAAAGGCAAAGTAACATAATGCCTTACAATGGCTTAAGCAATAAAGATGTATAACTATGCTTATAGCAAGAAATCTAGAGATAGAGGAGTCCAGATTTGATGTGTAAGCTCCTTTTGTCATTAGAAACCCAGGTTGGTTTTTTTTTTTTTTTTTTTAAATAATTTAATTTCTATTCCGCCAACCTCAGCATGTTGGGTTTTTTTGTCCATAAGCTGACAGGCCTAAAATACTTGTTCCAGCCTTTAGCACTAGTCTTTGTGTGCTTGGTTGCTCAGTCGTGTTTGACTCTGCCACCCCATGGACTGGCCCGCCAGGGTCTTCTGTCCATGGGGATTCTTCAGGCAAGAATACTGGAGTGGGTTGCCTTGCCCTCTTCCAGGAGCATCAAGTTTATACATATTCAAAGAAGGAGAGATATAGAGGACTCTCAATTTATCTATTTATCATGGACCAAAACTTTCCCCAGATGCCGCTGACAGGATTTTGCTGGGTCTCATGACTGGATCGGTGTCACAGGTCCACTAATTTCCAGCAAAGAAAAAAGAAATTGTTCTGCATGGCCCAAACCAATCCTAATTCCCCTCCTAGGTCTGAAGAAGGATCCTTCTTTCTTTGAGATGTTGCTTCTTTGACTATGCAAACTTCCATAAACTACAGACAAGTATAACAGTTATTAAGAAAGGAAAAGAGGTATATTCCATATTACACATCATGAGATTCGTAGTTCTTGATTTTTTTTATTTTTTGGAATAATACTTTGTAAAGTTACTTTCTAGATAGATTAGTAGCTACACTCGAGTTTTTTTTCAATTAATTTATTTTAATTGGAGAATAGTTGCTTTACAATATTGTGATTGCTTTCATCATACATCAGTATGAATCAGTCACAGGTATACATGTGTACCACCCATCCTGAACCCCCTCCCACCTCCTCCCCCACCCTATCCCTCTGGGTTGTCCCAGAGCACCAGCTTTGGGTGCCCTGCTTCATGTGTTGCACTGGTCATCTATTTTACATTTGGTAATGTACATGCTTCAATGGTATTCTCTCAAACCATCCCACATTACCTTCTCCTGATGAGTCCAACAGTCTGTTCTTTACATCTCTGTCTCCTTTGCTGCCCTGCATGTAAGATGATTGGTACCATCTTTCTAAATTCCATATATATGCATTAATATACAGTATTTGTCTTTCTCTCTCTGACTTACTTCACTCTGTATAATAGGTTCCAGGTTCATCCACCTCATTAGAACTGACTCAAATGAGTTCCTCTTTATAGCTGAGTAATATTCCATCGTGTATATGTACCATAATTTCCTTATTCATTCATCTGCTGATGGACATCTAGGTTGCTTCCATATTCTAGCTATTGTAAATAGTGCTGAAGTGAACACTGGGGTACATGTATCTCTCTCAATTTGGTTTTCCCTGAGGTGTATGCCCAGCAGTGGGATTGCTGGGTCATATGGAAGTTCTAGGGCTTCCCTGGTAGCTCAGCCGGTAAAGAATCTGCCTGCAAGGCAGGAAACCCCAGCTCAGTTCCTGGGTTGGGAAGATCTCCTGGAGAAGGCATAGGCTACCCACTTAGGCTTCCCTGGTGGCTTAGATGGTAAAGAATCCTCCTGCAATGTGGGAGACCTGGGTTCAATCCTTGACTTGGGAAAATCCCCTGGACCAGGGGATGGCCACCCACTCCAGTATTCTTGCCTGGAGAATTCCTTGGACAGGGAAAGCTGGCATGCTACAGTCCATGGGGTCACAAAGAGTTGGACATGACTGAGCAACTAAACACACACACATGGCAGTTCAATTTCCAGTTTGTGAAGGAATCTTCACAATGTTCTCCCTAGTGACTGTACCAGTTTGCATCCCTACCAATAGTGTAAGAGGGTTCCCTTTACTCCACACCCTCTACAGCATTTATTGTTTGTAGACTATTTGATGATGGCCATTCTGACCAGTGTGAGATGATACTTCATGTTTTGATTTGCATTTCTCTAATAATGAATGATGTTGAGCATATTTTCATGTGTTTATTAGCCATCTGTATATCTTCCTTGGAGAAATGTCTGTTTAGTTCCTTTGCCCACTCTTTGATTGTGTTGTTCATTTTTCTGGTATTGAGCTGCTTGTATATTTTGGAGATTAATTCTTTGTCAGTTGTTTCACTTGCTATTGTTTTCTCCCATTTTGAGGGCTGTCTTTTCACCTTGCTTATAGTTTCCTTCGATGTGCAAAACCTTTTAAGTTTAATTAGGTCTCATTTGTTCATTTTTGGTTTTATTTCCATTACTCTGGGAGGTGGGTCATAGAGGATCTTGCTGTGATTTATGTCAGAGAGTGTTCTGCTTATGTTTTCCTCTAAGAGTTTTATAGTTTCTGGTCTTACTTTTAGATCTTTAATCCATTGTGAGTTTATCTTTGCAAGTGGTGTTAGAAAGTGTTCTAGTTTCATTTTTTTACACATAGTTGACCAGTTTTCCCAACATGATTTGTTGAAGAGACTGGAGTCAGAAATCTGAGATTTAAATCTTGGCATGAGCAAATATAAGCTGTCATTCAGTTTTCTCAGCTGTAAATTAGGGATAGTAATACTATCTATTTCATAGTTTTGGGGGATTATTATTATTATTATTTTGCAAATAAAGACTTGGTAATATCGTATAGTTGTTAGGTGCTTGAAACACTTTCAAGCACCTAGGAAGTTCCCAATACTCCTTGGCGGCTTTCATTTTGGAAACATTGGTTCTATACATTTAAATTATGTTTGAGTGAAAGTCAGTCAGTTGTGTCTAACTCTTTGTGACCCCATGAACTATACAGTCCATGAATTCTCCAGGCCAGAATACTGGAGTGGATAATCTTTCTCTTTTCTAGGGGATCTTCCCAACCTAGGGATCTAACCCAGGTATCCCACATTGCAGGCAGATTCTTTAGCATCTGAGCCACCAGGGAAGCCCAAGAATACTGGAGTTGGTAGTCTATCCCTTCTCCAGCAGATCTTCCTGACCCAGGAATCAACCCAGGGTCTCCTACATTGTAGGTGGATTCTTTATGAGCTGAGTTTGTCTTCAGTCAAATCAAAATTGTATAAGACTCTTCCCTATTCAGAAAATATTTTTCTGAATGTAAAACAATATCTAGTATGAATGTGTCCTTTTGTTGGGTGGGGTGAGAGTGGGGCTTCTCTTTTTTTAGCTCAGGAAGTTTAGGCAGAATTTTGCTGATGCATCTTTCTGATTTTCAGACCCCAGATATGCAGATGACACCACCCTTGTGGCAGAAAGCGAACAATTAAAGAGCCTCTTGATGAAAGTAAAAGAGGCGAGTGAAAAGGCTGGCTTTTTCAACATTCAGAAAACTAAGATCATGGCATCTGGTCCCATCACCTCATGGCAAATAGATGGGGAAACAGTGGAAAGTGTCAGACTTTATTTTTCTGGGCTCCAAAATCACTGCAGATTGTGACTGAAGCCATGAAATTAAAAGACGCTTGCTCCTTGGAAGAAAAGCTATGACCAACCTAGACAGCATATTAAAAAGCAGAGACATTACTTTGCCAACAAAGGTCTGCATAGTCAAAGTACAGTTTTCCAGTAGTCATGTATGGATGTGAGAGTTGGACCATAAAGAAAGCTGAGTACCGAAGAATTGATGCTTTTGAACTGTGGTGTTGGAGAAGACTCTTGAGAGTCCCTTGGACTGCAAGCAGATCCAACCAGTCCATCCTAAAGGAGATCAGTCCTGGTGGTTCACTGGAAGGACGGATGCTGAAACTGAAGCTCCAGTACTTTGGCCACTTGTTGTGAAGAACTGACTCATCGGTAAAGACTCTGATGCTGAGAAAGATTGAAGGGAGGAGGAGAAGGGGACAACAGAGGATGAGATTGTTGGACAGCATCACTGGCTCAATGGACATGAGCTGAGCAAGCTCTGGGAGTTGGTGACGGACAGGGAAGCCTGGCGTGCTGCAGTCCACAGGGTCACAAAGAGTCAGGCACAACTGAGCTACTGAACTGAACTGAGCTAGAGTGAATCCTATTTAAAAAGCTTACTCAGGCCTAGAATCCATTTATTTGATTTCAAATTGGATGTTTGCCTCTCAGGTCCAAACCAAAACAGCAATGCAATTTACCTTATCTGCATTATATTTCCGGCTGCCAGGGTGAGATCTGGCAGCACGGCAGCTCCCAGGAGGCCAGGGCACACAGCCCAGTGAGCTTTCTTTCCTAGGCCCAGGAAACTGAGCAGGGCTGGAAAATTTGGAAATTTTCAGAGGACTAGCAGATCATTGCCTCCATTAAGTTAGAATATTGACGGGAGGGTGTACTTACTCAGAATTCAATTACCACTGTTGTATTTGTGTCCAACAGGAAGTGGAGCTTGTGTCAAAGGAAGGGCTATTGTCACTCTCATTGTTTACAAGACAGCAGTTGGGAAGATCTGTTCAAGGTCATTTTGCCTATGGTGCCGTTCACAATCTTTGGCATAATTGACTGGATTTTACTGCTACTCCTCTGTTTATTTCTGAGAGTCTCCCTGAGAAGTCTATAAATAATCAAGATGTCTCCTGTAAGGGACTCAGTGCTAGGAACTGATGGTCTGAAGGTAGTTGCTTCCTGCACTATGGGCTTCAGATGATAATGAGCAAATATCTGGCTTCCCACTGGTGGGAAAAGGAACACTTGCCTCTCCTCACATATAGATTCCCACATGAACTCTGCTGTGTCTTACATACAGGTGTTTTTACTGACCTTGATAAAGGTCAGAAAACTGGTAAACTTGGGTGTTGGGTGATCATCTTAGAAAATGGGAAAATCCAGGAAATACATTAAAAATGTTCTCCTGTATATTCTTTCTTGATTTCTCCTCTTTTTAGTTTTAATTTTTCTACTATTTATCTTTTTCCTTTCTGTTCAGATCAGTTCAGTCGCATAGTCGTGTTCAACTCTTTGTGACCCCATGGATTGCAGCACATCAGGCTTCCCTGTCCATCACCAACTCCTGGAGCTTGCTCAAACTCATGTCCATCGAGTCGGTGATGCCATCCAACCATCTCATCCTCTGTCGGCCCCTTCTCCTTCTGCCTTCAATCTTACCCAGCATCAGGGTCTTTTCCAATGAGGCAGTTCTTCATATCAGGTGGCCAAAATATTGGAGTTTCAGCTTCAACATCAGTCCTTCCAATGAATATTCAGGAATAATTTCCTTTAGGATTGAGAGTTGGATCTGCTTGTAGTCCAAGGGACTCTCAAGAGTCTTCTCCAGCACCACTGTTCAAAAGCATCAATTCTTTGGTGCTCAGCTTTCTTTATAGTCCAACTCTCACATCCATCCATTCATGACTACTGGAAAAACTGTAGCTTTGACTAGATGGACCTTTGTTGGGAAAGTAATGTCTCTGTTTTTCATATGCTGTCTAGGTTGGTCATAGCTTTTCTTCCAAGGAGCAAGCGTCTTTTAATTTCATGGGTGCAGCCATCATCTGCAGTGATTTTGGAGACCTCCCCAAAACAAAGTATCTCACTGTTTCCATTGTTTCCCCATCTATTTGCTTTGAAGTGATGGGACCATGACCTTAGTTTTCTGAATGTTGAGCTTTAAGCCAAATTTTTCATTCTCCTCTTTCACTTTCATCAAGAGGCTCTTTAATTCTTCACTTTCTGCCATAAGGGTGGTGTCATCTGCATATCTGGGTTTATTGATATTTCTCCCAGCAATCTTGATTCCAGCTTGTGTTTCATCCAGCCCAGCATTTCTCATGATGTACTCTGCATATAAGTTAAATAAGCAGGGTGACAATATACAGTCTTGACGTACTCCTTTTCCTATTTGAAACAAGTCTGCTGTTCCATGTCCAGTTCTACCTGTTGCTTCTTGACCTGCATACAGATTTCTCAAGAGGCACATCAGGTGGTCTGGTATTCCTATCTCTCGAAGAATTTTCCATAGTTTGTTGTGATCCATACAGTCAAAGGCTTTGGTGTAGCCAATAAAGCAGAAGTAAATGTTTTTCTGCTAGTTAGGAAAATAGAAATTGTATTTGTGCCTTTTTGGTGGTATTCATGAAAGATGGCTGTGGCCTTGTCTTGCAATGATACTCTTTCATTTATGTCCTCTGATCACAGAACCTTGCATATGCCATAACCCCCAGAAACTATTTGTAGAAGTGGCCTCAGTTCTGGTTGCTCTGCTTCACATGAGGAACTTTGCCTTTTAGGAGCTGACACTGGGCCACCTCTGCCTTCTTCTGGCCCTGCCCCAACAGATGTGCTTTAAGTTTCCTTCATCACCTTGAATTTCTTTCCTATATCTGGCACAAATAAATGTTCTTCTTCTCCACCCTCCCCTTCCCCTTTTCTACCTCTCTTTCTTTTTCTCTCTCAGTCTGTTCTTGCTGCATGTTGATGACCAAAAATATGGTCTTCCAGTGTCATCCTTACTGAAAGGCCTTGACTTGTAATAGAAGACATAAGTCACAGCCCATCACTCACATCAGTAAACACACTGCCAGCCTGCTAGGTAAGATGACAGGGCAAGCCATCAGATACTGGTTCATTTTATCAGATACAGTGGCCTCAAACTTGAATTCCCTCACAATCCAGGTGTGCAGAGTGGAGGACTTATTGAAAAGCAATCTCCCCACCTAAAGCTGCTACTCAGCATCAGCTGATTATTGCAATGAAGGAATAAAACAAACAAATAAACACTGTATGGTGGAAATATGCAATTTTCATGTTTTTAACATTTAGAGAAACTGTGTGGACTCTGAATTGAAATCCCTGAATTCTGAATGTTGCCCATTGATTCTCTGTAAACAGATGAGAATGCGTGGTGGTCGTTGTGGCGCATGTGCCCCTGATGTGCCTCAGCTGATGTGCGTGTTGTGCCTTCATCTACTGTGGTCACATCTGGACTCCCAAGCTGTATGGTGCTTGCCTTATACAACTAACTGACATTTCCCATCCTGTGTGGTCTTTATGAAAGAAGGACAGTATAACTTGTGAATAAAAATACATGGACTCTTCTGTTTGCACTGTTTGCAAGCATTTATGTGTTCTGTCTAGCGTATGGAGCACTGTCAAGGGAGAGGAAGCATATTTGGTATGAAACCTGGCTGTTGAGCGTCCAGCTCCTGGTTAGACAGCTTTGGGTTTAAATGCTGGCTCCTCTATTTTCTAGACATTTGACCTTGGGCAAATTACTTAATCTGTTTGAATCTCATCTATCATATGTGGAAAACAATGCCTCCTTCCCATGGCCCCGCTGTGGGTTACCTGAGATGCTCTGCACAGGGCAGAGTGCCTGGCACAGAGGAAGTTTCAGTGGTGGCAGCTTTTATTAGTAGTTCATTTCCATGCTTCTAAAATACTGAACTCATTTGTGGCAAAATAAACCTGAGCTAATAAAAAGATGATTATAATCTGTATGTATCCCACTTGGTGTGAATTTTTACAAGTTTCACTGAAAAAATATTAATGTGATTGATTGTAGGTGCTACCCCAGAACCTCTATTATTTTTCTAAAATTTGAAAAGTTTTGAATTCTACAATGCATTTGATTTTACAGGTTTTGGATAAAAGTCAAAGACTCTGTAGTTGCAATGACATATCAACAAGTGGAAAATGACAATCAAAACTGAACACATAACCCATAATATTGCTAGAAGGTGACAGAGTAATATAAATGATTAGAGCTAGGAGAGTGGGGAGGTAAATTTGGGAGAGCTTCCTGAAGGGAGTGGTCTTTTGAGCCTGATCCCAGGAGAAATGAAGGAACTGCATTTGGTGACGAGGTGGGAAGTTCCAGGGAGAATGCATAAGATTGTTGGGTGTCTTCCAAAGGTCCCTAGCAATCCAAACTGCTTTCAGATCTGTGCATTGTCATGGAGAGTACATAATCACCTTTAGAAAGATGCAGCTGGGAAACTGACAGGGAAAAGAAGTTGCTGGTAGGGAGGAATGTAAAGACTGGGATAAGAAGACCCACTTTATGATGAAGCGCTGTTGGAGAGAAAGCATATTTTGAATGGCCCCTGAAGAGCCCTTTGCTTGTCTAGGCTGAGGACCTAGTTTTGCACTGACAGCTCTATTTGTATGACTTCTGCATATTCCAGCAAGCTACTGCTGCCTTTAAGGAAACTCTCCTGGAGCTGGAACCATGGCAAGCCAACATTTCTAAATTGCGCATCCCAAATCATTCCCACTTGGCTTGTCTTTTTTTAATGACCCAAAAATGATGCTGAGGAGATGATCTGGCTGAGCAGGGGAGTGATGAAACTTGGGTATGTTTCAGAAAAAGCACTCTTCCACTGTGTGGGTTGGAGATGGGCAATACGAGACACAGAAAAAAATACATAAGTCTTGTTCATCACTCTCTTCCCAGCACTTAGGACAGGGCCTGACACATGCTTGTTCAACTAATTTAGTAACTAACATAATGCCCATCTTGGCACAGTCTCCTCCTCAGCCTGGAAACTAGGGCACGTGATGAACCCTGAAAAGTGGCCCTGGACCAACACTTCCTTCATGCTGTGGGAACAGCAATGGTTGGAAGACAAGGAGCCTCTTCAATAATATTTTATAACAGGAACAACTGAACTACTCACATGCTACTTCTGTTGTCTACAACTGTAAGAGGAGGACTAAGAGGAACCACAGGGAACAGAAAAACACTCAGCACCTCCTGGAACACACAATGTGAGGGGTCAGCTTCAACTACTGGTAGCAGCTCTGGTCTCTGAGTCTAGCACAGAATCCCCAGGTCTCTCTAGTGAGACGATGCTTTTATTTTTCTCAAAGTCTTCTACTTCCTGACAGGGACTGTGATTCCAAGCACATGTAGTGATGACATGAGTTGTATGTGGATTGAGAGGTTGACTCTGTGGGTTGGACAGGATACAGTAAGGGCACATTGTGAAGGAGTCCAGGGAGAATTCTGTAGACTTTAGAGAGGGAGGGGCAGAGTCACTTGTCTACTTAGAAGTGGTAATTTGCTGACTGGAAATCACTGGTTTGAAAGACATATTCAATTATTATGGTTTATCTATTATGTATCTGAACTTCACATCTGCAGGACTGGGGATCACAATTCTTCCCAATTCCATGTGCGTTAGAGAGGGCTGCCTTCCTGCCATGTTAGGCATATGACTGCTCAGCTGCTCTACATTTCCCAGTCTCTTTGTCTTGATCTTGGACTTCTAGCCTCCAAAACCATGAGAAATAAATGTTTATTTGTTTTACAGGCCCTCAGTCTGTGAAATTCTATTATAGCAGCCCAAATTGACTAAGACACTCTGACTCCTAATTCTTGGCTTCTTGGATCTATGCATGTTCCTACTTCACAGCCTTTGTTTGAAGAGCCTTCTAGAATCATTGTCTTAGGCTTTTCTGATAGACTGAAGGTCACAGTAATCCTGGCCTGGGGGGCCAAGAGTTAGTGAATAACTGTCCTGGTTTTCCCAGGACCAAGCAGTTTCCTGAGGCTTTGGATCCTCAGTGCTTATACTGGGAGTGTCCTAGATAATTAGGACAGTCAGTCATGTTACTGACAGGACATGTGCAGAACCATAATGTTCCTGCTCCAAGAAATGACCCAGGGTAATTGAAGAAATTATTCAGGGAATTATAATCACTGGAGCAAAGGGAGATTATCAGGCTAAATTGAGTTTTCCCTGGATCTCATGTTCTTTTGTTTGTAGAGTGTAAGGTAAGAAAGCTTACTCTACTCTTGAATGTAGAGTAGAAGGTAAGAAAGCTGAAATGATTTTTGACACAGCTCTGATCCTCACAATTGCCCTCTCTTTTCATTTCTCTACACAAATTTCTAAAGTCTAGTCTCTTAAATGACCATATATAATCCAGAGATATCCAAGTCTAGGCTATCGACTTATTTATTTCCAGCGGTACTTGAGACAATGAAGTTCTAACACAATCAGCAAATCTGGGCTGTCCCTTAGGAGGAAATGGCCTAGGACTTGACCTGTTTCACTAAGTTCGGCCAAGATCAATTTATCTCCTTCTTGGGATTGATTACATGCTTTGCCTGGGGAAGAAATCTGCTGTAATTGCTGGAGAAGCATTTATGCCATTCTTTATTCTTTGGGGCAGGGAAAGTGTAACTAAATAGTGGAAGAAAGAATAACATGTATATAGGGCTGATATGTACTGGAGTTAGCTTGTACTGGCTCAAAAGAGCAAATTTGTAAATTTCCAGGACTTGAGAGCCTATTGTTAAAAATTAAATCCAGCAGTTAGTAAAACTAACACACACCTTTATAATTATGTTAGCCTGGAGGAGCTATCCCACGTTGAAGGTCAGGAAGGGTCGTGGTGAGGAGATACACTTCGACCAAGGTAAGGAGCAGTGGCTGTGCTTTGCTGGAGCAGCCGTGAAGAGATACCCCATGTCCAAGGTGAGAGAAATCCAAGTAAGATGGTAGGTGTTGCAAGACGGAATCAGAGGGCAGACACACTGAAACCATACTCACAGAAAAGTAGTCAATCTAATCACACTTGGACCACAGCCTTGTCTAACTCAATGAAACTAAGCCATGCCCGTGGGGTAACCCAAGATGGGCGGGTCATGGTGGAGAGGTCTGACAGAATGTGGTACACTGAAGAAGGGAATGGCAAGCCACTTCAGTATTCTTGCCTTGAGAACCCCATGAACAGTATGAAAATGCAAAATGATAGGATACTGAAAGAGGAACTCCCCAGGTCAGTAGGTGCCCAACACGTTACTAGAGATCAGTGGAGAAGTAACTCCAGAAAGAATGAAGGGATGGAGCCAAAGCAAAAACAATACCCAGCTGTGGATGTGACTGGTGAGAGAAGCAAGATCCGATGCTGTAAAGAGCAATATTGCATAGGAACCTGGAATGTCAGGTCCATGAATCAAGGCAAACTGGAAGTGGTCAAACAAGAGACAGCAAGAGTGAACGTCGACATTCTAGGAATCAGTGAACTAAAATGGACTGGAATGGGTGAATTTAATTCAGATGACCATTATATCTACTACTGTGGACAGGAATCCCTCAGAAAAAGTGGAGTAGCCATCATGGTCAACAAAAGAGTCTGAAATGCAGTATTTGGATTCAATCTCAAAACTGACAGAAGGATCTCTGTTCGTTTCCAAGGCAAACCATTCAATATCACGGTAATCCAAGCCTATGCCCCAACCAGTAACGCTGAAGAAGCTGAAGTTGAACGGTTTATGAAGACCTACAAGACCTTTTAGAACTAACACTTAAAAAAAGATGTCCTTTTCATTATAGGGGACTGGAATGCAAAAGTAGGAAGTCAAGAAACACCTGGAGTAACAGGCAAATTTGGTCTTGGAATGCAGAATGAAGCAGGGCAAAGACTAATAGAATTTTGCCAAGAAAATGCACTGGTCATAGCAAACACCCTCTTCCAACAACACAAAAGAAGACTCTACACATGGACATCACCAGATGGTCAACACCGAAATCAGGTTGATTATATTCTTTTCAGCCAAAGATGGAGAAGCTCTATACAGTCAACAAAAACAAGACTAGGAGTTGACTGTGGCTCAGATCATGAACTCCTTATTACCAAATTCAGACTCAAATTGAAGAAAGTAGGGAAAACTGCTAGACCATTCAGGTATGACTTAAATCAAATCCCTTATGATTATACAGTGGAAGTGAGAAATAGATTTAAGGGCCTAGATCTGATAGACAGAGTGCCTGATGAACTATGGAATGAGGTTTGTGACATTGTACAGAAGACAGGGATCAAGACCATCCCCATGGAAAAGAAATGCAAAAAAGTAAAATGGCTATCTGGGGAGGCCTTACAAATAGCTGTGAAAAGAAGAGAGGTGAAAAGCAAAGGAGAAAAGGAAAGATATAAGCATCTGAATGCAGAGTTCCAAAGAATAGAAAGAAGAGATAAGAAAGCCTTCTTCAGCAAAGAAATAGAGGAAAAGAACATAATGGGAAAAACTAGAGATCTCTTCAAGAAAATTAGAGATACCAAGGGAACATTTCATGCAAAGATGGGCTTGATAAATGACAGAAATGGCATGGACCTAACAGAAGCAGAAGATATTAAGAAGAGGTGGCAAGAATACATAGAAGAACTGTACAAAAAAAGACCTTCACAACCCAGATAATCACGATGGTGTGATCACTCATCTGGAGCCATACATCCTGGAATGTGAAGTCAAGTGGGCCTTAGAAAGCATCACTATGAACAAAGCTAGTGGAAGTGATGGAATTCCAGTTGAGCTGTTTCAAATCCTGAAAGATGATGCTGTGAAAGTGTTGCACTCAATATGCCAGCAAATTTGGAAAACTCAGCAGTGGCCACAGGACTGGAAAAGGTCAGTTTTCATTCCAATCCCAAAGAAAGGCAATGCGAAAGAATACTCAAACTACCACACAATTGCACTCATCTCACATGCTAGTAAAGTAATGCTCAAAATTCTCCAAGCTAGGCTTCAGCAATACGCAAACTGTGAACTTCCAGATGTTCAAGCTGGTTTTAGAAAAGGCAGAGGAACCAGAGATCAAATTGCCAACATCTGCTGGATCATGGAAAAAGCAAGAAAGTTCCAGAAAAACATCTATTTCTCCTTTATTGACTATGCCAAAGCCTTTGACTGTGTGGATCACAATAAACTGTGGAAAATTCTGAAAGAGATGGGAATGCCAGACCACCTGACCTGCCTCTTGAGAAATCTGTATGCAGGTCAAGAAGCAACAGGCAAAACTGGACATGGAACAATAGACTGGTTTCAAATAGGAAAAGAAGTACATCAAGGCTGTATATTGTCACCCTGTTTATTTAACTTATATGCAGAGTACATCATGAGAAATGCTGGGCTGGAAGAAACACAAGCGGGAATCAAGATTGCTGGGAGAAATATCAATAACCTCAGATATGCAGATGACACCACCCTTATGGCAGAAAGTGAAGAAGAACTAAAAAGCCTCTTGATGAAAGTGAAAGAGAAGAGTGAAAAAGTTGGCTTAAAGCTCAACATTCAGAAAACAAAGATCATGGCATCCAGTCCCATCACTTCATGGCAAATAGATGAGAAAACATTGGAAACAGTGTCAGACTTTATTTTTTGGGCTCCAAAATCACTGCAGATGGTGACTGCAGCCATCTAATTAAAAGACACTTACTCTTTGGAAGAATAGTTAAGACCAACCTGGATAGCATATTGAAAAGCAGAGACATTACTTTGCTGACGAAGGTCTGTCTAATCAAGGCTGTGGTTTTTCCAGTGGTCATGTATGGATGTGAGAGTTGGACTGTGAAGAAGGCTGAGTGCCAAAGAATTGATGCTTTTGAACTGTGGTGTTGGAGAAGAGTCTTGAAAGTCCCTTGGACTGCAAGAAGATCCAACCAGTCCATTCTAAAGGAGACCAGCCCTGGGATTTCTTTGGAAGGAATGATGCTAAAGCTGAAACTCCAATACTTTGGCCACCTCATGCGAAGAGTTGACTCATTGGAAAAGACTCTGTTGCTGGGAGGGATTGGGGGCAGGGGGAGAAGGGGACAACAGAGGATGAGATGGCTGGATGGCATCACCGACTCGATGGACGTGAGTTTGAGTGAACTCCGGGAGTTGGTGACGGACAGGGAGGCCTGGCGTGCTGCGATTCATGGGGTCACAAATAGTCGGACACCACTGAGGGACTGAACTGAACTGAGTTACCTTAAAACAAAGGTATCTTCAAGTTAGGCTTCAGCAAATACTTAAAAGTCATCACTTCCTAATTATTTTCCTATTATCTACATTCTCAAGATTATATGTGCTTATTATATCTGTATGGCAGCCTATGCCTGTATTCAGACAAAGCCTTCTAATTCTCTTCATTAGCACATCCCTGTGTAGCTCTTCCCAAATCTGTCTTCACTGGTGTCAGGTTGGTAGCTGAAATCAGCCATGATGGAGACACCAGAACACGTGACAGATCACCTCCTGCCTTCTACGAATCAGTTATTAAACATATACCAGTGTGCCTCTCAGTAAAGTTGTCATTTACTGAAGGCTTGCTATGTGCTAGGCATAATTCCAAGAAGTTTGTAAATATCTATTATTCATTCAGCCAATAATGATCCATTGTCTGCAGTATACCAGGTTCCATTTTTATTAGTAGTAGTATTTATTGAATACTTACTGTGTGCCTAACTCTTCTAAGTGTAATAATTCAAGGAGGGAGACTCTATTATTTCTTTTCATATATATATTTTATTGAACTATAGTTTACTTACAATATTTCAAGTGCACAGCAAGATGATTCAGTTATACATATACACATATATCATTTTTGAAATTATTTTCCATTATAGGTTATACAAGATATTGACTGTACTTCCCCGTGCTATACAATAGACCTTTGCAGCTTGTTGTGTATCTATTTTTATTAATTAGAAATATTGAATTCTATTTATGCTAAGTCAAACAAATGGAATCAAAATAAATTTTACAAATATTTTTGGTGGTCAAAATTCATAAGTTTTCTAAAATACACATATTATGCAAATTATTTGAGATTGCATCCAAGTTCTGCATTTCAGACTCTTTTGTTGACCATGATGGCTACTCCATTTCTTCTAAGGGACTCCTGCCCACAGTAGTAGATATAATGATCTCTGTTCATTTCCAAGGCAAAATATTCAATATCACAGTAATCCAAGTCTATGCCCCAACCAGTAATGCTGAAGAAGCTGAAGTTGAACAGTTCTATGAAGACCTACAGGACCTTTTAGAAGTCACACCCCCAAAAGATGTCCTTTTCCTTATAGGGGACTGGAATGCAGAAGTAGGAAGTCAAGAAACACCTGGGGTCACAGGCAAATTTGGCCTTGGAGAACGGAATGAAGCAGGGCAAAGGCTAATAGAGTTTTGCCAAGAGAACACAGTGGTCATAGCAAACACCCTCTGGTGATGATCATTTGGACATCACCAGATGGTCAGCACTAAAATCAGATTGATTATATTCTTTGTAGCCAAAGATGGAGCAGCTCTATACAGTCAACAAAAACAAGACCAGGAGCTGACTGTGGCTCAGATCATGAACTCCTTAATGTCAAATTCAGACTTAAACTGAAGAAAGTAGGGAAAATCACTAGACCATTCAGGTATGACCTCAATCAAATCCCTTATGATTATACAATGGAAGTGAGAAATAGATTTAAGGGCCTAGATCTGATAGACAGAGTGCCTGATGAACTATGGAATGAGGTTCGTGACATTGTACAGGAGACAGGGATCAAGACCATCCCCAGGGAAAAGAAATGAAAAAATGGCTGTCTGGGGAGGCCTTACAAATAGCTGTGAAAAGAAGAGAAGCAAAAAGTAAAGGAGAAAAGGAAAGATATAAGCATTTGAATGCAGAGTTCCAAAGAATAGCAAGGAGAGATAAGAAAGCCTTCCTCAGTGATCAATGCAAAGAAATAGAGTAAAACAACAGAATGGAAAACACTAGACACCTCTTCAAGAATATTAGAAATGCCAAGGGAACATTTCATGCAAAGATGGACTTGATAAATGACAGAAATGGCATGGACCTAACAGAAGCAGAAGATATTAAGAAGAGGTGGCAAGAATACACAGAAGAACTATACAAAAAAGATCTTTACAACCCAGATAATCACAATGGTGTGATCACTAATCTAGAGCCAGACATCCTGGAATGTGAAGTCAAGTGGGCCTTAGAAAGCATCGCTAAGAACAAAGCTAGTGGAAGTGATGGAATTCCAGTTGAGCTGTTTCAAATCCTGAAAGATGATGCTGTGAAAGTGCTGCATTCAATATGCCAACGAATTTGGAAAACTCAGCAGTGGCCACAGGACTGGAAAAGGTCAGTTTTCATTCCAATCCCAAAGAAAGGCAATGCCAAAGAATGCTCAAACTACCGCACAATTTTTTTGTGAGTTTTTAGTCTACTCATCTCACATGCTAGTAAAGTAATATTCAAAATTCTCCAAGCCAGGCTTCAGCAATACGTGAACCGTGAACTTCCTGATGTTCAAGCTGGTTTTAGAAAAGGCAGAGGAACTTGAGATCAAATTGCCAACATCCGCTGGGTCATCGGAAAAGCAAGAGACTTCCAGAAAAACATCTATTTCTACTTTATTGACTATGCCAAAGACTTTGACACTGTGAATCACAAGAAACTGTGGAAAATTCTGAAAGAGATGGGAATACCAGACCACCTGATCTGCCTCTTGAGAAATCTGTATGCAGGTCAGGAAGCAACAGTTGGAACTGGACATGGAACAATAGACTGGTTCCAAAAAGGAAAAGGAGTGTGTCAAGGCTGTATATTGTCACCCTGTTTATTTAACTTCTATGCAGAGTACATCATGAGAAATGCTGGGCTGGAAGAAACACAAGCGGGAATCAAGATTGCCAGGAGAAACATCAATAACTTCAGATAAGCAGATGACACCACCCTTATGGCAGAAAGTGAAGAGGAGCTAAGAAGCTTCTTGATGAAAGTGAAAGAGGAGAGTGAAAAAGTTGGTTTAAAGCTCAACATTCAGAAAACCAAGATCATGGCATCCGGTCCCATCCCTTCATGGCAAATAGATGGGGATACAGTGGAAACAGTGTCAGACTTTATTTTGGGGGGCTCCAAAATCACTGCAGATGTTGATTGCACCCATGAAACTGAAAGACGCTTACTCCTTGGAAGGAAACTCATGACCAACCTAGATAGCATATTCAAAAGCAGAGGCATTGCCAACAAAGTTCCGTCTAGGCTATGGTTTTTCCTGTGGTCATTTATGGATGTGGGAGTCGGACTGTGAAGAAAGATGAGTGTTGAAGAATTGATGCTTTTGAAGTGTGGTGCTGGAGAAAACTCTTGAAAGTCCCTTGGACTGCAAGGAGATCCAACCTGTCCATTCTAAAGGAGACCAGCCCTGGGATTTCTTTGGAAGGAATGATGCTAAAGCTGAAACTCCAGTACTTTGGCCACATTATGCGAAGAGTTGACATTGGAAAAGACTTTGCTGCTGGGAGGTATGGGGGCAGAAAGAGAAGGGGATAGAAGAGGATGAGATGGCTGGATGGCATCACCGACTCGATGGACATGAGTTTGAGTGAACTCCGGGAGTTGGTGACGGACAGGGAGGCCTGGCGTGCTGTGATTCATGGGGTCCCAAAGAGTTGGACACGACTGAATGACTGAACTGAACTGAACTGATGCATATTATTTATAAAAGGTTTTCTACTATACTTGATAAAGTAGAAATGAAAAAATTGAATCCAATTAAAAAAAAGAAAAGATGGAGAAATTGGAAAATATAAACTAAATGAAATGGAAGCACTGAATATGAAATGGAAAAAGTGAAACAAACTAGATAAAAGTAAAGGATCATCACATAATCCAGTTGTTTTTAAACACTACTGCTCATTAGAAATACATCTGGAGCTCTGGAGAAAAAGAAAGCAGTACCTGGGCATTTGCATTTTTCAAAAAATTTCAAGATAATTCTGATGTGCATCTGGATTTTAAAAAAAGAGTTCATTGTAGGCTTTTCTATTAAATCATAGTTTTGGTGATATAGAATTCTATTATTCTTCTGTTGACTAATCATGATACAATGGTATTAAGGGAGTAATAGCGACATAATCACAATAGTAAAAGATGTTTATTACTTTTTACAGTCGATAGCTGGACAAAAAAAATTACAATTGCAAGCCATAATTGGGACATTATTGATGTAACAATATAAAGTAATTACATACAGTTTGGGGGAGTCAAGCAGCATTTAGTGGAAGAGCATACATGCACATGTTTTCATCCACTCAGTCTATGCCTTTCCTTTGGTGCATTTAATCCATTTACATTTAAGGTAATTATCAGTATGTGTGGTTCTATTACCCTTTTCTTAATTGTTTGGGGTTTATTTTCTTTAGGTCTTTTCTTTCTCTTGGGTTTCCTGCTCAAAGAAGTTCCTTTAGCATTTCTTGTAAAGCTGGTTTGGTGGTGCTGAATTCTCTTAACTTTTGCTTGTCTAGAGAGCATTTGATTTCTCCATCAAATCTGAATGGGAGTCTTGCTGCGTAGAGTATTCTTGGTTGTAGGTTCTTCCCTTTCATCACTTTAAATGCATGGTGCCATTCCCTTCTGGCTTGTAGGGTTTCTGTAGAGAAATCAGCTGATAGCCTGATGGGAGTTTCCTGCTAAGTTATTTGTTATTTTTCTCTTGTTGTTTTTAATATTTTATCTTTGTCTTTAATTTTTGTCAGTTTGATTACTATGTGTCTTGGTGTGTTCTTCCTTGAATTTATCCTGCCTGGGACTTCCTGTGCTTCCTGGATTTGGTTGACTATTTCCTTTCCCACGTTAGGGAAGTTTTCAGCTATTATCTCTTCAAATATTTTCTCAGGTCCCTTTTCTCTCTCTTCTCCTTTTGGGACCCCTATAATGCAAATGTTAGTGGTTTTAAT
Source organism: Capra hircus (assembly GCF_001704415.2). NCBI lineage: Eukaryota > Metazoa > Chordata > Mammalia > Artiodactyla > Bovidae > Capra > Capra hircus. The sequence continues at coordinate 117,555,926 of NC_030810.1, forward strand.
GTTGTCCCAGAGATCTCTCAGGGTGTCTTCATTTCTTTTCATTCTTTCTGCTATATTCTGTTCTGTGGCAGTGATTTCTGCCATTCTATTCTCCAGGTCATTTTTCTGTTCTTTTGCCTCAATTCTGCTATTGATTCCTTCTAGTGTATTATTCACCTCTGTTTGTTTGTTTTTTAGTTCTTCTAGATTGTTGGTAAACATTTCTTGCATTTTATTCATTATTTTTCCAAGATCCTGGATTATATTCATTATCATTATTCTGAATCCTTTTTCTGGAAGGTTGCCTATCTTCATTTCATTGTTTTTCTCAGGTTTTATCTTGTCCATTCATCTGGGACACAACTTTCTGCTTTTTCAACGTGATTAACTTTCTGTAATATGGTTTTTGTTTTAGCCGCTTTGGCACTGTGCTTCTTCTTGCTTCCTCTGTCTGCCCTCAGATGGAGAAGGCTAAGAGGCTTGTGTAAGTTTCCTGATGGGAGGGGCTGGTGAGCAGGACCTTGCTCAGTAAAACTTTAAGTCAATTTTCTGCTGGTGTGTGGGGTTAAACTTCCTCCTTCTTGGTTTGGGTTCATTGTTTGGTCTGAGGAGACCCATCCCTGCAGTTTACAGGCTCTCTGGTAGGGTTAATGGTGAACCCCAAGAGGGTTTATATATATGTATATATGTGTATATATATGTATATGTATATATGTATATATATATGTATGCTGCTACTGCTGCTAAGTCACTTCAGTCGTGTCCGACTCTGTGCGACCCCACAGACGGCAGCCCACCAGGCTCCCCCGTCCCTGAGATTCTCCAGGCAAGAACACTGGAGTGGGTTGCCATTCCCTTCTCCAGGGCATCTTCCCCACCCAGGGACAAACCCATATCTCCTGCATCGCAGGCAGATTCTTTACTGCTGAGCCACCCAGGAAGCCCCATTTACATGTAGCTTTTTAAAAAGTTGAATTCATAGTAACAGAGAGTAGAAGAATGGCTACCAGGGCCTGGGGGGGAGGGTGGGAGAAATGGGGAGATGTTGGTCAAAGAATACAAACTTCAAGTTATAAGATGAATAAGTTCTGGGCATCTAATGCATAGCATGGTGATTATAGTTAACAACACTGAACTAAATATTTGAAGTTGTTAAGAGAGTATATCTTCAATGTTCCTATCACAAAAAAGCAGTGGTAAGTATATGACATGATGGAGGTCTTAGCTACCACTAAGGTGGTGATTATTTTGCAAGGTATAACAAATCAACATGTTGTGCACCTTAAACTTACAGAAATTTTTGTGTCAGTTATATTTCAGTAAAACTGGGGGGAAAGCCAACAATGGCAGGTCAAGAGTTTTTCTCACATTTCAAATTTTGTGATCTTTCTGGCAAATCTCTTCTGCTTCTAGCTGGAGGAAGTTCTCTGTTTTTAAGTGCTAATGTGATTAGATTGGGTCTAGTTGAATAATCAGGCTAACCTCCCTATTACAAGGTTTGTAACCTTAATTACACCTGCAAAGTCCCTTTTGCTGAACATATTCACAGGTTTTGGGGATTAGGATGTGGACATCTTCAGGGGTGCATCTTATTTGTCATACAAGGTGTCCCCTTGACTTCTGTGGGACTCAGATACCTGGCTTAGAGGATCTTGGAAACAACACAGTGAAGGTGCTTTGGAAGCTGACTGTACCATACAGCTTTGAGGCTTGAGGCCTCAGAGGTGCAAATAAACAGATGTGTAGCTAGAAATCAAGTTCACCTATTTGTGTGAAAATAGATATTTCCAATTATGATTTTCTGCCCCTGAATTTTATAATAGCATTCATGCATTCATTTTCACAAGCACTTCCTTGAGCACTTACTATGTGCTTGGTTCAATTCCAAGTTTGGAGAATACAGCAGTACAGACAGATAAAAATTCCTGCACTCAGGAAACCTATGTTCCAGTATTGAAGAGCAAAAAATAAACCCAGTAAATAATTTATATGAGGTACTAGAAGGTAAAAAAATTATAAAGAAAAAAGAAAGTAAGGGAGAGGGATGTGGAGCAGTCTAGTGAGATGAGGGTAGGTTCCAGATTTAAATAAGGCTGGTTGGGTAAGGCCTCACTGGGAAAGTGACATTTGAGCAGATACCTGCAGGAGCATGTAGAGGAAGTGTAGAAGAAAATGCCAAAGGGGTTTAGAAATGTGGGAATTGTGTGTGTGTTGTTACACAGTTTGTGTGTGTGTGTGTTTTTCTATAAGTCATGAAGCTAAATGAGTTCTCTGTAGGAGTAAATGTAGACACAGGACAGAAGAGAGCTGAGGAATGTGTCCTGGAGCACTTCACTGTTAGAGGTCAAGAAGATGAGGAGGAACAAGAAAGGGATGTGAAAGTGAGCAGCTAGTGAGGCACGGGGGAGATCAGATGAGCATAATGTTCTAAGAAAGAGCTTTGAGGTAAAAGGCCTGTTTATCTCTGTCATATTCACAGGTGGGTCACGTAAGATGAGGATGAACAGTTGATCGAGTTAACAATTTGGAGGTCCCTTGTTCCTGTGTCTTGGGAACAGCATCCTGATTGGAGAACCTCAGTTGAAAATAAGAGCACAGAACTCAGAGAAACCAATGAGTAGCGCAGACCACTTGGGAGTTCTGAAGAGGGGCAAAAATGTGGGGAAATATCTGGCAGGGCATGTGGGGTCAAGAGATTAAAAAAACAAAACAGATGGCATGTTTGTATGCTGGTGAGGATGAGGAAGTAGAGAGGGAATAAACAGATGACATGGGAGAGAGAAGGGTCATTTCCTTGAGTGAGCGGGTGTGGAGTCTTGAGAAGGGATTGGCCTTGAATATAGGACAGACAACATGTTCTTGGTAACAGGAGGCAAGGGAGATACAGATACAGGTACGTGGAGGTATAGATGTGCTCTCCTGGTGTCTTCTGTTTTCTCTAGGAAATAGGAAGATCAGTGGGGAGGAGGAGGAAAGGGAAAGAGATGAAAGGAATGACCTTGTCTTGGTATAGCCATTGGTGAATAGGAGGGATTGGCTTTTTATTTATTTATTTAAATTTTTAAAATATAAATTTATTTATTTTAATTAGAGGTTAATTACTTTACAATATTGTATTGGTTTTGCCATACATCAACATGTATCCACCACAGGTATACACATGCTCCCCATCCTGAACCCCCCTTCCTCCTCCCTCCCTGTACCATCCCTCTGGGTCGTCTCAGTGCACCAGCCACAAGCATCCAGTATCATGCATGGAACCTGGACTGGTGACTCGTTTCATATATGATATTATACATGTTTCAATGCCATTCTCCCAAATCATCCCACCCTCGCCCTCTCCCACAGAGTCCAAAAGACTGTTCTATACATCTGTGTCTCTTTTGCTATCTTGCATACAGGGTTATCATTACCATCTTTCTAAATTCCATATATATGTGTTAGTATACTGTATTGGTGTTTTTCTTTCTGGCTTACTTCACTCTATATAATAGGCTCCAGTTTCATCCACCTCATTAGAACTGATTCAAATGTATTCTTTCTAATGGCCGAGTAATATTACATTGTGTATATGTACCACAGCTTTCTTATCCATTCATCTGCTGATGGACATCTAGGTTGCTTCCATGTCCTGGCTATTATAATCAGTGCTGTGATGAACATTGGGGGTACACGTGTCTCTTTCAATTCTGGTGTCCTCGGTATGTATGCCCAGCAGTGGGATTGCTGGGTCATAAGACAGTTCTGTTTCCAGTTTTTTAAGGAATCTCCACACTGTTCTCCATAGTGGCTGTACTAGTTTGCATTCCCACCAACAGTGTAAGAGGATTCCCTTTTCTCCACACCCTCTCCAGCATTTATTGCTAGTAGACTTTTGGATTGCAGCCATTCTGACTGGCATGAAATGGTACCTCATTGTAGTTTTGATTTGCATTTCTCTGATAATTAGTGATGTTGAGCATCTTTTCATGTGTTTGTTAGCCATCTGTATGTCTTCTTTGGAGAAATGTCTGTTTAGTTCTTTGGCCCATTTTTTCATTGGGTCATTTATTTTCCTGAAATTGAGCTGCAGGAGTTGCTTGTATAGTTTTGAGATTAGTTGTTTGTCAGTTGCTTCATTTGGTATTAGTTTCTCCCATTCCGAAGGCTGTCTTTTCACCTTGCTTATAGTTTCCTTTGTTGTGCAGAAGCTTTTAAGTTTAATTAGGTCCCATTTGTTTAGTTTTGCTTTTATTTCCAGTATTCTGGGAGGTGGGTCATAGAGGATCCTGCTGTGATTTATGTCAGACAGTGTTTTGCCTATGTTGTCCTCTAGGAGTTTTATAGTTTCTGGTCTTACATTTAGATCTTTAATCCATATTGAATTTATTTTTGTGAATGGTGTTAGCAAGTGTTTCAGTTTCATTCTTTTACAAGTGGTTGACCAATTTTCCCAGCACCACTTGTTAAAGAGATTGTGTTAATCCATTGTGTATTCTTGCCTCCTTTGTCAAAGACAAGGTGTCCATAGGTGTGTGGATTTATCTCTGGGCTTTCTATTTGGTTCCATTGATCTATATTTCTGTCTTTGTGCCAGTACCATACTGTCTTGATGACTGTGGCTTTGTAGTAGAGCCTGAAGTCCGACAGGTTGATTCCTCCAGTTCCATTCTTCTTTAGCAAGATTGCTTTGGCTATTCGAGGTTTTTTGTATTTCCATACAAATTGTGAAATTATTTGTTCTAGCTCTGTGAAAAATACCGTTGGTAGCTTGAAAGGGATTGCATTGAATCTGTAGATTGCTTTTGGTAGTATACTCATTTTCACTGTATTGAACATAGTATATTTCTCTATCTATTAGTGTCCTCTTTGATTTCTTTCACCAGTGTTTTATACTTTTCTATATATAATTTCTCTTTCTATTTTCTAATTATTAGTGTATAGAAATGCAAGGGATTTCTGTGTGTTGATTTTATATCCTGCCACTTTACTATATTCATTGATTAGCTCTAGTAATTTTCTGGTGGAGTCTTCAGGGTTTTCTATGTAGAGGATCATGTCATCTGCAAACAGTGAGAGTTTTACTTCTTCTTTTCCAATTTGGATTCCTTTTATTTCTTTTTCTGCTCTGATTGCTGTGGCCAAAACTTCCAAAGCTATGTTGAATAGTAATGGTGAAAGTGGGCACCCTTGCCTTGTTCCTGACATTAGGGGAAATGCTTTCAATTTTTCACCATTGAGGATAATGTTTGCTGTGAGTTTGTCATATATAGCTTTTATTATGTTGAGGTATGTTCCTTCTATTCCTGCTTTCTGGAGAGTTTTTACCATAAATGGATGTTGAATTTTGTCAAAGGCTTTCTCTGCATCTATTGAGATAATCATATGGTTTTTATTTTTCAATTTGTTAATGTGGTGTATTACATTGATTGATTTGCGGATATTGAAGAATCCTTGCATCCCTGGGATAAAGCCCACATGGTCATGATGTATGATCTTTTTAATGTGTTGTTGGATTCTGATTGCTAGGATTTCGTTAACGATTTTTGCATCTATGTTCATCAGTGATATTGGTCTGTAGTTTTCTTTTTTTGTGTGGCATTTTTGTCAGGTTTTGGTATTAGGGTGATGGTGGCCTCATAGAATGAATTTTGAAGTTTACCTTTCTCTGCAATTTTCTGGAAGAGTTTGAGTAGGACAGTTGTTGGCTCTTCTCTAAATTTTTCATAGAATTCAGCTGTGAAGCCGTCTGGACCTGGGCTTATTTTGCTGGAAGATTTCTGATTGCAGTTTCAATTTCCATACTTGTGATGGATCTGGTAAGATTTTCTATTTCTTCCTGGTTCAGTTTTGGAAAGTTGTACTTTTCTAAGAATTTGTCCATTTCTTCCATGTTGTCCATTTTATTGGCATATAACTGCTGATAGTAGTCTCTTGTAATCCTTTGTATTTCTGTGTTGTCTGTTGTGATCTCTCCATTTTCACTTCTAATTTTTTTGATTTGATTTTTCTCCCTTTGTTTCTTGATGAGTCTGGCTAATGGTTTGTCAATTTTTTAAATATAAATTTATTTATTTTAATTGGAGGTTAATACTTTACAATATTGTATTGGTTTTGCCATACATCAACATGTATCCACCACAGGTATAAATGTGTTTCCCATCCTGAACCCCCCTTCCTCCTCCCTCCCCATACCATCCCTCTGGGTCGTCCCAGTGCACCAGCCCCAAGCATCCATTTATTCTTTCAAAGAACCAGCTTTTGGCTTTGTTGATTTTTGCTATGGTCCCTTTTGTGTGTTGTTTTTTTAATTTATTTCTGCCCTAATTTTTAAGATTTCTTTGCTTCTACTAACCCTAGGGTTCTTCATTTCTTCCTTTTCTAGTTGCTTTAGGTGTAGAGTTAGGTTATTAATTTTACTTCGTTCTTGTTTCTTGAGGTATGCCTGTATTGCTATGAACTTTCCCCTTAGCACTGCTTTTATAGTGTCCCACAGGTTTTGGGTTGTTGTGTTTTCATTATCATTCATTTCTATGCATACTTTGATTTCTTCTGTGATTTGCTGGTTATTCAGCAGTTTGTTGTTCAGCCTCCGTATGTTGGAATTTTTAACAGTTTTTCTCCTGTAATTGAAATCTAATCTTACTGCATTGTTGTCAGAAAAGATGCTTGGAATTATTTCAATTTTTTTTAATTTACCAAGGCTAGATTTATGGCCCAGGATGTGATCTATCCTGGAGAAGGTTCTGTGTGCTCTTGAGAAAAAGGTGAAATTCATTGTTTTGGGGTGAAATGTCCTATAGATATCAATTAGGATAACTGGTCTATTGTATCATTTAAATTTTGCATTTCCTTGTTAATTTTCTGTTTAGTTGATCTATACATAGGTGTGAGTGGGATATTAAAGTCTCCCACTATTATTGTGTTATTGTTAATTTCCCCTTTCATACTTGTTAGCATTTGTTTTACATATTGCAGTGCTCCTATGTTGGGTGCATATATATTTATAATTGTTATATCTTCTTTTTGGATTGATCCTTTGATCATTATGTGGTGTCCTTTTTTGTCTCTTTTCACAGCCTTTGTTTTAAAGTCTATTTTGTCTGATATGAGTATTGCTGCTCCTGCTTTCTTTTGGTGCCTATTTGCATGGAACATCTTTTGCCAGCCATTCACTTTCAGTTTGTATATGTCCCCTGTTTTGAGGTGGGTGTCTTGTAGACAACATATATAGGGGTCTTGTTTCTATATCCATTCAGGCAGTCTTTGTCTTTCGATTGGAGCATTCAACTCATTTATGTTTAAGGTAATTATTGATAAGCATGACCCTGTTGCCATTTACTTTATTGTTTTGGGTTCGAGTTTATACGTCCTTTTTGTGTTTCCTGTCTAGAGAATATCCTTTAGAATTTGTTGGAGAGTTGGTTTGGTGGTGCTGAATTCTCTCAGCTTTTGCTTGTCTGTAAAGCTTTTGATTTCTCCTTCATATTTGAATGAGATCCTTGCTGGGTACAGTAATCTGGGCTGTAGGTTATTTTCTTTCATCACTTTAAGTATGTCCTGCCATTCCCTCCTGGCTTGAAGAGTTTCTATCGAAAGATCAGCTGTTATCCTTATGGGAATCCCCTTGTGTGTTATTTTTTATTTTTCCCTTGCTGCTTTTAATATTTGTTCTTTGCATTTGATCTTTTAAAATTTGATTAATATGTGTCTTGGGGTGTTTCGCCTTGGGTTTATCCTGTTTGGGACTCTCTGGGTTTCTTGGACTTGGGTGATTATTTCCTTCCCCATTTTAGGGAAGTTTTCAACTGTTATCTCCTCAAGGATTTTTCTCATGTCTTTCTTTTTGTCTTCTTCTGGGACTCCTATGATTCGAATGTTGGTGCATTTAACACTGTCCTGGAGGTCTCTGAGATTGTCCTCATTTCTTTTAATTCGTTTTTCTTTTTTCCTCTCTGATTCATTTATTTCTACCATTCTATCTTCTAATTCACTAATTCTATCTTCTGCCTCCATTATTCTACTACTTGTTGCCTCCAGAGTGTTTTTTATCTCATTTATTGCATTATTCATTATATATTGACTCTTTTTTATTTCTTCTAGGTCCTTGTTAAACCTTTCTTGCATCTTCTCAATTCTTGTCTCCAGGCTATTTATCTGTGATTCCATTTTGATTTCAAGATTTTGGATCATTTTCACTATCAGGTAGATTCCCTATCTCTTCCTCTTTTGTTTGGTTTGGTGGGCATTTCTCCTGTTCCTTTACCTGCTGGGTATTCTTCTGTCTCTTCATCTTGTTTATATTGCTGCATTTGGGGTGTCTTTTCTGTATTCTGGCAGTTTGTGGAGTTCTCTTTATTGTGGAGTTTCCTCACTGTGGATGGGGTTGTGCAGGTGGTTTGTCAAGGTTTCTTGGTTAGGGAAGCTTGTGTCACTATTCTGGTGGGTGGAGCTGGATTTCTTCTCTCTGGAGTGCAATGAAGAGTCCAGTAATGAATTATGAGATGTCTATGGTTTTGGAGTAACTTTGGGTAACCTGTATATTGGAGCTCAGGGCTGTGTTCCTGTGTTGCTGGAGAATTTGCATGGTATGTCTTGCTCTGGAACTTGTTGGCCCTTGGGTGGTCCTTGGTTTCAGTGTAGTTACGGAGTCGTTTGGTGAACTTCCGTCAATTAATGTTCCCTGGAGTCAGGAGCTCTCTGGTGTTCTCAGGGTTTGGACTTAAGCCTCCTGCTTCTGGTTTTCAGTCTTATTTTAACAGTAGTCTCAAAACTTCTCCTTCTATACAGCACCATTGATAAAACATCTAGGTTAAAGATGAAAAGTTTCTCTTCAGTGAGGGACACCCATAGAGGTTCACAGAGTTACATGGAGAAGAGAAGAGGGAGGAGGGAGTTAGAGGTGACCCAAATGAGATGAGGTGGAATCAATAGAGGAGAGAGCAAGCTAGCCAGTAGTCATTTCCTTATGTGCACTACACAACTGGACCACTCAGAGATGGTCATGGAGTTATACAAAGAGAAGAGATGAGGGAGGAAGGAGACAGAGGTGGCCAGGAGGATAAAGAGGGGAATGAAAAGGAGAGAGACAGATTCAGCCAGTAATCAGTTCCCTAAGTGTTCTCCACCATTTGGGACCCACAGAAATTCGCAGAGTTGGGTAGAGAAGAGTGGGGTTAGTGAGGAGAAAAAGGAGAGTCCAAAGGGGGAGAGAGCAGTCAAGCCAGTAATCTCACTCCCAAGTAAAAATTGGCACTGAAAATTGGGTTCTTAAAGGTACAAAATTGATAACAAATACCAAAAAGTAAAGATTAAAAATCTAGAGTAGAGTTTGGAATTTCAAAAATACCATATTAAAGAAAAGAAAAAAAAAAAGAAAGAGAGAGAGAGAGAGAGAGAAAAACAAAGTCACAAAATTATTTTATATTTATATATATATATATATGAAGTTTGCCTTTAAAAAATAGGGTCTTTTTTTTTTGCAAAGTAATAGTAGGTTATAAAAGTGAAAATTAAAGGAGTAATAGAGGACTTAAAATTTTTTTTAATTAAAAAGAAAAAAAAGAGAATGATCGTAAAAATAGTAAAAATATATCTAGGACTTTCTCTGGTGTTGTAGGTATTGTGGGGTTAGTTCATTTTTGGATAGTTCCTTGGTCCAGCTTATATTTCTCAAGATCTATAGGCCCCTTCCTATATAGTTGATACTAACAACAGGGTTTTAATCTATTGCACCTGTCACTTCCAAGGTGGTTCCCTCTGTTTTAGCTTCTGTTTGCTGGTCTCTTCTGTGTCTGATTTCCACCATGACACAAAGGGGGTGGTGGTGGACACTTTTTTAGGCTCGCGTGTTCAGTTGTGCTGTGGGGAGGGAGGGACGCTGCAAACAAATAGCGCTGGTGTGTGCTCGCGGTACCTCAGCCACACTGGGCCTGCCCCCGCTCACGGAGCGTGTACCCTCCCTGCCCACTCTGCTCAGGCTCTAGGTTGCCCCATGGGGAACTGTCCAAGGCTGGCCCTGGGCTGAATGCATCTCCCAGGTCTAAGCCACTCAGGTTCAGGCACTCGGGTAGTCCCCAGAGGCACAGACTCGGTTGGGCCTGTGTTTTGTGCCCTTCCCAGGTCTGAGCAGCTCAGGTGATTGGGTGTTTGGTGAGCGTGGTCGCTGCGACTTATCGCCTCCCCAATCCTTGCTGCTTGGTTTTCTGGGTGTAAAACCGGTGCACCTTCCCAGGTGGATGTTGACCATCCAGAACCCCAAGAAGTCTTAGTTAGCAAAGAAGCCTGCTTACAGTTTAGTAGATAATGTCTCTCTGGGCCTGCAATTGCCCCGTTCTGGCTCTGGCTGCCTGTCACTGGAGGGGGATGGTCTGCAGCCAGCTATCTCTGTTCAATCCTTTGCTCTGTGCACGGGCCTGGCAGTGTCTTAGGTTAGGACTGGCTCTTCACATGGTAGTTTTCCCACAGTCCGGTTTGCTAGCCCAAGTTAGTTCTCTCAGATTGGGCTGAGGCATTCAGGACAGATCCTTACGCTAAGCAATGCAGCCTGTGCCTCCCTGCCCAGCCCCCACTTGCTAGTGGTGGGTGCAGGCTTCTATGCTGCTTCTCCACTGGGGGAGTCACCCGGGATTGGCTTTGAATATAGAACAGACTCACTTCTCTGATAAATCAAAGGACTTCCAGTTTCTGCTCCAGTTTATGGTCAGCAAATATATGTAAAAAATATATATATATATTTGCATGCTGCACCATAAATATTATATGTATGTATATATCTTTGGGGCTTCCCTGGTGGGTCAGCTGGTAAAGAATCCATTTGCAATGTGGAAGACCTGGGTTCAATACTTGGGTTGGGAAGATCCCCTGGATGAGAGCATGGCAATACACTACAGTATTCTTGCCTGGAGAATTCCCATGGACAGAGGAGCCCGGTAGGCTACAGTTCATGGGGTTACAAACAGTTGGACATGACTGAGCACTCAGCATATATATAGGTTGTTCAGCATTTATTTGTTGTTAGGAAACTTCCTAAGTGACAGCTTCCAAGCTCTTGACTTGCTGCACCAGAAACTGGAAGTCCCTACTACTTTTTCATGTAACCGCCACCACAATGCTGCAATATAGCTATGGCTAACTCAGTTTCAAAGATAAAGAAAAATGTGAGAAAAGTTAAGGGACCTGTGTAAGTCACACTGCTTGAAGTGGCAGAACTGGAATCAAACATATCTCATGGCTCTAGGGTGACCAATATCCTTCCGCAGTGCCGATTGTCTCTGCTCATACAAAGCATCACAGGTGTATACTTCATTTGGCCAGATTTGTTCTGGTGCTTACCTTGAAGCTCTTTAAATTAGACCTTGAGTATTTTGACTGGGTTTTGCAAATTTGTGGGTCTTCTGGGGAAATCCAGCTTTTCATCATACAGTAGTATATTACCTAATTACTTTTTAACCTATGGTTTTGCTTCTTCTTGGGAAAAGAAAAAGAGTGAAAGGTGAAATATGCCCATTTTATTACTTGATATTAGCTCAAGTAAAATGATTTAGGATGGCATAATTTGAAAGGAAGAGAAAAACGTAGCTGTAGGAGCACATGTGATTGCTATTAATTTGTGCAGAAATAAAAAATGAATTTATAGTCATCAGGCCAGAGTTTCAGTTGAGTCCTGGCTCTGCCTCCAATCTATAAATAACTACTTCCTTATATTTGCATCATGATTGAACTAAAAATACCGATCAACAGTTATTGAATATCTTTGTGCCAAGTGGTTTGCAAATAGAAAGGAATAATATAAAAGATACATAATGATGCTTGTCTTGATAGGGGTGTTTGTGGAGACTGGAGAACTGTGCGCTTCAGGAGATAGGTTACAAACCATCAGATCTTGCATTGGAATCACTTCTGCCCTGCAAAATCAGTTGTGATGTTGGCCCCAAATCAGTTGATCTGCTTTGGCTCCTAAATTCCGAGTTTTTTGTTTAATTTCCACATGTCCTTGCCTATTGCTCAGCTGACTGCATCTTTCTGTTGGTCAGTAGTCTATCTAATCCATTTAGCTACAAAAAAAAACCCCTCTAGTTTCATTTAGTACAGCATCTTTCAGCAGAGTTTACCATTTTCTTCCTATAGACCCATTCTGATTCAAATGCACAGGGATCCTTTTCCCCATTAATTCCATGATTCACCTCATTTGTACTTCCTTTACTTTTAAAGAAAGCCAACACGAAAAGAGTGTCTTCCTAACATCTCAGTGGTAACCAATATAAAATAAGTAATGCTTATAATTGAAGTAAAAGGCAAAGGAGAAAAGGAAAGATATACCCATCTGAGTGCAGAGTTCCAAAGAATACCAAGGAGAGATAAGAAAGCCTTCCTAAGTGAATAATGAAAACAAATAGAAGAAAACAACAGAATGAGAAAGACTAGAGACTTCTTCAAGAAAATTAGAGATACCAAGGGAACATTTCATGCAAAGATGGGCACAATAAGGACAGAAATGGTATGGACCTAACAGAAGCATAAGATATTTAGAAGAGATGGCAAGAATACACAGAAAAATTATGCAGAAAGTATCTTAATGAACCAGATAAGCATAATGGTGTGATCACTCACCTAGAGTCAGATATCTTGGAGTGAGAAGTCAAGTGGGCCTTAAGAAGGATCACTGTGAACAAAATAGTGGAGATGAAGGAATTCCAGCTGAGCTATTTAAAATCCTCAAAGATGATGCTGTGAAAGTGCTGCATTTAATATGCTAGCAAATCTGGAACACTCAGCAGCAGGCACAGGACTGGAAAAGGTCAGTTTTCACTGCAGTCCCAAAGAGGGGCAATGCCAAAGAATTTTCAAACTACCACACAACTGCACTGATTTCACAAGCTAGCAAAGTAATGGTCAAAATTCTTCAAGTCAGGCTTCAACAGTATGTGAACCAAGAACTTCCAGATGCTCAAGGTGGATTTAGAAAAGGCAGAGGAACCAGAGATCAAATTGCTAGCATCTACTGGATCATAGAAAAAGCAAGAGAGTTCCAGAAAAACATCTACTTCTCCTTCATCAAGTACACTAAAGACTTTGACTGTGTGGGTCACAACAAACTGTGGAAAATTCTGAAAGAGATAGGAATATCAGACCACCTTACCTACCTCCTGGGAAACCTGCATGCATGTCAAGAAGCAACAGTTAGAACTGGACATGGAACAACAGACTGGTTCCAAATAGGAAAAGGAGTACATCAAGGCTGTATATTGTCACCCTGCTTATTTAATTTATATGCAGAGTACATTATGTGGAATGCCAGAATGGATGAAGCACAAGCTGGAATCAAGATTGACAGGAGAAATATCAATAACCTCAGATATGCAGATGACACCACCCTTATGGCAGAAAGTTAAGAAGAACTAAAGAGCCTCTTGATGAGAGTTGGTTTAAAGCTCAACATTCAGGAAACTAGGATCATGGTATCCAGTCCCATCACTTCATGGCAAATAAATGGGGAAACAGTGGAAATAGTGGCTGACTTTATTTTTTTGGGCTCCAAAATCACTGCAGATGGTGATTGCAGCCATGAAATTAAGACTCTTACTCCTTGGAAGGAAAGCTATGACAAACCTAGACAGTGTATTAAAAAGAAGAGACATTACTTTGACAACAAATGTCCATTTGGTCAACTCTATGGTTTTTCCAATAGTCAGGTATGGATGTGAGAGTTGGACCATAAAGAAGGCCAAATGCTGAAGACTGATGCTTTTGAACTGTGGTTTGGAGAAGCCTCTTGGGGGTCTCTTGGCCTTCAAGGAGATCAAACCAGTCAATCAATTCTGAATATTCTAAAGGAAATTCTAAAGGAATATTCTAAAGGAAATCAATTCTAAATATTCATTGAAAGAACTGATGCTGTAAACTGAAGCTCCAATACTTTGGCCACCTGATGTGAAGAGCTGACTCATTAGAAAAGACCCTGATGCTGGGAAAGATTGAGGACAGGAGGAGAAGGGAATGACAGAGGACAAGATGGTTAGATGGCATCACTGACTCAATGGACAACAGTTTGAGTAAGCTCCATGAGTTGGTGAAGGACAGGGAAGCCTGGCGTGCTGCAGTCCATGAGGTTGCAAAGAGCTGGACATGACTGAGTTTCTGAACAACAACAGCAACAATTGAGCACACTTAATGTAAGCCCTCCCACCCCCACATCCAAAAGTGGACACAAGAGAGTCTGCATAAATTGTGCCTGGTAGAGCTGAGTGCATTTGTCATTCTGAATCTTGCTCTGTTCAGGTTCAGCTCAGGAATAGAATGTTGGAGTATGCAATGAGTGGCCTCAAGAATGTGGCAGATGAGGTCATCATCCAAGAGACAAACCAGAAAGACTCAGCAAACAGTGGATACACTTGGCCATGTCAGGTGGAGTCAACTCTGAGAAGAGCTTTGTAAACATGCTATTGATGGAAACTCAGGAAATATTCAAGTGCAGCTGAGGATATGACCTCAGGCTTGGATTCCACTGCAGGAAATATTTGTTTAATAATCCTTTGGAAGAGTGGTTTGCAAAATGATCAGGCTGCATTGGATCTGGGAAGAAGAAATTGGGCTGTCAAATCTCACCAGAACCAAACTTGCAGCCATGAGAATGTGGGTCCTCAGAAAGGTTTTTGTTTTTGTTTTTAATTTTAATTTTTACTTTACAATACTGTATTGGTTTTGCCATACATTGACATGAATCTAACACGTGTGTACATGCGTTCCCAAACATGAAGCCCCCTTCCACCTCCCTCCCCACAACATCCCTCTGGGTCATCCCCGTGCACCAGCCCCAAGCATGCTGTATCCTGCATCGGACATAGACTGGCGATTCGATTCTTACATGATAGTATACAAGTTTCAATGCCATTCTCCCAAATAATCCCACCCTCTCCCTCTGAGTCCAAAAGTCCACTATACTGTTTTATTTTGATACAGATTCCCCATAACCCAACAAGAGCATTCCCTCACTTGAGAACCTCTCATTTGGGAGTGATTTTTCCCTAGGAGAGTCTTTTCAATATTCTCTAGTATCCAGTGTTCTGAAATCGTGCATTTTGATCTGGGAAAGAGTAGAGCATATTCTTGGCACATTTCCTCTTAAACTCCCTAAGTTCCCGACCCCTCCATTTGAGTTGTTGGAATGCCATGGTCAGAAAGAAACAACAAAATCTTTAGAAAGGAATGAATAAAGGGTGATGGGGGTGGGTACAAAAGTGATACAGAGAATGCGGCCAAAAATAAATAAATCTTAAAAAAAAATAATTGGTACACATTTCCCCTCTCTAGTTTTGGAGACAAGAAGTCTGAAATCAGTTTCACTGGGTCAACATCAAGGTGCCAAGAGGATGGTTTATTCTGGAGACTCTAGAATAGAATCCATTTCTTTGCCATTTCTAGCCTCTGGAGGCCACTTGCACTTCTTGACTAATGACCTCTTCCTTGCGTCACTCTTACCTCTGGCTTTTGTTACATGTCTCCTTATTCTTCTTTTGTAGTCAAATCTTCTCTACTTTTCTTTTATAAGAAGTCTTGTGATGACATTAAAGGTTCACCTCATCTAGAATAATCTCCCCATTTCAAGATCCTTAACTCAGTCACATCCACGAAGTCCTCCTTTTTTTTTTTTTTTTGGCCATAAGGTAACATTGGTCAGGAAGCAACAGTTAGAACTGGACATGGAACAACAGACTGGTTCCATATAGGAAAAGGAGTACATCAAGGCTGTATATTGTCACCCTGCTTATTTAACTTCTATTCAGAGTACATCATGAGAAATGCTGGGCTGGAAGAAGCACAAGCTGGAATCAAGATTTCCAGGAGAAATATCAATAACCTCAGATATGCAGATGACACCACCCTTATTTCAGAAAGTGAAGAGGAACTAAAAAGCCTCTTGATGGAAGTGAAAGAGGAGAGTGAAAAAGTTGGCTTAAAGCTCAACATTCAGAAATCGAAGATCATGGCATCCGGTCCCATCACTTCATGGCAAATAGATAGGGAAACAGTGGAAACAGTGTCAGACTTTATTTTTTGGGCTCCAAAATCACTGCAGATGGTGATTGCAGCCATGAAATTAAAAGACACTTACTCCTTGGAAGAAAATTTATGAGCAACCTAGATAGCATATTCGAAAGCAGAGACATTACTTTGCCAATTAAGGTCCGTCTAGTCAAGGCTATGGTTTTTCCAGTAGTCATGTATGGATGTGAGAGTTGGACTGTGAAGAAGGCTGAGTGCTGAAGAATTGATGCTTTTGAACTGTGGTGTTGGAGAAGACTCCTGAGAGTCCCTTGGACTGCAAGGAGATCCAACCAGTCCATTCTGAAGGAGATCAGCCCTGGGATTTCTTTGGAAGGAATGATGCTGAAGCTGAAACTCCAGTACTTTGGCCACCTCATGCGAAGAGTTGACTCATTGGAAAAGACTCTGATGCTGGGAGGGATTGAGGGCAGGAGGAGAAGGGGATGGAAGAGAATGAGATGGCTGGATGGCATCACTGACTCGATGGACGTGAATCTGAGTGAACTCCAGGAGTTGGTGATGGACAGGGAGGCCTGGCGTGCTGTGATTCATGGGGTGGCAAAGAGTTGGACACGACTGAGCGACTGAACTGAACTGAACACAGTAAAAGATGCCAGGAATTACAACCTGGATATCATTGGGAGTCATTATAAAGTCTACTACAAGTATAGAATGAGGAAAAGAGCATTGGGACTGGGCCTTGAGGAATGAATGAGTTCTCGCATTAGTCTAGCTGAAGGCATATAATGTGGAAAGCCTCACCTGCTTAGGAAATACAAAAATCTTTCAAGTAACTAGAATATGAGCTGTATGATGAAGGAAGACAGACATTGATGGTGGTAAGGAGAACAAGGCCAAGTCACAGAGAGCCTTGAATACTAAACCAAGAAGTTTGGATCTGGCCTTCTTAAAAACAGAGCTGTTAAACAGCAAATGGAATGGGCTGTTGACACAATCAAGTGCGAAGATGACGAGGTCTGAATGAAGGCAGACACTGTATTCATCAACTACTAAATAACAAAGCTGTTCCTGCTGGAGGTGGGTAGGAATGCTGAATACTCTTAACTTCTGTCCCCGTTACTATGTTCTGGTTTAGCCCTGCCATTTCTCACTTGGATTGTTATGAAAGCCTCCTAGATCCTCTAGTTTTGTTGCTATCATTATCTAATCAATTTCTCAGTCTGTAGTCAGAGTGAGGAGAAGGCAATGGCACCCCACTCCAGTACTCTTGCCTTGGAATCCCAGGGATGGAGGAGCCTGGTAGGCTGCAGTCCATGTGGTCGCGAAGAGTCGGACACAACTGAGTGACTTCATTTCCCCTTTTCACTTTCGTGGATTGGAGAAGGAAATGGCAACCCACTCCAGTGTTCTTGCCTGGAGAATCCCAGGGATGGGGGAGCCTGGTGGGCTGCCATCTATGGGGTTGCACAGAGTCAGACACGACTGACTGAAGTGACTTAGCAGCAGCAGCAACAGTCAGAGTGATCTTCTAGAACATAAGGCTGACCACACCACTGTCGACCTAGTTACCAATGGCATCCAGTTACCTTTAGGACACATACAACCCTTCAGTATCTGGGATCTTCTCAACTTTCCACTTTTCTAATACACTTTGCTTGGTCATTGTTCCTAAGTAAATCCCAGTACAGCCTCAGCTAATTACTGAGCCCAAAACGGCTCTCCCAGGAGCCCTTAAACCTTCATGTCACCGTTCCCAACCTCTTCTTCTTGTGGGAGTGCTTCTCAGTTTGACCTTGATCAGAGTCACTTTAATCCTCCTTGATATGATTTAGTAATTTTGAATCTCAGGGTAAAGGATGGAGTTCTAGGAAGTATCCCAAGGTGTCTCTCAAGCTTTTTCTTAGTCTCACCTACCTCATGCCCAACCCTAGATAGATGCCTTGAATAATCCTCTCTCCTTTGTTGGGTGGGAGGGGAATCTGTGGATATGATAGGGTATCACTTTCATTACTAATGATCAAAAAAAGATAGTTTTTTTCAACAAAACACACATTTTTCAACAAAAAACAGATTTCCCTGAGTGGGTCTGATCTCATCAGAAGAGCCTTTAAAAGAAGTTAGAAACCTGTGCTCCTGCTGAGCTTAGGGAAGAGGAAGATACACTAAGTGTGAGAGGGTCAGTGGAGCTGAGTGCAGGTTGGGGAGGATATGGCAAGGACTGCAGTAAAATTCTGGAAGCTGAGAGCAGCCCAAGTCACCAACCAGCAAGAGGATAGGGGCCTCAGTCCTAGAATCTCAACAAATTGAATTCTTCCTACAACTGCCTTTGTTTGGAAGAGGACCCGGAGCTCTAAGAAGGAACACAGCCTGGTGTACGCCTTGACTTCAGCCCCTCAGGCAGAAAATCTTGCTCAGCAGTATGCAGATTTCTTTACAGAAAACAGATTATCAGTGGATGTTGTTTGTCACTAAATTTGAGTCCCTTCCCACCCAGCAGACCTCCCAAGTTCCTTATGCAAATGCATTCATTCCATTCCCAGGGCTCTGTACAGCAAGAGGACCCAGAAAGACATCAGGCCACAAAGTCCTTTTCCATCTTTCTCTCCTGGATGCCTTCTGGTTTTAGAGTTACATAACCAAGAGTGTCATCACAAAGATTCTTCTCTAGTAAAGTTCTGTGTTCAAAGGACTTGCTGGCTCTACCTACACAGAGAAGCAATGCTGAGCTGTCCGCTTCAAATTGTATCATGCATGGCTAAGAGTGAGGAAAGGAGGAGAAGGAAGCATTCTAAGGCAATGGTTGTAAGTGGTTTGTGCAATGTGGTCCTTAAAGCAGTAGCAGGAGCAGCATCTGGGAACTTGCTGGAAATGTGAATTCTCAGACCTCACCCAGATCTTCTGAATCAGAAACTATTTTAACAAGCCCTTCAGGTGATTCTGGTGCACAGTAAACTTCAAAACCACTGACTTAGACAAGCCATTCCTGATTGCATTAACGAGGTATAGCAGCATTTCCTTTGTTTAAATCAATTTTTATCAGAGTACAGTTGATTTACAATGTTGTATTCATTTCTGTTGTACAACAAAATGATTCAGTCATGTATATAAATATATCCACTCTTTTTTTTTAGATTCTTTTCCTATATAGGCCATTCAGAGTGTTGAGTAGAGTTCCATGTGCTGTACAGTGGGTCCTTGATAGTTATTTATTTTATATGCTAGTAATGTGTGTATGTCATTTCAATTTCCCATATTATCCCTCCCCATCTTTATCCGCTGGTAACCATAAGTTTGCCTTCTACATCTGTGCCTCTATTTCAAAAAACACGTTTTGTAAATAGGTTCATTTGTACCATTTTTTAAGATTCCACATATAAGTGATATCATATGATATTTGTCTATAGCAGCATGTTTTAAAGCAACCTCCTCTAAAGAGTATCAGAGTAACAAAAGATGTAGAGCATGGACAGGCTCAAACACGCCCACACTGGCCACAGAGTGACCAGCCGGTCTCAGTCTCCCATAGATTCTGATTACAGGACAGAGAGAAGCTGTGATGTTAAGTGTCAGAGTCAGCTTAGGATTTAACCCCTGCCTGCAATTTAATCTTTTCATGAAGCCTGCCACACTGTTGATGCTCAATAAACACATGTAAGATGCATAAATAAAACATTCCTTTCTGGTGGGACCAGAGAGACCAAATCCCTTACTCAGGCCCTGGGGTTGGAGTCCTCATCCCAGGTTAACTCAGGGAAAAATTCACCCTCATTAAGAGAGAAGACAGTCCCCTAACCTGGCCTCCTTTTAGAATTTTTCTGAAAAACCAGGAGTGTGGTACATGGTGAATAGTGCCTTGGTATTCAGAAACAAACAACAGAACAAAGTACCATTCAAGAACCTACAGAGCCCATCTCTGCCCCCTTTGACCTCCAATTCAGGTTATTGGAATGGGTCTAGCAACCTGTGCTCACCTCAGTCAGAGCCCTTGACTGCTGTTCCTTTACAGGGTGCCTTAGACAGAAAATCCTATACCTCTTCTTGTTATATTGAAATGAAGAAGAAACCAATTTGCATTAATGTACACACCCAATAGATGGGAAATTGAATGACTCTTTTTGGGTAGCAAAGGTGTTCCCAGGACATTCAAGAGCAGAAGGTATTTTTTTAGTCTGGTCAGTTCAGTTCAGTCACTCAGTCATGTCCGACTCTTTGTGACCCCATGGACCACAGCACACCAGGCCTCACTGTCCATTACCAATTCTCACATCCAAACATAACTATTGGAATAGCCTTGACTAGACAGACCTTTGTTGGCAAAGTAATGTCTCTGCTTTTTAATATGCTGTCTAGGCCGGTCATAACTTTCCTTCCAAGAAGTAAGCGTCTTTTAATTTCATGGCTGCAATCACCATCTGCAGTGATTTTGGAGCCCCTCAAAATAAAGTCTGCCGCTGTTTCCACTGTTTCCCCATCTATTTCCCATGAAGTGATGGGACCAGATGTCATGATCTTAGTTTTCTGAATGTTGAACTTTAAGCCAACTTTTTCACTCTCCTTTTCACTTTCATCAAGAGGCTCTTTAGTTCTTTGCTTTCTGCCATAAGGTTGGTGTCACCTGCATATCTAAGGTTATTGATAATTCTCCCAGCAATCTTGATCCCAGCTTGTGCTTCTCCAGTCCAGCGTTTCTCATGATGTACTCTGCATATAAGTTAAATAAGCAGGGTGACAATATACAGCCTTGACGTACTCCTTACCAGACTTTAATTCCTTCTGAAATGAAGTCGCTCAGTCATGTCCAACTCTTTGCAACCCCATGAACTATAGCCTAACACGGTCCTCTGTCAATGAGATTTTCCAGGCAAGAGTACTGGAGTGCATTGCCATTTCTTTTTCCAGAGGATCTTCCCGACCCAGGGATCAAACCCAGGTCTTCTGCATTGTAGGCAGACACTTTACCATCTGAGCCACCCATTGCCAGAGGTTTAACTATTTCACTGCTAGTTAAAAAAGAGATTTTTATTATCCTGTTAAGAATTTCCCATGGAAAAGATTAGAGAATTAAACTCTACCTTTTTACCAGATAACGAAATAATAAGCTGAACACTTGAGGGCTTTAACAGAGCAAATAACAATGAGGTTGTTTTCCTTTTTGTAAAACTTAGATGCATGAATCATTTAAATTGCAAGAAGAGTTCTTGGAAGTGGCAAAATAGTTTCTGCTCTCACCTTTTCTCCTTTTATGGGGAGGATGGAAGAGAGATACTTTTGGTTACATGCTAGTATTCTCATGCCATGTAGCAAATTTCAGAAGAAGAAATGGGCAGAAGTGAGGTCAGAATGATAAGGGTATTCCTCTATCTCTAACCTTCGCACCAGAACAATAACACAGTAATGGAGACCGCTTACTGTCCCCTAGCAATCATCTCCTCCTTCTTCCTTTTTACAGATTGAGTTTTACTTGTCCTCATTGGTGTGCTTGTTATTTTATCACCTCTGTAGGTTTTTGTGTCCATCATCACAGTCAAGATGGAGAGAGATTCTGTCATCACATTGGTCCCTAGTGTTGGCTTTTTATAAACACACCTATCTTACTCCTGTTTCTCCCCTCTTCCCCCCACCCACCCCTGGCCCTCCACTAGTGTCTTTATCCCTGGAAACCCATGATCTATTCCATTTCTATAATTTAGGCACTTCAAAGATGTGTAATGGAATCCTACAGTATGCAACATGTTGGGATTGACTTTTTTCCAGCATAATTGCCTTGAGATTCATACAAGTTGTTTCATGTTATCAGTAATTGGTTTTTAAAAGACATAGAGACACACATGTAGAGAATAAATGTATGAACACCAAGGGGAAAAGGAGAAAGTGGGATAAATTGGGCAAGGCCAACCTGAGCTATACAGTAGGCTCTCATTAGTGATCTATATTTTACATAGTATCAATAGTGACACATACCAGGGAACCCTCCTCAAGGCTCTGTAGTGACCTAAATGGGACAGGGAAGCCTGGTGTGCTGCAGTCCATGGAGTCGCAAAGATCTGGACATGACTAAGTGACTGAACAACAAATGGGAAGGAAATACAGAAAAAGAAAGGATAGCTGATTCACTTTGCTGTACAGTAGAAACTAACACAACATTGTAAAACAACTATACGTCAATAAAAATTAATTTTAAAAAATTGTTTTTCTATTCAAGGTGTAGGTGCATCAGTTTTCTAGCCGCTTAGCCATTTAGGAATACATAATCGTTTCCAGCTTTTGGCTATGAACATCTGATAATGGTTTTAAATCAACAGTGTCACTCTGGAATAAATGCCCAAGAGTGCAATTGTTAGTGGCATGTTTAGTTTTATAAGAAACTCCCAAGTGCCTTGTACCATTTCACATTCCTACCAGCTGTGTATGAGTGATCCAGTTTCTCTACATCCTCACCAGCATTTGATGTCCCTGTTTTTTGTTTTGGTCATTGATAGATTTGTAATATCTCCTTGAGGTTTTAATTTGCATTTTTCTAATGGTTAATGATGTGGAATGTCTTTTGTGGGCTTGTTGGCCATCTGTATATCTTCTTCAGTGAAATTTATGTTCATATCTTTTGCTCATTTTCTAATTAGATTGCTCATTTGGGGGAATAATTAAACATTATTTGTTAGGTTTTGAGAGACCTTTGTATGTTCCAGATACTGATCCTCTGTTAGATATGTGGTTTGTAGTCCTTTCTCTTAATAACTA